>NW_017728886.1:78276789-78284883 GCF_001723895.1 Crocodylus porosus
TAAACAAATGGGCTAGTGAGAGAGCCCATACTAAAGACAGTCAATCTAAAGAAAGGGCTAGAGACAAGAGTGACTGGTCAGTAGGCGGAACTGCAGTTCTGGGATGGACCAGAAGCCCCAGGAAAAGATTCATAGGTCAAAACGGGGCTAGAGGAATAGGGAAGCTCTCAAAAGGCTACCAGTGAGGTGCACACCCAAGAGAGAGAAAGAGAGAGACCAGGAGAGTAAATTGGCCGAGACCAGCCATAAACAGCAGTGCTTTGCTCAAGAAGTCGAGTACAGAGATCAGGTGAAAATGAGGCAGAGTGCATCACCTAAGGTTTACTCTGGTATTCTGAGGGTAGCCTAAATCTTGTATTCATTTCCCATCAAAGTGTGGGAGCCAGGGGAGCAGGGTGGTACCATGAGAGGGAAGAGTGAGAAGAATGAGCTAAGTGCTAACACTAGGGGGTACCACAGCCATGGTTTGGAGGTGGAGCCCGTTATAACAAAGCTACCTTATGCGACTCCCTTCTCGTAAGCACAGTGAAAAAAAGGGATCTTGGAGTCACTATTGATTCGAAAATGAACATGAGCCGCCAGATGCATCACAAGACCTCTGTGCGACACTGGGTGCTGCACTTCAGGAGAGATGTGGACAGCATTGAGAGGATCCACAGGAGGACCACTTGCATGATCCAGGGATAGCAGAGCAGATCCTACGAGGAGAGGCTGTGGGACCTGAACCTATTCAGCCTTCACAAGAGAAGGCTGAGAGGGGACCTGGTGGCCATCTATAAACTCACCGGGGGTGGGGGGGGAGGGGGGAACCAGCAGGGAATGGGTGAAACCCTGCTCCCCTGAGCACCTCCCAGAGTAACAAGGAATAACAGCCATAAGCTGTTTGAGAGTAGGTTCAGGCTGGACATTAGAAGGCACTACTTCACTTCATACCGGGCACCATATCTCCCTGATCCCCCTTCGGGTGTGGTCCCCCCACCGAGACCTTCAGCTCATCTAGCCCTGGCCCACCTCCAGGCCAGTCAGGACCCCAGGCCCTCAGCTCTTGGGCATCCCTCACAGTGGGCCCCTGGCCCTTCAACCCTTCTGGTCCTGGCCCCACCATGGGCCAGTCAGGGGAAACTTAGACAGGCTTGAGTCTATGGCCCTTTTCTCTTCTTTATGGGGTCCACCTTCCCAACCCTCCAACAAGGGGTACTCCCACCCAGTCATGGGGGCTAGGGGTTAAGGCACCCCAACCTGCCTTTCACCCACCTGGCATTTCCTGGGGGCTTCTGCACCACTGAGAGCCCCACCAGGCCTCCCACTCCTGGCAGGGTGCAGTTTTAGGTCATGCCCAGGACCAAGGAGCCTCCTTACCATCCCCTACAGCTCATCCCTTACCTCCAGACAATAGCAGCAGCCCTCTGACCAGGCAGTGTTGTTGCCTGGCCCTCAGCAGCAGAACTACTCTGTTTATATGGGCAGCCCTGAATCTAAAATGGCTTCCCACATCAGGTACCTGCTGTCTGCTGCCTTCTGGCCCTTAAATTGGCAGGCACCAACAGTGCCCTGCCACACATGTATTGTTTTGAGTGATATCTGTTGATGCATGATTTTTTCTTAGGAATATCTTTGAAATGTTTCTCTCCGTCTTCCTTAATGTGGAGATAAATAAGTTGGAAAGGAAGTGACTGATAGGACTTAATTGATGAGCATACTAAACCATCTGTTGACAAGGACAATGGGACAGCATTGGTCCCATTCACACACCTATGAGTTATGTGGGAGACAGTCCTTATATTTTTTTACCTCCTGTCACGTTCACATCACTGCAGCAGCCTGTTTACAGAAGGAGGTCATGTTCCAAGGCTTACATAGAGCAACCATCTCTTAAATTCACCCTTGATTCCAAAAGGGGGTGTCTGTTTACTAAGAGACGGCATGGTATGGTTTCTCCCACCTTTATAACCGCTACTTTCTAACCATGCAGACAGACTTTGCCTTTTCTAAAGAACATGAACTAGTCACAGCTCTTGACATGGCAAGTTCCCAGTACATAAGGCAACGTGTCAGAGACCTCGAATGAGGGATTCAAATAAATATTATCCCCATAGGATTATATCCCATCACTTCAAGCTTCCTTTAGTGAAACGACCTTTTCTATGCTTTCAGCCCCATAATTATTTCTGATGCAGTTACATTTCTAAATTAAGAGTGATTGCGACTAAATGTTGGTAACTAAAAATGTTACTAAAATGAAGACAACTCTCAAAAGGTACAACAGTGGCTGTAAAGAATGTACATAGAGAGAGCAAAGAGGCATATAGCCACACAAACATCTAGATGATCCATTTATGTTTGTTGTACGGAGACACAGACTCGCATTCTTAGTGGTAAGATTTATGTTGTAATCACACTAAGTAATAATAAGCTATCAGTTGAAAGATAATGACTTATTGGTAATTTAGATTGCAGATAAAGCACAGTGATACAATGCATCATCACTATCTAAGTACATACAGCCTACGTGGAACTTCCTAAGATCAGTTTAATTACCCCAGTATATGTACACTTGTCTTCAGATCTCTTCATAGTGATGGCTCTTTCTTTGGGTGGAATTAGAGCCATGTCCTTTCTCTACCTGCTGCTTGTTTCCCATGTATATTCATATTTTCTCTTTGTCAATACGCACTGCATGACCCAATGCACCTACATGTGTCACATCTAGCCCCACAGGCTGGGATGAAATGATAGTTGTCCTGTGACTATAACTGTAATATAGTTATCTTTTAAGATTCCACTTACAAGTGGAATCTTAAATAAACATGCTATAGCTATTGATACTGGTGTCACAGATGATCATAAGGCATTTTACAAGTAATCCACAAACAGCAGATGGAAGGTCACTCCTGAGACTCATTCCAAGGCCAACTGAGACTTGTTCTGTACCAACGGCACAGAGATGGTCATTATCCTACCCATCCTGAACCACTCTTGCTCAGGGAGGATTCTAAGGGAAAAAAGGTTGACTAGCTATTACGTAGCACTCATACACCGAAGGGTGTGCTCATACACTGAAGAGCATTGGCCACATCCCATCTTTGGACTCGTTCCTAGCCGCGATCAATTAGGCAGAGAACGAGGAAGTGTCTGCATGTGGATTTAATGCTCTGCAGAGGGGGCCACCCAGTGTCACAAAGACAGAGTTCCACTTGAACTGAGTTTACAGCTTGGTATTTATACATTAAGCATTGCATTGCTACATTGTTGCGCGGCATCTAGGTTTTTCCTTTTGCCGTTACAAAATTACAAAACACGGTAGAGAGCAAGCTTGGGCTGGTTGAGACTGGTTTCGCAGTTACACATTACTGTCAGCGAGAAGTACACATCGCTTACTGTCAGCAAAAGGCGATCTTTAATCTTAGGGGAAAAAAGATCATTTGCTTTTTCAAGAGTCATCTGTTTTTTATAATTGTATTGCTGTTTTCTCTTACAATTCCCCCCTTTCAGCCTTGAGCTCTAGCTCAGTGGCTGACATCAAGGTTTGCCATTCTTGAGCATACTTGACATACTTGTTCTGCGTTGTGCTTGCAAACAGCTTTTTTACATAAGCAATAATACAAGATGCAAACATACACTCTATAACAAATATAGTAAGTAAAGAAAGTAGGGGGGTTAAAAAAGAACTTAGCCATTCACTAATAGTTCATCTAAATGAGCTGGCTAAACTGCTAAACTAGTTATTACTGGCTAGGGCTGCTCTGTTAACGTTAGTGGCTACAGCTTGCTTATCTGGTGGTGCTGGCGATGCTGGCTTTTCTCCCAGTTTCAAGTGGCTATGGTGGATCTAGGATTCCTTCTCGGTGACTTTGACTGCAGTGTGAGTCGTCAGCAGGACTTGAAAGGGTCTTTCCCACCGCGGTGCTAAACAGTTTTGTCGTCAATGCTTTTTGATCTACATTCAATTGCTGGGTTGGTACAGATGGTGGTTGGTGTCAAGGGGTACTGGTTGTACTAATGTTGTGGACCTATGAAGAGAACTGAGAGAATGCTGTAATGACAAGACATAATCAGTTAGCTTTTCATCTCCTTCAAACAGGCTTACATGCGGACTTTGCCAGCCTTTGTACAAAGGTGGGGGATGACCAAACAACAATTCGTAGGATGACAGATTTAGGGGTTTGCGTGGCTTAGTTCTAAGAGCAAATAACACAATGGGCAAGGCTTCAGGCTATTTTAATTTGGTTTTGGCACAGATCTTTCTTAAAAGGGTTTTCAGAGATAGGTTTAACCTTTCTACTTGACCTGAGGATTGCGGGTGGTAAGGAATATGAAACTGTGCTTGAATCTCTAAGGCTTTATACACTTATTGCAATATTTTTTCTGTAAAGTGTGAGCTTCGATCTGATTTAATAATTTTGGGGAGTCTGAATCTTGGTACAATGTCTCTAAGGAGGGCTTTGCCTACAGTTGAGGCATCTGCTCGCAAAGCAGGGAAAGCCTCTGGCCATCCGGTGAGCTGGTCTATTACCACTAGACAATGCTTATAGTGGAAGGCTTTTGGAAAGTCTATATAATCAACCTGGAGTCTTTGAAATGGCAGATAGGCCCATGGCTTCTCCCTTTTATGAATACTTTTTTTTTGTCTTGTGATTAAATGCTTGGCATGCGGGGCAGGAGTTGACAATCTTAGTGGCTTCTACATAAATGCCAGGTGCGAACCAGTCACGGAGAACACTGTGCACTAGATTTTCTTTACCAGAGTGGTTCAGACGATGGGCCCTTGGGCAAGCATGCAAAGAACAGCTCTGGGGGTGATGGGACGCTCGTCAGGTACTTGCTAGATGCCATCTGTCCCTTTAATGCCTTCATATATTGTCTTCCAGTCCTGGACTTCTGTTGGTTGGAGGTGCTGGTATATGGAGGTTGGGCTGGATAATGCGATGCATAAGGGGTGAGAGTTAGGGTTGTCAGAAACAGGTTGAATGGCCACTACTTTTGCGGCTGCATCAGCCATACAGTTCCTGGCAGTGACTTCAGTA
This sequence comes from Crocodylus porosus, assembly GCF_001723895.1. Classification (NCBI taxonomy): domain Eukaryota; kingdom Metazoa; phylum Chordata; order Crocodylia; family Crocodylidae; genus Crocodylus; species Crocodylus porosus. The sequence continues at coordinate 78,281,814 of NW_017728886.1, forward strand.
CTGTCTTTGGAATGACCTGGACAGTGGACAACTGCGATTTCTTTGGGTAACAGGATAGCATTCAGAAGATTGTTGAATTCTGAGGCATTAGCAATTGAGCATCCATTTGAGGTGAGGAATCCTCGTTGCTTCCATAGCTGGCCGGTTGCATGACAAATACTAAACGCATATCGGGAGTCAGTAAAAAGGGTCACTGAATAGTTTGTGGTAAGTTCACATGCTCTCTGCAAGGCAATAAGTTCTGCAGCTTGGGCACTGGTACCTGGTGCAAGGGGCTTGGTTTCCCAAACCCACTGAACTGTGGTTACTGCATACCCTGCATGTCTTGTACCTTTAATGACTGATGATGATTCGTCAGTAAAGAGAACATAGTCTGGGTTATGCAAGGGTTGATTTTTAAGGTCACTCCGGGGTTTTTCTACATGCTCAACCAATTTACAGCAATCATGATGTGGTTGTCTTTCATCTGCCTTTTTTGGACAGGAAATACTGGGGTACTGACGGGGGTTGGCCCGGCTTTGTTTGGATACTGACTGGGGTAGCAGATTTAAGGAGTCCTACTGCTGTGGGGGTCCATCCCCACAGTGATTCGGGCAAAGTTCGGAGATCTTCGGGGAGGGAAGGGCATTCAGACTCATTAAGTATGGCCTGAAAGGCCAAGAGGTTAGTGCTGGGGACAGTAATTTGGATTCTGTTTGGGCTACACTGCAAGGTGGCATTGAGCTTGCAGAGCAGGTCTTTCTCTAATAAGTTAACAGGTGATCCATTTGAGAGTAAGAAGGTATGCTCAGTTGTTAAGGGTCCAATGGTGACCTTTGTGGGAACACTGTACGGGACGCTAAAGGGTTTTTCCTGATACTCTTACCACTCGTTCAGTTTTAGCTACTTTTAATTTAGCCTGACTTGGGGAGACACCCAGTGAAGAAAGATCTGCTCCAGTATCAATTAAACATTTGTATATCTGACCCTGGACTTCTAGGTTAATATATGGTTCAGAGGACAGACACTCTAGTTTATGTGATGTTTTGTTAGAATCCCCAAGGTTCATCTCATGGAAGAGCCCTCCCTTATGTCAATCCTCAAGTTCAGGCGACTCTTCCAGGTATTGTTGGTAGTGGTCAATTTTGGGCGGGGCAGGCATGTGGGAAGCGTTAAATGGTGCAGGGACCCCATGTGGATGGACCAGGCAATCTTGCTTCCAGTGTCCTCTTTGCTTGCAATAATTACAGGTATCATCTGATTGAGGTCCCCTGGTTGGTTGGTTAAATGGTTGGGGAGACCAAGTACGGGGTCTGTCTCATTCCCACCCTCTCCTTCAGCCTTGACTGTAGCCTTGCCGGGGGGTGCTTGAAGGTGTTGAGTGAGGGCAGCTGCTAACATATTTACTTCCTTTGGTTTCAGCTTTAATTTTTCTTGTTTCTGGACCTCAGGGCATCGGTCAAAGACATAGGTAGCCAGGTAGACTAGCTGGGGAAGCATCTGGTGGTTCAATCGGGATGGTGTTTAGTGATATATTTCCTTATATCATCAGTCGCTTGACCAACAAATGTGGAATTTACTACCGTTTGGTTGGTAAGACTGCTAGGGTTGAAATCACCACTGTGTCTGTTCATAGTGCTCAGGAGCTTTTGACAATAATTGTTTGGGGGTTCAGTTGGTCTCTGTTTAATAGCCTGGACTTTGGCCCAGTCTACTCTTTTCTTTTTTTTTTAATTCTTTTAGGAGGGATTGTCAGGGATGTTGCAAATGCAACAGGTTATTAGGGTCCTGTTGTTCCTCATTCAGATCTCACTCAGGATCTTGGACTGGTCAGGGGCGTGACTGGTTCTGGGAGTGGTGGTGGTCCTGCTGGGCACCATTCATCTTCCTCTGACCTAGGGGCAGTTGGAGCATATGGAGGTGGCAGAGTTTCAGAGGGGTTTTTGGGACTAGCCTGGAGTGAAGCCAGGCGTCAGACCCCATCTTTAGAGGAGCCCAAGCGACCTTTTTCTATTTTGCTCGCAGCATTTGCCCAGACATACCAATAATCCATCTGACAGGGGTGAGGATCTTCCAGAGATCCTCTGAGGTACCTCAAAGTTTCTCGGTCAAAAGAAGCAAGACTAGGCCCCTGTCAGCTTGGATCCTCGTAAGTGTATCCAGGCCAGACAGTTGTGGATAGTTGGATTAATTTAAGCTTTTTAACCAGACCAATTCCCGGGATTTTAGCCCAACCAGAAAGGACAATTCCAAGGGGACTTCCCAGTGGGACAGGGACAGATCTCATCTGTCCCATGCTGTCTCCCTTGGCAGGGTACCCCTTTGCCTTTAAACCAGAATACTAGAGTCAACTCACAGACCTGACCAGTGCCTCAAACAGGAAAGGAGACTTATCAAAGAGACAAGATAAGATTAGAGATCGGCTCCTCTGTGTGCGAATGGAGACAAAAATTGCACCACACAACTTTTCTGGCCCAAAAGGGTCAGATGGACAACGCTCTATGGTTGCCTGTGTCACCAGAATGAGGAACCGGGAGAAGACAGGTCTAAGACAAGATATACAGACAGACAGATAAACAAAATCAACTAGCTAGCAATTTCACATGTGACCAATATGTTGCCTGAGAAGCACCGTACTCAGGGTGTCTAGCAGACACTCCTATCCTTTAAAAGTTTGGGATTACCTTACCTCCAACTCAGGGCCGCCCGCTCCCTTGACAAGGACACTGAGGGGAAACTTACTTTTGTTTGCTGGCTGGACATTGTTATGGGGCAGTGGCACCGGTCTGGAGAGGTAGGGTCTGTGGCGGGCACGTAGGGGGTGCTCCTGCATTGAACCGCCCACCTCCCTGCGCCCGACCACCTTCCAGACTCCGAATGCCTCCCTAGGGGCACCTTATGCTTGGCCGACCTCTCTCCTGGAGCACACTCGCTAGCCTGGGGGTAACGTCGCTGCCACCACCCCGAGAAGGGACTGCCTCAGCCCTGTGTCCTCGGGGAAACACAGGCCTAATAGTCCAATGGGTACTCAACCCGGTACAGGCACTTGGGGCACTTCCCCAAGTCAAGGGGGCAAAAAATAAAGTCTCCC
>NW_017728886.1:78284983-78286942 GCF_001723895.1 Crocodylus porosus
ACACCAGTCAAAAAGGAGAACTTTATTGATTACAGGGGGTAGGGTAAACTAGGGTACAGGGTTGAGCAATTTCTTAGAAATCCTAAAGAGCAAACAGTGTGCCTGAGGTAGCCTTTTGATTACGCATCTGTGTTACTGCCAGCTAGATATCTAATCCGAATGAGTAGCTTACTCACAAGCATCTTCCAGAGTTCTCCAGTTTCCCCTCTGGAGTCTTGAGGTGAGAGAGAGAGCTAGGTTCAGATGGTAAGCCTTCTCCGTCTCCCCTGCTTTGCTGCTGCTTCACCTCATGACAGAAGAGAGAGAGCCTCCTCCACCCTCCTGACCTATATAGCCCCTGTGACCTCATTCACCTGGTCCAGTGGAGGTCAGCCCCAGTTGGCTGTCAGCCAACCAATTTGAAATACATCACCTGTTACCAGGCAGATTCCAGCTCCCCAGGTAGAAACCCCCCACCCAGGTAATTGATGCAAGTCACGTAGGCAGAGGGAGCAGGTTTCCCCTCCCTCAGGAATGCAGCCAGCTCAGGTTACCTGAAGAGACAGGCTGAGGTGTGAATCCTCCGTGCTGGCCCATCTAATCACAGTCACAGGGCAGAGATGTTGGGGAGAAACCAAGGTGGCATTCTGCCACAGGGTCCCATCTGGGTCACCAATTTGTAAGGGAAAAAGGGTTTACTAGCTACTATGTAGCACCCATACACTGAAGGGTGTGCTCATACACTGAAGAGCACCGGCCACATCCCGTCTTTGGGCTCGTTCCTAGCCGCGATCAATTAGGCAGAGAATGAGGAAGTGTCTGCATGTGGATTTATTGCTCTGCAGAGGGGGCCACCCAGTGTCACACAGACAGAGAGTTCCACTTGAACTGAGTTTACAGCTTGGTATTTATACATTAAGCATTGCATTGCTACATTGTTGCGCGGCATCTAGGTTTTTCCTTTTGCCATTGCAAAATTACAAAACACGGTAGAGAGCAAGCTTGGGCTGGTTGAGACTGGTTTTGCGGTTACACATTACTGTCAGCGAGAAGTACACGTCGCTTACTGTCAGCAAGAGGCGATCTTTAATCTTAGGGGAAAAAAGATCATTTGCTTTTTCAAGGGTCATCTGCTTTTTATGATTGTATTGCCGTTTTCTCTTACAGGATCTATGAAGTGGCTCTTTCTCAGGAAGCCTTTCCCTCTTGGACTTCTTATGTCATATGGCCCTGTCACGGAGTCACGTAGGTGCCCCGTGATTGTAAGGCTGATTGGCAGAGCTGCCAATCACCCAGGCAGCTCAGGTGCCGGGTTACCAGGGCAACCAGGTGGGTCACATGGCCAGAAGGGGGCAGGGCCCGGCCTTTATAAACAGCTTAGGCCGGAGCTTGACTCACAGTTCTTGTCTGGCTGCTGCAGGAGTAGGAGCTCTGTGGCTCAAGCTGAGTGGCCTGAGTTGGTGGTCGCAGCCTTACCCCACTAACAGGCTGCGATGATGCAGGGAACAGGATCACCCTGGTGGGAGGTAGGACTGAGAGCCCTGGCAGGGCTTGGAGTTACGGATAGGCGGATGGAGCCTCTGTGTTTATGTTACAGCCAGATGGCTGGAGTTTGAGTTACAGTTTGCTCCGGAGGACTGGGTGAGGCTGTAGGGGAGCGAGGAGGCCTCACGGGAGCTCCCCAACAGCTTGGGGGTTCCTAGTGCCCAGTAGGGGCACGATTGTCGGTGCCAGGGAGGCACCGTATTGCGCCAGGGAGGCGCGGGGTTACAGACCCCGGCCAATAAGGGCGGTGTTTGGCCTAGCAAGGCAACCAGACCCCGAGAAGGGTCAAGGGGACAGGCACGGCTGCGAGTGCCTGTGCCTCTAGTGCGAGGCGCGCGGTGCCGGCCCTAGCGGGGGCAAGGCCCCGGAGCGGGGCAGAGACAGGGCGCGAGGCGCGCGGTGCCGGCCCTAGCGAGGGCAAGGCCCCGGAGCGGG
>NW_017728886.1:78287517-78291906 GCF_001723895.1 Crocodylus porosus
ACGTCACCCTAACGTGACGGTAGGGGGCGCTAGGGGGTTCACGGCCGCCCCTAGCCGCCGCTCCCTCACAGGCCCAATATGTTGTGGCTACTGCAAAATTTAAAAAAAACCAAACAAATGAATAATAAAACCATACAGAAGTTCAGGCCCACTGACTAGTTAGAAGCAGACATGGGCAGCCTGGAATTCATGTGCTTTCCCCTTCTAGGCACAAACTCCAGGCACTGAACAACAGAATGAGGCGATGCACGTTCCTCTCTTGGACTTTATATGTTGCATAGCCTGAGGGGTTCATGGATGCTGCAAACTGAAAAAAACAAAATGGGCAGGGGCAGGAACGGCTAAAAGGACCCCTCAGTAAGGCATCCAGGGATCTTGTACCCACAATGTTGGGCTTGGGAAACCAGCAAGCTGGCCACTGGGCTGTGGCTACAGGCCTTTGGGGTTTTACTCCTGCTCTACCCCTTGCAGTGTATTGGCCAGATTTTGGCCAGACCCAGACATGCACACATATAAACAGTCCTACTGCCTGTATTGAAGCAAAGCCCATAATGAGTTGTATCACCACTCCAAGCCCCCAAAAGAAAGGCAGTCTGTGATAATGGTAAGTGGGGCTGTGGACAGACTGCTGAGAGCTATATTTTGGGCACAGGTAGACAGGACAATCCATGCTGTTAGTAAGTTGGATGGACCATGGATCCCCACATGTTGGATTGGTAGTGTGAGAGCTAAACCCTGCAACTTGGCACCCCAGAGCTGTGCCACTAGTCAGGTGAGCTCAGGAGACCATCCAAGCTATATTTGATTTTGGGAATAAAAACCCTCAGCACCTGCCCCTTTCCCAACAAGAAATGGAAGTAGGCAGGCTTGAACTCAAGCCATTTCCCCTCCCAGAAGTACAGGCCCAAAGCTGTGGAGCATCAAGGCAGTAAACCTTCTACTCTTAGACTTATGTTGAATGGCCCATGGGGTCACAGCTGCCCCAAAATGGGGAAAAAAATATGCAGCTCCTACAGCCTCTGTCTACCCAGAAGCACACAAGGCAGCCCTGAATTTTCTTCCTTTCCTCAGAAGAGTGGAAAGACCAGCTGGGGAGATACTGAAGCACAGAGGCTCCAAAACCTCTTCTCTCAGACATCTTATGTGGTAGGACCTGAGGGGTTTACAGCTACCTCAAAATTAAAAAAAAAAGTCAGCCATTTCTAAGAAGACCGCTGGGCAAAGCAGCCAGATTTCTTGAAACTACCACCTGAGACTTGGGAGCCCACAAGCAGCCCAGGAAGCAACAGATGCAGTCCTACAGGCCTTCCTTTGGCTCCAACTCTTTTTGGGCTGGCAGCCTTGTAAAGAAATAGGCCAGGCTTTAGGCGATGCTGGGTGTCCCAAACAGATTCTGGAAAGACCCAGGCACTCATACTTATCAACAATCAAGCCTCTAGGATTGAAGTAAGGTGCAGAATTGGGGGATAGGTTTGCAATCTTGACCCTCTGAAGGAAGTCTGGTCCCTGCTAATAGTAAGCAGGATGTAGCCAGACTTCTAGGAGCTATGTTTAGGGTACAGATACGTTAGGCAGTCTATACTAATTCTAAGTTAGTGGACCCTGGGGGCCTTGACATAGGGTTGAGATGAGAAGGCTGCTAATGGTAGTGTCAGAGTCTGAGGTGAGAAGGTTGCTCTTGCTTTAGTGGGTGGTGTTGTGTTCTACCTTCTCAGGGTTTTCTGCCTGGGACTCAGTTTAAGGCTGTTGGAGCCAGGGTTAGTGTTGGGGTGAAAGAATGGGCAAAGTTATGTAGCTGCCTTTCTGGGTGGGAATGGTAGGACTCCTGCAGGTAGGTAGGGCAGTTGAGGCTCATAGCACACTAGACCCTAAGGTCCTCCACCTAAGTTTGGGAGGGCTTCCAGGGGTGAGCAGGCTCTAAGATAACTCCTGTGGTCAGTCTATTTAGGGTCAAGGTGCTGGAGGAGAGAGACCTAGGGTTAGGGTTAGAAAATGGACAAGGTTTGGACATATCTTTCCGGTAAGGGGCTGTAGGACATGAATGTCATTCACCAAATGTAGGGACACATTTCTCACAAGAAAACCACTCTTTCACCAATCTCTCAGTTATAATCCTCAATGGGAATTTACAAAATACCTTTCACATACAAGCCTATAAATTTCACTTCATCAGTCTACTGGATACAAAAACCCATGGACTAAATATGGACATTGGATTTATGTCACATTATAACCTGCCTAACATCTGACTCCCCAGGTAAACCCTCCACTTTTTACCAGCTATTTTCCTTCCCTCCCCACCCTCTTTTGTCTGTCATCCTTTGACTACAGCTACTCCCCCCCAACACCTGTCTCTCAACTACTGACCACCTCAACTGACTGGCTTTCTTGCATAGGTACTGGCCTCTGGCTGTTTCACCACTCCAGCCAGGAAGAGCACAGACTATCTGCAGATGCTTCCTCAGGCTGACAAAAGGTGTTTGTGCCCAGAAGCTTACTTAGAAGAATTTTTCCAACCATATGAGTTGGTCTAATAAAAGATATCGGATTTACCCAAAGAACCTTGTCTGCCTATTCACCAAATAGAGACAGGGCAGTTTCTTGTTAGAGGCACATGTGACCCTGCATGTGCCCGATGCATAGTTGACTTCCCATGTCCTTGTGAACCACTGCCTCAGTACCTTGCACTTAGATTAGCACTGGTCCAGACACAGTCATGTCCTTGGCCTGCCATTACCTTTGTAATTTGTTCACAGCCTTCCTGGTTTAGGTGGCCTGACCAGAGTACCTACTGATTTTCCACTTCACCCACTGTGGCACTGAAATCTACCACCTCCTCCTTGGTCCAGTTGCTGCTAGACTTGTTCAGGAAGCCAAGTGGATTGAGGGGCCAAGGTGCAGGGAGGGTGGATGGGTGGAATAGGGGGATGGAAGTCTGACCTTGTCTCAGTGGGTTGTGAATGGATTCAATGACCTCCCTGACAGCTCGATGGGTAGATAGAGCCACCCTGGTGGCTGGTGGTATTTATAGTTGATTCAGTGGATGCAGGCTCTGGTGCTGATCTTGCGTGGGTGGTGAGTGGCTGACTGAGCTGGATAGCATTTTATAGTCTGGATTCAGCAAAGAGAAGAATGTCCATTTTTTCAGGGTCATCCTGTCTCCCAACTTTGTTAAAAGACACTATCAGGTATACTTTATCAGTGCCTTATTGAAACCTTGGTTAGTGTTCTAGCAAACAAAGAAATATAAAGCTTTATCAATCGCTGCATTATCAAAATGCATCTTATCCAGCCATTATCTGCTCTGCTTGTATTTTGTACCTCCTACTCTCTCCTTTGTACATCTGCTCTTTTTGATGTTTCTTGAGTAGCCAAATTATTGCTCTCCTGTTCCAGTACTGTCTATAGAAAAGTAATATAAAATAAACTCTTAGGAGTAAGTTCAGGTTCTTTTTACTATACAATTCTTTTACTATACATTGTTTCTTACAGAGCTGGGGTCCAAATTCATCTTGAATTTTTGTTGACTGGTTCAGAAAAGATGAATTGGGGATAATGGAAATTCTGGCTAAATTAAAATAGGGAAACATTTCATTAGTGGACTTCAGTTTGCAAATGTTTGATCCACAAAGATCAAGACAAGTTACACACTTTCCATTTTTTCCTAACACATCTTAGTGGTACAGTATGTGGTTCCTGCAGGAATCTGTATTGTGAAAATAGCCTACATAATACTTTTTGTTAAGCTAGTTTCTATGGCAACAAGTCTATGCTCAATGACTATCATAAAAGTATATGAGAAATATGAAATTTTCAGTTAGTTTCCTATTAAGTTTTTATTGATCACCTTCCTTTTTACAAAACTGTTTCCCTGGGAGAAATAAGACTGTGTCTAAGGCAATCACAAAGTGGGCATCTATTACTTTAATTATAATACTATTTTCTTACTGTCCATCTCAGGATCTCAAAGCACTGTATAGATATATGTTTATTAAGTCCGATACTTTTCCTCTGAGGTACATAAATACTTTTATTCTCAATATTAGATGCAGGGGTAGCAGTGGACATAGTCTTCCTGGACTTTTGGAAGGCCTTCGACACTGTCTCTCACCCTGTTCTCATTAAGAAACTGGGGGACTGTGGTGTCAACACCCACACAGTCAAATGGGTCACCAACTGGCTGGAGGGCCACACCCAGAGAGTGGTAGTGGATGGGTCATTTTCGACCTGGAGGGATGTGGGCAGTGGGCTCAGACCTCAGGCCTGCACTGTTCAACATCTCCATCAGTGACTTGGGAGAGGGGGTAAATAGCACCCTGTTCAAATTTGCTGATGACACTAAGATGTGGGGGGATGTGGGCATGCTAGAAGGGAGGAATAGGCTGCAAT
>NW_017728886.1:78292461-78310855 GCF_001723895.1 Crocodylus porosus
ACCCCAGTACTCTTTCCTGCCATGGCAGGGGGTTGGACTTGATGATCTGCTCAGGTCCCTTCCAACCCTACAAACTATGAAACTATGTAAAGATAAAGAAACTGAGACTTAGAGCAGTTAAGTGACTAGTCTTGAAACAAAGGAAGCATTGATATAACCAGAAATAATGAACTAAGATTCTCTTGGTCTCAAGTCTTCAGTTTTAGCCACAAAATTACTGTTGATACTTGCCCTATAGATGAATAACTCAATGTTAAATTGTTCAACTGCCGGGCACTCAAACAGTGGGGAAAACCAGACTCTAGCTAACCGCAGCATCCATAAGTGGCTGAATTCCTGTTGGAAGTTATAACTGGGACTGTGTACATATTCAACTGATCTGACAGAATTTTCCTAGGTTTGTTCTCCTGGTAGAAAAACGTACCTGGAAAGTGCTGAACAGGCATTTGAGCTGAGTGGCAAAGAGCCTGTGGTGCTGACGCTGGCCTGCCTGGCTTGCTGCAGCATGGGGGTCTGTTAGGTCCATGAAGGTGTATAGGAGGGCTGCTGAATCGGTGAGGGAATTTGCCAGGTCAGTGATGGGGTTATGGAGTTTGTCAGGTCAGTGAAAAGAGCCGGGTGAGGGGATCTGTTGATTCAGTGATGGGAGGCAGGGGATTGTCAAAGATCAAAGTCTTTGATTTCACATGTCGATAGCAAAAGGTCAGAAGCTAACGCAACAAACTCTGTAATTGTAATTTATCCCTCTGTATTAACAGTGCTGCATATACACACCTCTGTCTGTGCCTCATTTCAAATTACTTGAGAGAGAAACTGGCCTTGACAGTTCAGCACGAGAGATATCGGTACCCATAGTGACCAGATAAAAATGAAACTACTTTAATGAAGTTGTAAAATTAAATATGCTACGTGCGCTATCCTGTGACCAAACAGAACCAGTACCACCCAAGTAAAAATAACCCCCATTTTTTATGAAACCTGAGCAAACAAAGAGAGCACAAGTGCCAACTCATTAATTATTCATATTTGGCGTATAATAATTGGTCACGTTTCCCAACTATAACTTTGAAAGAACTTCTGCCCAGAGCAGAGAACAGAGAGCAGAGAACTGTGTATACACTCAAGAAGAACAAATCGTGCATCTCTCTGCCTACGTTATCTTTCTGGCGTATCTCGTCTTACTGGTCCATTTATCTCTCTATCTTTGGCGTTATCTTTCTTACCAAGAGCTCTTAGTAATCTGCAGACTGCAACGGCTTATATGAATCGCTCGGAAGCAACTGTCTTACCCACCCTGTAAATGCTGAGTAACATGATATCTGCATGCTGTAACTGAATATATCAATCAGCTCCTCTGCCTCCGCTCCAGCACATCAGAAGCCTAAGTAAAATAAATCTTTTGTGAAACCATCACGCTGTGTTTAAATCATACTGACTCCTGCTCACCGTTATCACCCATCTGCCCGGTCATAAATCCCCCTCCTCGCGCCAAGCCGGTCGTGCTGACCCAGGCTCACAGGTCAAGGGTGCACCACCATTAGGGGCGCAACAGGGATCTGTGTATGTCCAATACTCAGAGTCCTCCAGCCCTGAATTCCCCATGTTACATTCCATCCCAGCTATGGATGGGCAGGAAACTGTACTTCTCAGCACCAAGTACTGCAGTCGGGGCTGGAGTCAGCTGGGTTCTGGTGTGAGGGGTAGGTCAGCCAGTTCCACTTTGGCCTGAGTGGACCCTGGGTCAGCTGGGTCTACAATGGTCACTGACGGAACACGTGCACCCCTGAGTAAGGTGGCACCAGTCACTCATGGCTGTAACTCCTAGTCAGGGCCCTGCTTCCCAGCCTGCTAGTGCCAAGTCACAGCTGTACAAGTCAGGGACAGTCAGAGCAGGTTTTTAGACTGAATGTGTAACTACTCTAAACTCAAACTAACAATAACAACAAGCGACATCTGAGAAGCTTAAAGGGCAAGCTGTAATAAGGCCTGTTGTATCACTGGATGCATGGGGTGGGAATGGCACAGAAGCACTGCTCTGAAAGATATCTTCCCTTGAGCCATTTCACTTGAGTTTGTTCCTGAGTTGTTTTCTCCCAGAGTGGCCAGTCCCAAGAGAAACTGAACATCTGCACATAGCCAGTAAGAATCAGTGAGCTGTTGTGGCAAAAAAAAAAAAAAAAAAAAAAAAAAAAGTACAGCGCATGCTTCCTTCTACATAGTTTTGTTTGTTAGTTTGCACAGTTACAGTTTTTTTTCTGATTAAAACTATAGAATGACTGTGACTAAATAAGATCCTTACTCTAGCTCTAAAATACATATTGATTTATACTTAACATTGTTCTTGCTGCCTGAGAGTCTTCTATGGGTTGTTTCTTTTTACCTTGTCTTACCTCCCTCTAGGGCTATATCCCAACCCTGGAAAAAAGCCTTGGAAAACAACTATTGAGAAAGTGAGTAAATTGGTAATAAGAACTTTGATGCTGTGATTATTTTGGTGTTGACCCAGCTTGAAGAGTTTAAGAACCCTTTGATATGGCTGTGGCAGGATGGCCCCTAGGGGTGCCGTGACCTCCCCTAGTGTCCTTGGCTACCATGCCAAGTCTGGGTCTTTAACACATCCTCCGTCTCGCCCGCCACGTCTTTGATCTTGATAGTTCAGTTAAGGAGGCTGCCTTCCTACCCTTCTTGGCACGGGGCCAGTCTTACTATGCCAGGATTTCCTCCGCGTCCTGGTGCTGGTCTTCTCCCGGGGCCAACTCAATACACGTGCCCCACTCGGGCCTGCCTCACTTATACTCCGTGGCCACTCGCGTCCTGACCTGCATCCTGCACTTCCCGCAGTCTCTATGCCCGCACTCGAGCCTGTGGTCATGCCTCTTGCACTCACTGCCCGCACTCGGGCCTGTCTATGCCCCTGCTGGGGCCCTCGCTCACGCCTCTTGCGCTCGCTGCCCGCACTCGGGCCTGTCTATGCCCCCGCTGGGGCCTATGCCCCACTGGGGCTCTTCCTAATTGGGGCTTCCAATTGGGGCCTGTCCCAGTAATGCCCACGCTGGGCTGGGGTCGGGACCCCCACTACATAGACCCACCTCTCTGGGCCCGCGCCCTACTGGGCTTCCACTTCTACTCGGCTCTTCCTGAAGTTGCCCCAGTGGGCTGGGGTCGGGACAACCCCACAATGCGGCACCCTCCTTGGTGCCAGGAACTCCCCCACCTTACTGGGGAGCTCCTGCTGAGGCCTCCTCCACCCCTACAGCCTCGCCCAGTCCTTCGGTCTAATAATCACAACTCCACAACTATGCTGGCTCACTCACAGACCTCTGTCAGGGTTCTCTCCACCCCTGCATCATTGCAGCCAGTCAGAGTGGTCAGGCTGCAATCACTGACTCGGGCTGCTCGGTGCCGGTGCCGGTGCCGGTGCCGGTGCCCCTGCCCCTGCCCCTGCCCCTGCCCCTGCCCCTGCCCCTGCCCCTGCCCCTGCCCCTGCCCCTGCCCCTGCCCCTGCCCCTGCCCCTGCCCCTGCCCTCGCCCCCGCCAGAGGGGAACTGTTTCTGGCCTCAGCCTTCCCTTCCTTATGAAGGCCAAGCCTGTCCCCTGGCGGTCAGCTGATCTAATCAGCTCCAACAGCTAACACCTGCTGCCTTACTAACTGGCAGCTAAGCCATTCCCTATCTTCAGTAGCAGGCACCCTAGTGCCCTGCTACAATGGCAAAGTGGCAACAATTTGTGAAACATTTTTTTAAACATGCAAGAAGGGAGAAGAATGTCTACACTTCAAACGTCAAAACCAAACATTTCCTATTTTGGAGAAGTGAAGCACCAACTGAAACACTACAGCTGACCATTACTGCTATAATCAATATGGTAAATCAGGCCATCAGACTAATGCAGATTGGAGGCTGAGGTCTATGTTTAATAATGTTCCAGGGGCCACAATACAGGATGCCATATCATAATAAACCAGTGTAACATTTCCCAGAGATTTAGACTGACTCAAAACACTAAGTTAAATCAATTTAATTTTGGCCAAAACAATTCAGTGAAGTTGACCTGAAGTTGTGAATACTTTTAGCCTGATACTTCACCCTTTGGCAAATAAAAAAAAGGCTAAAAATAAATAAATAAAGATGCCCAGCATTAGCCTCTATGCATTCTTCATCAGAGGTGAGTGGGGATTGGTAATAATGTTTTGTGGAGATTTTAAATTTTGCTTTTTTAATTTAATTTGTAATGAAAAAAGGTGTTGAAATTCACTGTGGAACACTGAGGGCAGACACCTTTTTGTGTTATTGTACTCCATGCAGGGAGGGAATATTAACCTGTTCCTTACCAGCTACTGAATTTGGTCTATGAACCTTGTTACACTAAGGCCCTGGAGAGGAATGCACCCCCAAATTTATATTGGTTTTGCATACCAATGTAAATGACTCTTGGATTGGAACACAAGGTGTTTCTTATTATATCATTAATTGGACCAGTTGTATAAGTGGGAGAGATGGTAGATGAGCTTTTGGGCACAAAATATCCTTTTAGGTTGGGCAGAAATAGACATATAGTTATTCTAGACACTTGACTGAAAACTGATGCAGTTTACACACAAGTGACTATTACTTCATCTCACCAGCAAGGTAATAGCCTATTTGTCTTCAGCAAAAACATCCCAGGATGACTGACAAATGATAACTTACAGTGGTGAAGCTTTACCCCAGTTCTTTAAGAGCTATTTTATAGCAGGATTGGGTAAAGGTATTCCAGTTTATGGGCTTGTGTCACCTGTCTGCTGCTCTCTCTGTATATATGTATGTGTGCATATATGATGATATATGATGAATACACCACTGTAAATATGTCACCTACACAGAGCCTGACAAAGTGAGGGTGAGCCTTCCTGGGGGAGAATTTACAGGCAGTAGAGCTAATACATGTGTACTAAAATATACAGGACAATATTCAGGTGCTGAAAGTGTTTACTTCTGTCCAAGTTCCAAGTCTCATTTTTGGCATCACAAATAATTACACAGCAGGGAGCTTGCATGTGATAATAGCTAAACATTTGCTCCTTTCATTCCCAGAAATGTCTGGTAATGCTTCCTTTTATTTGTTTTAAGTAACTCTTAATGGTTCATTTCTTGATGGTTTGAGATCCTTGCTTATACATGTGTGCATTTGCTAGACACCGTCCAGCCTTTTCTGTTTCCTTTTCCTTGTTTTATTTTTCCCTGGTTTCATATCAGAAATGCATATACTTTGCAATCTCATTTTCCTGCTACAGTATCTCCCTCAAAACTGGTCTTTGGAGGCAGTGTGCTTCCTATAGCATTCTACAGAGTGCCTTACCTTTGTCTCAGTAGTTATCTAGCTTTAAGCACTCACAGAATCCATGAGTGGTGAGACCCTGCATCTAAACAAGGTCTTTGAAACATGTGATTCATATTCAATCATTTTTCCTAATAAAAATTAGATTATTTATTTTATTTTATTTTGCTTGTTTAATTTACTGAAAATGAAAGGTCCTGGAACATTAATTTTATATCCTGAGGACACTGAGGTACCCACAGACAGGCATGATTTGCAGTGGACAGTGCACTACAGACTTCGTCCATGGTGCCCCATCAACATGCCTCTGACCTGATCTAAGGGGGTCTCATAGAGGAGAAAAGCCTGTAAGAAAGATCTAGTGATAGGATGCAAGCTGTACCTTATTGTGAATTTACCAAGCCCAGTCTCCTAGGAAAAAAATCTTACATTGTTTTTAGGGAGCTGGCACAGTGGAGAAAAACATGGGGGGGTTACAGCAGGAGCAATGGAGAAGTGGATGAAGGAGGGGCAGGAGAAGTAATTACTGGAGAGAAGCATTGACTTCAGGGAGAACAGATGCCTTTAAGCATCTCCCAGGATCAGGTCTCTGGTCATGGATCAAACCTGGTCTGATTTAGTAATAACAGTGTATCATTTGTTCAGTGGTTGATTGTAGGACTGAAAGAACTAAGTTCTATCTAGAATGATCAGGTCTTCCACAGTAAAAAGTAATCTTCACAGTTGCCTGCATTGTTAAATATTTTTGTATCAATGCCAACAACTGCAAGATCACAGATATTTCACCTATTAGAGGTGGTTAAATGGCTACTGTCACTGAGCGTCTCATAATCTTGAATGTGTTTATCCTCACCACACCCCTGTGAGGTAGGGAAGTAATATTATCCACATTTTGCACAAGGGGTACTGGGGCACAGAGAGACTAAGGGTCAGATCATATTTACCTGTCACATGTGTAAATGGTATGTATGTAGCCACATGACTGCCATTTTTGGTGCTTATGTGTAGTTTGGGTTTCTGCTTCACCCTATATGCATACTGCAGGGGTGACAAAGAAGAAGGGAGGGAAGGGAAGAGGAAGGCCTTTCTAACTTTTAGCCTAATAACCTAGATAGCACTCTCCTAAGAAGCAGAAGACCCAGGGCATAGGCTTTCCTTATCCAGTGAAGGTTTGAACCTGCATCTGTTCTCAGTTAAGTGCCCTAACCACCAGGCTATAGGGTAGGCATTTTCCAGAGGTCTTTTCAGCCCTCAACTTGAAGCTGGTCTGCTTCTATACCATGACCAGAGACCTGATCCTGGGAGATGCTTAGTGGCAGCGGTGCTCTCCCTGAAGTCAATGCTTCTCTCCAGTAATTACTTCTCCTGCCATTCCCTCTTCTTCCCTATTGCTCCTGCTGCAACCCCTCATCCTCTTCTCCACTACGCCAGCTCCCTAAGAATAACACAAGATTTCTCCCTCGGAGATTGGGCTTGGTAAATTCACAATTAAGGTACAGCTTGAGTGACTGCTTCAGAAACAGTGATTCAAATCTCGTGTTCACATTTTAACTTGCATTATTTTTCTCCCCCCTGCCTCTGCCCCTCAGATGAGGGAAACACACAGAACATATTACTGGAATAAGAATTAAAAGCAGAAGTAATAGGCCTGTGGTTCCCAGCATGCAGTATAGGCTCTGCTCATTTCTCAGGGTGCTACAGATACAGATTGCCTGTTCTCTAATCAGGCAATTGGACTTACCCTGATGTGATGATGGCTATACTCACACTGTAGTCAACATCCACCTCCAGCCTATGTTTTAGATTGGGGCATCATTTTCTTCTCACTTTACAATAAACATTAACATGAGTGAATGCTTTGTTTATCAGAGCAAGCAGATCACTGCATAATGGGAAATTACCAAGCCCAATTAAAAAGTGGAAAGGTGCGTTACAATTATGGAAAAATCTATGCTGCTAAAAGCTTCCTTGAAAATCATTGCCTTGAGACTTGCTAAGTCTGTAATTGCTCCCCTCATTTTAAGTACCCTCTTAAAAAAGGGACATCATGTTCTGCTTCTAATTCTGACTACAGATGAACCCTCCTGTGGGTGGCTTTGATATATGCAAATCCCTACCTGCATTTTTCAAAATCTCACATTGGAAAATGCAGTGCAAGCTGCAGACATGGAGACTCCTTATCAGTGCAAATCCTCATACCTGAAAAGCTGGCAGAGGGAGATTGTGTTTGCCTACAAGATGACTTGATGGATAATTTTTTTAAACTGAAGAAGATAGTTTCAATCAAATCAATCCCAACTGTAAATTTCCTGAGAGAAAGTCTGACTATACCCAGTTTTCCCAAAGCCACAGATCTATTACTGTTGTTATCACTATTGTTCATTCAAGTTCAATATAATAGCAACAATTACTTGTGTATTTTTTTTTAAGTTTGAAAGTTTACATATTTTAAATACAGATTTCTAGGTATATGTTTACTTAAAACTGATCAAATCATTCTTTGTACCAATTTTTGATGAAGCTGGACCTTTTTATCATTCACATATTATCCTGAAGCAGGCTATAATTTTTTGTCTGAATTCATTGCTCTCAATTCTTGGTCAAATAATTTGTGTGGATACATTTTAGCCAAGTTGTAGTGTTAGAGCTATGATGGTCTAGGAAATATGTGACAAGCAGGATTTGTGTGTTAATTTCTTTTATTGGACCAATGATATACTTGGAAATGGTGTGAAAAAGCTTCCTCAAAATCCTGGGGAAAGACACTTGGTGCCTGAAAGCTTATGTGATAGATCTCCCAATTATATAGTTGGTCCAACAACAGATATTACCACATGAATCCTGCTTTTTACATTTTTGTCTATAGTTAACAGACTTAAAATTGCTATCAGTATTGTCATATGCACCATATAACGAGTCTATTAAATCAGACAGTATTGTTTATGTTCCATAACTAGATTACCTAAGATTTATAATTGGGAGGAACTCCTTTTGTTCCTTTTCAAATACTTTGTGGATATTTGCCAACTTTATTGGGCAAGTAATGAAAAGAACAAGGGCAGTTTCAGCTCACCTGTGCATTTCCAATCTTCTCCAGCCTTTCAAATGCTCACCTTCAAGAAAAATCAAGAAAATGCTGATTATGTGGAATGGTATGAAGCATTTTTCAACATTATTATGTAGTTCAACATTAAGCATTTGCTTGTATATATGGAATAATTTGATGCGTTAGGTCAAATCCTCCCTCCTTTTTGCAACCTTGAGTAAGTGAGAGTTACCCAAACCTTGGGCTCCGGTGGAACCATTCTCCAGGCTTTGCCGGAGCTCATGAGAAAGCAGGGCATTGAAATGACACCTGAATATTAACACAGAAATTTAATTTAGTTTATCTATCTACACAAACTTTTAGGGCCTTGTGACAAAGCTTTGGAGCCATGCTAAACAGCATAAAAATAAACAAAAAAAATTGCAAAGGGCAGAACTGAAGAGTCAGACTTAAAAAGCAGATAATAAGCAGCACAGTCAATATTTTGCCTGCAAGTCTTTTTTTTTTTTTTTATTTACCAGGATTAGTCTCTGGAGACACAGCAATTAAATTGGACTGAACAAAGTGAGATACTGTATATGAAACCAAGTTAGAGAGAGGTTAGTGAATAATAGCTGGAGGATGCGAAAACAAAGGGAAAACATTTTATCAGACAGATATTTATGTATATTTATAATAGAAAGGAAAACAAAGACCAAGCAGGCACATAATAACTGTTTCAGGATAAGGAGCTCCTGAGCATGAAAGTTAACAAAACCTTTCAAGACTGGGATGGGGGTGCGGGAGAAGAAATAAAAAGCCAGGACTACATTTATTAAAAAGACTTCAGAGTTTGTGAAGGATGATAGTCTTATACCTAAAACTTTGGACCAGAATCCAAGGGACTCTCCATTCAAATGTTTCTTATTTCCCTGTCTCTAAAATGAAAATGATGATGCTTCCTTGATCTGTGTTCTTTATTTAGATTGCAGACTTTCCAGAACAGCAAAAATTTCTTATTCTCTTTGTGGGCTCTGATTGAAAGTTGGTTCTTTCACAGCTGTTGTAAGTGAGTTGTTAATTTAAAAAAAAAGCCTACTGGTGACAAGAACAAGTCTTGGTATTTCAGATATTTTGATGGTACTTGTTATCCTTGATCTATCCCCATTATATTTAAGAAAAAGAAGGACCACCATTGTCACAGCTGCTATGACCAAATACAATGCACAGTAATTCTAAAATGGTACAATGGCAGCACTGTAGTTATCTGAATATTTAAGATCTCATTTCTAAGAGAACTGGAACTGAAAATTCAGTCATCTGGATCCTTAAGAGAAGTCCTTTTAAACAGTACAATGAAGGGAAACTACTGACCACTGCAGGGTAGGTAGTGGCTCCCGCTTTAGGAATCATATGGTTCCTGCTTTATGAATCATATGGGTAATACGCTCTCCTGCAGCTACTGTTTTTAAAAAAATAGTCCTTACCAATAGCCAAAGTATTTTATTTTGAACAAAATGTATCCGTTCCTGAAAGACACACTTATATGTGGCTGTCGTTAAGAGGGAGCTAAACAAATTCATTATATACAGAGAGATCAAAGGCTTTTCTATACTGAAAGACGGATTTTGTACCAAAATAGTCCGGGAGATCCAAGAGTTTTTCCTAGTGTAAATAGTTAGCATCACTAAGTATATAACAACCTTGTAATCATGCTGGAAATCCTGCTTTTGAACTATGTTAGCTACATTAAGTACTTCATTCAGGAAGGGTCAGATTTAGGAGATTTCCACACATTGGTGTCAGTGTACCAGTGTTGCTATGATATAAGATTCAGCTTTGTGAAGTCCAGTTAGTCATGGACAACCTGAGGCTGGAAGACCCATAACAGTAGTGAGCTTAAGGCAGGCCAGCCAATAGCCAACAGCACACGAGTGAGTAAGGGGCTGTCACTTGCATCTAGCCACTTCTGACTGCCCAGACCACATGACCTATTTCCAGCTGTGTGCTAACTGAGGGAAGCCTTCATCACAAGTCCAGAACAAGGCTGGAACTCACAACTCTAGAACCACGGTAAGATACTTTAACCACTCTGCCACCATAGTGCAATATAATGGTGAGAAAAAGATTTAAAAATAATAAGAACCTGATAATTTATGTCAGCTTCTCCCTAAGTGGATAATAGAAGTTGTAGCTCAAGCCATTCTGGTGCCTAAGACAAAACATCAAATTATTCAGAAACTTACAAGCAGATCCCGCTGCCAAAAGGCAAGTGACGGGTTGGATCAGGCCCTGAAAGAACACAGCCCAGGAAAACATGACTGCTCCTGAGAGACATCGAGGTAGTGTTAATCTTCTGGGACTGGGCAAAACTATAACAAAGATGTTTCAGTTTATGGGGTTAAGATAAACTAGACATCTTATACAGCAGTATAATCTAGAGATCTGCACTAACCCATTGCATTTAGAGCTGAGGGGGATAACACAAAAAACCGCAAACACACATTTGAATTTTAAATGCATTCACTCTAGTCATACTCTCACAACTCTGTTTTCATTTTTGCAAATACGTGGGCAATCCAGTTTTACAAAAAACAAATGTGCACAAGAGGGAGTTTTCAAAGTTTGTATGCATGACTGTTCATAGAAAACACATTTTAGATTTGCTTTAGTATTGGTACTGGAAGTATTTGCATGATTATTCAGCTGGAACAGAAATGGTATCATGTGGTTTATTTGGCCAATCATAAGAGAGCAATTTGTATTTTTAATATTTATATACAGAATTAACAATCAACACAAAGAGTATTTAAAAAACAATAATATGTATGATTTATACAGAAATTGCAGGAAATATGTGACTGCTTGCAGGTATTCCATGAGCAGAAACGGGCTAAATTCATTTAACATATTTTCACTGTTAATTATTTGCTTGCTTCTAGTAAATTTTGATCATTTTCTATCCCACAAAGGGTGGGGAAAGCAACAACCAAAATGTCCATTGTTTATTCTCTGTACAATAGGCATGTAAATAAAGCTGGGAGACAAAATGAGAGATTTAGGTGCATTTGCAAGTACAACAAATTGGGATTTTATTGTTTTCTGAATTCTATGCATCTCTTCTTTAATTATAGTATATAGCAATTAAACTGAATTCATATTAATACTTGAATACATGGCTATATAAATCAATGAAATATACAGTAATAGTATATCAACGACATTATTCATAAATTACCATGTTAATTAATATTAATATATTATTATATGGACCATTTGTATATTATAGTATTATGGTAATATATAATAGATAATGTTATGTTGAATGACTTTACTGCCTAATTAATAGAGGTATTAACTACCTATATCTAAGATTAACTCAAGTTTAATTTTAGCTTTCCAGTCTGTCTCTAAAAATATTTTTTAAACTTTTGCTACAGGACTAATTATGCAGACTTTTCTTGGGGTAAACACCTACAAATCAATGGGAGTTGGATACCTCCATGTCTTTGAGGATCTAGGACCAATTAACTTCAATGAGGGGAAAATCCAGTAATGGGCTAACAGCTCACAGTGGGCTTATGTGGTGCATAGATCTTGGTGGGATCTCTGAGCATGGTGAATTACAGTAAATACTAGGGCTGTGCAAAGCTTTGGTAGCTGATTCAGTTTGGAGGAAATTCGGTCCAATTCTCCAAATCCAAATTGAATCGGGAGACCCATTAAAAGATCTGAATCGATTTGGAGATTCAGCCAAAGACTATACAGTCAGCAGTCCTCAATGCTGGACACAGCTGCCTCTAGCTGGTAAGTCTGTTGTGGTGGGCAGAGCAGGGAGAGAAGAAGCGGGTGGGGGGAGCAGATCAACAACCCCACAGCAAGGGAGGAATTGGAGCTGGGGCTGGGACAAGCTGCCCAGCCAGGGTGGAGGGGCACAGGACTCAGGGATGGGGTCTCTCGCCACTGCATGCTGCCATGCTCTGCCGGTCCAGGAGCTGCTCTTCTGGTGGCTCCTCTGGCGGCTGTTGTTGTTGGTCCAGGAGGGCATGGGAGCGGGCGTGTGGCCGCAGATCTGCGCAGGGCTGGCTGGGCCAGGCTGCGCTCCAGGAGGTTAGCCCCAGCTGCTTGCCACTGGGCTGCACTCCACGGGGTGGGTGAAGCCAGGGCTACACTCCAGGTGTCTAGGCCCAGCCACAGCCCGGAGCGCAGCCCTGGCTCCACCTGCCCCACAGAGCACAGTGGAGCAAGGGCCATCAGGGGGCTGCAGCCACCCTAAAAAATCTCCATAGCCCTTGCCACTAGACCCAGCCTGATCTGGGTGCACACACCCACCCCCCATGCCCTGCCACTGCTTGCTCAGCCGGGGCAAAGTCACAGCCTGCCCAAGAGGTGCGAGGAGGCTGGAGCGGCTTCCACCACTGCGTGCCACTTGTCTGTGGCAGTGCAGTGGCACTATCCAGTGCCTCCCTGCCCCAGCTGGGTGAGCTGCAGCAGGGCATAGCCCCCTGCTCCCAGTGCCTTCCACAGCCCATCCAGAGCACAGCCTGGCCCAGCCCACCCAGAGCAGATCCAGGGGCACACACCTGCTCCCATGCCCTCCTGAACTGGCAGTGAGAGCCACTGGAGGAGCCACCAAAAGAGCAGCTCCTGGACCAGTGGCACACAGTGATGGGAGCCCCCCTCCCCGAGTCCCACTCCCCCTGCTTCAGCTAGGCAACTTGTCCCAGCCCCAGTCCCAATCCCTCCCTCGCTGTTGGGATGTTGATATGCCCCCTCCCATCCCTTCTGTCCGTCCACCACAACAGACTTATCAGCTGGAGGCAGCTGTGTCCAGCATCGTGGACTGCTGCCTGAATAATCTATGGCCAAACCTCCAAATCAGCACCAAATCTCTGGATCTTAATCAGCTGAATCAAATTGGGACAGTGATTCAAATTACCAAATTGAATCACTGTCCTTCCAAATCAGCCAAATCCAAATCTGAATCTAATACTTGCTGCTTTGCACAAGTCTAGTAAATACAGCAACATTGCCCTAAAACACAGAGGAAAAAGTTAAAATGCAATCAACAAGAATAAAAATCAGGTAGAGATTAGATGCTCATACCATAGAACAAACGGGCAAAATTTATCTTCCAATTTTCACAATTTTTCCATCAGATGGAAGAGCTGAATGTGTCTTGCCTAACTAGGGAGGAGATTCAAATGATTTTTACCATGCAACTTTCCTGCTGACACAGCATCCAAGAAAATATATTTTATTTTTCTGTCTTGCATTACTGGGAAGAATATAGCAGGTTCGATCACTACATTCTCATTTGGGAGGGATTAGTGCCCTCTGCTGAGCCTGCATGCAGAGATTTGGATGATGAAACAAAAATATTTTGAGATTTTTTTTTATATAGACATGAGGCACTTAAGTTTCCTTGCTGTAGCCAGTGCTCTTTCCTTGTCCAACATATTTGATATATATTAAATAATTATTCTCCTAGATCCCATTTCTCCTAAGGATTTGAAAATCTTAAAATAAAAGACATTTTCAGCAAAGTTTTCAGCTTTGAAATCTTAGGATCCCAATTCTCTAAAAAAACTGAGAATCTCTTCTCCAGAAACACTGGCTGTCTTTTGAAAGTGCCAGGTATCATACAATGGCGCATAAGTTGCCAGAGCTCCCCACATCTAGAAGACACACAGTTGTGACAGTAATTATGTTGCAAATATGCAGTATCTGCTGGCAAAAATGGATTTTTCTAATAATGATTCCTGAACAACATTGAGGTGTAGGGTTCTTAATCTGAATTTTAATTTTCTAAAATATATGTTTGAGGATTCAGTGGCTTATTGTCCTTCTGGGAGAAATGCCATTGTATAATTATTTTATCGGTCATTTGCTTAACAGACGTAATAAAACAGGTCCCCAAACATTTTCCCATCTCACTGTGAACAGCTTCTAGTCATTTCCTTTTCTGTGTTTCTGCCTTTCATAAGAATTCCTTTGACATACATGTTATCTAGCTGCCTCTTCTCTCCTGAGGAGGTGGCAGACCGTTTCTTCTGATGGGATCATTTTGAGAGCCCTACCTCCAAACAAAGAGGCCATGTTAGCTAGCTGGTTTTGAAAACACCAGACAAAAAGGGATTTATTGCTTATATGGTCTCTATTATAGTAGTGGAGTGCTTTAGTCTTTCAGTATCTTTTGCTACTATTAGTCGGTCTAATAAAAGGTATCACCTCTAACCCAAGAGTTTTGTTTGTCTATATTTCTTAGATCAACACGGCTACAACATATATCCCTGAAACATTGAAGATATCATATTTTAGCCATTTGGAAATGTAAACTTCATTGCTAACTAAGAGGATTTCAATTGAATTTATTAAGGATTCTGGCTGAAAGCCATGCTCCTGAAAACAACATAATATAACAAACATACAACCATAATATAAATTTAAACAAAAATAACAGAAATGCAAATATAATAATAAAATAGGGCCATCCTTTACTAAAGCATTATTCCTACTCCTAGAATTAACATAATCAGGTACAAATATGGTGATAAATCAGATCATGAATCTATAAAAATGTTGTGTGTAGGTCCACCATTAACACAGTAAAAAACAAATACTTTGATAAAGTTTAGTAGGTCATATTATTGCCCTGTGGGGTCAGGCCAACTCTCAGGATCTAAATATTGCACTGTTAGGCAGGAGGGCACGGTGTACAATTACACATGCACACACTCAGAAATCAATTTGGTGCATACACATGCACTAGGCGCATACACACACTCTAAGTGCATGCACCCCCACCAGGTATGCACACACACACTACCAATTCAGGCACATACACATCCAAAATTTCCAGCCTAGGCAAATGCACACCTATCACCAATTCAAGCACCTACACACACTATACAGACCAAAAGAAATTAGATCAGAATCCAATACCTGCACACCCAATACACATACACAGATCACTAATTCATATATCATGCATATAGTGACATACATGTATATCAGTTCACACACATATCACTCACGTACATATACACACACAGGTGAGTTCCTAACTTGGGTGTTGTGGTGTGTATGTATGTGCTTGGTGTACTTGGGATACCATTTTGGATTCAGGGCTGCCCATATAAACAGGGCATTTTGCTGCTGGGAGGTCAGGCAACAATATTGCCTGGCTGCAGGTATCATCTGGAGGTAAGGGAAGAGCTGTAGGGGATGGTCAAGGAGGCTCCTGGTCCTGGGCATGACCTAAAACTGTGCTGGGAGTGGGTGGCCTGGTGGGGGTCTCAGTGGCACGGGAGACCCCAGGAAATGCCAGGTCAGTTACCACCCCGGTGAAAGGTGGGTCGGGGTGCCTTAGACCCTAGCCCCCACAACCAGGTGGGTTACCTCTTGTTGGAGGATCTGGAGGGTGGACCCCCAGAGAGAGAGAAAAGGCCATAGACTCATACCTGTCTGGACATTCCCTGACTGGTCAATGCTGGGGCCAGGACTGGAAGGGTCGAAGGGCCGGGGGCCCACCACAAGGAACACCCAAGAGCTGAGGGCCTGGGGTTCTGGCTAGCCTGGAAGTGGGGCAGGGCTAGTGAGCCAAAGGTCCCAGTGGGACCACACCCAGAAGGGGGAGCAACTTGGGGAGCTATGCAGCCAGTAATGAAGGCAGAATAGGCTGCCTGAATGGAGGGATTTAAGTGGGGTCCAATTAGTAGGATTTTGGGGCCCAGTGCGGGGCCAGTGATATTGATAACGTTCTGTGAGGTTTGAACTGCAGTGTAGGGGAGGAACGGAGCCACAGATAGTGCCCCCAGACATTGGGGCAAGAAATGGGCAGCCTCCTGCTTAATCAACATCAATTAATTTAATTTTCATCAAGGCATGGCAGGAGAGAAGGCCAGAAACAGGTGGGCAGGCCACAGGGAAATTGGCACAGAGAAGACCCCCTGTTTCTCTGTCCCATTTTCCCAACAATAAAATGGGGATCTGCAAGTAGATGACTCACCCTGGGTCATGCAGGAAATCAGTGGCAGAACACACGGAACCCCAGATTTGTTAAGTGTCAAACTAATGCCCTAACTCATGGACCATAATTCCTTTAGCAGCAGTAATTGTCTGCACATTTTGAACAATTTTCCTCAGTGTAGCAGCCATTAGCTGAGGGCAAGCCATGATCCATTACCTCACCAGAGTAAAATGGTGAGTAAAATACCAAGAGTAAAATTAACTCATTCACTTGGTGTTTCAGATTTAAAGAAATATCAGAAAAGATCTTTCCTTACTTTGATAGTGATGCTGTAGCCATGATGGTCCAGCAATTATGCATGAGCCAAGAATTTTGTTATGTTATCTTTTATCAGACCACCTGCCTGAGCCCAATATGCAGTTGGTCCAATAAAAGATGTCACCCATAAAAATCCTCGCCCCTTCTGTATGTGTACACAGAGGGTTGAAGGAGGTTGTCAGCAGGCAGAGGTGCTGTGGGAAGGAACTGTCAGCCACACACAGTTTCCCCTCAGTTCCCTATAGAGTCGGGCCAGGACCCCACTGCTTAACTACATACAGGTTTATTAATATACAGGTAACAATGTTTACAAAATCATGAGAGAGAAAAAGGGTAAATATATACAATATTCAGATCACTAAATATTCTACAATCAAAGATCCCAGGGGTCCCCCCCACCTCAAAAAGCAAGGGTTCCTTTGCAGGTAAGCAGCTGTTGGCAACAGGCAAGTACAAAGGCAGATAAACAACAGTATCAACAGGTAAGTTCAGACAAAACAAGAACAACAAGTAGATACAGATCAACCTCAAATAGATGACAAAACCCAGGTCACATTAAAGAATAAATAATATACATATAAAACTATTTACAAAAATATGAGATGCTAGTCCCTTCCCCCCCACCCCCTTTCAGGTACCCACATGGCCAAGATCACCGGGCATTCCCCTAGAGTGCCATTGCCAAACCCTGGGTCCCAGTACCTCTATAGCCCCTGATGCCCATCCCCCAGGGCTTCCTCTCCGGTGGGGACCCATTCCCTAGGTACTCATAAATCCAGGCAAGCAGACTGGGAGGGGCTCCTGGGGCTCTGGGTTGCCTTGCTGAGGCCACTCAGGGCCCTGCCTTATGCCCTCCATTGGGGCTCAGGCTGTCTTGTGTGGGTCCCAAAATCCAGGCTCCATGGGACCTCTGCCACACCCTGCTGGTGCCTCCCAGGTGCCTGGCTTCACGCCAGGGAGTGGTAGCAAATCCGAGCAGCCTGGCACTGCTCCCAGGGTTTGGGACATCATGCACTGAGAACCTCAGCCACATGCCAAGGGTAGCAGATCTGAGCCTCCACATGCAGCTCCCAGCATCTGGCAGCCCTATGCACCACTATGTGCACTGAGTGTCCAGGGACCTGAGCTCCCAGGGTCTGCACCGCTAAGGCTATAGCCAAAGCCACTCACTGCTCCGGTCCCGCCGGGGTAGTCTTCCACGGCTCTTCTGAGCTACTGCTTCTGCCGACTAGGCAGCTCTCCCCAGCTCTTCTTAGCCCTGCCTGCTTCTTTGAACCCCAATGCATCTGCAGCATCCAGAGGCTCTGCCTGCGAAGGCTTGCTGGACCTCCAAAACACAGGCTTCAATCAGGTCCGGGAAGCTCTTTGCCCTCCATGTAAGAGGTGAGGCTAGCTCCACCCAGCCCTTACCTGATCGGTGGATGGGCTCCACTAAATGAAATAAAGATTTCCTGAGCCTGTTGGAGCTGGGCTGCATCAGTAAGTACACCACATTTACTTTGGGGCACTTGCAAATACTCAGGCTCCAGTGTCTTGAAACTAACCAATAAAGTAGGTAACAAGAGGATGTGACAGGGTTATATTATTGGGCTGAGATTTTCAATATGCTGTTAGAAATATTATTAAAAATGCATTATCAATAGCAGATTTAGAAAAAAAAAAAACACAGCTGCTACCCCTCCTTGTCTCCTTAATGGGAGAGGGAAGGGGGGGGGTTGGAAATTGAAGGGAAAACCACCAAAGGCCCTTTGTACTAAGGTATC
>NW_017728886.1:78310968-78341998 GCF_001723895.1 Crocodylus porosus
TTTTTTTTTTTTTTTTTTTTTTTACAGCCCTGGTCCTGCAAGTAGCTCTGTGAAGATAGTTTCCTAAACTCCCCATTGAGGGCTTCTGTGAAGGCAACAGGAAGGAGACACCTGCACTGAGCTTGCAGTAGGAGATCAGAATAATCTTGAACATTAGTAAAGTCTGTAGCTGGCTCTGAATGCCTCAGATCTTATAAACAAGTAAAGTGTGTTCTTGTGGGGATTCTCACTCTCTTGATGCATTTTGCATTGCTCTAAATAGTGCTAGTAGTAGATGCTCACATCTTTGTTATATTCAGAGATAATACTTCAAGGAAATCTTGACACTTTTGCAATTGGAATGAGAACTTTAGCTCTGGTCTCCTAGACAACCTGCCTTAACTTTACCTAGATTACACATCAGCACAAAATCCTATGCAACTACAGTAGTATCTTTAATCGTTTACATGACCTTTATGACAGCTGAGATGGTATTTATTTAGGAGAGCGTGGTTGGATTCAAAAGATAATAGGAAATGGGGGAGTTAAAATCCACCCATGGGAGCTGTGAATCAAGGTAGAAAAGACCAAGTGTATTCTTGAACTGGGCTGTTAAAGCAGCTAATTCTTTGTATGTGACTGTTTCTAAAAATATGACATTATGTAGGTGAACCGGCTTTCTTTCAAGGCTACAACCAAGGATAAAATATTTTCTATATACACTAGAGAGAAAAGGGGGACAATATATGTGTATTCTTCCACTGGTGACCTTTAAAATGCATGTTAAAAGCAGATAGCAGGTATAGACAAAAGACAAGAGAAGGATAGGGGAGGCAACAATTACTCTGTTATGCTACTAAAACCATTATCTCCTATAATCATGACATATTAATCACACCTAGTTTCACAGGAAAATTGCAAGCTATCCATTTAATTAAGCACTTTTAGTGTTCGGTTCTTTTCCTCTTACGTACACGCTTGGGTAACCTGTATTCAAATGAGTAAGCTCCAAGAAGGCTCTAGCCTCTAGTAAGGAAGGTTTAGCTCTATTAATATAGGCTACAGGATCAGGCCCCATGCATGCACCGAACAATATTTAAGTCATATTATCAGGCAGATGCATACAATATTCCTATCTAGGATATCACAATGAAGAGACTTATACGAGGTAATTAATTCAAAGGTAACTTAAGTCTACTGCTTTTTGTAGTATAAAATCATTTAATAAATTGCAGAAATGTCCCTATACTTGCTGTATAAACATACCTGTCCAATGAAATAAAAAATATAAATGATATTTATAAACCTTGCCCTAGACAAAAATGTTTTATTTCCTTAAAAAGAGGCTCAAACTTAAATTGATTTGTCTATGTGATTTGAAGAAACAAGTTTGTACCAAAGCACCAGGTATAAGCAACATGGATTTTTGCAGGTATTCAACATCTAATCAGAATCCAGATACAAATAGACCTAACCTTTGCAAGGATCTGTTCAATAACCATGAACACATTTAAGAATAGGTGAGGTCTGGTTTTTGATCAAATAATTGTACATTGCATGCCATCAACACAAAGCTGAAGATGATTGATTAGCAGGGATCCCAGGTTTTCTGTTTGCCATGAAAAAATGCAGTAGAATGAGGGTTTTCTCACTTTCAGGAGAAAAACATGGATTTTCTCCTTTAGAGGGGAAAAATGTGGGGAAGGGTGGGTTTCTGCTTGCAGGCTGGCAGAATTCCAGCCTGCAGGGGCTGGAGGGGAGCAGGAGAAGGACAATCAGCAAGGGACATGATGTGCCTATTCCCACATACACATGCACATGGCTGCCAGGCAGACTGGAGAACATCTCTCATAGGCAATTATGGTGGTGGGTTGAGGGGGAGGGGGAATTGAGGACCCCGTAGTGAGGGAGGGAAGGAAGGAGGTAGTTGGGCAGGGCTGGGGCTGGTGCCCAGCCCAGGTGGTGTGTAAGGCTTAGGGCCCGGAGCTGAAATGTGTAGCCACACAGCCTAGGCAGGGAGTGGGATGGAGCCACAGACAGCCTGTCCAGGGGGCAGGGGAGGAGGGAGGGGGGCTGGCTCCTTGCCACTACATGCACTCCCAGGGCAGGAGTAGGGGGCATGTGCCTCCAGATTTGTGTGCAGGTGGAGGTGGATGGAGGTGGCTTGGGCTCTCTGCACCACAGCAGGTGGGACCTGGCACAGCAGGGCAGGAAAACTTGGTGCTGCTGCCACAAGCCCTGCACTGCTATGGTAAGGTGCCTCCTGCCTGCCTGGCAGCAGCGGGGGTAATGGCGTGGGATCATGCCCCTTGTCACTGCCGGGTGGGCAGGCAGCACCTTGCCATGGCAGTGTGGAACTTCCAGCAGCGGCAACTAACTTCCCCGCCCAGTTCTGCTCTGCCCTGCCACACCGGGTCCTGCCCACTAGGCCATGGAGGCCCCAGGGGGAGGACAGCAGGACAAGGAGCCCCAAGCCCACAGCAGGCAGCCCACATCTGCCTCCCCATGGGCTCTGCTCTGGCTGTGCTGCCTGTTGGGGAGGAGGAACTGGGCTCTGTGCTCTGCTCCACTACAGCAATTGCTGCCTCCTGTGGGTGGCAGCCGGGGCTCAGGCGCTGCTGCAGGAGGCTGTGGACCCGGGTCCCTGGCTCTGTAGTACTGGCAGTTGGGGTCCCCCTCCAGCTGTCCTGGGGAGTGAGGGGCACCAGTGGAGCTGGGGGGCTGTGGGTTTCAAGTCATGAGGGGCAAGGGCAGGGCACTGGCATATCAGGACTGCTCAGCGCCACAAAGTGGGAGGGGGGACAGATACAGCTGGACCCACATCCTGGTGAGCAAAAGGGCAGGGGGAGCTCTGATTTTCCATGATAAAAAACCCAAAATCAAATGCCAAAATGTATAGGTATTTAGAATTTATTTTATTATAGTGATTGAGGCACGGATAGGCTTCCCAATTGCTTTAAAATTGTAAATATGTCAATAAAACTTTGCATTTAACTGATACCTATATATTAGGGTTTTCAATGAATTGCAGTTAATACATGTGATTAATGTGTTAATTGGTTCTTGAATTAATTTTTTAATGCGTTAATCATGCATGTGGTTCCACTGCACTGCCTCCAAGCTACCCAGCAGTGCTATAGCAGGAGGAGGGATGTGCATACAAACACACAGACAGACACACATGAGCAGCCACAACCTGCACATGGCCAGGAACGCAGCCCAGCCTTGTGTAGAGCAGCACCATGTCGGTAAGTCTGTGGAGGGAGGAGGAGGGAAGGGATGTGGGGGTGTAGATCAAAGCAACACTGTGTGCACCCCCGGGAAGGCATGGGGGAGCATATACCCCCCAGCCCTGCTGCTGCCCCTCACTCCTGACCCACGGTACCCCACATCCTGCCAGGGCATGCAGAGACCACTCCCCCCAGGCTCCACCTACACTGTCACAGTCCACCACACCTTCACAAATTCCCCCCCAAACACACCCCACACCAACCCCCCCAACCATACAAAGTACCTGCATAACTTTGTATAATTTTGAGTTTTTAGATGTGCAATTAAAATTGTGATTAATTGTGACTAATTTTTTAAACTGCGCAACTAATCAGGATCCAATTTTTCATTGTTTGACAGCCCTACTATATATATATAGTGGCATTTCATTTTAATCATGGAAAAACACAAGTTTGGGGAGTTTTAATCAGATTATTTGAATTTTGATCAGAGAATTTGCAACTTTTAATCAGGGAAAGCCAGGATCCCTGTTGATTAGATACTGATTCCCAGCTCTTCAGCCACTATTCATGGTGAATATGTCCTCTGCCATGCAAGACCTGGGCCCACTATTAATGTTCATTGCAACTATTCTTACTAATATTTATGCTAGAGTAACTTCTAGTCAAAACAACCATGGGTTCTAGGATCAGGCAATATCATCCCCATTCAGGGTGGCATTTAAACAAATTCTTAAATCCTAGTTGGTGGGATTTAAGCACATCCTTAAAATAAACAAATGCTTGTATTGCGTCCTGAATAGAATGGATTTAAGTTCATGCATATATGCTTTGTTTAATTGGTATTACTGAACTCCATCCTCCAAAATACTAATCACTGTGACCTTTACCTAGCAAAGCACTTAGGTACAGGCTTAACTTTAAGCATGTGGGTTGCCCTATCAACTTCAATAGATCACATTTTGTCATTTGTTAGTACGCACCGTATGCTGACTGTCATGGTTTGCCCTGAATAATCTATCCATTTCTCTTATTCATGTGAGTCTCTCAGGCTGAAATTGGGCCATACTGAACAGCATGCAGATTTCCCACCCCCCTACGTGCCACTGCCTCCAAGGAAGAAGGAAAGTGCAAGCATTACTGTACTTGGAGTATCTTGCAAAAACAAAAGCAGAGGCCACACAGAACAAAGTGGTGTCCCCTGTACTCAGAATAGAGGTTGGGGAACATAGAGAATTAATCTTTCCCATACTTGTTACTGTCCTTTCCCTGATCTGCCATGTGCCACACAGAGGTTGCTTGTGCCACTTATCCTTGTGGCCACCAGGTTGGTCACCCTTGCTTTGAAACACTTCTCTGGTAGAAGGTAAGAGCATCTAGTGCATCCAGCTCCATGCTGGAGATCAGGAGATTCAGTTCTATTCAGTGCTGTCTTTCAAAGTAATCACAAGCAGCTCTTTTCCTCCCTTGGTACCACCCATTGCCCTTCCCAGTCATTTTCTCCCTTCTAATTAGACTACAAACTCTTATAAACTACCAGTGTAGGTTGTTACCCCTTGTTTGTACAGTGCCTAAAGCAAGGGCCTCCTTCTTGGTTGAAGCATCCAGGCACCATATATGGTACTAATAGCAAGATTATGCAACAGCCATTTAATCCCAACATTTTGGGGAGCAAAGGACAGACTAAATATCTATGGAAACCCAGTAAAATATTCTACTATGACTACTACTCAAGATACTCCAAGTACAGAATACCATACCAGGCCAAATACTTCCCGGACAGCTGTATCAGTTACGCACGGCTAGCTAAAACTCAGTTTTATTTGGATTAATATAGCAAATGCTCTCTTATGTTACACATGTGCTGACATGAACCACACAGAACAAGTCTATAAACTACTTTTTTCAGTGTATTTATTTATTAGAATTATAATGCACCCTTCCCCCCAAAAAAGGCTCAGAGTGCCTTAGAGTAAAAGACAAAAATAGAATAAAATATTGTTGAGGTTAGACTGGCCTGTCCAAATCCCCCCACCTTTCTCTCTCAATGTGAGTAATAATTCATTACACTCTGTTGTTTTAATCACTGTATTAAAAAAAAGAAGCACTGCAATAACTATCAGCTTGAAAAATCAGTTAAGTGAACTCTGTCTGATTAGGGCAAAGAAAAAATTTAATTGTGACTCTCTCATCATTGGATTACTGGGATATTATTTTAGCAGAAATTTCTCCAGGGTGACAGTGGAAGTATGTCCCTGAGCTGGGTATAGTTATTGATTTAATCATCCTCATTATGTATGAAAAATTTGGAAATGGAATGTCAGTAGCTCTGCTGGAAAGAACATTGGTTTCTTATGTGATTAATTTACTTGTTTATTTACATATATTGATAGTGGAAAAAAATGGAAAGGGCTCCCTCCACCCTGATATCAATTATTTTCTGATTTATGGTCCTGTTTTGTTTTGAAATTCCATTAAGCACTTAATAGTATTATCAATGATCCTGCCATATAGTTGCCTTTCACCATTTTCCCAACAGTAAGTAATATAAGGAAAGTATGAGCAAAGGAGCTGCTCTAGGTAGCATATCCTCAATAAAGCACTGAGAAGAACTGCAGGGAACGATTCTGAACTTTGCTTAAAGCAGCATTAGCTTGCACTGCAGGCTCTGCAATTCCCATTTCTCCAGAGGAGTCACATAGGTTAGCAGACAACAAGGCTACTGATCAAAATGGGTTTCTGTGGCTATTTGAAGACTATAAAGGAGTGCAGGGTAAAGTCCCTTGCTGACCAGAGGTTTGTAAAGATGGCCCTTACCATAGGTGACACATGGGGGGGCACAGAGGGGCACATGTCTCCTTTGAGATTGGCTGCTGCCGAAGCCACTGCTGGCTTCTGGGGGCAGTTGCTGCTTGCCACTTGCCCCCCTTCACCACCAACACTGCTGCCAGCATCTGCAGGAGATCCTTGCTTGCCACTCGGCACCCCCACCTCCCACCGCTGCCAACACTGCCGCTGGCATCTGCGGGTGGACCTCACTTGCCAACGCCAAGACCAACGCTGGCGTCTGCAGGCGGTCCCTGCTTGCTGCTGGCCACTGTGGTGCCCTCCAGTCTCAGGAGGCACCAGTCATTCATGCCCTTATTATACTGACAACCAACCCCCTAACTTTTTGTGCCACCTGTTTTCGTTCTGAGGAGCAGATGAGAGGAAATGCTGATCCCATAGGCAGGGCTATCCCTAGGGGGTGCAAAGCAGGGTGACCACCCCAGGCCCTGCACTTTGGGGGGTCCTGCAGAGCTGGGCTGAGCGGCACAGCAACTCTGCACTGGCATCGGCTTCATGTCTGGCCGCTCAGTCCCTCCGTCTCCCGTGCTGCTGAATCTGCTGCTTAATCTGGCGTGTCTGGCTGCTCGCCACCCCTCCACCACCAAATCTGCTGCCGGCTCCCTTGTGGCTGGGGGCATGGCCCCACACATGCTGATTAGCCCTGGGCCCCACACCCTGTTCAGATCGTCTCTGCCCATAGGTCTTACCTGGTTGCTGAAGTGTCTTTATTAACTCCTTTATGCATGCCATTGTGTGCATTTTTTTCAAGATAGGAAAAAAATCAGCCTCTTTTAGTAACTAAACTGACGTTCTGATACTGCCAGGAAAACTTCGTTATATTCAGATTCTAAAACATTTTCGTTATCTTTTAAGTTCTGTCCATAGCCCAAATGTTGTCCATTACTGATGACAAGGAGATGCCACCTGAGTAGTTTTTATGTATCTTCCTAATACATGTATGTGACAGGGGGTTGTCCCAAGGCTGATTCCTACGTCGGCTCACTCACCTGTCCAGGGCAGTCCGCCCACCTGTTTTTCCTGCAACACCTTTGGATGTAATTAATAAGTTGTTTCTAGGTGGGAGGCTGCCCCTTTTATGCCCTAAAACCAAGGGCATAATAAATGACTTCAACTGCCCCAATATCGTGTCCCAAGCCTCGCAGGTGTTATACTACTATCTTTCACTTCTGCTCCCCTCCTGGCGCTAGCGCTCTCTGCCCTCCTGACACAAGGCTTTACCCAAATCACCTGCCCCTTTCTCCAGGCACTAATGAGGCCTCCAAACCTCTCCTTATAGCCTCATCCTGGTCCTCTGGTGCAGACATAAACACAAGCATAGGCCCCTAGGCTATAACTTACGCATTATCAGTGACAACCCTGCTATGTCCCTTTAAGAGGACAAACTTCCACCCTTAGTACAGCATGCTCCCTATCCTAAATACCTGGGAGGCTCCTAAAGTCTTGCAGCACCAAGTCTCAGGTAGCTTCGTCATGCAGAAGCTCCTTCCCTGGCAGTTGCCAGAGAGCGAGTCTTCTTTCAAACTCCAACCCTAGATTTATATGCCCCAAAACACTGCCTTCTTCTGGTCATGCAATGCTTGCAGGTGCTGCCCTTAGGCTGTTACCTCAACGTAGTCTGCAGACCTCCCTGGCCAGGCTGCTTCAGCCTTAAAGGAGCAGACACGTCTTAGTGGCCTGCTACAATGTGTCCTTCTTTCACACATACTTAGACATACTTTGATAAGCAGTGAAATTGTTAACAATACTGATATTTAAACTAACATCGTTAGGTTTCAGAATTAACATCAAATGAGGTGATTAGTACTCTGTTAGTATATTGACAAAATATTTAATTTTGTCAAATCCAATACAAGCTGTGGAGATGTATCAGTTTAACCAAAATTTTTATCAGGGAATTTTTTTTTTGAGACACCCTATGGTTTGTGATTAGAACATTGGTCTGATACAGGGGTGGGCAAAACGTGGCCTGGGGGCTGGATGCGGCCTGCCAGGCCATTCTATCTGGCCTGCAGGGCCCCTAAAAAATTTAGAAAATTAATATTTATCTGCCCCTGGCTGCCTGTCATATGGCCCTCAATGGCTTTGCCAAAACTCAGTAAGTGGCCCTACTCCTGAAATAATTGCCCACCCCGGTCTGATTGATCCAGAAGCTGGATCCTGCTCCAACTGATTCAGAGCTTTTCTTCCCAGATCACTCTGACTTAGGCAGTGCAGGGACTAGCACCTAGTGTCTACTTGGCTCCACAGGTGTGCCTTAACCATCAGGCCACCCATCTTCTTGAATCAAAGTTTAGGTTTCAGTTAAGAAACTGATGGATTCAACACCCTTTTGTGAAAACAGCAGATATTTTTTTTAACTTGTTCCTATATGGAATAAAATCAAATTTTGAAAATGTAGAAGTGGCTGGGAAACAAAATAACCATTGTTCAGTCAGCTAGAAGCAAAGAGGAAGAGCTAGTATAATGTTACCATGATTCCCTGGCCATCGTTTGAGAATCACTATTCTACAAGAACTTCATCATAGTCAACCCTTACTTCTTACTGGGTCAGCTTAAAGCAATAAATAAACTTATAGTTTACTGTATTAACTATAAAATTATTTTTTTCTTGGCAACAAATTTGCTCTTATGTAACGAGTATCTAGATTGTAGCCCTATTGGTCGAGAGGCAAAAGTAATTAGCACTCATGCTAAAGGTGACATCTTTTATTAGACCAACTAGATTTTTTCAAAAATAAAATAAAAAAATCTTTAACTAAAGAAATTAATTAAAGATTTTTTTTTTTGCAAAAATCTAGTTGGTCTAATAAAAGATATCACCTCTACCACGAGTTCTGATTCTTCTTATGTAATGAACATTCCATTAAAATTAATCAGTCTTCATCTCTCATTAGCAGAATAAACTTTCTCCTCTGCAGTTAAGCATGGTATGAAGAGTCAAAAGCTTTTAATCATAAATAATATTATTTGGCACTTCTATGGCATTCTTCCTCCATAGACCTTAAAGTATTGGTACTTCACAGAAGTGGGTTTACAAAGCTTTGTACTGCTGCTCAACAGTGACACTTACTGCCCAATGTTACATGTAGCAACAAACTTGTAACTGAGGGGGAACACAGCTTAGTTTTCCTGAATGAAGTGCATTTATTGTCAGATGAGGGAAATGATTGTATCAAAAGAAGAAAATATGTGTGGGCATGTTTAGCCAAGCCTTACAGCTACATCTCAAACCTTTTTTTCCAGAAGTGTTAGTTACTGACAAAGTACAAGTTATGGCATAGAGGAAAGTCAGCAGTGGCAATAATAGGAGGACGGAAGTTGGGGGGTGGGGGTAATGGGGAGAATATTTAGTAGAAAAATTAAAATGCATTTTGAATGAAAAGATCTACCTTCAATTTTATAGAAAAGAAAGTTGATGTAGGTGAGTGTTTAACAATTTCCTCAGCTAAGGAAGGCAAAAGGACAAATTCTCTTCCCATTTACAAAAATTACAACTGCACTCAAGTCAAGCAGAGATTCTGAGAATGAGATTTGTCCCTTTTTTGACTGTGGGATACCCTCTGCCTGCTTTCCTTTTCAGGAAAGAGACACCCTTAGAATATATCAACAACAACAAAATCACAAGAATATTTGCCTTTCCAGCAAGGCATTCACAAGCAAAGTTAACAGCTGTGTTTCCCAGCAAAGCCGGATAACAAGATATGTATAAAGAAGTCCATATGATCCACAGATGCTAGCAGGGAGCAACTTGAAAGTATAATGGATAACATCCCAGAGTTACTCAGAGTTCTTCCTTGAAGTGCTGCCTTTACATTGCAGACTGGTGATATTAATAGACTAGGTTGCACAAAAACAGACTTTTTCAGTTTCTTCCTCCCTTTCTTCTTCACTTTATTTCTTTGTTTTCAAAAAGAAGATGGTAAAAGGTCAATGTAGTGCTGATTGGATAAGCTAACAGCCAAGCCAACACAGTATTTTGGAAAACTTTGAACAGAGCAATATCAGTTACTGATTACCGCAGTCTCTTAGCAATAGCCACGATTAAGCACCAGGGGCTAGCAATCAGAGTAGATACAAGCCTAAGTGGGGAGCGGAGCAATCCAGGATTTTGCTCTGGTTGA
This sequence comes from Crocodylus porosus, assembly GCF_001723895.1. Lineage (NCBI taxonomy): Eukaryota > Metazoa > Chordata > Crocodylia > Crocodylidae > Crocodylus > Crocodylus porosus. Next base: position 78,321,149 of record NW_017728886.1, read on the forward strand.
GCTAGTCAAGGTTTATTTGAAATGAGAGGCAGATTTTACAAAGTGACGAGCAACCAATAGATGCCACCGAGACCTGCCTAGGATAAACTAAGGAACTGAGTTTCAGATAGACTTTTTGAAGACTAAATCTTGAAATTCTTGGCCCAAATTCTTCCCATTCTTGTTTGCTCATGAGGCTTTAGAAAAGTGCTAAGAATTATTAGTAATATGTTACATTTATTTTAAAAAGTCTACCTTGCTTTGGTTTTCAGACTGAAAAATGGAAAATAATGTAAGAAGGATGTTAGGAAAATGACTTTAGATAGGAAATGTACTGATATTTTGGGAAAAATACTACAGTGTACCAGAATTTATATGACAAGTGTGATCAATGAACTAAGAAATCTGTGTGACTTTTTAAAAGTGAAGCCTTCATATTTCTGTAATCAAATTGTATTGACTTCAGGGAAAAATAAAAACATAGGGTCTATAACATCCTTGATTTCTATTTTTATTAAAGTCTATGTAGCTGCACAAGGAATGACTTAGACCTAAGTTATATCTGCTCTTCCATGTAAGTCTGTAAATGATTTTATCCATCCACATCAGTGCAACCATGTTACCAGTTCCTATTCCATTTCAAAAGCTATACCCATAATTTTGTGCATTTGCACAAGGTTTCTATTCTAATCAATGTTTGCATTCAATAACTTATACTGAATAAAAAACTCCTTTAAAATACTGATATAGAAGTGAACATTATATTTATGAAAGAGGTACACACATTTCAAACTAAATATTATAGAGTGTTATTCTTTAAGGGGCTCCTATACAATGCCAACAACTCTCTTTAAAGAGTGGACTGCCCTTCATGGCCCCTGAAATAATGAGAGCTGAGGACATTCGTCATTTTGCAAGGTTTGGCCTTAAATTTCAGCAGACTCTTGAACTTTTGACATGATTTTGACTTTTTCTTCTCTTTGAGCACTGTTAGCCTTTTATATACTTCCATAGTAACTAAGTACTCTTGTGTGCCACTATAACTGATAATAGCTTTCTTTTGCCATTGTACTATCAGTGTTAGAAATGTTCTATGCCAATTCCAGAGAATTCTTAAAATGTTGAACTAAGATTCAGAGCTAGATCTAACAATTCACATGTACATTACACTAAACCCCTTACTTTTGATTGCTTGATGATAATGACTTCTGTATAATATTTTTTATCCTAAAAGTCCCAAAGCATTTGATAAACTCAACATGAATGCTGTTTTAGTAGTCACTGAATTGAAGCTACTCCTAAAGTATGATGTGACCATATTTAATACTATTAATTGCTACCCAAAGAATTAAAATGAAAAAAGAAGAATAACATATTCTGCTAAAACTATAGAGAAAAAAATTATTAAATAAAAATGCATTTAGATAAAAGTAGCATTATCCCAACCACTTGATAAAAGTACCATGGGATTTTTGATGACCAGAAGTGGTCAAATTTTGTTTTATTTTTTATGAAAAAGATACCTACAGCAGCATATTTCTCTCACTTTCTACTGAACACCAGCAATATGATTTAGCCCTGACTCAGAATGCAACCTATTGAATCATCATCCTCACTTCATAACTGTGCTTAATGAATTTTACCAAGTTTGCAAAAAAAAGTGGCAAAGAATTTTCCTTGGGCTTTGTGGTGGTAAACTGCAAGATTTCAGCAGTGATGCAATGTTTTGAGGTATGCAAAATTACTCATTTGATTGATATGTTTGCACCAATATTGTATTAAATGCTCTTATCTGCCATATGTGCACTGTATAAAATATGGATAAAATATTTTAAGAGAAAAAACATATAGCAAAAATAGTGATATAAGTGAAATCACAAAAAATACATAGAATTAATCCAAAGACTAATTTAACCTAGAGTCCATATTTGTTATTATAGGCACAGTTCCAACAACTTTAAATCAGCTGATTGACACCAATGGTGAATTTAACCAAGGAAATCGAGTATCAGACAGAAAGAAATAGGATACAGAGATGTTGTAAGAATTACTATCAGTAAAGTTCTCTGTGTTCTCAAAAACATTACACAGTGACTCACACTGCAAGGCACTATAACAGTTTAGGGATCTGCACAATGAATTGCAAACAAATCCTTTAAGTTCCCGGCGTCGCTAGCCAGAAGTAGCACTCCGTTTTTTGCACACAAAGTAAACATGTTGCATATTGTTGATGCAGGCCAATTTATTTTAGCTCTGTTGTGTTTAGGGTAAGAACTCATGCCAAAATATTTGGAAAGTGCCTCTTAGATATCTTCCCAGGGCAGGAAGCAATTAAAACAATAAAAGCCATTCCTTGTAGAAAAAGCCAAATATATTACAGTGTCAGACTTGGTCAGTGTGTTAGTGGGAGATTTCTCAGGAACATCCTAGGCTCTGCTGGAAGTGGTATTGATTCAGAAGGATGAATTCTCCCCTCTGAGTCAGTTTTGAGCCAATGACATGATACGTGGTTAAAGAGGGTAAAGAATGTACAGCTGGTGTAAGAGAGAGGATGCAGCTAGCTGTGTAACAACCCGCCCACAAGGCCACAGTAGATAAGAGTGCTCCCTGCCTTGTCTGTGGCAAGAGTGAGTTTCTACTACAGTGAAGCACTGCTGTGCACCATAGCATTTGTGACAAAACAGATGTGAAAGATTTTAAGGCTCATTGAAAGCTACCAGATTCTTTCTAATGCCTTTTGATTCCAGTATGGAAAGGCTCACACAAGACTTAAATGTGGAGGACTTACATGCTTGTAACTGTAACCGTTTAATACAGGGATTGTCAACTGTAGGTATACGAACCCCCAGAGTACTTAGAAAGGGCTTTGGGGCTACGGACAGGTGGGGGCAGAGCGTGTCCCAGGGTGCAGCAGCGGTGTCTCCCCAGACACGTTCGCTTCAGGGTATGGGGGGGGAGGGGTGCGTTGGGTTTCACCGGCCCCACACAGCACATTGCGGCACCTCCCTGCCCCCCACCCCACCTTGCTGTCCTGTTTGGCTGCTGGGCCACCACCCTCTGCCAATAGCCAGCAGTGGGTGGTGGTGGCAGCGGTGGCAGCCACATGCAAGCTCTCCCCCTGTTTGGCCCTCCCTCCCAGCATGGTCGCTATGTGCACCCTGGAAGGGCATGGGGGTCGCGTGCCCCTGCATCTGTGTGCGGGTCAGTACCAGGCTCTTCCTGGTGGGGGGCTGGGCTGGGCTGTGCTCAGGGTGGGTGGCAGTGGCCTTGGGATGAGGGTTGGGGGGGCTACAACAAATTCTGGGGTGGGTACAGCCCTTCCCATAGCCCTGCTCCCAGCATTGCCACTGCCGCCCACCCCGAGTGCAGCCTGACCCAATCCCCCACTGGGAAGAGACCAGTGCTGCCCCGGGTCCAGCCTGCCTCACGCCACCCTGCCCCATATGCAGATCCAGGGGCACGTGCCCCCCCAGGCCCTCCTGGGGTGTGCATGACTCAGCCCTGGGCTCTGCCTGGCTGTGCAGTGCTTGTCCCTGCCTGTGCCCCACTCCCTCCCTCACTGTGGAGGCTGCAGCCACTCCAGAATTCACTGTAGTCCCCCCAACTCCCTTCCTAGTACCACTGCCCCCCATACTGATTGCAACATAGCCCAGCCCCCATTGGGAGGTGCCCAGTGCCTCCCTGGCCACAGCCCACCCCACCACACACAAATTTGGGGGCACATGCAACCTATGCCCTTGCAGGGGTAGGAGTAGTGGTGGGAGCTGCCCCCCATCCCCCCATGCAGCTCAATCCTGCACCCCGCCCTGGCTGGACATCCCCTTTCCCAGGCCTACTCCCTCCCCCATCACTGGGGCAGCACAGACTGTTCACCCCCTGTCCAGCTGCACTCCTCATTTAGCTGGCAGGCAGGAGGGCAGGCAGGAGCACTAGTGCCCCCCTGCAAGCACTGGCTAGGGAGTGGGGCTGCCAGCAAAAGCACCCGTGCCACTTCCAAAAGTGGCCATGGGATTTCTGGAAGTGGTGCGGCTGCTTTTCAGTGAGTGAGATCGGGGCGGAGAACCCCCCAGTCAGCGTTATCGGCTGCTGGGGGCCACCCCCCACTCGCTGACTGGTGTCTCCCCTCACTCAAGAGGCACCCATGACATGTGGAGCGGGTGCAGCCACTCTTCTCTTTGGCCACAGGTAAGCAAGGGTAGCTGAGCAATGCAGCGCTCAGCCACTGGCTTCCAGGACCATACAAAAGCAGAAGCTCTGACAGGAACCGTTTGACAAGCTGGTGGTCTCAGCTCAATGTGACGGTGCCACACAGTCAAAGTGTGTGTGTGGGGCAGGAGGTGGAGGGGCAGGCACACCAGCTGCACTCCTTGGATCTACCCCTGGACAGGTCTGGCAGTTAGAAGATGCCAGCTTAACTTTTCATGCTAAATTGCTAACATTCTTCAAGACAGACTAGAAAGTGATCAATTTACATTAGAAAGCATGTTGAAGAGGTTCCTACTTCCATGAATGGCTTCCAGGATCTCCTTGAAAAAATTCATGTTTGTCTGTTCATTCTGAATGCACAGAGTTTTTGAATGTGAATGACTTGCTGTTGGTCAGTAATCTGCCATAAGTGTAGAGGAGAGCCTCCTGCAGGCAATCTGGTATTACCTCTCTTCTCAAGGAACTCTCCAAAGATATAGCTATTATGTTCAGGGGAATTTCAGAGAACACAAACAGATCCATATAGTTAGCACACTCATCAACAGCAGCAATAAGGCCTTTACACCCTATATCACCACAGAGATGGCTGTGGATACATGAATCCTATTCTGCACTGCTGGAACACCTTTCTGAGAGAAGGTCAAAGCACTCTACAAACCTGAATAAATCCTCACAATGCCCTGTAATGTTATCCCACCTATTTAATCAGTAGCAGCATCTTACCTGGTTTATCATGTAGCCATGGTAGCTGTGAGGAAATAGAGAGGCAGGACTTTTTTTGTGATATCATTTATTGGACCAACAGTAGAGTTGGGAGAGCAGTTGGACAAGCTTTTGAGCTGAGGCGGGGGGGAGGGGGTGGGACCTGATGCCTGAAACTTGTCCAACAGCTCTCCCAGCTATATAGCTGGTCCTGTAAAAGATACCAATATCACAGAGAAAAGCTTGGCTTTTATAGTTCAGGTAGCATTTAACAATCTGTGCCTACCGGGCCCAGGGACTTCTTTGTCTAGCAGCACAGCACTTTCAGTCCTTAGTCCTTTGCCAATATGAAGGCACTTTATAAACTACCTGAATCAGAGATGCAAAAGGTGTACCTCTCCCCTGCCTTCCGCCAGACTTCTGACTCACATAGCTAACTACCTCATCTGCCAATTTCATAGATTTTCTTACCAGCATTCTGGTAACAGAGGACACAGCATAAGATCAGTGGGTGGGCTTTTTGTTTCTACTTGTTGGCACTGCTGCTGCTCTGAGGGCATAATCTATAGCAGTGATTCTTAACCTGGGCACTGTGAGAGCCCTTTAAGGGTACTGTTCAACTGTAGCACTCTTAGTGATACAAACACCTACATATGATTCACAGATAAACACTGATATTTCAAATAGGAAGCCTTATTATTGGAAACATTCTGATTGGCTGTGGGCTTTCTGAGTTCTTTGCAACAGAAGAATTGCTCCATTATTTTTCCGTAGTCAAAACACAAGTGCAAGCTAAAAACTGGCACTCTCTGAGGTATGCTTTGAGTCTAACAAGGATCCACTGAATCTAAGAACCACTGATTTGTACCATTCCCCCCTCACTAGAATGCAAACACAGTGGCACTGGCATAGTACCAGTTTTCTCCAGAAGAGATACAGTTGTACACATACATCACAGAAACCACTGTGCTTGCTACCTCTCTTTCAATCTGAGCCCACAATGGAGGAACTGGTTAATGTGCATGCCACATAATGTACATGACTCATACAAGTAAAACATGGCACAAAACTCTGAATTTGCATTTGCAGACCTAATGTATCATACAGAGTGAGTATGCACTTAAATTAGTTTGATTCAATTATGCAAATTCTTAGAAATTCCATTGGACTTCGGCATCAGGACAACAGCAGAGAAGTTAGATCTCTAGGAATAGAAGTGAAAAGAATGTTTCAAACAGAGATATTTTAACTTTACATCATATTTATAATTATATGCAATGTCAGCTATAAAGAAATATGCTCTCGGTATTTTATGGATAGACACTAAGCTAGTACTAGAGCCTTTGGAAGGAATACCACGCTTGCATCAGACACTATTGTTCTTGCGTACATGTAACAAAATGAATTATGATTATAGCATGCTACAGTGCATTCCAAGGGAAGGCAGAGGCTTTAATCAGTCTTCTTACCAGGAGTGGGTATAGCAGAGACCCCTTATCCCTGCTACTTAAAAGGCAGGGAACCAGCACCAAAGGGCTACAGTTAGGTAGGTAACTGGACAAAGGCCAGCTGCTAAACAACATATGGGCAGGGAAACATGGTTAAAGAGCAGCAGGGGAGAAGACAATGGACATGGCTCAGGGCTTAAGGTGCAACACCTGAGAGCAAGCTAAGGGTTGAGCCATGTGACCAGAGAGGTGGGACCACCCCCCCCCAACACATTAAAATCCTGGCTCCTGAGCTAGAGGGGCTTAGTTTGGCCCTAGCTTTTTTCTGCAAGTGGAACTTCTGCTGGCTTGAAACCCAGGTATTTGTGCTTGAGGAACTGTAGAAGAACCAGCAGCCAAAGGGTAGGAGGCCCAGAAGGGGTTTATTGGTAGGGTGATTATATAAGTAGTCTCAGTTTAGCTGGGTCAATCCTGCACTTCAGAGGCTTGTATTGATTGCCCATTGAGAATTACAGTGGGTCCCCTGAAAACATAGGGGTGTGGGGTGTAGTCTGGCTAGGAGCTGGGGTGGTACAGGCCATCTTGCAGGTGGGTATGGTGCTCTACCCCTGCTGACTTGAAAAGTTAAGGACTCAGGAGGCTGAGCCCAGTTAAGTGACCAGAGGCTGGCACAAAGTGAAAGCAGCCTTGCCTAGGTCAGGGACACAATGGGGTTGAGTTGGATTGTGCAGACTTGCCTGGGCAAGGGGTGCCAGAGTGTGAGGGGTTCAAACCTTCCTGAACCTTTCACTTCATTCTTAGCTGGCAGAGTGAGCTCTCAATTTGTGTCACCATTTAATATTTGGCATTGATCCTTCAAAAGATAGTCTCCCCAAGATTCTGAAGCTAGGGACAGAAATTTCACATAAACCAGTGTAAGTGATCAGAAACTGTTCAAAACTATAATGCAATAGAAGCTCAGTATAGAGAAACTGCTTTCAAAATGGCCAAAACCAGTTCAAGATAAGTCTGATACCACATCCATCCAGGTTTAACTGACTTGGGTTAAATCAGTTTATTAAACTTCTGTCTCTGATTTCCCCCTCCAGGTGCAAGTAGCCTGCTCCACCAGAGCAGGGAGGCATGCTCTAGTGAGTGTGTATTCACTTGCTTATTAGTTTAAGATGTATAGATTGAACCAATCTGCAAAACTTGAATTGATTTACACTTGTGACTCAGGCCAAGTAGACAGACAAGGAGCCCAAGAGTGGCTGGGATGGCTCTAAGTCTATTGGCACTACACAGCTGTGGTGGTGGTGGGGTGTTACAAAATGTACACTTTCATGTGTAGTGTCCTACAATGACTATGGCAAGTTTTTCTTTCATAAAAAAAAAAACAAAACACAAAACAACAAACAAACAAACAAAAAAGCTAGCCTAATGCATGCCTTATGCAAAACAAGCCACATAGTTGCAACGAGAGTAGCAATATTAAGAAAATCTGTACCAACTTGAACTTTCCTACCTCCTGACCTATCTGATGGTATGATGGAAAGCTTAATGTCTTATTCACTCAGTCCAAGCCTAGGAGGAGCAAGGCTGAGGAGTATCACACCCATCAATGACCACTAATGTCAGGTACATAATCACCTTGCTTCCCTAGCCATTAGGGAAGCATCTCCTTTTTTCCTCAGTTCAAAATGATCCTTGCTACTTGGCCAAAGCCATTTAAATTCTCAAAACTCAGAAAAGACATTTTATATGGGACAAACAATATACACACAGGAAAACTCTATGGATCTGTACTGTAGCATAAACATAAGAATGTATGTGAGTGGGTGTGTGCACATGAATTCAACAGCAGATATTATACTAATAAGCACGTTACAATGAGAACGCATAGCAGTTGCTGTGTGGAAGGACTGGTTGTTTGGTTCCTGCTGTATCTCAGGCCAACACAGGAGTCACCAAGGCATCTTTGGTCTTTGAGCTTGCCAGTGCAGATCCACTCCTGAAAAGATGCAGCATTGTTCTCAGTCACATCAGCTGCAGTGAATCCCACAGTTCTTAAATTCAGATGTCACCCCATTTTGGCACAAATGGATATGGTCCTACTCCATTAACTTGATCACATTTACTAGGAGGGGGGTGGGCAATTATTTTGGGTGGAGGGCTGCTCACTGAGTTTTGCAAGCCATTGAGGGCCACATGACAGGCAGCCAGGGGCAGATAAATATTAATTCTCTAAATTTTTTAGGGGCCCCCTGGACCGGATAGAATGGCCTGGTGGGCCGCATTTTGCCCACCCCTGTTCTAGGAAGAGGCCGTAGCTGACTGGAATATTTCTTTATCTACCCTATGGCTTCTACTGTCCTGTTAACATGGCAAAAGCAACAAAGTTGGTTTATTTTTATGTGCCTCTTTAAAAATGGAAGGCTCATTCTCATGCCTAATGAACTCAGTGAGAGCTGTGCTGTGTACTTCAATAGAAGTATGTTTGGTACATGAACTAGTCAAAGCCTGATCTATCAACCTTTGTATAACTCTGTCCCTTGTGAACAAAGATTTGCATTTGCAATGTACTAGTTTGCAATTATGGTAGGAAAAATTAATATAAAAGAGTGCACAAACCTAATTCTATATTCTCTGCAGATGTCAATGGAAGTTTTGTTTCAGCAGGAACCTTGGGAGCATCAGGAAAGCAGAATCCAGATTTACATGGGTTTACCTGGATAATGTGGCTGAGTTAACATTACAATAACATATTAATTTGGAGTGTTCTGATCTCTGAAGGCTTGACTTCTTTGACTTGGAGCTGAATTCATTGCTAGTATAAGCAAGCAACACCCCAGAATCACTTTGACCTTTTATTATTGTGTTTAATTTCCAGGTTTTTAAATTAAAAACAAAACAAAAACCCCTACTTCTTGGAATTCAAATGACCATAGTCAGTAATTTGTTGCACTTAAAAATGGGTTTTTAAACAGAGTGGTTTAAGAATTGACACACTGCTCGGTGGATTAATAGCAGAAAAAGCAGACTTGCTTTAATAACTACCAAAAAGCTACAAAACTAAATGACAGAAAAAGACTTTCCTAATGAGCTATTACAGAACGTTTCAGTACATATTTAGCTGCAGTAGTGTTTTCTCACCAATGCAGGCAGGAAAGCTGGTCCACTCTTGAAGCCTTTGGTGGGCAGGATCCTTTGCTGGTTAAACTGGGCAAAGTATGGCTTCTTGAACTTTCCTGGACTGCACAATTTGTTGGCAGTTCTGTCTTGCTTTTTATACTGTTTAATTGTATCGCTTCAAAGCATTTTTCCTTGATGGTTGGTCGATTTAAAGTCTGAACAAAACAGGGAGGAAAAGAGTGACCATTAGGGCTGTGCAAAATGGCACCGTTCCATTTCGCTTTGTGTTTCAACAGTTTGAGGGAATGGTGTTTAGTTTCAAACTTCATCTTGAGTTGAAGCAGCTGTTCTGTTTCATTCCATTGAAACAGGGTGTTTTGACATGGTTTCAAGTTTTGCTGGGGATGGGGAGGCAGCCCAGCTGGGCTGCTTCCCAGTGCTCTGTGCTAGATCGTGCCGGAGGCAAAAGAAAGCCCAGTTGGGCTGACTTTCCATCCCCAGCCTATAGCTGAAATGTTTCAACCAGCCTTGTTTCGTTTTGAGGCCATTTCAATGGCCTTTGTTTCATTCCAATTTTTCTATTTTGACCTGGCTCCTGTTTTTGGATTTGTCTAAATGTGAAGACTTGTGTTTCTTGCAGCTATTCACTAGCATGGCAATTAAATGTGAGGGACGTTAAGTGGTCAAATGGGATACCAAGAGGCACTGACCTTGTCTGTGAATATTTGTTTATCAAACTTGCAATAGCTTGTACCGGTAATGATCTGTTTCCAAAACCCTGGACATGCATTGAATGATTGAGACATTAGTAATACCTTAGACATTGGATGCCTGGCTTGAGAAATGTGAGGATGTCACATACAGGACATCTTTCCTGTATTCAATGCACTTTTTACAGGTTTTGCTTGAAATACATATTTAGTCTTTTGTCTTTAGTTGCTAGTTCATTTGAAATGTATATGTAGTTTCCTTGTCTCCTTTAGTTGCACTGGCTCAGCCTATACTGTTGGCTTTCTTAGCTTTGAAATACACATCTGATGAGTGTCAGGTCTCTGCCAACAATTTTAACCATCACTTTTATTATTTTATGACATGGGTCAGATACTGGGTACCACGAGCTCCTATCTCTTGAACCTAATGGGTTGCAAGCCATTAGCAGAGTTTGATATTCTTTGTGGGAAGCTTGAGTTGTTACCACAATCCAGTCTCACCCTAGCCACTGTCTTGCATTTTTGTGCAAGAGACACTTTTCCAAGCTTTCATAGCCAGCAATCCAGCCTTTGCTAAATCCAGAAGTCAATAGCAATTGTAGTTACTTTAAACAAATGTTCTGAAATACTATAGCAATACTATAACATTCTAAAATACTATACGTTAGATAGCAGTTACAATACTTACGCATGTCTATAGCCACATAGTAATTACTATTGCAAGCATTTAATCAGAATACTTGCAACTGGGCTGGGGAGTGAGATTCTAGCTGTCATGTTGGCTGGCTCCAGCGGATCAGCTCACATTAACATAGACTCTATCTTTCCTGCCTCTCGTATTCCTTCCTCCCAGATTTCTTGCATCATATTCTTCTAAGTTTAGATGCAACCAGAAAATCTACACATGCTTATCTTGCCATTCTCACAGAACACTGAAACTTCCCTTCCCATTCTGGCTGAGATTTGCTCTGGATCTCTAGGGATAGGCTTGATGCCTACCTGGCTGGACTCATTTGAGTCCAGTTTTTCTCCCGCCCAGGCGGGGGGTCAGACTTGAAGAGCTACAAGGTCCCTTCCAACCCTACTTCTATGAACCTATGGATCTATCAACCTAGAACGTCCCATATGTCAGTCTGGTACCATTATACCCATTTTTCCTCTTTGGTTAGCATATCCATAGCCCTTCACGCTCCTTTCTAACAATAGTAGCCTTTCCTCACTGCCATGTGATTGCCTGTCTGATCTTTTGTCTTTTTCTTTTCGAATCCAGGATTCCTGGAACTTGTATATTTGTACCCAGGGGCAAATCCAGGGGTGGTCCAGTTCTGCAGCTGCACCCCTCTTTTCTTTTTGGTCCATCCCAAACATTAAAACCAACTGCCTGGCAGTAGTAGCAACACTTCTATTCAGGCACCAGGGTGGGAGAGAGTCAATCAATTTCATGGCTCATTAGAAAGAATCTACCTGATTTCTTCTAAACTCTTCATTCCACAAGGGTTAAAGCCCCCCTCTCCTTTTAAATGGTCTTGGCATTCCCCTAACCAAGCTACCCTTTCTTCTGCAATGCTACTGCCTGCTAGCTGTTCTTGGTTAATGTAGCTTCTATTTCTCAGACCTACAGGCAGTTTTTAACTCTAGCTAAAACCGGTAACTAAGGTATAGAAATAACTTTCAAAGACGCACTGGAGGCACAGTCAAGACACTCAAGGTGGCTGGACTTTGTTTTAGGAATCTGAGAGAGATCATTTAATTCTAATGACTGCTGGGCTAATGAAGCAACTGATTCCTTTTCACCTAGTTTGGGTTTATTATATACATAAGATTAGGTTTTATTATTGTATGTATATGTTCATAATTAATGCACATTGTAATAAAGTTGCACTCAGCACTCTTTCCTGCCTAGGCAGGGAGTCGGACTCTGTGATCTGTTGCTGTCCCTTCCAACCCTAGCATCTATGAAGTTATATTTCTTCTTTGCTTCAATCTTAAACTGAATAGCATAGCCTTGGGCCCTGTACTATTAGTAATGTTTCTTTAACTGGAGGAAAATCCTGTGGTGTGTTTGGTCTCATGGTGAACCACACTCTCTGCACTCCCTTTTCTCAAAGTCCTAGATCTGTCCATGGGTGTAGCCATGAAAGGAAAGCATGGGGGTAAGGGAGGGACTTTAATCCCCCCTCACCACAAAGGCAGCTGGGGGGCAAAGCGGGGAAGGTTACAGAGCTAAGCCGGGCCATGAAACATCCCCATGGCATCTGTCATCCCAGAGAAGGGGGCTGGAAGGGACCCCCAGAAATAATCAGCCTGTACAATATCAAACTCTTTTTGTTCTATATTGCTCAGTATCGAACTCTTTGTGTAAAAAGGAGGGAATTGGACACTTCAAGGGTGTCTCGAAAAGTGATTCCATAAAGACAACTTCTTGGTGCAGACTATGTGACTGCAGAGCCTCAGCGAGGTGTTCCACAACTTTTGGCCACGAGGCTGAAGTTGTTCCTTACTTCCAGTTCCTCTTTCCAAGCCAATCTTTACACGATGTCTAAGAAGCAGACGTGCCGAAGAGAGCATGTCATTCAGCAATGTCTCTTTACTAACCAAAATGGAAAACGATATTGTGTGAGGAGCTGGGACGAAGGAACCCAGGGCAGACTCCTCTGCCCGCCTGAGGCAGCCCAGGCCCCCGTACCTCTCTCCTCAGCACTCCCCGTCGAGTCCGCCAGGCTCCAGCCCGGCCGGGCAGGGCAGAGCCTGGGAGCGGCCCTCGGCCCAGCACCGCCCCTGCCGGGCGGCGCGGGGGGAGGAGGAGCTGCCCGCAGGGAGGAGCCGCCTGGCGCCCGGCCCGACCCAGGTGCGAGGCAGGAGCAGGAAGCAGGAAGAGCACCCCCTCGGGCTGGGGCCGGGGCGATGGCTGCAGCCGTCCGCCTGGCCGCGCTCCTGTTGGCCGCCGCGCAGCTGCTCCAGACCGCAGGTAAGGGCGGGCGTGGTAGGGGGCACCGCCTGCGGCTCTTCTCGCCTGTGCCGGGGGCGGCTCCAGGAGCCCCGGGGCAGGGAAGCCGGCGAGGTGTCGGGGGAGCCGAGCCCCACCCCGGCCCGGCTCTTGCCCGGCGTCCCTTCCCCTGCGGCGCCCTTCGCCCGCCTCGCGCCAGGAGCGCGGCGCGCGACAGACTCCCCCGTCCGGGGCCCGCTGCAGCCCTGCTTCTCCGGGACACCTGCTATACTGAAGCCCCTACTATATATGGGACTCTATAAAATGCCTACACATGTATCTTCTTATTTTTGCATGTGTGTGTATTTATACATATGTATAATTTGTATTTGTACATTCATTATATTTTAACTACACTTTAAATTCTATATAAAATTAAATTCTATAGAACTTAAAATATAATGTGTGTGTGTGTACACACACACATCTTATATACTGTGTGTGTGTATGCATGTGTATAGTAATACTGCCCAGTGTGTGTATAGTAGTACTGTCCAGTCTCTCTTTCTCTTCTCTATAGATCTCTCTCTCTAGGGAGATGGATATAAACTTAAAATATAATCAATACAAAAATGTACTTAATTTTTTTAAAAAAGGAAGGGTTGCTGTGTGCTAAAGTGGTCATCTTTTACCACTTCTAGGTTTACACTAATGTTTGTACTCCTCCTTATAGCTTTTGTAAGCCCCCCCGACAGGAAGAGGCGTGTTTCCCTTGAGTGTGTAAACTTGTGCAAGGATCCACTGCAAGCGCATTGTGCGAGTGCTGGCATGTAGCCAACCAAGTGATGGTAGCTTATTTCTGTTTAAAGTGATTCCTGGTTTTATGGGGAGCAAGGGCAGCCCATTGTACTCTTCAGATTCAGATCTGGGATTCTTGGGTGTAGTTTCAGCAATATTGTATTGGAAGAAGAAGACATTGAGCAGTATTACTATTGTCATGGTTCCTCTGCTTTACCTGTGGCAGGTTGAGGTACTAGGTCTGTGTTTATATCTGCATTGAAGGTAGTCTTACATAGAATTTAGATTATGGTTTGTACAAGATGTTTTGGATAGGAATAATCCTGCCTCAATACTAGTTGGTCTGTGGAGGTCCCTTCCAGCTGTACTTCTCTCTGATTCTAGGATTATTATCATCATCTCAAATTTCTGGGACTTACAATTTTTAAAGCATATCAGAAGAGAGAAATTATCTGAGTATACAACCATTACTCTCTAGAGCTAGGATTACTTTCCTAGGTAGTCTCATAGAAGTCTTTGTGTCCTGGCAGCAGGACAAGAAATGGAATTGCTCACATGAATAAGGGTTGCAGGCTTGTGCCCTAAAGTGTATGCATCTATTATGCTGTCATTTACCTGGCACAAATCTGTAACCACTGGCGTTTATCCATTTCTCTCTTACACCACGGAAAAAATCAGGTTTCTGATGTAGTGGGTAAGAGTGGGATTTTCATGTAGTTCAGAAGCACAGCCTGTCTGCTCCTAAGAGTGGAGTAAGCAGAGCACAGGCATAGCATGAAATGTGAGAAGGCACATCCTGAAGCCTAAGCAGTTTTCAGTCAATCTGGTTTGTTAAGAGTTCTTTAGAAGTAAGTCTTCTCTGCAAGACAGTGGTAAAGTCTGAATTTGAAAAAACACAGTGTCTGTACAGGATGACTGCAAACTCAAACTTCTTTTTTCTTAAAGAAAACACTTTTTTATCATGAATTGGGATGGGCTGTATTATTCAGAATCATCATAGCTAAATACAGACTAAATAACCAGATAGAAGTGTGATTAAGCTTGTTGACTACAGGCAGTTCTCCAGCTTGCAACACAACTGGTTCCTGAAAACCAAGGGTCTTAAGTCAAAACATTGTAACTCAGAACGAATTTTCTCATAAGAAACAATGTTATAAATGGTTCCTGAACCAAGGCCCAATACCCTATTTTCACCAAAAATACCCCAGAATTTTGTACTCGGTCAATTATTAGATGAGTAATATAGCTGCGTTAATGTATTTATATTGTAAATAGCAGTCATATTGATTTGGAAGGACTTCTTTAAGGTGACTTCCCTGGACTTTTTGAAGGGTTCTTGGCTGGAGTCTTCTCAGGAGTCTTGGCTGCAGGTTTTTCTGGAGTCTTGTCTGCTTTCTTAAACAAAGTGTCCAAGGAAGTTTGGATAGATGTTCTCCAGGGAGATGGATGATACAGCAGACTTGTCCACTGGCATGGCTTGGCATCGGATCAAGCGTTGTAAAGTCAAAATTGACATGAGAAAGTTGAAACAGGGTGTCAATTTATAAACATTGTAAGTGCAAAATGTTGTAACTTGAAACATTGTAAGTTGAGGACTGCCTGTACTGAGTCTAAAATGTTGAAGTGATGTATTTTCACTGCAAGGTAAAGGGATTTGTGAGTGTAGTCCCTCTGTACTGGGTTATAATATCTATAACCTCCAAACTCTTCAAATGATAATAAAGCAATAGGGTGCTCTTCCTTTAGATAATCAGCCTACACATCATACATCTCTCTTTTGGTAAAAGGGTGGGAATTGGACATTTCAAGGGCCTCTCAAATAGTGTTTCAATAAAGACACCTTTTTGGTGTGAGACTATGTAAATTTAGATCTTCACTGAGGTGTTGGACAATTTATTAATATTCTGGGAGAACAAACTTCTTCCCAAATCTGGTCTACCATGTAGGAAAACTCTTTTCAATCCATGCAAAAAGTGGCTACTCAAATCTCCTTTCTCATCTAGTGAGCTGACTACATTGTAGCTGTTCCCTTGCTATCCTTCCTCTGCTTCTGCTTTGCACAGTATGTGATGTCCTGTCCTTGCTTTTAGTACCCTGCACAGGAATATTTTACTCTACATTTCTGCTTCTTGTGTCAATTGCCCCATGCCATCATTATATCTTCAATGCCACTTGTAGAAAGTGAGCAAGGAAACCTCAAAATCTTAATGACCTGATCATTTTCACTGCTGGTATTGTTCTGCATCTTATTCAGGAATAAGTGACTGGTCATACTGCAAAGTAGCAGTGAGTTAAGCATCCCACATTTCCTGCCATATCATCATTCAGTTTAGCTAATAAGAAAGAAAGCTAATCAGCTGCTTCATTTGATCATGGACTTCTATTTGCTGCCTCTTTTCCTAGAAAATCAAGAGAAATTGATAGGAGTGTGTTTGAAAAGCTTTCCAGTTGCATAGCATGGTATGGGACTGGGTAGAGCAGTGTAGCAAAATGAAATCTTGTAATATAAATGTGCAGGTGAAAAAGTGGGATAAAGTAGAGTTTGGAGGGGAAGGACAATGAATCTATTGGTGCATAGAGCATGGGACCAGGGGGAGTCAGAGAAGGATTTGATCTCTTCTTCACCAGCAACTCTGTGATATTGAACAGGTCACTGAACCACTCTTTTTTTCCATCTATAAAATGCGTGTATGAGCTACTTCCAAGTAATGCTGAAGGTTGATAATGTTTGCATTTTGTTTTGAGGTCCCTGGCTAGAAAGTATAAAGACTATTCTGGTCGGTTCTTTCCTTTACTTCACGTGAGCACCACTTAAATAAATTTTCTTATGTGCGACTATCCAAAAGAACACTTGTGTGTGGTACTGTTCATACAAAGAACTGCATATCTCAAATGCTTTTTACTACTCTGTTAGAACACCCCACTAAGCATCCCCTCCACTTTAGCATATCTCCTCTGTCATGGATGTTCACTCCTCCATGCACTTCAAACTGCAGTGAGAAGAGGATTCAAGAGTTACTCATTGAGGAGGGAGGGGAATTGCCAGTTTTTGCATTTAATATTCTGGGAATACCCAAACCATGTTGCAGTCTGAATATTTCTATTAGCAAGGTTGTTCTATAAACCTAAACTGAAAGTTGAAGCAAGGATCACAGAAAACTTCTTGGTTTTTAAGGAGGTCCCTTTGGAACCTGCAGATTTGGATGCTGCCATTATTTAAAATTACTACTACTTTATCACGTTCAGAAAACTCTCCTGTTCTCCAGTATATAACATGCAGAATGTCCTCCCTATTCGTCATGTCTTTGTTTTACTATTAAGATCCTCTACTGCTTGTTTGTAAACATGGTTTAATTTGTTTTCAAACCAGCATTGGTGTTTTGCAGATGCAATTTTGCATCCAGAATAAATACCAGGGAAAGTATGAATGAATAAATTACAGATGGAAACCTAGAGTTACAAGTATCTACTACTGTAGGTATGCATGTAAGCCTGTGTTGTGACTTGGTGCCCTAACTTCTTGAGTCCAAACTCAGTAGCATCCACTGTGAAGCACTAATCATAAATTTAAGCATATTTTTATGTCATATTCAAAAGCATAGCAAATGAGATTAAAACAGTCGAGAACACTGCTCTGTGACTTGTATTAATATTTCTAGAGCTCAAGTTCACTTCACTTCATAGAAGTGAAATTTTAAAAATAACATTGACATTATTTTCTCCCTGGCCCAATTAAACTTCTTTTTCTGAAGTTAATTGATTTGAGTTGTATCTTTGAATCTAATATAAGACATTTATTTATATAGAACATTTTCCTTCAGAAAGGAAGCTGTTAACTAGGAGGCTGCTTTTCACTGTTGTCCTTGCTTATCAGTGACAACGTATAAAAACAGTCTTAGTTTTACTCCTCTTAAAATCACAGGGAACTGAATTGTTTTTAGTTTAAATGATCGTTTTCTTTGCTTGATTGAGTGCTTCCTTTTTAAGAGCACAAGTAGGGTATATACTGTGTGGTGTTCTTTTTAGGTTCTTAATACGCTGAATTTAGGGTGTGTTGAGCAAATAGTTTAGTTATTACATGCCTTAATCCTTTTTTTTCTCTTTCTACTGATATTAACACATACCAGGAATTTTTTCCCTTGCTTCTTTATTATTTCTTACATTATTTGCAACCACCAAAACTGTAGTGGTTGCAAAAATGTGCAAGTAATTTGGAAGATAAAAAGGGGAAGTGAAGGCAGAAGGGACTTTTATGAAAGCACACAAGCAGTAATGCACTAAGCTTTAACATATGTAGCTCCCTAGTAGTATTTTGCCTGTGACAGCAGAAGTAAACTTCAGTTTGTGTGACCATACCTGAAATCATGAACAAGATTTATTTCTTTCACGTCATGACTGAAGCAATAACAATTTTCTATAGCCATGATATTCCCATGCTTGGAATGGTTGCTAAATAATATATTCTTGTCCTTCATATAAGAGGTATTGCATTCACAATTCTAGTTTCAAATGGTCAAATTATTGAAGAAAACAGAGGGTCTAAGCATCTTAAAGCTGGAAAATTCCTTATTCTTACAATTTATAACAGAGTAAGAATGAAGGACAAGTCCATTGAGAGCTATTAGAACAATTGGGGATGTTTTTTTCTGATACTGCTAAACCAATAATGGTGATACCAGGGAAGGTATGATAAGGGATAGATTACTCTAGATCTGTCCTATTCATATACTCATCTTTTAAAGCATCTACTGCTAGCCACTGTTGGAGACAGGCTACTGAGTCCAAGCTGGGCACTTCTTATGTAAGCTTATGTGTACAGTATAATAGTAAGGCAGCATTTAAAAGTCATTTATCAATATTGGTTCTTATCAAATGTCTTGCTTTGTGACTTTAGAATTGTAGTTGTAAGAAACCCAAGTGTTAGCCATTAAGCAGTTTTACATTGGTTTGTGAAAGAAATGTTTCTGTTTGGAAGTAGTGTGAGGGACCAAGTTTTGCTGAGAATCACAGTGAGCTAAATTATGTTTGGTTCACCAGTTTAATTTCACTAACTGTCAAATTCTCCTATACTTTATAAAGATATAGCACAAAGTAAGATCTGTTAGTCTAGTAAATATAGGCTGCTTTCCATCAGGGGGTAAGAATGGTAACTTTTTAAGATACAAACAAAATGATAACGATACTATCAGGAAATAAATTCTCCACTTCCTACTTACTGGCTTGACTTTAAAAGAGGAGTTTATGGAGTGTCTGATTCCTCTATTCTCATTCATGTGTAGTTATGTTAGACTAGAAAAATCAGATGCTTTGAACAATACTCAAATTATTTTTTGTCTGTGGCAATCATGTTCAACCTCTAGCCTGTGAACCAAACCAGCCGACAGAGTCATTTTGCCAATGGAGCTGTGTCATCTGGCCAATGGAGCTCCTCATGTGGCTGTCAGGTACTGGTAGCAGTATCAATTGCTCCAAGAGCCTTGGCAGTTAATACTGCCACTGCTGCTCTGCCACCAAATTTTTGCACCCATGGGAAGCCCCATGGTCTGGATGATGTAGCCCCATGCACCAGATTGACCATACACCAGTGCAATCTGTGTGGCTGAAGAGGCTCAGCAACACTGGTGTGGAATTGAACTAGTCTATAAGGGGTAAGTGATTGCTGTTACATGACAGCTAAGGTGAATACATACTGTCAAACTTGAATCTGCGTGGTGGTTTGTTAGAAGAAATTTTGCATCCGATGGAAAACCTTGTTTGCTGGCAGATGTAGGTCACAACCAGAATACCTGTTGGGTGTATGTTTGAATGTTAATGACTTAACTTACTGCAATATCTATAAAAATAATGCTGAAGGGGAGAGTGAATTAAAGAAGGAATATAAAGAAGTAAACAACTGCTTCTGGAAATGGCCGTGTATTTTAGCAAACAGCAAAATGCCAGCTATCGACCTTACTTCTTCAGGTTACTGGGAAATGAGACAACTTAAGTTTGAAAGGAGCCAACGTGCCTCAAATTGCACCTATTCATGTTCTGACTTGTACACCATAGCTTGTATTGCTGCCTATCCATTTCTACTGGAGACTGACAAATCAGTAGAAAATGAAGAACGACACAGACTTTTCAGCCTGGGAATGGGGTGTAAGTAAAACTACTGCAATCCTGTTTGCTGTCAGAGATGTCCCTAGCATGACCTAGATAGCCCCAGAGACTTGCCTAAAACTTGATCTAATGCTCAAGTACTCTTCCCCCCTCCCCCAGTCTTAGCAGTGGTGGGTAAGTGGATGTGGTAGGGGTTTTTTTTTTTTCTCCTTTTGGGTAACATTGTGACTGTACAGCACTCTTGCTGGCATAGCAGTTTTATACTAGCAAAATGAATCCTTTTGCTGGTATAAGCAGTCTCCGTTAGGGGAGGTTTGCTGGTACAGTTATAATGGCTAACCCTTTCAAGTGTAGGAAGGGCCTATATTACAGCAGCTTCCTTGGTCTTCCTGGAATCTCAGCAGCACTAAAAATTGTAACATCTCTTCCCATTCCTGGGTCTGTCTGTGTAAGGGGATAGGGTCAGTAGGTAAGAAATGTGCGCTACATTTTAGATTCTGCTGCTTAACATGGCTGACAGCTGGAGTGTGGCTCTGGGTGGTCAGACTCCGGTTTTGGGCAGTGTGTGCTGCCCCTGTGGGTGCCGTTCTGCCTCTTTTGGCGCAGTATTGTTTGACTCCTGGATATTCCTGATGTTTAATTTAATAGAACAACTAATAATATGATATAAAGGGCTGTTTATCTCATTTTGAAGCCACCAGTGAATAGGAACTAAGCAAATCAAATTCACCCAGAAAACAACGGTGGATTTCATAGATTTCATAGACGTCAGGGCTGGAAGGGACCTCGGGAGATCATCAAGTCCAGCCCCCTGCCCAAAGGGCAGGAAGTCAGCTGGGGTCATAGGATCCCAGCAAGATAAGCATCCAAT
>NW_017728886.1:78342009-78366406 GCF_001723895.1 Crocodylus porosus
TTCAGTTGCAGCCTTGGCTTTCCTGGTTTGCTCCCTGAAGGACCGGACCAGCGCAGAATAATCCTCCTTGGAGGTGAATCCCGTCTTCCATCCTTTGCAGGCTTTCCTTTTCAGCTGCAGGAGGTCCGCTAGGTCCCTGGAGAGCCAGGAGGGCTGCTGTGCCGCCTTGCTGCCTTTTCTCCGTGTTGGAATAGATTTAGCTTGTGCACTGAGGATCGCTTCCTTGAGAAGCAACCAATCTTCTTGAACTCCCATCTCCCTGGGGTCATGGTCCCTAAGGGCCTGACCGACAAGCCTCTTGAGCTTGTCAAAGTCAAAGTGGAAGAGAATGACAGTGCGAGCAGCGGGCCTGAAATAATTAATCTTGGCTGTGATGAATGTGGAGAGCATGTTGTAAGGCCAGTGACTGATCCTGACCAACAGCTCCTTCAGTCTTGAGACCTTCTACTGGAGCACTTCCACTGATCTCTGTGCTGGTAGTGACCCCTGTACACGTGGAATGGGAGAGGTGACAATGCTGACTTCTGTGTTACACTGCAGAAGGCACTCTTGGACAAGAGGGACACTTCCCCACAGCAACTCCGTTTTGAAAGTACAGCCAGATAACAGGGTCACTTGAGATGCTTGCAGATCCTAGCAGAAGTAGATAAAACAAGTCAAAGAACTGCTGTTATCAGAAGCTGCTGACCAATCTCAGGGAATCTTCAATGGATAAGGTGGCCTCTTGAGCAGCAGAATCACAATAGCTTCTTTGAAAATTGCTTGGGCCCTTTCCACATTCCCGTAAACAAATGATGATAATTAGCCAATGAAGGACTCTGCATTTCCTTATTGACTTTCACCAGCTAGAAAAGTCAAGGCTCTGGTAGATACAATAAAATACTTAATTTCACAAGCAAACAGAGGGACGAGGTAGCAGGATTGTGCGTGGAAAAGAAGAACCTGGTTACTAACACTGCTATCCCAGATCTGAGTTGCCAGTGAGATATCAACTATTCCTTATCAGACTCTGGGTGAGAGATGTATTGAGTAAGAAGAAAGTGCTTGTTTGGTCAGGAGTACTGTGTGACAAAGAGAATGATATGGTGGTGGTTGTGATGTTTGTACAGGCTATACATAGCAGAGTAAACAAGTTTAGCTTTTCTTTCTTTGAGTCAGTTTGGTATTTCCTTCTCTATAGCTATGCTTGCTTGCTGCTTCTCTTCATGTTCTGCCTGCTGTGCCCAGCTGGCAGGCAGCATGGAGCTAGCATGTTGTGTGAATTGCCACTTTTTACCTTTACTCCAGTGATTCTCAACCAGGGTGCCACATGCTCTTTCCAGATGGCACCCCAGGCCCTTTCAATGTTAGGCTAGCACCGTTTACAAACATGATTCATGAGATAAATCCAAAAATTTCAAATAGAGATCCATAGTTGTAGGCCTTCTGGGTTCTTTGCAATAGGAAAACTGCTCTATTATTTTTTCTGTAATAAAAACAAGGGACAGCTGAGAGCTGGCATTTGTCCATGGGATGCTTCAAGTGTATCAAGGGTGCCTCAAGTCCAAAAAGGTTGAGAACAACTGTTGTACATGAATGTAACAACAGTTAGTGTTTGCTTGGAGTAAAAGGAGAACTTTGGCTTCTTTTGCACTCTATTCTATGACGGATTTGTCAAGCTTAATTGTCCAGTTGTGCCTTAAAATACTTTTTTCAGGAGGTTTATTAAACATTTATTTCAAAACGAGGTCTGAAACGTATGTAATTAAAATGAAAACTAGTAGTGTTCTTTACTTTTTAAAGCGCTTTACAAAACTTAACTATTCTGGATCTCAGTCCTGCAAAGCCTGCTTAAGTTTTAAGCATGACTAGTCTAGCTGAACTAAAACTTTGCAGAATGTAGGCCTTAAATCTCAGAATGACCTTCTTAAGGCAGCCAGCTGCCTTTCTATCCTGAAGGATGAATAGCTATAGCAAATGCATTGTGAAGATCAGACTGGAACTATAAAAGGCCAACCAAAAGAACAGAAATTGACACCCTGCCAGAAATAAAGGCAGAGCTTAGATATTAAGTGTAAACAACAGGCGGTAGGCTTTGAAAAATTGATAGGAATAAGTACTTTGTTTCTTGGCAAACGAAAAAAATGTTTTAACTACTAATGACTGGGCCAAAGGGGTTTGAAGCCCTGTTTGTACTGCTTCCTTAATTTGAGGTCTAGTTCAGTTCTGAGTCTAAATTTAAACGTTCTCATAGCTGCTAATACCCTGCTTTACAGGTGAAACGGAGCGTAAACAGAGCAAGGTGGTTACTTAGCTAACTTTGCTAATGGCTGGAAGGATATAATGAAAATTACAGTTTGCAGGTGAAATTTAGGACGTAGTGCAGCTTCTCTGGAAATGGGATTATGGTACTGCTAAACTGGAGAACTTGACTAAAATGAACATCAGCAAGGCAAATGTGAAGAAGTTCATTAACTAAGGTCAAATGAAAAAGTCCTTTTAAGAGAATGTCGGCTATTTAGTAAAGCTACTATTTGGGGTGGGGAAGGGAGGACCAGATTTTTTTTTTTTTTTTTTGCAAAAAATATGACTTTGGTTTATACATTCAGGTGGAGTTTGTCAAATAATCTTGTCCCAAAAAAATTAAATTTTGAGGCAATAGGGCGGGAAATTATTTTGAGCGGAGGGCCACTTACCCAGTTCTAGCAAGCTGTCAAGGGCCACATGGGTAGCCCCATCCTTTAACAGGTGCCCTGCCCCCTGGTCACTATCTTGAATCAATGTGCCAATGTCTTGGTACCAATGTCCCAGGGCCAGCACTGGTAGGGCCCAGAGCAGGGTGCAGGCTGGTAGGGATCTGTGGAGCCGAGCTGGGCTACACCAGTAGGGAGAGGGGGGAGCTGGCCTGGCTCCACAGAGCTGGCCGGGACCCCTGTACTCCTGCCGCCCTGCTCTGGGCCCCACCGGCACTGGTCCTGGGACACTGGTGTGGGCCCTGTGCTCCTGCTTACTCCCAGTGCCCTGCAGCCCTGTGGTACAGGTGGGGGGGCAGTGCACAGCCTTGATCCCACGCTCACCGGCAGGCAATGAGCTGTTGCTGAGTGCAGGGTGGGAAAGCGGCCCCTTGCCCGCCCCGTGGCCGGCACTCCCTGCTGCAGCCACTCGTAGTCTGCACAGGGCTGTCCCGAGCAGGCACAGGCAGCCCCACATGGGCTGTGAGTTGGTGCAGCGCGGGGCACCAGCCACAGGGTAGGTGAAGGGCCACTTTTCATGCACTCAGCACCAGCTTGTAACCTGCCCCCGCAGCCAGCCTGTGCTCTGGGCTCACCTGCTGGGGCTGTGCTGCTGTGGCAGCAGCTGCGGCCCCCGCCACTTGCTGCGCCAGGCAATGTTTTGCCACCACCATCTCTGGGCTGCCCAGCGCATGAGCTCTGGGTGGGCAGCAGCAGCAGCAAACACTGCCCAGCATGGCAAGCAGGGTGGGGGAGCCACAGCTGCTGCTGCAGCAGCACAGCCCCAACAGGCAAGCCCAGAGCTGGCATGGGGCCTAGACTGGCAGCAGGGCCGGGTTACAAGCTGGTGCTGGGTGCAGGAAAAGTGGATATCCTTGCCCACCCTGTGAACCAAGGACAGATCAATATTAATTTTCTAAATTTCTTAGGGGCCCCGTGGGCTGGATAGAATGGCCTTGTGGGCTGGATGCGGCCCATGGACCGTATTGTGCCCACCCCTTTAACAGATGAAGCAAGGAGGGTGTTCTGCTTCCTTCTTTTTATCTAATAACCTAATGCAGTGTTTTTCACCCAGGATGCTGTGGCACCCTAGGGTGCCTTGAGATTTTTCTAAAGGTGCTGCAGGATGCCCAAAAAAAAATGGAGAAACTGGCCTAGTGGCTAGTTTGTTTATCCAGGTCGTAGGAGACCCAAGTTTAAATTCCTGCTTTGTTTGAAAGAATCTGAAAACACGTTTCTCACTTCTCAGGGGAGTCACTCTTGGTCTGTTCATATTGATTCACTTGTATGAAGTACCAGTACTTTGGAGCAGAGACTGTAACCCAGATGTTTCTTCATAACTTCATTCATCACTAGGGTTTAGTATCATGCATGCTTATCTC
This sequence comes from Crocodylus porosus, assembly GCF_001723895.1. Lineage (NCBI taxonomy): Eukaryota > Metazoa > Chordata > Crocodylia > Crocodylidae > Crocodylus > Crocodylus porosus. Next base: position 78,346,103 of record NW_017728886.1, read on the forward strand.
TTACCCTCTGGCCATGTGAGTATTTAAACTGTATGCCAACTAAAAGAGCTTTCATGACTAGAGAGAGGTAGTTAGTTAGTTGTCCAAAGTTAGGCAGAAGGGAGGGCAGGATGGCACCTTAAAGACTAACTCATTCAGAGAGTTAGTCTTTAAGGTGCCATCCTGTCCTACCTTCTGCTTTAAAAGAGCCTCACCAGGATTTATGATAAACAACTTGCCAGAAAATCCCTATGGGAGAGAGGGTGATCTGCAGGGAAATGTCAGTTCAAATTCCATTGGATGGACAAAAGACTTGAACCTGGGACTCGGAGAGAGTGCATAAATCCACAACTGTTGAGCAAAGGTGGGGGGGGGGATGAATTAGGAAAACCACCCTCTCCATTGTTGCTTTTCCCTTATATTTTCCCCTCCCCATTTCTGTGAATAATGCCCAAGTCCCTTCATGTCTGTTGCTCTGCTTTTATTAAACAGTTTTGTACTGAAAATGAAGTGTTTCATTTATCTAAAACAAAAATATTGCAAGTCTTCCTTTTCTCAAAGAAAAGAATAATTTGTGGTTGTTCCAAAATGAAGTTTAATTTTTTGTTTGCTGCAAAAATTGTCAAATAGATGTGTTATTGGGAGATAATCCCAGTTATGGTTACTTGTAGTTATGGTGTTACTGTAGTAGGCTGAAAACTAATTACTTAGTATAAGAAGATAAATTGTGGAGTGAGAGCAATTAATATGTTTGGGGAAATAAGACCATTGAGAAGAGGCTCACCTGGCTGGCTGGGTGTGCTTGTACTGAAGGAGGATATTACTGAGAGATGCAGGGATATTGTAGCCATCAGTTACTACTGAGGAGCCCAGGTCAGAATAAGAACATGAGCCAGTGTCAGCAAAGAAACTTTAGAATTAACTAGGACAGTGGAGGAAAGTTTACAGAATTGTTATCACTTAGACTAGATTGAACATTTTTGTCAGATTGTTTAGTAAATACTTGAAGTCAGTCTTGCCACAGCACAAGGTCAGGATTGCATGATTCCACCAACAGATGTCTTCCAGCAAAAGATTTTATGTATTGGGCAGATGAAGATTTGTCTGTTTCAGTAATACTATTTTTTGCTCTGTTGAATATCCTGTGTGTCATCATACTGAGCAGCATAGCAGCAGCAGTTATGTTGAAATCTCTTCCTTACAAGAAATGTGTACAATTATTTGTAATCCTAATAAGGAGGCAATCAGGGAGAAATGCAGGCAAGGCCAGATCAGTCTGAGTCATGAAGAAGCTGCGGTGCTTACAAAATGCCGCAGTAGAGATTATTGTGAAGACTTTTTGTCTGTCTAATCCGGTATATTTTCCAAGCCATTCAGTCAATTGTCTGAATTTGGGATCACTAGATGTACTTGTGTGTGTTTCCTTTTAGAGATGTTAACTATTCTAAGGAAGTTTTTTCTTTGATACAGCAAATTTATACTAACTTCTGCAACTAAAGGCACTGCTGTTAATTTCCTATTATCTTTTTTCATGTCTCGAATGACTTTCTTTACGGGACTTTTGTCTTGCCAAGTTGCCTGCTTATAGTATGACCTGGCTGAAGGAACTCGTCTGATTTAGATTAGAGAGCGAAAGGTGGGATCTGTTATGTGGGATCTGATAACAGTCTTCGAATACCTGAAAGGCAATTATACAGAGGATGGAGGTAGACTATTCTCTGAGGTTGTAGGGGACAGGACTAGGAGCAGTGGCCTCAAGCTACAGTAGAGGAAATTTTTGTTGGAAATTAGAAGGAAGTATTTTACTTTGAGGGTGAGCAAGCGTTGGAACAGGCTACCTAGAGAAGTTGAAAATGTCCAGGAAAGAAGATTCCACAGAGCAGATTAAACTGATACCTGACATGGATGGTTTTAGCCAGGGATGCTCCTGCCATGAGCAGCAGGCTGAACTAAATCACCTCATGAAGTCACTTTCAGCCCTACTCTCCTATGATCCTGTGATCCTAAGTGTCAGCGGTGAACCCAAATTTGAAAGTGAAATTTGAATTGATGTAGCATAAATGACTTGCTCCAGGTTAGAAAGGAAGTCTGTGGCAGGGTAGGGATTTAGACCCAGGTCTCAAGTCCTAGGATGATTTGGGTACTAGTCTGTTATTTTAATAGATTTGTGTCCAAGGTAATGGAGGCTTGTACCTCAATTCAGGAGAGCATTTTAAATTCTGTGGCAACGGGTGAATAGGGATGGACTTTGCTATACATAAACAGCCGGTACTAATCATCTTAGATTTGATGGCTATGAAGACTACCTGTGTTCAGCCCTAGTTTGTTAGAAATATAAACATCCTACTTCAAGATTTCTAGATCTGATAAAAGGAGAGCTAAAAGCTATTTGTGTGGACCAGTGTCACGAGGAGGGAGTAAGAAGAAAGAATGAGAAGCTCTTTTATTTGTGTAAATGGTCAGTATAAAATTACTCCAAGCAAGGGAGAAATTTCTTTTAAGCATAATTAATAAGTACTGGGCCTTGTTAATGCTCTCTGTGTATGACTGCCATGTAAAGAAAAACAGCTGTCATTGCAAAAAAATATTTTGTGCATCAAATGAATGGCATATCCAAAGCAACATGGAAAACTAAATTATGGATTGGCCTAGGGATGACGTCTCACCATTCCACTCTGGGAACTGCTCTATAGGGGCACTTATTCCACACTTCGGACATTTTATATGAAGTTTTTCAGTATTGTGTTTTCATCAATCCCTCCAGAATCTGGGAAATTAAGTAGTCTCAGCTTAATTTGTTATTTTAAAAATGAGAGTCTTCATACCTTTGGCTGTAAAAGCAAGTTTGGAAATATGACCTAAGAGTACCTTTAAAGGCTCAGAAATGCTCAACTAAAAATAAACCATTTTTAAAAATCTCTTTTCTTTCTTTTTTTAAAAAAGTAAGAAAATTCTTATTGTTAGAAGGCTAGATTTTATTATCTTTGAAAGCTTAGGGCTAGCAGTGCTACAAGAAACAAAATCGTGCTCATTTAGGTTTTGGACTTCGTGCAGAAGGAATTCAGTGAATGTCAAGCCCCATAAAACCATGAGACTGGTTTAAAAATCAGGAGTCTTTAAAAATAATATACTTGGAATTCCTGATAGGAGCTCTTGAGCTTTTAGGTTTCATGTTTTCAGGCTCATTTCTGCAAGTTAATTTTTTAAATGAAAACTGAGATTCTAGTGTGTTCATATAACTCCAGGACCCAGAGCTTTAAGAAAGACTCTGTATGGCACTAAAACCATAATAGCAGTTTCAGAGTTGGCAACACTGTCCATGGGGTTTCCCTACTGATTAAATGGAGCAAGGAGATATGGAGAACAGAGAGCAATGGGAACAAATAACAGGAGGCTGCATCCAACCTACATGTCGGGCAATTAGCTTAATCCTCATGGACATCCATGCAGGTTTCACTCGCTCAGGTAATAGTATAAGTAGTGCTTTCATGAATGCTAAATTCATACAAGTTATTGCCATATACTAAGTTATTGTGAATGGCAGATCACTGAAAAATTGCAGTGTTCTGCCTTTCATACCCACATCAGTTATGCTCTCATGGGAAAAATAAGACCAAAAAAATGTGATAGACCATCTAGTCCTGCTTTGGGGAGGATCATCATCGTCTAGACCATCCCAGACAAATGTCTCTAATCTGCCCTTAAAGCTATAACCTCTCAAGGTAATGTGCTGTAATGCGTGATCACCTTCATAGTTAGGTGATCCAACCTAATAGGTAACCTAAACCTTCTTTGTTGCAATATAAGCTTGCTACTACTTGTTTTATCTTCAGTGGATGTTTGTCTTCAATGGAGAACAATTGATCACCATCATCTTTATAAGAGCCCTTTATGTATTTGTAGCCTGTTATTAAATACCTTAAGTGTGCTTTTCGCAAGATTACAGAAACTCAGTTTTTCCAACCCTTCTCCATATGTCATGTTTTTTAGACTTGTCATTTTTGTTGCTGTTCTGAACTTGCTCCAATTTGTCTATCTTGAAGTGCAAAGCCCACAACTTGGATGAAGTACTTCAGGGGAGGCATTGCCTGTGCTGAACACAGGAAGAATCGCATCCTGTGAACTGCATACAACACTTCTATTAGTAAATCTCAATATTACTTTTTTGTAATATTACACTGTTGATTTATTCAGCTGGTGACCCAGTATAATCTCCAGATTCTTTTCTGCGGTACTGCAGCCTAGTCAGCACTTCCCCATTTTGTATTTATGTACGGCCAGTCCTTGGACTTACAACACAATTGGTTTCTGAAACCACACCTTAAGCTGAAACGTTGTAACTTGGAACCATTTTCCCACAGGAAACAATGTTATAAATTGGGGATTGGTTCCTGAACCAAGGCCTGATTACCCTATGTTCACCAAAAATAACCCAGAATTTTGTACTCAATCAATTATAGATGAGTAATATAGCTACGTTAATGTATTTATATTGTAAATAGCAATCATATTGATTTGGAAGGACTTCTTTGAGGAGACTTTGCTGAACTTTTTGAAGGGTTCTTGGCTGGAGTCTTCTCAGGAGTCTTGGCTGCAGGTTTTTGCTTTCTTAAAGAAAGTGTCCAAGCAAGTTTGGACAGATATTTTCCAGGGAGATGGGTGACGCAGCGAACTTGTCAAATCAACTGTTGTAAAGTCAAAACTGACATCAGAGTTGAAACAGGGTGTCAATTTACAAATGTTGTAAGTGCAAAATGTTGTAACTGAAGGACCACCTGTATTTGAATACTCCTTCCTTACTACTTAGCATAGTAATTTGCACTTACCTTTACTGAATTTCATCCAATTTATTTTAGGCCATTTTTCCATTTTGAATCCTAATCCTGCCCTTAAATAAGTATGTATATTTATCTTCAAATCATTAATAAAGATATTGAACAGGACTAGACCCAGGATAAAATGCCTGGGGAAATCCCACCTGATACCTCCTCCTGGTTTGACACTGAGGCATTGCTTACTATTCTTTGAACATGATCATCTAATCATTTATACATCCACCGTACAGTAGCATCATCTAAATTATAGATCCTTGGCCTACTAATCAGAATGTTATGGGAGAGATATCAAACTGAGATATATGTCACATCCATGGCTCCCCCCTTTATCCACAAGGCTTGTTACCCTGTTATAGAAAGAAATTAGGTTGGGTAGGCATGGCTTGCTCTTGACTGTTACTTATCATTTTATCTTTTATGTGTTCATGATATGTTCCAGTATCTATCTGTGTATCAATATCAGACTGACAAGTCTGTAATTCCCTGCATTCTCCTTTTTACCCTTTATCATAGAATCACAGAAGATTAGGGTTGAAAGGGACCTCAGGAAATTATCTAGTCCAAAACCCTGCTAAAAACAGGGCTGTCCGCAACTGTATCATCCCAACTAAGCTTTTGTCTAGTCAGGTCTTAAAAAACTCTAAGGATGGAGATTCCACAACCTCTCTGGGTAACTGGTTTAAAATAAACCTGGTTGAATATAGTATCAGATTTAACTGATTTGGGTGAAACCAGTTTATGAAACTTCTGTTCCAGACTTCTTCCTGGTTCAAGTTAGATCACAGTCTCCCAGCAAGCTTTCCATCCCTGTGCTGTCTGCTCCAGCAGAGAAGGGTTGGGTGGGGGGTGTCATTGGGTATCTGCAGATGTCATTCCTCTTGTTGCTCTGGCTGCACAGTTAAAGCAACTGGTGTTTCTAGGCTCCCTGTCTCTGGATTCCCCTTCCCTGTCCCAAGAGTTGGGGCCATGCAGTCTGGTGCAGCTTGCAGTGCTGGGAAGACACGTGACTGAAACTTGGAGCGCTTAAGAGGCATAGTGCAGTGGAGGAGCCTATGCCAGGGAGCTGAGAGTGAGGTGGGGTATGCAGTAGAGGAAGTGGAGGTGGGAAGCAGCAAGGGGGAGGACCAGAACACACTGCAGTGGAATGACAGTGGGGCAGGGGGGCACTTTGGCATTCAGTGCAGTGGGGAAGCATGGTGCAGAGGAACAGGCACCAAAGCACACAGTGAAGTGGGGAGGGAGGCAAGTGGTGTGCAGCCCCTGTAGCCCACTGCCCTTGCTAGTCTGGCCCAGTTGTGGCATGGGGTGCATGCTGTGTGGCCCCCAGCTGCTTAGAAATCAGATGGCTATGTAGTAGGGCAGTGTTACTTGGACCATGGCTTCTTGAGTCATGAGTGTTTCTTTATTAAATCCAGCTCTTAACGGAAAATATTATCAACTCCTTTTCTTTTGCACTGTGTATTGGACATGCCTTTCCTGCACTCATGAATAACATTGTACATGCACTATCTGCTTTTATCAGTCATTCCTGCTGTGCTGTGCAAATGTTAACTACCACACTAGCTTTTTTTAATCTTTTGAACTGGAATGTTTGTAGTTCATCTAGGGGCTTGTTCTGGCTTATTGGTTGACACTGGCTCACGTAGCCTCAGATCTCGTACGACTCAGTGTTGCGGCACTAGAACTGCACCTAGCCTGTTACAATGCTTAGAGAGTGAATCTTTGCTGATAGTCCCAGTTTCTTCTGGCAGACTGTTCATTCTTCTGTTATATTCCCTAAGAGACGAGTAAGATTCAGCAGGAGAGACAGATAAGGGACTAAGAATATGGGGGCTCCCTGAGTGGATCCCTAAAACGGGGAACCTTTGCCCGTTACTGAAGGAATGCATCAGGGCCAGCAGGATTGGCAAGGGCCTTTTAAGAACAGGGTCTTTGTGGCCCAGGGAAAAGGCAGTGGCAAGGGCCTTCAGGGAGAAGCCCCAGGTGGCAGAGGGAGAGGGGAAGGGATAAGGTCCATGCAACAGCCACTCCTCTGCCCTGGGGAGTGGTTGCATGTTGAGGGGTTTGCAGCCAAAGGGCAGGCAGATGGCAGAGCTGAGACTAATGAGCAGCCTCTGTGCTTAGACCAGACAATAGGCTATGCCAGGGACAGGCAATTATTTTGTGCGGAGGGCCGCTTACTGAGTTTTGGCAAGTGATCAAGAGCCATGTGCCAGGAAGAGAGGGGCAGGTGCGTATTAATTTTCTAAATTTTTTAGGGGCCCCACAGGCTGGATAGAATGGCCTGGTAGGTTGCATCCAGCTGGCAGGGTGCATTTTGCCCACCCCTGGGTTATGCTGACCCATAACTAGGGAGGAGGCAGGACTCCCAGGTGCACCACAGTAGTGCCCAAAACTAGTAAGGGGGACCCTGGTTGGTAAGGACCAAAAGGGTTTTTTTCCCCCCCCCCCTTTCTTTTTTGACAAAGCCATGGGATCCAGAAGGGATAAAGGATATCAGTTTGTGTTGGGTTTGTTTGTGACTGCCTGGAGGAGGGGGGTATTTTAGTTTGAAGTGGTTGCTTGCATTTTGTTTCTATTTGACTGGAGGACGGGGAGTGGTGTGAGGACCCCCAGGCATGAAGCTTAATTCCCAGCCATGCCATGGGCACCAAGAAACCAAGGCCTGACTAAGTGGGCCTAACGCTGAAGGTAGCAGCTAGATAAAGTAAGCTTGGACCAAGAGGGTCAGGGCCCGGACAAGTATAAAAAAGGTGGAGCTAAATGACCCAAGGGAACCCTGCTCTAAGGCTCAGGACACCTCCTTTGTACCTGATGGTTCCACCAAGGCATCGAGGTGTGGCAGCCGGCAAGACACAGGGCAGTGGTTCAGCAGAGCTAGAGTGGGAACAGGTTAGCTAGCCACTTAGTGTTACAACCTCCTGGCAGGGCTAGTTCTGCCCCAATCTCCAAGCAATGTAGTGCAAAATTGGTAAAGGGTGAGAGAGGAGAAGCCACCTTCCTGTAAGTCTATCAGCCAGCGACCTTGCTTGGAGGAAATAAGAGGATATTCCCTATCCACACATCTACTTTGCAGGAGGGCATAGGAGAGGATGCATCTCACTTACATAAATTTAAATTGCATTGTGGGTAAAGTTTCCCTTAAGAATACCCTGGATTCTAAGACTTACCTAATGTATATTAGGTTATGATACTCTTTCGCATTAAGTTTTTTTTCAGCACTGAGCAAGTACCCTTGAGACATGTCTAGTCAGTAAAAGTGGAGGTTCTGGGTTACGCTGCAGCAGATATGCCTCTTAGCAAGACTGCTATGTGCAGTTATTCAAATTAAGGCTCACTTTCTCATTTGTCAGCCTAATGTGATTCTTGATTTCAGTCATAACTTCAGGTTTGCCTACAAACATGGAAACTGGTTGTGTATTGTGTGGTAGAGATAATAGATCCAAAGCCAAAATATGGACAACAGTGATTGTCCGATCGGTGGCCAACATCCATGTCTTCACTGTACACAGAATAAGATGACAGCAGTAAAGGTGAACAGAGGAAGGAATGGAATAATGTGGTATATGCTTCACCTGGTCCGTTTCTCTTCTTGCCAACAAATTTGACCACTGTTGTGGGCAGATTTCCTGCACCTGTTTTGTTCAGTTGTCTGTCTGTTTATATGTTGGCTCTACATTTCAAATTTTAAAGAACATTTTTACTATTTAAAAATTTAGTATCCTTGGGGACATGCAACCTTTAGTTGGTATTCATACAGCTTAATAATGTGAAGTATGTTTTACTTTTCTCTTTAGGGGCTCTTGAAATCTCCATTCCTTCTATGGACAACATCACTATTACAATTAAACCCAGGTCTTCTACTTCACAACCTTGTAGAATGTGTATCTCACGTACTTCCTGTGTAACTGAACTCAAGATAATGTCTGGGCAAAAAAACCAATTTCATTTCGACTGTTTAACACCAGAAAAATATTTTGTCATGGAAATCCAGAGGAGTATAGGTAAGACTTGCTTTAAATTTTCACATTTTACAAGTTTTAGTCTTCTGATAGTTCACAAGTGTCCAGTTCCTAATGCTGCATAAGTACATCTCTGCTTTAATACTGTTGAAGTATCAACCAAGGACTGAGTTGGGGAGAAATCCTTTGGAATTGATAACTAGAATATGTCTTCTGAAGTGTTGAAATGACAGAATGTGTACACACAGTTTTGTATAATTTTAGCCCACAGTGTAAAATAATAGCTCACTTCTAAGGTTTAAAAACATTTCAGAAACAGTTAAGATAAATTATGCACAACTTCTTTTTTCTTTTTTTTAAAACAATTTTAAAAGTTCATCATGGGAAATTATGTATCTGGATATCACCTTTTGATTTCAGCAGGGGTCTGCAGTAGCAGCTCTGGTTTAGTATAGGTTGCACTGTGTGTGACTATACAATGTGGAAATATTTGGGAGCAATTGCCCCAATGTTTGTTTATAATGAATAAACTTTCATAAGGATATGTTGGCTTGTACCCTTGAATAAATAAAGGTCAATGCTATTAAGACCGCAGCAATTTCAATTAATACCCTATAACTAGGTATAGCAATTGACAAATTAGGCTGTCAGTTATGAAAGCTTATCTCAACTAGTCTCCAAGATGTTGCCCTGCCCTGCCTAATTTCAGTCTAACACTGCTAACTACCTCATTAACCTGGTACTTGGTGTGCACACACTTAATTCAGCTATTGAAATAGCATGACATATAATAGTAATTCTTATTGCAACAGACTTGTAGCTACCTGTAGAGCACACATGAGCTTCTCAGAACCTTGTAGTGACAAAGGGGGGCAGGATTCTTTCCCTCATGGTACAAAAGTACATGGCAGTTTCTAGCATTGGCAAATCATAACTAATCCTAAACTGTTAGCAGTATTAAACACAGCTACCAGTCTAGTATTAAATATTGCTCTTTCAGTCCTTGGGGCAATGTACATATAATACATTATTTTGGTTGGGAAGTCGAGGATTTGGGAGATAGGAAGAGGCATGTTTAAGGTTGCCAGTACAACTCTAATTTATCACCTTGCAAACATGTACTGTTTCTACAGTCTCAAATGATCTGATCACATTTTTTTTCTAGTATCCCTGCCTCAGTGCAGAGAAGGTAAATTATGTTCAATTTAATGAGAAACTCCTAAGACTTTTTTATTTATCTTTGTTCTATGCCAAAGTGATATTCAAACTGTCTTCTCAGAAGACAGAATTATTAATTTCCTCACTGGCTTTTTTCTGTTCTGTTCATTGGAATTATTAGCCAAGTGATTCACAAGTGTTAATTAATTTATTTTAAGAGCACCTTTGTCAGATATGAGTGTGATAGTAGCTCCTTGTTACAGATGGAAAGTCAAGGCACAGAAAGATCAAAGATGACTACTGTTTTACATGTGATTATATAATTACAAAGTGTATCACAGTGTATGGGCAAAAAGCAGATGAATTAAGGGTGTAACTTTTAATTCCTTTGTGCACTAGACTTCACAACTTTAATGATTTTAACATCATTTTTGTGGGTTATTTCTGAGGCTTTTGGAAAAGCATACTAAAAAAAAAATACAGACTTCTTCCACTTCAAAAACTAGGGTTCTTGTTTGGACTAATAGACTACCATCTTCTGTGGGGACCAGCACTCAGGAGGACTGACACACATGCTTTGTCATGGGTTTTCCAGGTGTTTTCTGATAGCGGACAAATGGATCTTTGAGCCATTGCATTACATTACTTCAGTGTAGTGCAAGTAGTATAAACAACTGTCACACCAGGTCCTGGGTGCCCAGGTCTGGGGCCACTTGGGAATTGAGGTGCCAACTGGGGTCAGAAAGAATGAGCAGATTCCAGGGAAGAGCTGAGTCAGGGAGCCAGGAGAGCCAGAACAGGGTCTAGGAACAGGCCAAGACGGGAAGCCGGGAGATTGGGCAGTCAGAGAGCAAGTTGGGTCAAGAAGCCAGGAGATCAAGTAGAGAGTAGAGTCAGAGCACAAGCCAGAGGGAACATGTTGAGGCCTGTTGCTCAGATACTTCTTGTTCTGGATCAGGGGTTTATTTGGGGAAACTGGGAGATCAGCTGACTCCAGTGCCAGTGTGTGGGCAAAGGGCTAGGTCCTGCTGGAGGCTTCAGGACAGCCTTGACCAGCCTGGGTGATCAGCTGTAGGGCGGTAGGCCAGGATGAGCAGCTGTGCTTGTCTGTCCAAGGCCCCAGTTTTGAAGCTGTGGCTTAACACCAGCCCATATTGGGCAGTGCCCTTCTAGAGTGTTGACAGGTGTTCATTTAATGGTGCTATAGTATCTGTTCCCCAATTGCAAGAGACATGATTATTAGCATTGGGGATCAATTTGTTGCAAACCCATGGGCTTGCATAGTGGAACCCTGGAACTGGGGAGCCTCACCCCTGTCCTGAAGTCCTGGTATGCCTGGACATGTGAAAACCAAAGATGCAACTGTACTGCATCCTTGGTTTTTAAAGACTCCAGTGTACTGCAAGTGCTGCTGTGTAGGGCTCCCCAGTTGTAGGGTTCCTGTGCGTCAGGAGGTCTGAAACCTGCATATGCATCTGGGTTGCATGTGGTGGGTTTTAAAGGTCCCAGCATGGTGGTAACATGGAATTAGGGAGCCTCTCCCCAATCCCAGGCTCCCAGTGCACTGGGGCCTTTAAAACTTGTATGTACGACTGAAGCAAACTGCAGGGTAAGGTGGCAATCCTGCTAAGCCAGGGACAGGCAATTATTTTGGGCCAAGGGCTGCTTACTGAGTTTTGGCAAGCTGTTGAGGGCCACATGACAGGCAGCCGGGGTAAATAAATATTAATTTTCTTAATTTTGGGGAGGGCCGTGCAAGCCGGATAGAATGGTCTGGCAGGCCTTATCCAGCCCCCAGGCTGCATTTTGCCCTGCCCTGCAGCTAAGCCCTTGTAAACCCATGAAGCTTACAGGGGCCCAGCACCTTAAAACACTTTGCCCTGTAAACCGAGAAAATCTGCCTCCTGATGAGCCTGCATCCCAGTACCAACAATCAGTGACTGGGAGATCAGGACTAGGACAGCCCCCAGGCAGGTTCCAATACTGGAAGCTGCCCAGGTCCTTATATTGACAATTAGTGGATTGTCAACATTGGGATGATGGGGTATTCCACGCATTCAATTTATGGTATAAACCAGCCACAAAGATGTCCCACAGATTTTGCTGAATACCTTTTTGGCTGGTTAGCCAGTTTATTGGCATCTTAAATTTAATGCCCATGTGGTATGTTGCTTTTTATAGCACAATTAGCATTTTAATTTCTCAGTAAACACCCTGTGCCAGGGACCACATACATCTATCTGTAATCCGTGAGTTTAGAGGCAAATGCTTCAAGCACTAGCAATCATATTGATTCTCATAGCTTTTATGTGAGTCTTGCTGTGCTTGGTATTAAAAGCCCCAGTTGCAGGAGTCACCATTCTTCACTTTCATTCAGAGAGTTTTCCTAGCACTCAAAGTTGTGAGATGCTTGAAAATATGAACCTTAAAAAAACTCCAAAACTGGAAGGACAATAAAAAGAATCCTAAGTATATACAATTTTCAAAATTTCTTGATTTCAATCTATGCAGATGTTTGGGAGGTAGGGGGGAAAGAAGGGAGGAGAGGAGAGATGCAGCTTGACTCTTGGAGTTTTTTGAGCACTCAAGATTGTTAAGTCTGTTTCAGCTCTTTCTGAAGGACTGAAAAGAAGCATATTAAACATATCATTTCTTGTCTTAAAAAGGTTTCTGGTTTGCATTTGCTAGCTGTTAAATTAGAGACAGGATCTTGCATACTTTAATTTTGGTGTGAAAGGGCATTAAAGATAACTAGATAAAAAGGAAAAGAAGGGAAAAACAGCAAGATCCCTTCTTATCAATCTTGTATGTATTAGCTGTTTTCTGCTTGTGTACTTTAGATTGCATAACGGGCTCATGCCCCTTTGGAGATGTTCACCTTTCACCATCGGGGCTTCCTCGTCTTAACAAGACCTTCATTTGGAATGTGAAAGCCAGTAAAAAGGTTGGACTGCAGCTGAAATTCTCTACTCCGTGGTTAAGGCAGATTGGACCAACAGAGACTTGTCCAGATTTAGTCACTTACAATATCAGAAATTGTATTGACACCACCACTGTCAACATTGGAACCTTTTGCAGAAATGGCTCAGTGTCTCGGGTCAAGGTGCAGGGAGGAGTTATCATGTCTTTACAGATACCATGGAATGCAAGTCTCACCACCTCTGGCTTCAACATAGCAAACAGATCTTCCATAAAAAGTAGGTACAGTATGCTGTTTACATAATTCTGGCTGTAATCAGCCATTGTATTGAAGCTTGAGAGAGATGCATGCATGGTTTTATTTTATTTTTTTGTTCTTGTGTAACCTGAAATAGGAAAAATTCACTAAATCCACATTACCTTTTTGGTTTTATCAGTTTCAGTTTCCTATTTTATCTATGTGCCCAGATCCTAGGCAATCATACAACAGGGTGGGTTTCATTGAAATCAAATGGATTTAAATCACTGGTCAGGAAACCTTAATTTAATTTAATCGTTGTTCAATTCATCATCTTTAAAGCAACTTCGTCCTGAGAAGGAGCGCTTCTCATGGTGTTATTCCATTCAGGCAACCAGGCCTTGCATTTCTTTGTTGTACTGTTTGCATTTTGCATGCATGCCTGTCTTACCCACAGGTGGAGGAACTTCATTAAAATATTCCCAAACAGGACCTCTTACAGCCTGGCAAGCCTGCTGCCATGACAGGTTTTCCCTTCTACCATACCATTCTTTCATTAGATCTTAAATCCATGCGGCAGCTAGACTTGGAGGCTTATCCCTCAAGACTTCTGGAATACTCTGCTCAAAATGTTTCTCTTTTGTTTCTACTGCCCTTCCCTCCTTGCATTTATCTCCAGACTCCTTCTCTTTGCCCAGATCTACCCTACCCCCAACAATCCTCTATTCACTTAACTTCTTGAAACTTTGCTTAGAGAGAAGTAAGGGTTTGACTCTGTGTACACAAACTTGCAGAGACAATAGGGCTGATGAGTAGGTAATCAAGTCTGTTGTCTTTCATCTCTATATACTGGTGTTAACAAGGATGTTATCTCTAGACACACAAATCTACAGTTTGAGAACTGAAACTAAGCATCACAGAGAGGCTTAGACTGCACACAGAGTCCCATTTGGGAGAATATTTTTCTCTACTCTTTACTAATCTATGGTGGAGCCTCTGGGAACTCCTTAAGACTGGGCCCCTAATATAGTCCATGGCCTGTTGTGACCTGTTTATAAAACTTTTCTAAAAAGGTTGCATGAATATATTGTCTCAAGTAGTATGTAATTAGAAGTAATAATCCGTATTCCATGATGATATAGAATATGTTTTAACATACCTTAAATTTAAAACTGTCTTGATATAGGTTCATTTTGTTTAAAAGCATCTTAACAAAAATTCAAATAATACATTTAAATAAAAAAATCTGATTTAAATAAAATCTGATTTTTTTTAATTAAAGATTTTTATCCACACTGCCATACAATCATCTAAATGTTTCTAGAACTCGGCTGTACTCCTTTTCTCCATTGACCATTGTTTTCAACTTTTAGTTTTGCAATTATACCCCTAACATCTTCCCTTCCCCCTTTCCTAGCTATCCTTTTATTTTATTTTTGTAAGATGAATTGTTCTCTTCATTTCATTGTCTTCCATTCACTTTATGATTTGTAAAACTTTACAAGTCTCCATTTTGAATATTTAACAGTATTATCCAATCTATTCTTTAGGCCAACCTTTCTCAGGCTTAAAAAACTAATAAGTATTTATTAAGAATAATGATCTACGAATAGCAAGCAAATCAGAATGGGCATTTGTTCATTGGCTGTGGGTTGCGGTGTTTAAAAAATATCCTAAGTTGTTAAATTCTTTGGGTTTAAACTTCAGTTCAGGAAACTGGGAGAAGAATGCCTGGGAGGCACACAAGTCTGTCTGGTCTTGTTTGTAAAAACATTGTACAGTATCTTGTTTTATCCTGTTCAGTAATGTGAAACTTGTACAAACAAAGCATGACACATTCTGTGTGCTACTCATCCAACTCCTGATGACTATTTTCAAGGAGGAGTTCCCACTTTTTTTCTCTGAATGTCATGGTCTTTGTCAGTTCTTGTGTGCATCTACACTGGCTAGAATCACTGGTGCAGCACTACACATGGAAGCTGCAGAAAGGACAAGGTGTTGACGTCCAGCACAAGCAGAACATCCTCAATGAGTCTAGAACAGAGGTTCCCAAACTTTCTTGTTACATATTTTCTTCCAGATTTACCAGCTGCCTGCATCCCCCTGCCAGTATATGTTTTATATCTGAATCGTTTAAATGCCTATTATTATTATTATTATGAAGAAAACTAAATCCACCATTACATAATTTCCCCCACGTTACCGCTCCTCCCTCCCCCCCAGAGGTGTCTTGCATACCCCCAGGGGCATGTGTACCACAGTTTGAGAACCTGTGTCCTAGAATATCACAGTTCTCTGGCAGGTTGCTTTCTATACCTGTTATCCAGGAGATGGTTTATTGCATATGACCACCATAGCCAAAATTCAAACACCATCATGTATTTGAGGCTTGCACAAACACAATACAAATGCACAAACACAGTTGCTGGGTTTTTGGTTGTAGCCGTGTTGGTCAGTGTCTCTCAGACCAGCAGAGACTCCCTATGCCTGATGAAGGGTCACTGTGCCCGAAAGTTTGCTAAGAACATTTTTCCAGCTACTCAGTTGGTCTAATAAAAGATCTCACATTTACCAAACACATATTTGAGACTTTTGCCTTGGATAACCTTGTTAAATATCTTAAATTCTGAGATTTAAGACATCCATACTGTTTTACAAGCTATACTTAAGTTCTTCAACTATTTCGAATCTCTTCTCACCTTGTTAAGCAGCGCACATAGTACAAGTCATGCACTTCTTCCCAAAAAAAACGAAGCCAAGAACTGGAATCTTTCATCTCCAAAAATGCTGGCCTGGTTATTACAGGCGTTGATGGTGATTCTCAACCAGGGTGATCCTTTCAAGGGTATTGTG
Source organism: Crocodylus porosus (assembly GCF_001723895.1). NCBI lineage: Eukaryota > Metazoa > Chordata > Crocodylia > Crocodylidae > Crocodylus > Crocodylus porosus. Next base: position 78,362,047 of record NW_017728886.1, read on the forward strand.
GAGTGCCTTGGTTAGGGGTGGAAACACGAGTCACAAAATGAACCCAGAGAGATTTCAAATAGGAATTCATAATGTTAAAAACATTCTGACTGATTGGTGTATCTAAATTCTTAGCAACAAAAGAATTGCGCTTTTATTTTTTCTATTGTGAAAAGATGAGGGAAAACAACAAGCTGGCATTTTCCAAGGGGCACCTGGAGTCTAAAGAGGCTAAGAACCTGCTTCCAGCTGAAAAGCATTGATTGTTTATCCTTGTTCTTTGGATCAGCCAACAGAGGGCAATGTCACCAATTTAAATATGCACTTTTTGTTTTCTTTTATAATTTAGCCTGTTGCTGAGATATTAAATAGTACTTTCAAATAAAAATATTGTTGTCCGTTATTTTGCACATTACTGTTTTCTTCACCCTGCTGCCTATCTTTCCTTTTCCCATAACAGGACTGTGCATTATTGAATCTACTTTTAAAGGAGCATCTTCTGCAACTCTGATGTCTCCAAACTATCCTCTGGGATTCCCAGAAGATGAGCTGATGACATGGCAGTTTGTTGTCCCGTCTAACCTCAGAGCAAGTGTTTTCTTCCACAACTATACCCTCTCCAACTGTGAAAGAAAAGAGGAAAGGGTGGAGTATTACTTACCTGGTTCGATCAGTAACCCAGAGGTGTTTAAACTGAGTGACACACAGCCCGCCAATATTGCTGGTGATTTCCACCTGTCGCTACAGGGCTGCGATCAAGATGCACAAAACCCTGGGATCCTTCGTTTGCTGTTTCAGGTCATTGTTCAACATCCTCAGAATGAAGAGAGTAAGTACCTATTTGACTATTTTCCTCTCTATGCTGATTTCCACCCCCTGTTTCTTACATAAACTCTTTCCTGCTTTTGGTTTAAAAATATCAGCCCCAAGTCGCAACCAGCACATTTCGAGGCAAATACTGTTTTTTGACTGGCTGCTGTAGGAATCTTTGAACTTTGGACCCTTTCTGAGTTTCAGTAACCAGGCTGCTTAGCAACCTTGCGAGGTTTCTGTTTCTGTGCTAGGTGTCAGGAGGTTTCATTGCAGCAAGGTGAACCATATTCCATACCTGCAAGAAAGGGTAAAGAGTAGTATACTGTCTCTCATGGAAAATTGGAACTGAAGCTAACAGAGCTCATTCTGTCTTTTTACACACACACACACACACATTTTTACACACACACACACACACACACACACACACACACACACACACACACACACACACGTTTCAGCATGTGTTTTCAAATCCAGGTTTTTAAATTTTTTAGATTTAGAGTGTCACATCTTGCACTCTATGGTAAGTAAGCAACTTTTCTAACAGAGCATCCTCTCTCAAGGGTTCTGATTCAGTTATCACTAAAGCCAGTGGAAGGTTTTTCTTTGACTGAGGTTTGGTTCAGCCACTATGCCTTGTATGTTTCAGTATAGTAATCAAGGTTAGGTATATACCTAGAGTTTTATTTTCATGCTTATGAGTAAAACATTTAGGGGCCAGATCATTTTTCCACTGGTTTGGGCACCTAAGGGCGTAACTGCACGGTGGCAGCCAAATACTGCAACTGGGATGGCCCTGTGTACCCCCCACCAAGCAGTTCTTGCTTGCATATTCCAGACTTGGAAATACACTGGTGAAAAGGCTTTGAGGCATCTCTGTGTAGCTGCTGTCAAGCACGCCTTACTGATTTCCACTGGGCTCAGAGTGCACAATGGGGAGTACCTGGGCTGTGTGTTGGGAACAGCCCAGTCATGGCATGTTGCTGTCAGTATAGACTGAGCCCTAAGTATGCTCTTATTTCTCGTTTTTTCAAGTCCCTGTAAAATGGCTAGCATAAGAGTGGTGGTAGGGGAAGGTGGAGGGGATGTCTTTCTACTCACTGCTATTTGGTGATTTAGCCTTAAGGCTGAGAGAAAGGAGGTTACAAACTAGATGCTTTAATGGTTTTTCAGAGTCTTGGTGGAATAGGATGCTTGGATGCCTAATAGGTGGAATGGAATCTGATGCTTAGTGGGCTTTCTTTTCCTGCTGCATGTTGGTAATAGATGGGAGCCAGAAGTTGAAACTCACTACTGCATTATTAATTTCACTTTGGCCTCATAGATCAAAGGGAACTTTGACTGTCATGGGACCTGGTGACTGTCTATAAACTCACTAGGGAGGACCAGAAGGGTTTGGGAGAGACCTTGTGCCCCCTAGCATAACAAGGAATAATGGCCACAAGTTGTTGGAGGGTGGGTTTAGTTTAGACATCTGTAAGAACTACTTCACTGTCAGGGTGGCTAGGATCTGGAACCAACTTCCAAAGGAAGTGGTGCTCGCTCCTACCCTGGGGGTCTTTAAGAGGAAGCTTGATGCCTACCTAGCTGGGATCATTTGAGCGCAATTTTTTTCTCCTACCCAGGCAGGGGGTCGGACTTGAAGATCTACAAGGTCCCTTCCAACCCTACTTCTATGATTCTATGATCAAGGTCCATTCATTTGCAAATCGTTAGCAAGAATGGCAGGAAAGTAAATATCAGATTTAAGCATTATTTCTTTTTTAGTAGTGTAAGAGCTATGTTGTAGCCATGATGGTCCTGTCATTATGAAAGAGGTAAGGACTGCTTAGGGTTACATCTTTTATTGGACCAACTTCATAGTTGGGATAGAGTTAAATAAGCTTTCAAGTACAAGTAGAATGTCTTGCGTTTGAAAGTTTGTCTAACTCTGCATCACCTGCATAGTTGGGATAATAAGAGATCACCCCAATAAATCCTTGCTTCTTGCATTTCTTTTTTAGTAATATTCAGTATTATTACAGGTTTTTGGTTTTTATGTTGTTGGGGTTTTTTTGGGGGGGGGAGGGGGGAAGGTTGTTCTCTTTCCCCCTACAGTTCAGATCTTTGCTATTCCCATCACTATGACATCAGAGCACCTTCCATTAGTGGAACAAACCCTATGACTTCTACATGAATCTTTGTTCTCTAACCCTAATAGAAGTATTTGAACATGTCATTTGTCACTCAATTGAGAGAGGAGGTTAGGCACCAGGTTTTATATCCCTCACTCCCAAGCCCTTACTGGAGTTAATATTAATCTTTCAGTGTCCAAAATAGATCAAAATGTTTTAATCTTGTGGTGTTACAGTCTGGACTTTGAGTCGTCATATGTTGCCTGTGTGTCTGTTATACAGGCGATATTTTCAATGGGCTTTAGTGATCACTTTTTATAGTCAATAATCTGAACTCCAGCCACACCATTAATTGAACCTTATCACAAAGGACCATGTGGCCCATGGCTTTTTCACAGTGACTTCAGAGGGGAAAACTGACTTCATAGGCAACCATGCAAGAAGGTACAAGCTTGTCAAACTTTTTGGCAAAGAAGAGGGTTTGGTTTGTGAAATGTTATGCTTTTGGAGGGACCACCAGCTGGGATTTTTCTAAAGCACTGAGTTTTAGACCCTGTCCAAATATTAAAACAGTTTTGAAATTTAACACAGAACATTTACTTAGAATTGTCAATATACCTACGAATTTATCTCATCCAATTTCTGTATATTTAATTACAGACAATGTATTATACTGCCTAAAATAAAATGTAATAAAGTGACACTACAGTCCATTGGAAATGTATGGTACTTAGTTTCTTGCTTTTGTAATTTTATGACTGGCATTTAATTGAATGGAATTTTAATTTTTATTGTTCCATTATAACTATTTGTTTCTGAAAATGGCAGAAGCGTATTAAGGATCAGAGGGTTTTTTGGATTAGTAACTTTGACCTCTCTTTTAGAATAAGTTACAAGGAGCTCTGTGTGGTTTAATCCATCAATAAACGAATGCAAGAACTGAAGCTGATAAACCTTGCCAACTTTTGTAGATATCTGAGGCCTCTGACTTGACACACACTTTTGAGCCCTGACAAGGTGTTGGTGGGGTGTGTATTTGCCTGTGTGTTTGCCTTCAGATGTTGACTGGCTCAGCATGAGTCAAGGGGGAGTTGGAGAGGTGAACTAGTCATTCTGTTCTGTTCAGCCTTGGACAATAGAAGCTTTCCTCCTTCGTGAATATGGAACTCGGGTGGCCTTGTTTGGAAGTCCCACGTTAGCACTATCCATGTGGTAGTATATTAACTACCTGTAGTTTTTTTGCTCTCTGTTTTTTTTTCAACTGGCTGAAGTTCTTGTGCCTATGGGCGTGAAAATCTGCATGCTTGACCCTGAATGATTTAAGCAGTCATGTAGATGACTGTTCGATTGGTTCAAGATTTCATGAAATTTCATAGATTTCATAGATTTCATAGACATTAGGGCTGGAAGGGACCTCGGGAGATCGAGTCCAGCCCCCTGCCCAAAGGGCA
>NW_017728886.1:78366417-78374635 GCF_001723895.1 Crocodylus porosus
GTCACCCAGCTTCCCATCGATCACTAGGTCGCCGATTAGGTCGTCCCCCATAGCCAGTACCAGGTCAAGCAGCACTTTGCCTCTCGTTGGCCCACAGACTTCTTGAGTCAGGTAGAGAAAGCTTTGCAACCGCTCGGATTTTGCTGAGTGATCTTCCCACGAGATGTCCGGGTAATTGAAGTCACCCATGACAACCAAGGTCCTGGAAAGCAGCAGTACTCTCCTGATGGCTTAGTCTTTATCTGTAGAAATGAACATATTCCAGTTCTCCAGTTTCACTTAGAGGAAATTTTCATCATGGTCTTTGAACCTTTTTCAGACTGAGCCTATGTCTAGTTTTTATTCTTACTGATGAGGCAGAGGTACTTCACTGACCAATCCTCGTGAAGTTTCGGAGGTCTAGGAGGGAAAATATTGACCACGGACCATTCTGTAAGGCCTTGTTGCATGCTAATAATCTGTTCTACTGGATTACCTATGTGTCTTCTATGATGTCCTTCCCTGACATCCTCATGTATCCTTAGGATGACCTATGATAGCTGAAGCTTGTAGAGAAGACAGTTTTTGGTGTGAAATTTGTGTCTGAAGTCCAAATGATTGTAGTAGAGAATTTTTTGAAGACCTGTGCTCTGGTGAATGTTGAGAAAACTTGTTAAGTTTTCATTGTAGCATCCATGAAGTTATGGTGGTTATCCCCTTTCAACAAATGTGCCTGGTCAGGCAGAATACAGCTTGATCATGTAGAGTACAGCTCAGACAATAAGATACAGTTCTTTGCTGTGAGGAGTAGGTCCATGAAACTTGCACATACTTAACAGAGACTGCAGTTACTGTGAAGAATTTTCCATTTCTTTCATGTGATGGGAAAGCGGCCTTTGTGATAGCAGAATGTGTTTATGGAAATGCACACTGGCTTTTGAAGAGCTGTACTTCATGATCTCCAAACTAGGTTCCTAGTCTCATTCTAACTTTTTGTAGCTTTGTCTAGATATAAAATATAGGGTTGGATATTGAGAGAGGTCACTATCTCCCAAATGCTTGATGCTCATTTAGAAAACTTCTAGACAGTAGTTATTTCCAAATTTTCCAAGCAGGGTAGCAGAGCTGTGTCATCATCTAGGTTGCTCATTGTGTATGTGAAGTCCCTTTTGGAGATAATGAAGAGTATTACCTGTAGTTTTAGCAGTAGGTTCTCCTCCACTAATACATTGGCTTTTTACTTGATCCAGTTTGCACCAGGCTTCTGATTTACATGATGGTTTGTCAAGATAGGAATAGGGTTGAGAAAAAGTTGGCAGTGAAACTCAATCTAGACAAGGCAGAAGTGATATTAGATAGCTTGGAGAAAACATTGAGGGGCTAGACCAGGGGTGAGCAATTATTTTGCTTACTGTGTTTTGGCAAGCCATTGAGGGCCACATGACAGGCAGCCAGGGGCAGATAAAAAATTTAGAAAATTAATATTTAGGGGCTCCGCAGGCCAGATAGAATGGCCTGGTGGCCCACATTTTGCCCACTCCTGGGCTAGACATGGACCTTTTAATGGGGCATCTTCGTTTAGCTGCTGTCAAGGCCATCTCGTTGGCTTTCACTGGGCTTGCAGTGTGCAACTGGGAGTGCATGGGAAGGATGTGCATCAGAAAGGTATGCAAATGTCTCTTTTGTAAAGAGCTGACAATTTACTCATAACCTACAGCAACTCAGAATTAGGTGATTAGAGGCTTTAAAGTTATGCAACCTTGATAGGGTTTCAACTTTGTGTTTGGCAGAGGTTGGGAAAATAACATGACATTTTTCTGTCTGAAGTGAATCAGTGAGTTAAGAACAATTCCTAGTGAATAAGAGTCCAGATTTTAAAATTGTCACTTTGGAGCTAATTAGAGTCCCAGCAAGCCATCTCAGCAGGGAGCTGTACCTAGAAGTGATGCATCAGGGTCGAGACTGCAGCAGGTCAAAAGTGTCTTATCTATTTGTAGATGTTGTTTTACTGTCTGGTTTGGCTCCACTTACGAGTGGTGAATTCTACTAAGACCGCGGAGGAAACTTGTATTTAACAAATCACATTTGCTTACATTTAGTGTACAATGCATCTTGGAATCCAGACAGAGTAAAAGCATAATACTCAGTTAATCAACTTTGTCTCTCCATCTTTTACTGGACTGCAAAGTGGAGTTGTAATATATTTATTGTCCAGCAGACAAGATGATAACCTAGAAAACCTGTTTATATTTACTTTATTTAAATTCAGATACAAGTTAAATAAGATTAGTGGATCTTCATAGATTTCACAAGTGATCTTTAGTTTTATATGCATGTAGTTTTGTCAGGGATTTTCTTTTTTCCCCACCCACTTCCCCCTCAGGCCAGAGACTCTCCTGCTTAAAAACGCCTTACCAAATATAGTATCTTTTAGCAGTCTCTCTAGGACTAAGCTCTTTGGTTGTCCTGTAACTTCATTAGGTTTCTCCTGCAGTCCTATGGTATGTGGCCTTCACTGCCATTAGTCTGTCTGGACCTTGAGCTGGCCAGCTTCCACCAGAGTAGCTGCTAGCCAAAATGACCCCTGGGTGCTCCTGGATATATATTTTTAAATCCATATTTTGACTGTGTAGCGGCCAGTTGTCCAATTACCCTTTTCCTTGCCAGTCTTGAACGAGATCCATGGACCCCATCACAGATATATAAAACCTCCTTCAAAGGTTCCAACTACATCTTTTTCTTACCACTTAAGCCATATGGAAATTGCTTTGTTAACATAAAATTCTATTTGTATGGGACTGATTTGTTGACTTTAAATGCAGTTAAAAATACATTGGTATCTGCACACTGAAGTGTTCCCAGGCCCTTAGATAAGTTCTTCTGTTATCTTTTGTGCTTACTGTTGCATCCCAGGGAAAAATAGCCATTTCCAACTGAAGCAATATCCCTTACATTGAGACAGAAATTGCAAGCAGGACATTCTCGGAGAGGGCCCACAGATTCTAGGACTGCTATCTACCCTAGATCCAAAATTGTCCAAATAGGCAGCAGATTCAGCCTTTCTGTACACATGCAGCAGCGATTCTAGGGGAAGAAGTGGTAAGGGGGGATTTCTGGGTATGATTTGGATGAGACAGAAAGAAATTTATTTTGTAGGCACTTTTTTCATTTGCACACTTTTTGATTGATTGAAGACTGGTGAAACTAATAGGTTTTACTACCATTTGTTGAAAACATTCTGATAGAACAATTTTCAGCTTGAAAATGCGGATCTACACAATGGCAGTGTTTCACAGGAATGTGTTGGTTCCTTCAAAACTATCTGTGAAAAGCAAGTAGGCAGGCTGGGCTGGGCCACTTTCCTGTTGCTTGGTTCCCAGGCTCCCAGGAGGTTGACAGGCAGGCTTCCTATCTGCTCCTCCTGGAATTCCTCAAAAAAATGCCATTTCAGCTCTTTCAAAAGAGAACACTTCTAAAAATTCTGCGTTGTGGCAAAACTTTGAATTGCCAGGTTTTTTTGTTTTAATTTGGAACAGAAGTACTAAGTAATGCAAAAGTTTCTGCAGAGTAGAAATTCCAGTTCTTTCAGATCTCTGAGGTTTATAGAAGTGAGTGATAATTGTAAGTCTCTAATTATGGCTAGTCACTCTAGTGTTTTTTACATGTCAGATGTAAAGAAGTGGATTAGAAAAATAGAAGCCCTTTTTTAAACTACACGGTTGTGATGACCTTTAAATAGGCTTGCAAATTTACCATATATGGTAGTTTTGCCCCCTTTGAGACCTTCTTGAGTATTTATTTAGCTGAGCTTGATGGACTCTGGGAAGCCAGACAACTTTTTTCAGCTCATTTTTCAACAAACTTGCAAATTACTTGCGAGGCTGAAGTGAAGGCAGCTATGTAGTAGATGAAAAGTCTTTAATTCTCAGATTTTTACCATATCAGATGGCTGATATGGGACTGATAGAGCTGATTAAAAATACATATATTTTAGGGAGTGTTGTTGGGGAAGGAAAAGCTTTCCATTTTTAATGGATGGCCATTTACTATGACTATTCTAAATTAGCTGTACTTTTAAACAACTTTTTATCCTCTTTGGGCATCCTTGTTGTTTGTCAGCCTTGGCAACTGCACTTCCAAGTGGCATCCTATGAGTTGTCACACTTTCAGACTGGGTTCCCAAGCTGCAGTGATCTGTTTACTAACCGTGCTTTCGAAAAGGCACAGGTTGTTTTGGTGACATGGCCCCTGGGCCATTCAAGATTCCCATGTGGACCTAGGGCTGGGACCAGCCATTATTGACCCCAGCCTTGGAACTGCACTGGAGCTGGTAGCAGACTCCCAGGGCTGGGGCTGACAGTCATTTATTTGATTGTTGTTCACAGCCCCAGGACCACACTGAAGTTCTGAGCTGGCTCTGGTTACCTTGCCACATGTTCAAGTTATGACCAGACAGAAACCAGCCACAAAAATGTTACACATCTTCTGTAGAATATTTTTGTGGCTGGGTTCATGTTTTGTTGCACCATTAGTTCCTTGAACATGTGGCAGAGTTAATATTTGTGGCACAGTTAACAGGTTAATTGTAACATCTGCCTGAGAGTCTTTCCTTCAGAAACTGGGATCAAGTAGGCAAATGCAGTGATTACCAAATGGACAGCTTTTTCAAGACAAAACTTCATTCAGTTATCTATAGGAACAGAGAAAGCAGGAAATAAAAATGGCTAAGTCATAGAAGGGTTAGATACCCTGCTTGCCTAAAATTTAGCATTTCCTTGAGTTCCTTGTTATTCAGGTAGAACTCACTTATTCCAGGTGAACCCTTCCAGCTGCTTCTGGGGTTCAGGTTCTGTCTATTTTTTTTCTGCAGATCTGCTTCTCCAGTTTCCCTCCATTTCAGGGCTTAGACTTTTGAACTCCTCTAAGTTTTGTTTCATTTTTCCTGTTTGGTTCCTCCCCACCCACCTTTTTACCAACCAGTCTGGTGATCAGCAAATAGCTGGGATAAACAATAAAAGTCTCTATTCCCTGTTTTAAGTTAACTGCTTATCTGAAGCCATTAACTCTGTCTGGTTCCCAGCCAGGTGCAAAAGCACCCCAGACTGGTTTGACCCTAGTTATCAGTTAGCAAGCAACACACTAACCATGAATTAAACAGAGGGTCTGATAAGTGTAATAAAATATTACAGCTGTCTCCCATGTTCTTATTATTCTTGATTTGTGCTCCTCTTTTTTTAGAGGTTAAAATAAAAACACATCCCAAACCATTAAAATCACAGAAAAGAGCTTCCAGTCCTTTGTAAAAATTGGGATAATGTGTCACTAGGCCCTATATATTGTTAGTGAGCTGTTTATATTACTATCTAACCTGATCAGAAGGAGCTAACATAATATTAGCCCTGTGGGATTGAAAGGATCTAAATGGAATTGAGCTCTGTTCAAATGGGGTTGTTTACTCCATAGACTGGAACATCAATGGGGTATGTGGATTTAGCAATTTAGTATCTAATATCTAGATTTGTATTTTGTAAAATAGAGTAAAATAAATAAAGGGTTTTTTTCCCCTAGCTGATGTAAGAGTAATTCCAATAGTTGTTTTACTGGGCAGGGGAGATGAGCAAATGGAAGTTTTAAGATAGCTACATCTATCATAGCTGTGTTTGATTTATTTGTATAATTTTTGCATTTCAGATGTAACCTACTTCATTGACTTAAGCAAAGAGAGGAATCTCACTATGACTATCCTTCCAAATTTAATGCCCAGTGAGGGCCATTTGGCTTTTGAGCCTGTATGCTTGATTTGTAAAGATCCTAGAACCTGTGACCATAATCTGACTTTAACGTCTGGCACTGTACACAGAATTTCCTTCCTGTGCAACGACTTGGAGCGTCTGAAGATCACAGCTGAAAAAACCATAGGTATGACAAAATTGTCTTGTCTTGTTACTTGGAGAACAGGATTAGCATACCTTAGGAAGAGTTTTATGTGATCTCATCTCCCTCAGTGTTCAACTAAAGACTCACACTTTTAAATCCTATTTTTATTTGTTCTTTAAATGCAGATTGCCTTGAAAACAAGGGAGGGGTGTGTGTATGTGTGTGTATGCAAAACTAACTACTGTGCTACATGGGGAAACTTTGTTTCCATAGGTTCTTATTCTCTGCAAAGAGTTTATCTATAATTTGTGTCTTTGACTACAGCCTGTTGGGATATCAGATTCTGCCATAAGAAATGGTACACCCTCACTGTTCCTAGATCCATTGCCCAGCTGCCAGTCCGACTTGATAAGTTTGTTTGGAAGCTGTTGGCTCCAGAAGAGATCAATGTGGAAATAGTATCTCCATCCTTGAAGCTACAGCAACATGTCTCAGAGCTGAAGTGCAATGCAAGCTATAGTTATGGTATCGTCAGTACAACTCAGAGGAAGGAGTTAAACCTTGGGGTATTCTGTCCTGGGGGAGCGATTGAAAAGATTCAGATGAGAGACAATATCACCATCACCCTCAGAACATATGGCAAAAGATTCCCCAATGAGTCTGTTAATCAGGATCTGAAAATGTCTTTTGTGCCATTTATTAAAGGTAAGGAAGTAATCTATTCTCTCACCTCATTTCCCACATCCTTTAATAAGTAGTAATGAGTTAAAATTCCCAGGCCCTGATCCTGATAATCATTACTTGGGCAGAGCTTTTGAATCACTGAGAAACTTTTCTCTCTATAAGTCTGAGTGAAAACTTTGGCCTCAGGATTGTGGTTAGGGAGCTCCTGGGAAGATATGGTGAATGAAAGATACAGATACAATAATTGATATGAATTTATTGATAAAAAGCAGTCTCAATTCCTGTTCTAAGTTGTTGGCTGTTGGTGACAAATGTTTCATTTTAGCAAAGAGTGGCTAAGTCATGTAATGTGCATAAAGAGAAAGCTGAGAGCACTGGTCATACTGTATATGTTCTCTATCTTTTGCTTTACTACAGAGGAATGCATTTTCACTGTGACCCCAGACCCAAAAGATAAAGTTTACCTACAGACCCCTAACTGGTATGATGGTCTACCTCCTCATGTCACTGTCTCCTGGAATATTACAGTCCCCAGAAAGCAAGCTGCCCACCTCACATTCTCCAAGGACCGAATGGGTATTGCTTGTGAGACAGGGCGTGCCTATGTCAACATAAAGGAGCAGAAACAAAGGGCTGAAGAAATTGTGCGCCGTGAAGATGAGCCACTGCCTGAGCCTCTAGACATGTACCATCACTTCTGGGTAAACATCTCTAACTGTAAACCAGTGGATAAGAAACTGTTAAGCCTGCAGTTTAGGGTGACCTTTATGCAGAGGAAGACAGGTGAGTTCCCACAGGTTGGTTTGATTTCTTTCCCCTCTCCTCCTTCTGTACTAGGGAGCAATAACACTCTTCCGTTTGAGTATAGAGACATTAAAGTACTCGTGCTATTTTTGGTTTACCAGATTTTATATTCTACCCCTTTCCAGCAGCTCCACAACACTGCAGATTTTCTGATTGCAGCATATGGCCTCAGATCCCTTAACTCAGTCCAAGGTCCCTTCACCTTTTTACATTCTTGCTTGTATGTTGAGCAGGTATATGGTCTTGGGGTGTAATGGTCAAATGAAGCAGAAGAATGATAAGACAATGTTTGTACATTAACTGAATTGGAGAATTTACCTGATGAGTAAGTTCCAACATGTTTACAGACTAATCTGTATTTCTGACATTATATTGGACAGAATTTATGACCACATTTTAAAATTATTAGGTATGTAGTTGATATTAGATATTTAAAATCAAAATATTCGTTGATATTAGACATTTAAAAGCAACAAAAGTTGTTCTCTTAGGGGAAGATGGGCAAAAGGTCTGTCCAGAGCAGAGTTGCAGAAAGGTATTTGAATTACTGGACTCAAAGTTTGAACCTTGCGATTTGAATGCACTAGCTTTGGGTCTCTGTACAGATCTTTGCTATGGGACATCAGAGATTCAGGCCTAAAGCACAGAATCCACAATGCAGATGTTTTAAATCTTCTGAGTCTTACAACTGTTTAAAGTTTCACTACTCTACATTTGGTACATATTTAGTAAATGTGTTAAGCAAAGTTAGCAAAGGCTTAAAAAAGAATAACATAAACAATCCTATGACCCCAGCTGACTTCCTGCCCTTTGGGCAGGGGGCTGGACTCGATGATCTCCCGAGGTCCCTTCCAGCCCTAATGTCTATGAAATC
>NW_017728886.1:78374646-78377147 GCF_001723895.1 Crocodylus porosus
CCCCAGCTGACTTCCTGCCCTTTGGGCAGGGGGCTGGACTCGATGATCTCCCGAGGTCCCTTCCAGCCCTAATGTCTATGAAATCTATGAAATTTAATAGTTTAAAATTTCATTGTATCCCTTGTTCTATTGGTATTCCCATCCTTCCTCCATCCTACCTACCTCTGCCCCAACTCCATTTTAGCTGTAGGCTGTCCACTTAAGCCCCGATTCAGAAGATAGATTCTTACCTATACATGTATCTGATTACAGGAGTGGGACTTTACTATTTGAGATGTAAACTTAACCTTCTTATGCAGGTCTTTTGCAGCCATGAGCCTTGGTACTTTATGAATAACAAGGACACATTTTTAATTGCACATAATGTGTGAGCTATCTTTTCAAGGAACATTGGTGTAAAGAATGAGGAAGTTGTTTAGTGTTTACTGATGACAAATTTACAAATTGGGAGTAATATTAGTCATAAGATCCCTGCACTCTGAACCATAGGTACCTCAAAAACCTTTGATAGCCATAGACAAATAGTTCTGAAGGGGGTTCTCTTTTGTTTGTCTTTTAATCCATCAAAAATTGTCTAGATTTTATTTGTTCTGGGTACCCTAATTTTCCTTTAACTTAATGCTCCCTAAATTTAAATAAGATTATCCTCTGGCTCTCAAACACAGAGAACATTTCTTGTACAGCCAGATCAGGAAACACAGCATGTGACCGAGTTTTGTCTTGCACATTTTTTATTGTGAATTTGCTTTGTCTGCAAAGCCCATAAGACATTAGCTATTATTATAATCATAGGAAAGTAGGGCTAGAAGGGACCTCATAGGGTCATCTAGTCCAACCCCCTGCTCAAAGCAGGAGCATTCCTGACTCAACCTTCCCAGCCAAATATCTGTCTAACCTGCTCTTAAAAACTTTCGAAGTTGGAGATTCCACAATTTATCTACATGTGCTGTTCCAGTTGCTTGACCATCTTCCTAGTCTGAAAGTTCCTCCTAATCTCCAACCTAAATTTTTCTGCTGCAGCTTTAGGCCATTGCTGCTTCTCATGTTCCTATAGCCTCAGGGAAAAGCCCATCTCCATCTTCTCTGTAATTGCCTTTCAGGTATTTGACGATATTTCAGGGGGTTATCAAATCCCCCTTCAGTCTTCTCTTTTGCAGACTAAATGACCCTAGTTCTTCCAGCACTTCCTCATAGATCTTGCCTCCCAGACCCCTAATAATTTTTATTGCTCTGCACTGGGCTCTTTCCAATCCGTCCACAACCTTCTTGAAGTGTGGGACCTAAAACTGGACATAGTACTTCAGGTGAGGCCTCATCATCAGTGCTGAACAGAGTGCAAGAATCATTTCCCTTGATTTGCAACTGACACTCCGTTGATACAACATAGTTTGCTGTTGGCTTTTTGCAATGAGAGCATGCTGTTGGCTCAAATTTAGCTTGTGGTCAGTCCACTGTAACCCCCAGATCCTTCTCTGTAGTACTGCAGCTTAGTTAGTCATTCTCCTGTCTGTATTTATGCATGCAGTTATTCTTCCCCAAGTGCAGGACTTTGCACTTGTCCTTGTTGAATCTCATCTAATTGCAGATCATTTCTCCAGCCTGTTCAGGTCATTCTGGATCCGAGCTCTACTCTCCAGAGTATCTACAACACCACCCAACCTGCTGTTGTTCACAAATTATGTTAAATGTGCCCTTGATCCATTTATCCAAAACCGTTAATGAAGATATTTAATAATACCTGACCTAGAACAACCCCCTGGGGAACACCACTTGGTACCTCCACCCAACTAGACATTGAACCATTGATGCCTGCTTGTTGAGCACCATGATCCAACCAGTTGTGTCCACCTGTTTAGTACTTTGATCTAGTCTGTATTTCCTAAGTTTGTTAATAAGGAATGTCAGGAGGAACCATGTCAAAAGGCTTGCTAAAGTCGAGGCTTATCATATCCCCTGTTCTCCCCCAGCTACAGATGCTTGTTATACTTTCATAGAAGGAAATCTGGTTTGTCAGGCATGACTTACTCCTGGTGAATCCATGCTGGCTGTTCCTGCTCCCCTTGTTCTTCTTCAGGTGTTTCACAAGGAATTCCTTTAGGACTATCCATGATCTTTTCAGGCACAGAGGTCAGGCTGACTGGTCTGCAGTTCCCCAGACTCTCTGTCATCCCTTTCTTAAGGATGGGCACTAACTATATTTGCTCTTCTCCAATTATCAGGGACCTCACTTAACCTCCAAAAGTTCTTAAAGAGGATGGCAAATGGCTCTAAAATTGCTTCAGCCAATTCCTACTGTTCCCTAGGTTGCATCCCATTTGGCCCTGATGACTTGAAAGCATCTAGGTCCTCTAAGTAATCCCTAACCCGTCTCATAGATTTCATAGACATTAGGGATGGAAGGGACCTTGGAAGATCATCGAGTCCAGCCCCCCGCCCAAAGGGCAGGAAGTCAGCTGGGGTCATAGGATCCCAGCAAGATAAGCATCCAATTTGCTCTTGAA
>NW_017728886.1:78378359-78386240 GCF_001723895.1 Crocodylus porosus
TCCAGCTGTGGCCTGACCAGTGTTGCATAGAGGGGGAGGATCACCTTCTTGGATATGCTTGAGATGCATCTGTGGATGCATGACAAGGTGCGGTTGGCATCCTGACTACATGCCCACACTGCCGGCCCATGTTCATCTGGGCATCAATGATGATTCCAAGATCCCTTTCTGCCTCTGCCTCTGCACTGACAAGAAAGGAGTTCCCCAGCCTGTAGGTATGCTGCTGGTTCTTCCTCCCCAGGTGCATTACCCTGCACTTGTTGGTGTTGAGCCCCATCCTGTTCCCATCAGCCCACCCTTGTAACCTGTCTAAGTCTGATTGCAGCCTATTCCTTCCTTCTAGCATGCCCACTTCTCCCCACATCTTGGTGTCATCTGTGAATTTGAACGGGGTGCTTTTAACCCCTTGTCCAAGTTGCTGAGGAAGATGTTGAGCAGTACAGGCCCAAGGACAGCGCCCTGGGGGACCCCACTGCTGACATCCCTCCAGATCAAAAATGACCCATCCACCACCACTCTCTGGGTGCAACCCTCCAGCCAGTTAGTGACCCATTTGACAGTGTGTGTGTTGACACCACAGTCCCCCAGTTTTTTAAAGAGAATGGGGTGAGAGACAGTGTTGAAGGCCTTGCTAAAATCCAGAAAGACTATGTCCAGTGCTACCCCTGCATCTAAGGGTTTTGTGACCTGATCATAGAAGGCCACCAGGTTGGTCTGAAAGCACCTGCCTCTAATGAACTTGTGTTGGTTGCCCCTAAGCATAACCTCCTCCACTGGCCCCTCGTGACATGTGCCAGGATAATTCTCTCAAAAAGCTTACCCAGGATCAAGGTAAGACTAACTGGCCTATAGTTCCCCGGGTCCTCCTTCCTCCCTTTTTTGAAGATGGGAACCATGTTGGCCCTCTTCTAGTCCTCTGGCACCACACCAGAGCACCATGAGTGCTCGTAAAGCTGTGCCAGGGGTCCCGCAATGACCTCAGCTAATTACCTCACCACTCTGGGGTGGAGATCCTCCAGACCAGATGATTTAAATATGTCCAGTCCCTCCAGAAGTTTCCTGACTAGATCCTCACTTACCCTTGGCCTAGGTTCGCCTCCCCTGGGACCTGAGGGGGTCCCGGTGGGGGTGCTGATTCAGTCCCTGCTCAGGAAAGTGGAGGCAAAGAAGTTGTTAAATAGGTTAGCTTTGTCATCTAGTGTGACTACCAGATTTACTAGCGTGTCTTGCAGGGGCCCCGTGTTACCTGGTACCTTCTTTTTGCCGCTATGTATCATCTGTAACTAGATTGCTGCCTTCTTTCTGTAAGGACCTTCTAGTATCTCTTGTCTTTCTTCTACTTTTGACATATTTTTAGAATCCCTTTTTATTGCCTTTTATGTTCCTTGCCAGCTGTATCTCAAATTTGCCTTCCTAGTTTGCTACTAGGATGCGTGTGCAATATTCTTATACTCTTCTATACTATTGTGACCAATTTTTTCATTGAAGATGTTGCTACCTAGGCAGATGTTGCTACCTGGTCTCCTGCTGCATTTCCCATTCTTCCATTGCCTGGGATAGCTTGTTCCTGTGTCCATAAAAGGATTCCCTTAAAGTACAGCCACTTTCCTTGAGTCTTTATCCTCTCAGACTTGCCTCCTAGGGGGTCCTGCCCACCAGTTTCCTGAGTTTGCTGAAGTTGGCTTTCCTGAAGTCCAGTGCCTTTAATCTGCTGCTTTCCTTCCTTCTTCCCCATAGGATCTTGCACTCTATCATTTTGTGGTCACTGTCACATGACAGCATGTGGAAGCCACTCCTGCCACCCACTGCACTATGCTGTTGCTGCTCCATGCGTGGCTACTGCCACCCTCCCCCGTTCCACATCCGGCAGCGCACCGAACCCCTTCCCCTGCTCCACGCATGTCCGGCTGTGCGTGCACCCCTCCCCCCCATGTCTGGCTGCTGGGGGTACACATTAAAAAAGGTTTAAAACCCCTGTTCTAGATGAAAGACATGCAAGGTACTATAACGGTTACTGTTAAAATACTCTCCAAGCTAGAAATGAGGTTTTCAACATATTTAATAAAAAAGTTTTCTATGTGGTTTAAGGAGATATTAGGATGGGCAGAGCTTGAAGTGTCCAAAGTGGTATGCTCAAGCAGAATAGCCAAGCTAGATCATAGTTCTGTGAGCTGTTCTACTGTACTTAATAGATTATCCCATAAGTAAGGGCTGCTGTGACGACAATGTTGCTTAATCAGGTCCTCAGTCATTAAACAGGTCTGTGACCTTAGGAGTAGAAAATGCTGTTTAACTTTCTTGTGCCTTCTGGGCATGCTGGCTTTTAAATATATCTTTAAATACACTGTGAAAAAAAATTAGTGTTGTCTTAGTTTTACACCTAGTTGCCACATTGTTCAAGTAATACATTGTCCTTCACTCTAGAAGGGACTCATTTAAGAGTCTTTAATTTTCTTGTTTGTTTTTAATTAAAATAGACTGTTCTCACAGACCGCTAACCTTAAGCCATGTCCATCTGGCAGACTTGCTGTTTCTGGTGGTACAGCTTTCACCAAGCAGTCTTGCCTACCCCACACCAGTGATGGACTAATTTGCACAGCTAAGCATCAGTGCCACTCAGCTTACCCATACCATAATTAGCCTACCCACACGGCCATTGCTACGCTGCTTGCATTTTAGGTGGCAACTTAGCTCCTTTCTACTTGAACTCTTGCCCCTTCTTCATGCCTCTGGATGATTGGATGGGGAAGCATGTGACATGTACAAGGCAAGTTTAGCAGCAAAGGAGCTATCACTTTTCTACCCAGATCTAGCACATTGGTAGCAGTGAAGTGACTCCACCTGGCAGGTGGTTTTCAGGAGAAGGAGACTGTCTCACCTCACTGATTGCTTAAATTCTCTCTCTCCTTTCCTTTTACAGATTTGGTAGTGATAATTACTGCAGTGGTGGGGGCAGGACTACTCATAGCCATTGGAGTCATCATCTGCTGCATTAGGAAGAAGTAAGTTGCTTACTTGAGATACTGTTAGACACATTTTAAAAAAGGTTTTATGTATGGGTCCCGTCTCCTTATTTCTTGCATTAGATAAATAGTTGATCCATGAGTGGTGGTCTGGGATAAACAGTGGGAGATGGAGGGCAGGCAAGTACAACAGATTGTTAAACAAAAAAACAGCGAAACAGAGAGAGACTCCTGTACTAATGCTGTTGCAATGTATCATTGTAAATAACTTCTTACAAGGTACTTTTTCAGTAGCACTGGTCTTAGTTTTTCATGCGATTTCACCAAAAATAGGTATCAGCTGAATTTCATTAGAAGTGATCAAGTTAATTTAGCTGTTCTCTCTGAAAATTCTATACAGTCATTTTTCAAACAAGCTTCCCTGTTTCGCTTCTGATGCATCATACAAATTATGAAATAATTGGATTGATTTGTGCATCACTACTTTGAGTAGCATGCAAGAACAGAATTGATTTCCTAATCCTGGATTTAAGGAAGTTACAGTTTGATGAGTCAGTACTGTTAGGTTACTGCATAGTTATAACGGGCTGTTGCCTGCAGGCAAAACAAACTGGAGGCATCTTCAATATGCAGTGAGAAGAAGGTGGAATGTACAGGAGCCAGATTCAGCAAGATCCAGCTAGCGTCTATGCCAGCTCCATAGCAAATTCTCTTTGGTTTGACAGAACCTGGCTGAGCATTTTTAGCTAAAATTTGAGCTCTTTGGGTAGGGATCTGATCCAGCAAAATACTCATAACTTTATTCAAATGAGCATTCTTATTAGAGCCAGGGAGGTAACACATACACATTCAGTGTTCAGAGATGCGTGTCCTAAATTTGAAACTGTCAAGAAGTTGTGCTGCACAATGACTACAGTTGTGCAAAAGCTTTTCACCTGAAGCAAAGCTAGATAATTTGTGGGCTTCTTTATTAGTTTGACCTTGGGCATAAAGTTCAGGGCATTTTACCTTTTTATAGTAATGTTTTATTCCTCTTAACTCCCTTGCTACCTGCAAATGCTCCTCTGCCCTGTTGAGAAAATACATAGAAGTTTTAGGCTTGAAGGACACATAACTTCAAAAAACCCTCCCCAAGGAAACTTTGTGCCTAGGGGTCTACCGGCACTTGCAAGGAAAATAATCTTTTTAACTTGCTGACTAGATCCCTGCTGTTTGCTTATCTCAAACAACATTATGCCAGATTTTGTGAGGGCCTGATAAGCCTTTAACTGCCATTGATGTCTGTGAGTGAAATGGGCCCCACATGCTGTAGGATCAAATTCACTATGGACTACTAGCATTTCCATTACAAACCTCAAGATGGATGCCATTGGACTTACTAAAACCTAATGGAATGAAATAACATGTCTAATGTTATTTGCTGCTCTGTTATGCACAAGATGTTGTTCTCTGCTGCTGTGCATACAGTAGCTTCTAAGAGAGGCTGAGTTATGGTAGTTCTAGTACTTAATATTGAGAGTACAGAGCCTACAATCTATATGGGTTGGCTAGCAACAAATGATTCCCAATGTAGAGTTTAAATGCACAAGCAGTATACTGTTCATAGTGTTTCTCATGCACTAATCTTGCCTTTATACCAGGAAGAAGAAAAACCAGAATCCTGCAGTGGGGGTGTACAATGCCAACGTGGGGGTGTACAATGCCAACGTGGGGGTGTACAATGCCAACGTCAATACTCGAATGCCTCGAAAACCGGCCTTTTTCAAAAAGAGGAGAGAGGATAACAACTCCCATGTTTATGCAGTCATTGATGAAGCCATGGTCTATGGACACTTGCTGAAGGAATCCAAGGGATCAGTTGATCCAGAAGTAGATGTGTACCGGCCTTTTGATGGACCCATTGGTGAAGTACCACCTACCCCACCTCCATTCTCTTTCAGGAAAGAGGGTAAGGTGTCTGACGCACAGGACCTTCCATCCTTGACACTGACAGATGCTGAGATCTACACTTTTGCACACCATAAGCCAGAGGACTCTCAGAGTAATGGAGACACAAATGCAAAGAGTAATGGAGATGTGAGCATGTCCTTGCTGGAAAGTAAGGAACAGGAAGGGTCTATGGAATAATGTGTGCAAAAACATGTGACTAGTGTGGATATGGGAGGAGAAAACTCTGTGAAAGGAAGTGTTCTCTTGCATGCTATAGAGGGAGGAAAAACAGAAGAGGAGACTTTTCAGCATGTTTTGACATGGGATATATATATTTTAAAACCTCAACTGGTTGTTTTCAATTTCCAATGAATGTTTAGCAAACCTAGCAATAGTGTATGCTATTCATGAATGTAGGTGCTCCTCTTTTGGAAACAGACAGCAAAGATATGCCTTTTCTTTTCCTGTAAAGCCATGGATTATTATAAGAGATGGATTATTCGAAGCACAGGAAATTATTTTTGCTGAGAAATGGGACTAGGAGACAAAAAATGCCTCCTGAATGTCTTTGATGTTGGAAGATTGTGACCCACACCACTGACTCAAGCAGCTCTGAATTATTGGAATGTTCTTACTGAAAGTTGGCTCATTTCCCTAATGCCTAGGAGGGCATAATGTATGGCATTTTCTTCACCTCTGTCTCCCAAATTAGCCAAAGCAGCTTATTCATATAAGTAATTGAAAAGCAGCATATGCAGCTACCCTGTGGTTTGCCCGTGGACATTATTGTGGGTTTCTGCTCTTGTGGTCCAGAACCAGGGGTATAATTTTCTCATCTTCCAGTAAATGGTAAACCATTTTGGTAATATTGTGTACATCAACAATGAAGATCACCTATTTGCCTTACTTTTTGCAAAACCAGTAATTTTGAGAGCATAAAAACTCCTGCTCAGAAGTCAATGGAATTTTTATCTTCCTATCTGTCGTGTTCTTAGTCCTACTACTAACAGAGGATGCTATGAAGAAATAAGTCTTTGTGTTTGACTTGCAAGAGTTGTTTACTTTTTTGACTTCTGTAGATAAAGTGAAAAAATGTGTTCCACTTAGAACATGTAGTCATATTGGGTGCACAGGTATAGGTGAACCTGCAGAGATTATCTAGATATTTATTACAACTTTAGGTTGGGATTTTCAAAAGCGTTTAAGTGGCACAGGAGCATAGCTCTTGTTAACTGCCAATGGAACTTGTGGTCAAAAGTCAATTTAGGTGCTGCTTTTGACAGCCCCACACTACAAAATTAATAGAATTTTATTTGAAAAACCTTGGTCAGCCTGCACTTTAGTGGGTATATAATTTAAAACCATAGCCAGATTTCTAGAATTAAGGATTCACAAAACAGGCCTGTAACTGCCTTCTTAATTTACATATGCAGCTTTCAAAATTGCATGCGGGTATTTTCACAGTCAGAAGTTTACCCATTAACATGTAAAAGTGCCTAACTTGTCTGCCTATACAGTTACTTTGGTTACTTGTGCCCTTTTGCACATCAGTCTGGACTTGACAACTTTAAGATCTAGTTTCACATGTCCGCCATGAGCTATCACTGGTATAACAATATTAGAAGTATGACATAATTAACAGTATAAATGTTATAACTTGCTGATGGTAACTGTATGCAATAAGCAATCATAATAGTCTCAGGCTGAAGTCCTGGTCTCATTGGATGAGGACTTCAATTAGACAAAGATTCCACCATCTGTTTTAAATGTTTTTGCATCCTAACTACCAGTAGCCATTCATTCTACTTGAACCAGTAGCACTTTCATAGAAATGTCACACATGAAGTAATTTCCCCACAAAATTGCAAGTAACAGATTGTGAGAAACGTCAGCTAAGTGTGCCTTTATTTATGTACTAAAGATGTTCTGCTCATCTTTAGCACTGTCAATGGAGAAATGTACTTGTTTATATCCCTCTCTACTTGTATATTGAGACACCAGGGTATTTTAATGCCGGGTATTTTAATGCCATTTGAAAATTTCCTCTTTGGTCTTTAATTCCCAAAATAGCTATGGTTATTTTTGTCAGATAACTGAATTTCTACCATCTTTTTTTTATCAGTGCAGTTTAATAATTCTGTTTCCACCTGGACAACATTATTTGATCTGTCTCCTTTTTTGCCGGGAGGAAATGTTGAGTGAATTTTTTTTTAATATACAAATATGCAAAGCCATATCATCACCTGCCTGTAAGTCTTTGCAACTTATTAGACAAGATCCTGTATTTTTGTACTTTGGACAACAAACTGTAAAATATGCAGTATAGGCCAATTTTTTCTTTCCAGATTTTTGCCAGTGAGCCATCTGGTTTTTATTTAACATTTTAACTAAATTTTTGGTACAAAATTGATGTTGAAATGTGTTTAAACTTCTTTCCTAAACTGAGGTTTATTTATTTTCACTTAATTTATTTTGCTGCATATAAAGAATGGGAATAAAAACATGTTATTATTTGGTAGGTTTAAATTTCAGTTAAAAATATAATAAAGAGAATTACATTTTGAGCCTGGATGAGTTACCAGTGCATTTTTTTTCCTTTGGTAAACTTAATTTGCAAAGTAGGTAGGGTGGAATTAAATGATGAAAACTTCAGAATATCTTTGGTCATTCTTGAATGATCATCTGGGTATTTCAGAACTTGGCATACATCTGCAAGTTCTGCTGATTTCTGGCACTAGCTGTCTTCACATGAGCAAATCACACAGGAGTGAATCACTTCAGAGTACAGGCATACCTCGTTTTATTGCGCTTCACAGATACTGCGTTTTTTACAAATTGAAGGTTTGTGGCATCCCTGCGTCGAGCAAGTCTATCGGCGCCATTTTTCCATCGGCGCCATTTTTCCAACAGCATTTGCTCACTTCGTGTCTCTGTGTCACATTTTGGTAATTCTCACAATATTTCAAACTTTTTCATTATTATCATATTT
>NW_017728886.1:78386251-78393518 GCF_001723895.1 Crocodylus porosus
TAATAAACTACGGTATAGTGTAAACATAACTTTTATATGCACTGGGAAACCAAAAAATTCATGTGAGTCGCTTTATCGTGATATTCGCTTTATTGCAGTGGTCTGGAACTGAACCCGCAATAGCTCCGAGGTATGCCTGTACACTAACACAGCTAACAGTGCATATAAGTTGCACTCAACAGTGGTTTCCTGCAAGATAATGGATGTTGATTTCTGTGACAAGTTCCCTTTCCCAAAGGGAAAAAATATCACATCAGCTAGCACGTAAGTTCAGTCTTCATACTTCATGTTGGCAAAACTACTGTTGATGAGAGCATTCTTTAGAGAGACAAGATAAGATCTGCTCTGAGTATTTTTATACTTGACAGCCATATAGCAAAGAGAGAATCTCATAGAATAAGAGTGTATTGCTTTGAAACCCTGCTAACTTATTTGTTGACTGTACATATCACATTTTTCTTTTATCCTTGTACCCCTTTAAATTCCTTTTTTTTAAAATGTGGTTAGATGTGTGTTCATATTCTATATTCTTCTGTATTATGTTTTTTAATTTTTATATGTGACTGAATAAATGATCCATTTTCTTGGCGGGGTGTTTGTAATTATTTAGCCCAAATTGACAGAGGCTCTGAATTACAATGCAGCTGCTTTTGTGAGAATAGCACAAAAATACACCTCACTTCAGATTTGATCCCAAACTGGTCCTTGTTAAAATACATATGCAACTTTTTAAAAAATAAAGTGCATGGTATTTGTAGTCATAGCTGCTTGCTTGTTTTAGTTTGAAGTAAATGTCATGCACATGAGGGGAAAAAAGCCTGTTTGAAATCCCTGGAAATATCCACAGCAGAACTGCAGATTGAGCAGTGGCAATCAAAGCTGCCCCCATCACTCTGATGATGGGCCTGAACTGATAATGAGACCCAGTCCAAGTATATGAGAGATGCTGAATTGGTAAGGGCTGACTGGATACATCTCCTTTGAAACATTACATTTTGTATGAATTAAAATGTAGATTCTGGAACTGGAGTAAAATTGCTCTACCTCACAGGCCCTGGTGACTACCAACCTGTGATGGATCTGAACCTGTGGTGTCCATCTAAAGATGAAAATGTTGATCTCTGGGCAGATATGCAACTGTTCCTCATTTCTGCAAAGAAAATGCATCAGGATGGTTGTGTGGCTGTAAGATTCCTTTCTTCAATGTAAACAGCCTTCAGCCCAATGATTCCTCAATGCTGATGTAAATAACTTCCAAGGATACACTGGTAGGTTGAGGGAAGGGAGGTGGGGGGTGCAGGATTCAACTTTGCTCAGAACACAGGAGAGCCTGGGATACATTTGGTGGTCCCTTGAGTTGCTTGGGATCACAAGGTCCTATCAAAGTGAGCCTCATTCTATTGGCTTGTCAGTCCACGGAAGTTCCTGTATTCCAACAACGAATCCTCTTTCACTGGACTTGCAACACTTCAGCCCTCCATTCACTTAGTAAGCCCTATGCAATTCAAGTTTTACACATGGAGTTGAAAGAAGAACTGAAGGAAAGAGGAATGTGAGGCTGCTTCTGCCACCAGGACACCAGCAACCAGTGCTGGCAGCAGAGAGAATATGCCATGATGCACCTGGGCAGAGAAGCTTACATAGAAACATTGTCTGTCATCAGGTACTGTTCTGCCAAATTTGAAATGTTCTACAAAATTGGGGTAAGTTTTGTTTTTTCTCCACCCCTCCAAATTTAAATTCTCATATGGGGGTGGGAACAGCTCCAGCAATATCAAAATATCCCACTTATACATCTTGGGAACCAAGCATTGTTATTTAGTTTTTATTTGTAATTATTTGTTTCAGAACATAATCTGTATTATGCAAAACCTATGAAGTCGTTCTAGGTGAAATGTTTTGATTTTACTTGAAACAACCACTTATCTGTTTTGAAATTTTTACACTGAAGAAAACTAAACTTTCTGGTTTTGCTGCGATGGAGAATAAAGCCAAACTCTGAAATCCTGGACAAAACCATTTCTATCCTCCAAACATATCTGCTCACGTGCCTGTGGCCAGCATGATCTGGAAGAGAGGAGCAGAGAGGTGAATACTAAAGTATAGGAAATGTCTAATTCTGACTGGAATTGATGCCACTACCATGAGTCATCCCTGTTGTGGACTGGTGAAGGGAGCTGTAGTCTGGATGAGGGCTGTTCCACACAAATAGTCTGCTCCTGAACCTCCAGTTGTCACAGCACGATTCTGCTTCCTGCATTTCCCAGCCTGCCTGTGTCGCACCAGATGTATTTAAAATCTTCTTGTTGCTATCTCTAACTTCTAAAAATAAAGAATTGGGAAACGGGTAGAGGATACAATTACAGTAGCACCTTGCACTAGAAAAATGGTTCAAAAGTATGGAATAGGTCAAACAGTATATGGAATAGATGGTTATGGTTGGACCAAAAGTTTTCTTCTAGAGGGTGTCTTACTGCAACTTAGGGCCCCTCTACACATGCAGGGAAAGGTGCAGTGGGATCTAATATGTGATCAACACAATCATGCTTCCTGCCATGGAGCTTGTGGCATGTGGAAGTGGGAGCTTGTGGCATGTGGAAGTGACACGCCAGCAGGGAGAAATGCTGGGTGGACCCAGCATCTGCAGCCACTGGGGCAGAGAGTCCCCTCACTTGTGGGACTCCCAGCCCTGGCTGTGGGCATGGTGCACCCCTGCAGCTGGAGCCCCTCAGCTGATGGAGCTCCCAGCCACAAGGGAGACCCTGCTACACATGCAAATAAAAACTGGATAGCAACCAACTATAAAGTTGGGACACATTTTCAAGGTCTAACTTTATAGCTGGTTGGAGCTTTTTACAGCATGATAGATACTTTGCTCTTGTAGCTGGTCTCAAGGTAATTGTGCAATTATAACCCGTTCATTGTGCAATACCTGTAATGTAGAGGGAGCCTTAAATGGGTAGCAAAGCAATGCATCCACACCTAAGGAAGACAATGGTGGCACCAGGCTAAGGTTAGGTCAGGGTTTATTAGCTAACCTCAACTAGGTTTTCCAGCATGGGCAAATCTGAGCTGCAAAGCCCTTAGTCACTCAACCCTTGGTCCACTTGGTATTAGATGAGAATTTTTCCTTTGTTTCAAGCAGGGATTTTGCTATGGTCCCAGCTGGTGTGAAGAACCAAGGCTCCAGACAAATGCATTCTTCATGATGTGTATAATAACAGCTGGACTATCGCATTTGTTACTGTTGTTTTTTGATGTATTTTGTTTTTATTTTTATTTTTTAGAGAGAGAGAGGGTTGCTGGATTCCTTTAATTCTAGACCATAGGTGACTATCCCAATTGCTTGGGGAGCTGGAGAACATGGAATTATTCAGCTGGGTCCTGTTCATTTTTGGGTGTTTCCTAGGCAGGAGGGAATATACGGTAGGTTTTTGCCATTGTATTTCAGGTGTCTCCCTGACTTCAGTGAGTGCAAGCTGTTAATACTGTTTTCCAGTATCATCACCTGAAACTTTCCATTCTGCCAAATAACTGACATGAAGGTTTCAGCACCACTGGGAGGGATCCATACTTTTATCATCTTTAAGGTTGGAGACCTTCATCCTATACAGATAAATTCCTGACTAATTTAAGGCAGTAGGATCTGGCATGGGTGTGGTCAAATTGCTTTTAGAGCATTAGAGCCTAATGGTATCCCAAGACCTGAAGTACAAACACCTAAAGTCTTGGACTATGAATTACAAACCTATACCCAAGTTGTTTCAGAGAGTCTGGTTTATCACCACACAATGTTTTATGTTAACAAACAATTTCTTTAAGAGGACAACTAAGGTAATGTGCACAGACTTTTAAAGCACTATTTATATGTGATTGTTGGATCACATTTTAAAACAATTATGCATATACCTTCTTCCGTAATCTGCAGTTTAGTGCAAGTCAAATACTCAATTTCTTTCTGGAGAAAAATGATTGCTAAACAGCTCAAGATGATGAACACAATTTTGTTCCAAACAAAATGTACACTTGTGCTTCTGGGCTTGATTGCATATTACTTTTTAACTTCAAAGAGTTGCTGTTTCCATTAGTGCACAATCATGTAAAATAGCTGTGGATAGTCAGAAACTTTGAAGTTTTCTGCTACTTAAAAAAAAAAAATTAACCAACCTCTGATAGTTTGAAAAATAAAAACTTGGGGGAGAAAAGTTCCTTTTTTAATATAGAAATAAGCACCTCATTAAGTTTATTGCAAACCTATGAGCTTGAATCTTGATAGATTTTCATTTTTGATATAAATTGAGAGGCAATTTAGCTCCACTGTCTGTCAAATCAAACCTGTTTAGATATTTGGTAATTACTTTTTCAGCTTACTGCTTTTACCTATTCAAGAGCTTGAAAAAGTTTGTTCTTTTCCCTTTCATTCATTTTCTCAAACTAATGAGATTTGTTTTTCTTTTAAAAAGTGGCAAACTGCTTTTAAAATATGCAAAGACACAATGAAATCTGTTAGTATGATTGCTCCATTAGTGAGCATTTTGTATCTAATTTATCCTCTTCAAAGAACTTCAAAAATTAAGAAGGCAAAAACCATTACATTTCATCTTCGATTTTCTATTCTTCAGGTTAATGGAAAGCAAAATCTGAAATGCCTTAAATCAACTTAGCAAAACTGTCACAAAATTATCCGCCCAGTCATATACTTACTTTCCAAGCATTGATGATAAAATCTAATGATTTTTTTCCTTGTCCATCAAAAGCATGAAGGGAAGTGGGCAGGAGAATTTTATTCAAGGTTTATTTTTGGTGTCTAGTGTGATCAAATATATTTTCCACCCCAAAGTTGTGCATATTTAATTTAGGTTTTCATGGGTTATGGTTTGAAATAAAGCATTGTTGGAAATCGGGTATTGCTTATCACCCGAGATTGTAGTGACATAAACAAACAGCTATGGCATATGAAAATGTTGGTGAAACCTTCATGTAGATAAAAATACCAATTTACCCCAGACAGAAGTGAGTAATCTAACCAGGGACAGATCTAAGGCAGGTACACTGGTGTACTTGCACCTTTCCCTGCCACCCCCACTTCATTCTTGGTCCAACCAAAGTTTAAAACCACCTGCCTGGCAGTAGCAGCAGCATTACTAGTTGGACGGTGGTAAGGGAGTCACTTGACTTCATGGCTCATTATACTCTACCTGATCCCTTCTAAACTCTTCAGTCCATAGGTGTTATCAACCCTCTGTTCTTCGTAATGGCCTTGATGTTCCACCAATCAAGCTATCTTTTGCTCTGATTCTGCTGCCTGTTAGCTGCTCCTGGCAATGAAGCTCCCATTTCACAGCCCTGCAGATTTTGGGTTTTTTAACTCATTCCAGTGAAGTTATATTTGTTTTTGATTCAATATCAAACAGAATAATACAGCTCTACACCTTAAGCATATTAGTAAAGCTTCTAGTTTATTTTTCACTGGAGAAAAATGTGTTGTTTTATCTATGATGATGCACCTCCTTTTTCAATATCCTAGATTTGCCCATAAACGTAACTGGGGTGCCTTGTAAAACTGGTTGATTATGTATCTAATTTGCTTAGGCCCACTAGAGATGCAGTTATATTAGGAAGACTTGTCACCATGATTACACTAGGTAATTCATAGATTTTCATAGATTTCATAGACATTAGGGCTGGAAGGGACCTCGGAAGATCATTGAGTCCAGCCCCCTGCCCAAAGGGCAGGAAGTCAGCTGGAGTCATAGGATCTCAGCAAGATAAGCATCCAAATTTCTCTTGTTGGCCCATAGACTTCTTGAGTCAGGTAAAGGTCATCCACGCATGATGGGAAGCTTTGCGACAGCTTGGATTTTGCTAAGTGATCTTCCCATGAGATGTCTGGGTAATTGAAGTCACCCATGACAACCATGGTCTTGGAGCATGTGGCCTCAGCCAGTTCCTGGGCGAATGCCTGGTCAAGCTCTTGACTTTGGGTGGGAGATATAGATTCATTCAAGATTTCAATGCATTTAAGGAGCATGCCTAGGGTTCTATTTATTCTCCCAGTTACGGGAGTCTTAATGGGTCCCCTGGACCATACTTTATGTATAAAGGAGTCCACAGTCTATTTATGCAGACAGCTTGGAATCAGAAGAGCTGTAACTTGGTTGACTCATGTTCCATATGAATAATACCTCCTTGGGACTTTCCATTTACCATGCTCCAATTCTGAATTGCAGGGTCTGCTTAAGTGAATAAAGTTTCTCATGCATCTTCTAACCTATTTGAACATATTGGCTTTCACTCTCAGCCTCAGGAAGTTCCTTCTGATGCCAGCAGCTCTTTGGTTGAGGGATGGTATAATGGGATTGGGTTTTATTTACTGCAATGTCTCCTTTGTTAGGTTATGGTTGTTCAAACTGGTATGATCACTCAGGGATATGTTTATCCTCTTCTCTTTGTGTTATCCCTCACAATCTGGGTTTGGACAGTTGGCATTTCCTCTCACTGAAGATCCACAACCCTCTAGCTTTGAAGTTAATGATACTTGATGACTTGTTTTCTATACAGGCAGTGATGTCTGAGGATGAAGGATAAACGTTAATTTCATTGAAGAGTTAGTAGTGAAGCTGTATCCATCTCACTGCTGGAAACTCTCTTTTGTGCACAAGAAGCTTGCAAAGAAAATTAGTGGACTATTTATTGAATATCAGCCAGTGATCATCACTGCATCCATCTAAATTACTGTGGCAGAGTATGTACCAAATAGGGTAGGTCTTGCTTGACCAATCTCATTTTCTTTTATGACCAGGTGACTTATCACCTGGAGAAGGGGGAAAAGATTGAGGGGAAAAGATTGATGTTGTATCTCTTGACTTTAAAAAAGCCTTCCATCTGGTATCCCATCGTCACCTCTTGGATAAACTGGCTAGCTGCGGCCTCAACCTCACCACAATCTGCTGGCTGGGGAGTTGGTTCTGTGGTAGGACCCAGAGGGTGGTGGTCGACGGGAGCCAATCGTCTTGGTGCGTAGTAACCAGTGGGGCTCTGTCCTAGGGCCTATACTGTTTAACATCTTCATCAATGATGTAGACCATGGTGTCAGAAGCGGACTGGCCAAGTTTGTTGATGACACCAAACTCTGAGGTAATGCATCCACACTTGAGGACAGGAGGGTGATCCAGGCAGATCTTGACAGGCTCATGAAATGGGCGGATGAGAACCTGATGTTGTTCAACACTGAAAAATGCAAGGTTCTCCACTTTGGGAGGGAAAA
>NW_017728886.1:78393788-78401166 GCF_001723895.1 Crocodylus porosus
TATGATGAAAGACTGAGAGCCATGGGACTCTTCAACCTGGAAAAGCGCAGGCTCAGGGGTGATCTGATGGCCACCTATAAGTTTATCAGGGGTGCTCATCAGGATCTGGGGGAACATCTGTTCACCAGAGCGCCCCAAGGGAAGGCAAAATTGAATGGTCACAAACTCCGCTGCAATCGATTCAGGCTGGACATAAAGAAGAACTTCTTCACTGTCTGAGCACCCAAGGTTTGGAATAGACTGCCACCGGAGGCTGTTCAAGCATCTACTTTGAACACCTTCAAGACACATTTGGATGCTTATCTTGCTGAGATCCTATGATCCCTGCTGACTTCCTGCCCCTGGGGCAGGGGGCTGGACTCGATTATCCTCTGGGGTCCCTTCCAGCCCAAATGTCTATGAAATATGGAGGTCACTGAGTATAAGTGGATATGACAAGAGAAGGATATGGAGTTCTTGCTGAAATATAGATAACTAGACAGGGGGAGGTGAGCCTCTGTAACAAAACTGTGCAGCTTTAATGAATCAGTGCATAGGGGATCCCAAGTGTTCCCTTTGTTCTTAGTGCAGTTGGAGTCAGATGGATAGGATTAAGGAAGACCTAAGTGGATATATGAGGGCATGCTTTCATACAACTGGCCAGTCCCTCAGCACTAAATAGGGGGAATAGGATCTTCCTTCAAATACTACTGGGTGGCAAAACTGCCCTTGGATTTTTGTGGCCCCATTTGGATGAAGCACATGATCACATTTATCAAGCACAGTAGTGACCCCATCTCACACTGGATGGAGAAAGGGTGAGAAGGCATGTTAAGGTGTCTTCTACTCTAGCCTGCATGGATTTTTGCCTGTAGAGAAAATGAGGAAAGACCAGAGGCCTAACCAAGTTATCAGGGGGATAGTCTGGCAGAAATGGCAGTAATAGTGGGCCTATCTTTATCTCATAGCTGTGTATCTTCCTCCACTGGCCTAAGGCTCCAAGTTGGTAACAAGTCTTCAAATTCTCAGGTGAAAGTACGTAGAGAAAATATAAATGCTTATAAATTAAAAGGGAAGTACCCATAGACTATAAAGATGTAAGGGGTATGTTGGTAAAATCTGCTCTGAATCAGGAAGCAGATAGATCTGGACATGGGGCACCTATACACGTGCCTTACGGCTGCTCTGACACATTCAAATTGGAACATGTTGGAGCAGACTCAATAGATCAAGTCTGCTGGAACATGCTAATTAGCATGCTCCAGCAGCCTGTGTCATGTGTATTCAGCATCCTCACACTTCAAAATGGTAGTGGGGGTGCTTTAACTAAAGCTCATCAAATGAGCTTCAGATAAAGTGCCCTCACCGCCATTTTGGAGTGTGGGATACTGGATACATGAGACACTGATGGTGCTTTAATTAAAGAGGCTCTTGAGAGCCGCTCTAATTAAACCCCTGCTTACATTCCCAGAGGATGTATAAAGACACTCGTGGTCTCCAACATCCTAGTCCTAATAATTGAACTATAGGCTATATTGTATGTCTGCCTCGGTCTTTCTTCTTCCATTTGTTCCACTTTTTAAAATATTTTCATATTCAGTGAATCATTAGGGTTTTGACAAAGTCCCACATGACCTTCTCATAAAATAACTGGAGAAATGTGGGCTAGACAAAGCTAGTATAAGGTAGATAGACAGCTACCTCAATAACCACAAGCAAAGGGTAATTATAAATGGGTCCATGTCAAAATAGCAGGAAGGGTCTGTCCTGGTCAATGTTAGTAATAACAAAGTTTTTGATAGAAAGTGAAACAGAATCAATAGGGTATATTGAAAGCAATCCACCCTAGAAAAGCTAATGATCAGGCTACAGGTAATTGTCTTGGAGCTGCATGGTATGTGTTCAAATCCTCTCGGGTGGGAAGTGATAGTCCGCATGGATTTCTCACACCCCAGCTGACTGCTTTTTACTGGACTACTGGGTAAAAGAGGAATCTCTGCTTCCTTTTTCTTAGTATTTTGTGTCTAGTCCTAAAGAGAAAATTTCAGCCAAATCCGTTCAGTGAATTCCACTTGAATTTACAAATAATTTGGGGCCGGCCTAAAACCACATTTTTAAAGTATATAAACTATTCTCTGCTGTCTTATCCAGCTTGACAAGCAATATTGAGGTAAAATCTTACTTTTTTGTACATGCTAATTCTTTTACGTTCTGGCTATGACACGCTTCTTACCACAGTCATGTCTGTATCTGCTTGCTTTACTGGAAACTCGACTTAAAATTTCTTTGCTGATTCAATTTCCTCTTCCCATTTGAAGGGTTAGACAAGGGAGTCAGGTGACGCGTTCAACAGTAGGTTTACTAGAGAACTAGGGATGACATTGTTGAGGCAAATCTAACTCAGAACTCAAGATGATGATACTTTAAGTAATAACTTGACACCGATTTCAACTGCCTGCAGAATTCTTTATGGAGGCATTAGTGTAGCTCTGACATACTTGCATTCTTCCAGAAATGCTAACCTTTTTTTATTGAGTGACCTCTATATGAGTAATACCTAATTTGACACAAAATCAGATGGAGATGCGAAGAACAATAGTGGAAGCTCATGAATGGCTGTCTGAATCATGCTTTTACCTGTAGCCTCTTTCTCTCCAAGAGGAACTTCACAAAATCTGTCACTGCTTCATTGACATTTTATAATAGGAAAAAATATCCTTCCATTTCAAACCTGCAGAAGGAGATTTAATGGTGATGGATGAAGGCAGTAGTTTGCTAACTTTTTAGACCAATG
Source organism: Crocodylus porosus (assembly GCF_001723895.1). Lineage (NCBI taxonomy): Eukaryota > Metazoa > Chordata > Crocodylia > Crocodylidae > Crocodylus > Crocodylus porosus. Next base: position 78,396,562 of record NW_017728886.1, read on the forward strand.
GGCCAGTATTGACCCTCAAAGTTTCTAGAAGATCACCATGCAATCCTTTATCAGACTTTAATTGAAAAGAGAGTTGGGAAAAGCCTGGTCAAACTAACAGACCAGCTGTAAACCAGTTATACCCACTCAGATCTCTAGGCTTACTGCCACCCAGGGACAAACCCACGATATTGTTCCTGGCTTGCTCCACCCAGGTTTGGAAGAGGATGATTCTAGTGCGCCCCGTACTATAAGTTGTGGATGGCATATCACTTTTAACATCAATTTATTATGGACAGAATTTGTCCTCCTGCAAAAGACAGGATTTCAGAGAATTTGAACCAACTTAATTCCTATTTTATGGGGATTTGTACTGGTGCTCTGCCTGGGGGGGAGTTTTTCCCTGAAAGCACAGTCCAGTTCCCACAGGTCAATGAAAAGAATTGCATGGACTTCAGAGGATGTTAGATGGGTCCTAGCCCATCGTGTATCTATATAACATTAGGAAAGTTGTGTAGTATATAGACTATTGGTTTACTTTTAGGGATAAACTAAGTGTGAGCTTGTTCATTCTTTAGATGGATGCAGCCTGTCTAGTGTGAAATGACCAAATGGATTTCAAATTTTGAAAACACACAGCTTTGGAAGACAAGACACTGCCAGGGCTGACTTTTTTTTCCATGCAATTCTGACTCTGCTATCTCTACTGCCTAATCACTACATTTCCATAACCAGCTTTCAAAAAGGGATATTTAAAAAAGAAAGGGCCATCTAAGATCAGCTACTGAATGTGACAAGTGGTCATGTTTCGGGCTGTGATTTCTTCTTTTTTTTTTTTAATCGGAGCCCAATAGCTGTGGCTCAAATCCAGTGCAGATTTCTTTTAAAATTCAGATAATTTCTCTTTCCATAGAAATAATTTTCTTGCCCCGCCCCCATGCCCCAATATTCTCAATCTCAGCAGAAGTCTGGCTTTTTTCATGTGAGTGTCCTATTGAACAAGTCAGACACCACTGAGCTGTTTCTGTCCCAGCCCCTGCTCACTGCTCTCCCAAACAGGAATTGGGCAGAATAGTAATCTAATTCTAATGTGCCTCTGCTTTGCTTTGGTGGAAGAAGTGGAGGCTAACTAGCTGGAAGCCTTGCCTGGTTCCCAGTCATTTTTTCTTGCTTGCTGATGCCCATGAATAGGCACAAGGGTGAGTATATGCTGTACCTTTCAGTGATGATCAGCACTGAGTGTGCTAGCTGGATCAGGGCAGCCCCTGGATAGCTCATGCAACTGGAATGTCTCTGCAGTGTGTAGTCTGCCTGTCTCTGCTATGATTTGTTTTCACAGTGCTTCATCTTGACATGCAGAGAACCCCAACTAGCAGCCCCTTTGACTGCTTCAGTGCAGACTATCAGAGAAAGCCCACATGCTCATGCTCTCTAAGGAGATTTTTGTAGCCTCATGAAGTAGAGGTTATGCTTCCTGAAAATAACCCAGTAATCTGGTGTAAAGAGGAGAGAGGGGGACCTTTGTTTGCATCACTTCCAGATGGCTCTCACGCTCATGGATCTCATTGTCTTCCCCTGGAGTTTGGGGTGCAAAGAGGCCTTTAATTGTGATATTACCTAAGTATCCCTGCTTGGTAAAACATCTGTAAACATGGCTGGGAGAACCACTGGCTGTTTGGGGTAGCGTCTGTTCTGAAGTTTGTGGTCCGTGGACCTCAATTGCCACCTGCTTTCCATTATATCACATCTTTATAATGAACCCCAATGATTGGATTTAAATGAGCTGTTTTTTAATGAGCATCTTTTCATGTGTTAAGGACTGCATTTGGACAGCTACATCCCCACTGTTGTCCTTAGTGCAGGGATCAGCCAAAGTGCTATTGTGACAGGCCCTTGAGCTGATCTCTGAGGGCTGTAGCCCTATCATCCAGAGGGAGCTTCTTGCTGGCCAGTGAGTTCCCTTCTGCAGCTTAACCCACCACAGTTTGTGACACTGAGGGCAGCACAAAGCGCATCTTTCCAGTTGAGCAATTGTTCAGAAGAGGCCGACTGGTGGATGGTGAATTTTTCATGTGATGGGTAAAGGTATGTGCTGTTGATATTCAACCTGTCTCTTCTTGTGACAGTAGTGTAACAACAATACTGTCTATATTACGCTTAGAGTAAGCATACCAAGACAGCCATGAAGTTAGCAGTGCTGCTAACCTAACAGCACAATGCATGTGCACAGGGGTTCAAATTAATGTTACTGGGCAACCTTACTTTTTTCATTTCCTGACTTTTAAGTGCTCAAGTTTGCCTTCAGTCTTTTACTGTATATTTTTTATTTATTTATTTATGATTTGTTTTTTAACTTGTGAAGGTTTCAAACCTAAAGACCCACAAGTGTATCAGTTAATACTCCAACCTCCTGTCCCGGGGGAGGGAACACACAAGCGGCACTGCCAGCCTTCTGACCTGTTAACTGCACACACATTGAACTCCATTACTGCGGGCTAGTGTCCCAGTGCTTCCCTGCTCCGTGTCCTGTCCTTACCTGAGCATCTGCCTTTAAACTGGCATTTCTAAATGTTACTGGGTGTGTAATATTTCTGCCAGATGTGTACAGTGTCATTAGTGTCATTTGGTTGCTGCCATGGTAGAAAACTGGTGAGTAGGTTTTGTAGCTGGGCTGTCTGAATGTTCATGCTGGGTTCATACGGCTGCTGCTTGTGTCCACAGGCCGTGAGAGTGGTTGTATCGCCAAAAAAAAGAAGAAAATCAGATCAGCAGATTGCTCAGGAATGAAGCTGAAACAGATCCTCCCTAGGGCTCCAGAGGGAACTGAGATTCATTTCTCTTCACCTGCAATGTTGTAGGGATCTGGCTGTACGAGGCAACAGTGACATCCAGTGGTGACTTCTGGTGGCCGCTTAGGACGCTTTCCACATTTGTGGGACTTGCCTTCAAATGTCTTTTAATAGGAGCTGACGCTAAAACAAGCTGGACTTCCCTGCAACTCTGGTAAGAGCAGTTGGTATACAAGCAGCCCTGACTTATTCGGGAGTACTCCATTTACATACTACAATTGATCCCTTTTTTTGCCTACTCCAGTCTTTAATTTTTAGAAGTGTTGTTTGCTGCATTTAAGTATAGCTTTTCCAAAAGGATTCTGTTTATCAGCCATTAAGAAAACACTGCCAGTTATGTATTGGAGGCGGTGTACCCCACCCACAAAAGCCATTCCAAGTCTAGCTATTGAAATGAATTAATTGTTTAACTGTGTTTTATAAGCAGCAGTATTATTACTGGAATATTTCCTAAAAGCTGATGGTGCTTTAAGTATATCCTCGGGTTTTGGCTTTCTAGACGGACATAGAATCAGATGCAACAGCCAAAACCAGTTTTGGGTGGGTCTCAATGGTGCTGCCTGCCACAGCTGTTGATCAGCTCAATCAAATATTTTAAAATTATAGGCAGAGCTAAGCCACAGAGCCTGGCTCATCTGCATCTGAAATTCTCCAGCCTTGAGAACTGTTCCAACCAGGCATTATATGCTTTGTCCCATGTTGGATTAAGAGCAGCCAAAAGGTTGTATTTGTACCTGTTCATGCCCAAAGCTGAGAATTGTCCTCTTTAGCCCCTGAACCAAACCTAGACTCAAAATACTCAGCCACACTTAGGTAACGAGCAACATCACCCTGATTGTGCAGTCATTCTGATTTTATTTTATGGATAGAAGGTACTTAATTCATCAACTCTGCTTACAATACTTGAACTTTCATTCTTACCTTTATCCTTTTATTATTTTGACTAAGCACAATTTCTACAGTTCAGAAATCAACCTCCTTTTTCCCCCTTTTTTGGACTGAATTGAGGAACTCAGCTTGTCATTTTGTCTTATGTTCACACTTGAAAGAAAGCATTAAAGGAAGCATTGTCTAGAAGTTAAAGCGCCAGAGTGGTAAAGCTGAGACCTGTATTTTGCTTATGGTATGAGTCTCACTCTGTTGATCAAAGTTCACGAAGGAACTTGGGCAGGGTGATGCTGAGCTTTGCAGCACCTAAAAACTACATGCGTGGCTCCAGAAGTGGAATTCACACATCTAAGTTACATGCCTAGATGCCATATACTTTACGTGGGGAGAGTTAGGACTTGCAACAAACAACATTATATGCAGGAAGAGGAGAGGATACCTAAATTAGCCAGTAAGAAATAGTGAAGATAGTGTGTCAGAAATCCCACCTCTCTCCCCAAAATAGGATGCTTTTAGAGGTCTCCTTGAAGCCCCGACTTTAGACACCTGTGTGAGTCTGGGATTTGCAGCCCAGTTTAGGCTTAGACACCTAATTCATCCCTTCCTGCATGGGTAACTGGCTCACTCTTTTCTTTCAAAACATGGGAGAAGGATAAAAATGAGTGATGGGCACCTTTAGTATAGTAACCTAGTTATTAGAATTCTTGTCTAGGAAGTTCATAGACTCATAGAATCACTGAGTCGGAAGGGACCTAGACAGATCATCGAGTCTGACCCCCTGCCATGGGCAGGAAGGAGCACTGGGGGTGGCAGGGGTCATAAGACCCCAGCCAGGTGCCCATCCAGTCTCCTCTTGAAGATCTCCAGGGAAGGTGAGAGCACCACCTCT
>NW_017728886.1:78402106-78406983 GCF_001723895.1 Crocodylus porosus
TCCCCAGGATAGAAGTGAGGCTGACTGGCCTGTAGTTGCCAGGCTCTTCCTTCCTCCCCTTCTTGAAAATAGGGACCACACTGGCCCTTTTCCAGTCCTCAGGGACTTGGCCCGAGCACCAGGAGTCCTCAAACAGCCATGCCAATGGCTCCGCAATGACACCAGCCAACACCAGGTCATCTGGGCCCACCGACTTGGACACATCCAAGCCCTCCAGGTAATCCTTAACCAGGTCTGAACTAACAGTCGGGGGACTTGCATCTTTCCGGGCCTCTCTGCGCTATCACCCGAGAGCACCCCATTGTCAGCAGACAGGAACATGGAGGTAAATAACTGGTTGAAGAGTTCTGCCTTCTCTCGCGTGTCCGTCACCAACTGCCCCGCCCTGCCTCGTAGGGGTCCAATGTTACCCCGAGACTACTTCTTGCTACCTATATACTTGAAGAAGAACTTTTTGTTATCCTTAATCCCAGAAGCTAATCTAGGTTCCAGTGCTGCTTTAGCTTCCCTTACCAAATCCCTACAAGCTCAGGTCTGGGAGGTATACTCCTCCTTTGTCTCTGCTCCCTGCCTCCACTGCCAGTACGCTTTTTTCTTTGCCCTCAGGCCAGCCTGGATATCCGTGCTCAGCCATGAAGTTTTCTTGGACCCTTTTCCCGCCTTCCTGCACAGAGGAATTGCATCCTGCTGCACCCCAAGGATAGCCTCCTTGAGGAAGAACCACCTTTCCTGGACTCCCATACTAGCTACACCCTGGGCTCTGAGTGCCTCCGTGACTACTGCCCTGAGTGCATCGAAGTTGGCTTTCCTAAAGTCAAGCATTTGCACTGTGCTAGTTACCCTCCCCACCTTTCTCTGAATAGCAAACTGGATCATCTCATGATCGCTGTCCCCTAGCCTCCCTTGTACTAGCACCTCCCCCACCAGGCTAACACCAGATCCAGTATGGCATTGCCCCTAGTGGGGACGAGTACCTCCTGCATGAGGTGTAGGTCCTGTACGCACATCAGGAACCTTCGTGAGTGGCTAGACATGGCTGACTGCTCCTCCCAGTTAATGTCAGGGTAGTTCATATCACCCATGACCACAACATCCTTTGCACACATGGCCTCCCCCAGCTGCCTGGAGAATTCCAGATCCAGCTCTTCCTCCTGATGTAGTGGCCTGTAGTAAACAAAGTTGGAGATTTGTTCAATATTCAATAGCTCAGGCCTCACCTTGTTGAAACAATGTTCCCTCTAAGGAGTAGCGGTCTGGGAGCACGCTGTTTTGGTCTGTGAGCGTGCCGCTTCGGTGTGGCGTGCGACACTTACCCAAAGTAAGCTCCTCACCCAGGGCAGGCAGCGGGGTCTGGGGGCTAGGGGCTTGGGGCGGGCTCTTTTGGCTCCAGGGAACTGCTCTGCTCCCCCACTTTGCCTTGGAAAGCGGGGAGGCACATGGCGTCAGGGCTGGGGAGCAGAGCAGTTCTCCGGAGCCAGCAGAGCCTCACTCGGGGCAGACTCCTCCCTGAGCACGACAGGGATGGAGGCTGGGGCTTGGGGCTGGCGCAGGCTCCACCAACTCCAGGGAACTGCTCCGCGGGCTCTCAGGGCTGGAGAGTGGAGCAGTTCCCCAGAGCCGGCGGAGCCTGAGCCAGCCCCGAGCCCCAGCCTTCATTCCTGCCTTGCCTCACCTCAGGGAGGAGCCTGCCCCTAGGAGACCAGTCTGAGGGGGAAAGGAGTCCAGGAGATCTGGTTGTACTTAAAATAAACCTTACTAAGGGCAGAGAAGTGAATCAACCTTGTTTCATTTTAAGGCTGTTTCAAAGCTCTCTGTTTTGTTTTGATTTTTCTGTTTTGAGCTCAAAACAAGTCAAAACAGCATTGGCAATGAAATTTCACACAGCCCTAGTGACTAGCTAAATAGCAGCTCTGCAGAAAAGGACCTGGGGGTTACAGTGCACAATAAGCTGAAGATGATCCAACAGTGTGCCCTTGTTCTAAAGAAGGCTAAAGGCTACTGAGCTGCATTAGTAGGTGTATTGCCAGCATGTGGAGCAAAGTGATTATTCCCCTCTATTCACCACTCGTAAGCCTACATAGAATCATAGAAAATTAGGTTTGGAAGGGTCCTCAGGAGGTCATCTAGTCCAATCCCCTGCTCAAAGCAGGACCATCCCCAACTAGATCATCCCAGCCAAAGTTTTGTCTAGCTGGGTTTTGAAAACCTCCAAGAACGGAGCTTCCACCACCCTCTGGGTAACCCCTTCCAGTGTTTTACTACCCTCCCTAGTGAGCAAATTCTTTCTAATATCTAACCTAAATTTTCCTTGCTTCAACTTGAGACTATTGCTCCTTGTTCTGTCATCTGCCACCACTAAGAGCAGTCTAGCTCCATCCTCTTTTGAACCCTCTTCAGCTAGTTGAAGGTTGTTATTAAATCCCCTTTCAGTCTCCTGTTCTCTAGGCTAAATAAGCCCAGTTCCCTCAGTCTTTCCTCACCAGTCATGTCCCTCAGCCCCCTCACCATTTTTGTCAGCCTCTAATGGCCTCTCCAATTTGTCCACATCCCTTCTGTAGTGGAGGGCCCAAAACTGGACACAGTACTCCAAAAGTGGCCTCACCAGTGCTGAGTAGAGGGGAATAATCACTTCCCTTCACCTACTGGCAACACACCTACCAATGTAGCCCAGGATACCGTTAGCCTTGGCAACAAGGGCACACTACTGGCTCATCTTCAGCTTTTTGTCCGATCCAACCCCCATGTCCTTTTCTGCAGAATTGCTGTCCACTCAGCCAGCCCCTAGCCTGTACTGGTGCATGTTTTGCCCTAAGATAGGATTTTGCATTTATCCTTGTTGAACCTCATAAGATTCCTTTTGGCCCACTCCTCCAATTTGTCTAAATCACTCTGAATCATAGCCCTACCCTCCAGCATATCTACTACTCCCCACAGCTTGGTGTCATCTGGAAACTTGCTGAGGTTGCACTCTATGCCATCTTTCAGATCATTGATGAAGACATTGAACAAAACCAGCCCCAGGACTGACCCCTGCTGCACTCCACTTGATACCGGCTGCCAACTAGACATTGAGCCATTGATCACTACTCTTTGATCCCAATGCTCCAGCCAGTTTTCTATCCATTTTACAGTCCATTCATCCAGCCTATACTTCCTTAGCTTCCCTGAAAGAATGAATGTTGTGGGAGACCTTATCAAAAGCCTTGCAAAAATCAAGGTACACCACACACACCGGTCTCCCTGCACCCACAGAGCCAATCATCTCATCATAGAAGGCAATAAGGTTGGTCAGGCATGACTTGCCCTTGGTGAATCCATGCTGACTGCTCCTAATCACCTTTTTCTCCTCCAAGTGCTTAGAAGTAGATTCCTTGAGGATCTGCTCCATGATTTTTCCAGAGACTGATGTGAGGCTGACTGGTCTGTAGTTCCCTAGATTCTCCTTTTCCTCTTTCTTAAATATGAACATTATGTTTGCCCTTTTCCAATCATCTGGGACCTCTCCTGATAACCATGAGTTTTCAAAGATGATGGCCAATGGTTCTGTGATTACACCAGCCAACTTCCTCAGCACGCTCAGGTGCATCCTGTCCAGCCCCATGGACTTGTACACATCCAGCTTTCCCTCTCTTTCACCACTGAGGGCTGCTCACCTCCTCTTCAAACTGTGCTGCCTAGTGCAATAGTCTGGGTGCTGACCTTGCCTATGAAGACTGAGACAAAAAAGGCATTGAACACTTCAGCCTTTCCTGCATTCTCTGTCACAAGGTTGCCTCCCCCATTCTGTAAGGGACCTACACTTTCCCTGATCCTCCTCTTGCTACCAACATACAGTACTTGTAGAAACTCTTCTTGTTACCCTTCACATCCCTGGCTAGCTGCAACTCCAATTGCACTTGGCCTTCCTGGCTTCATCCCTGCATTCCCAAGACATGCTCTTATATTCTTCCCTAGTTATTTCTCCAAGTTTCCACTTCTTATAAGCATCCTTTTTAGTTTACTAAAGAGTTCCATGCTAAGCCAAGCTGGTCTTCTGCTATACTTGCTAGTCTTCCTGTCCATCGGTGGTTTGTTCCTGCACTCTCAGTAAGGCTTCTTTAAAGTACAGCCAGCTCTCCTGGACTCCTCTACCCCTCAGTCTGGCTTCCCAGGGGATCCTGCCCGTGAGTTCCCTGAGTGAGTCAAAGTCTGGTTTTCTTTGTCCCAGGGTCTTGACTCTGCTACTTTCCATCCTTCCTTTCCTCAGGATCCTGAACTCTGTCATCTCATAGTCACTGCTGCCCAAATTGCCATCCACTACTACATCTAGAGTACTGTCTTCAGTTTTGGGCCCCCCACTACAGAAAGGATATAGACATATTGGAGAAAGTCCAGTGGAAGGCAAGGAAAAAGATTAGGGAGTTGAGGAACATGACTTCTGAGAAAAAGCTGAAAGAACTGAGTTCACTGAGTCTGGTGAAGAGAAGACTGAGAGGGGATTTAACAGTTGGGTGACCATCTTTTCAAAAGGGGAAGGTGGGACACATGCCCACCTTCCTCCTCCTCCTTGCCCACTGCTCCTGCTGCTGCCATGGCCAGACCAGAGTTAAGGAGAGCAGAGTGGGGGCAGATGCAGGCTACCTGCCATGGGGTCAGGGCTCCCTGCCCTGCTGCCTTGTGCCTTTCCCCCAGGAGCCCCACACTGGCCATGTGGCCCCTGCCTGCCCAGCAGCAGCAGGGGGCACAACTCCAAGCTGCCACTACCCCTGCTGCTGCCAAATGGGTGGGGGGACCTCACCATGGCAGGACAGCGGGGCAGGGAGCCCCCAGCCTGAAGCAGGCAGCCTGCATCCACCCCCCATGCACAAATTGGGGGGGGCATGTGTCTCCAAGCCCCT
>NW_017728886.1:78407083-78439536 GCF_001723895.1 Crocodylus porosus
CTCCTCCCCTTAGACTTACCTGCAGGGAGCTGCTCTGAACACTTCCCAGCTGTGTTCCCCAATTCCGTGCATGTGTGTGGGTGCACATGTACCCTGTGTCCTGCTCCTGGGAGCCCCTTGCAGGCTGGAATGCTGCCAGCCTGCAAGGGGAGACTCACTGTTTCCTGGTCCCTATAGACACTATGAATGCCTATAGACAAATGCTGTCCTGGAGTCATGCAGCCCAGGACTGGGACTTGATGGTCTCATTGTGCGACTGTCTCACCCAATTAGGGACAGGTGGTCACCCTATTAAATAGCAGCCTTTCAACTGCCTGAAGAGTGGTTCCAAAGAGGATGAAGCTAGACCGTTTCTAGTGGTGGCAGGTGACAGAACAAGGAGCAGTGGTCTTACAAGAGAACAAGAGAAGTTTAGGCTGGATATTAGGAAAAGCTTTCTCACAAGAAGGGTAGTAAAACAGTAGAACCAGTTACCCAGACAGGTTGTGAAATCTCTATTCTTGAAGATTTTTAAGAGCTGGCTAGACAAAGCCTTGGCTGGGATGATCTAGTTGGGGATGGTCCTGCTTTGAGCAGGGGGTTGGACTAGATGATTTCCTGAGGCTCTTTCCAACACTAATTCTTTATGGTTCTATGATGCTTCAAATGGCAGAATCAAAATTAGTCTTCTTGTCCATTGCTAAAGTGGATGAAGTCATAATGAAACATATATTAGAACTGAAGTTACACTGGGAAACTGGATGTGTCACAATGGCTCCTAACTCTGATGTCTCAGACCTTTACTGCAAGTATCTGCAGTTTATTTGTGTTTTGGTTTGACAGAGCTATTGACACATTGTTTGGATCCTGCTGTTAAATGGTAGAAAGAAATGCCTAAGATAAGGAGCTATAATTAGGAAGGGGGTTGTGATTGTTCTTTTAACAGTTATCCACAGCTGTTTTCTGCATGCCTTTTCTTCCTTTCATCTCTCAAAGGGATTTTTTTTTTTATTTTCACAAAATGCTGCTGCTTACAATGCCCCTTCCACACCTCTTATCAAGGGAATGGTGTTTAAGCAGGTCTACTTTACTGTACCATCTGAGTCTCTCACAATCCTTAATGTACTTCTCCTCTCAATATCCCTGTCAGAAGTTAATCTCCTTTGGGAGGATTAGCAAACCAAAGTGAACCAGGCATGAGTGTTGCTTCTTGCCTAGAACTTGATGCACAAAGGCTCATTGCTGAGATGTAAACCCAGAATTTCTGTGTAATTTTATGTACAAAAGGAGGAAATCCTGCAGGGATCTCAGCTATTGTAACTCGTACAGGATTTGGAGCAGAAGCAAATCTTAGAATCATAACAACACTCGGCATTTCAAAAGTGCCTTCCATTTGAAGGCCCTTGCAAGATTTTTACTAGCAATCTGTACAGTATCTTGGTAGTAGGGAAGTTCTCTTTCCATGTCACAGATGAAGAAGTGAAGTGTCCAGTAGTTGTGCCTTGCTGAAGGTGAGAGAGAGAAAGAGAATCCATCAGAGCAGACTTTAGACCCCAGTTGGCCCAATTTCTCCACCTGCTCTTTATCCTTAGAAGATATTCCTTTCCCTGTTTCTTCAGTTGCCTGTTTTAGTTCACTTTTTCCAGTATAGACAGAGGCAGCATGTGTTGTTCAAAGCATTGGGTAAGGTCAAGTGAGACCTTCCTCCTGAGCTGGGAGACTTGGGTCTGTTCAACCTGGAGAAGAGGAGACCCAGAAGGGACTTGGTGGCAGCCTGTAAGTATATAAGGGGTGCACATCAGGGACTGGGAGAAAGTCTGATCACCACGGCTGCCCAGGGGAAGACTAGGACTAATGGCCATAAAGACCATTTAGATTAGACATAAGGAAAAACTTCTTTACAATTTGAGTGTCTAGAGTCTGGAATAACCCCCTCCCCCACCAAGGTGATATAATCACCTACTCTGGATATCTTCAAAAAATGTCTGGATGCTCACCTTGCTGGGATCATCTGACCCAGCAGTCTTTCCTGCCCAAACACAGGGGGGCTGGTCCTGATTGTCTCGAGAGGTCCCTTCCAGCCCCAAACATCTATGAATCTATGAAACTGTGCACAAGAGAGATATTGGCAACAACTGTCTCTTAAAGTAAATGGTGTCTATCTTTTTTCAGCTCAACAGATTTGATCCAGAATCACTGCAGTCCCACAACACCATTTTCATAGTCTCAGAGTAGAGACAGTTCAAACTTCTGAATACAGACCACTTTATCTATCTTGTGCTTCACTGTACTTTGTGAAGGCCATTTGAAGGCAATAGGGGTTTTGCTGCTGCTGGACTTCATTGTGCTATTGATTTTTGTCTTAGGTTCACTGAGATAAGTACCTGAATAACTTTAAACTCATGGGATTATGCAGTGCTAGTCACATGCTTAAATTGCTTGCTGAAGTGGTGTTTTATGGCTCTGAGCATAGCTCTGTTGAAGCCTAAAGTCAATGCAGCCACTCCCACTTGATTCCTGGTGTATCCAGACTTTAAATTCAGCTGCCTGACAGTGGCAGCAGCATTTCTATTCAGGCTTCAAGGAGGAAATCAATTGACTTCATGGCTCATTAGAATCTACCCGATTCCTTCTAAACTCTTTATTGTGAAGATGTTAACATCCCTCTCTCCTTTTTAATGGTCTTGACATTCCACTAATCAGACTAGCTTTTCTTCTGCAGTTCTGCTGTCTGCTAGCTACTCCTGGTACTGCAGCTCCTATTTCACAGCCCTGCAGCCTGTTTTAACTAGGCAAAACCATTAACTCAAGAGTGCAAATAACTTTCAGTGAAGCCCTGGATGCTCAAGAAGGCTTGAGTTTGTTTTATGAAGTTGAAAAGAAGAAAGATCAATTTAAGTCTAATGACTGCAGGACTAATGAACAACATAAATTTGTTTTGTTTATACATAATACAATTAAAAAAAAATGTTGCTTCAGTCTGGAACTGAATAACATGGCCCTTGGCCTTGCAATATTAGTAAAGTTTCTGGATAAAAATGTATGTTGTGTTGTGTGATGATATGCCATACCACCTGCACCTCTCTTTTCAAAATCCTAGATCCATGCATGCCTGTTACTTTTTCCTGTCCTATACACAGACACTTCATCTTTTCATCAAATTCAAATTTTTTTAGCATAGACAAGGCCTGAGAGAGAGCAGAAATTTGTTTCTGTTACTTACCTTGCCTTTGGTTAAAACTGAGGTGGACAGCTAGCATGTATTTGCTCTATTCCTACTTTAGTACCAGCACACAGTTAGGGGAAGACCCAAAGGGGATGTGTCACCACTGTTAGCTTATGGAATACAGGTATGGTTGGGACAGTTCCTGTTAAGCAATAGTGAATGCAGGCAGGGTTCTTTATTTAAGTGATCTTGAGATTTCTGCTGTATGCACAGTTTTCTGGGCTGGCCATAAAAAATTTAGTTAGGAAGTGCCACCCACGCTTCACGACTTCTCATCCTCTCTCACTTTCCATCTATCATTTTTCTTCACTGTGCCTTTTCCTTTTGTTGCTTTTGGAGAAGCTGGTGGAAGTTTGCTAGACTGTGCTAATGAGAACCTTCAAAAGAAGAGAAGGAGAAAGGAAAGCTTGGAAGTATGGGAAAGAAGGAGCACAACAAAATAAACGGTAGGAGCCTTTAATAATTTCCACAGTCCTGCTTTCATGAGACTGGTGACAGAAACTGCCAGCTTTTCCAGCTGCTACAGAAAGGGCTTCTGTGCATTTTTTAAAGAAAGCCTGAAGTTTAGTGCTTTCAGTAAGAAGTAGAGGTTAGAAAAACTATAAAGCTGAAAACAGAGCTTTTAAAACCCAAAGCCAGGTCTGGTAATTTAGACCCAAGGTAAAGTTACACGTCACATGTAGCTCATACTGTGGGATATTAAGTGGTGTTAAAATTAGCACATGCTGTGAGCAGTTGCATGTTAACAGTCTTGCCTGCACAGCTCTGTCTTTCGTCTAGAGGACTGGTGAGCAGGGGTATGGCTAGGAGCCAGGACACCTAGGCTGCGTCTAGACATGCATGGACATTTGGTTCCCCAGAGACAACTAGCAGCTGCCTCACCTGGGGTCCTGGAGCCCTCCCATGTCTGCAGCAATGGTGATCCTGGCTGACAGTGGAGTGTGGCTCCAGCTTTGGGTGGTGCGCTACTCCACTCCTTTTTCCATGGATTTTTTTTTTTGACCCCTGGATAGCCAGGAGTCAAAAAAAAAAAAAAAAAAAAAAAAAAAAATCTCCCTACTGCTCGCTTGCAGCACAGAGAACAATTGAATAGGCAGTATTTGGCACCATAGACATATCTGTGGTCCACATACCACTCGGCCACACTTGTCTGGATGCAGTCCTAGGCTCTCTCTCTGCTTGAGGGACAGGAGGTTGCTGGGAGTGGTGCATCCTGGGTTGCTGGAGGACTACAGATTGCTGATTTGATCTTAGTGGAGCAAATTGAGGTTATCCAAACAAGAGCTAGGTAGTGCAGTCTGGAGTTAACCCTAGCATAACTTTGAGACAGAACCTTCTGTCTGTAAACTTAGCATGAGTTTACAAGCTTCAACATGCAGACACTCTTGGTTTAATTGCCCTTAGTATGGTCTCAGTGTTATGAATGGTGTGTGCCCCTGGTGGCTGCAGGGGCACAGCTGCACTGGCGGTGGCAGTGGCAGCAGCACGGTGGTGGCAACAGGAGCCCAGTGGCAGCAAGTGTGGAGCTCCCACAGACACTACCAGCACTGTCAGTGGTGAACGCCGACCAGGGGTCTGCGACCACCCACAGGCACCGCCAGCAGTGGCGGCGGTGAGCAGCAATTGTAGACCGCCCACAGACACCACCAGCAATGTCAGCAGCAGGGTGGTGAATGGCGACTGCCCGCAGGTACCACTAACAGTGGTGTTTGCACCTTTTTGCAGGGGGTGCACATACACCTGCATGCACCCCCTACACATTGCCCCTGCTAAGTATAATATGTAAATTTACCCCCAATGAAAAAATATGTTTGTCTTTTTTGTCTTTTTTTCAGACAGAAATACCTCTCTTAAGTACAGCTTCTTTATATCTGTATGAGTCTTAGTGTGAGTCATTACAAATCCATTGGGAACAGCTTGTTGGCCTCTAGATTTTTTTTTTTGATTTTTGATCTTTTTTAAAGCCAGAACTCTTATGTCTCACACTGGGAGTTTCTTTTGGCATCCTCTCCCAAGGCAGATTTTAAACTTTGCATTCCCAGCAGAGATGCTTCAAGCAAAGTTGAGATCTTTCCCAAAGCTCTAAGTTGTTTGGATCTCGGTTTTTGCCCATGTTTAGTTTCCCAGGCTCCTTTTAAAAGATGTACGTTAACTTATCTGTTCTTCAGTCTAAATACTAAAATTTATTATAATACACATTTAGCCAGGGATTAAGCAACCTAGCCATCAGGCCAGATCCTATCCCACCTATTAGATATCTAATGGCACTCAACATTTGAAATCCCAAAATGTGATCCCAATCCATTCAGAAAGTCCCTGAGAAACTATTAATGCCTCTACATTTCTAAAGTGCCTTCATCTTAGACTTAATCTTAAATTGCAAAAATAGTGAAGAAGACCCATCCATCTTTTGCAATAGTTTTGCAAGGACTCAAGCAGGATAGAATCGGTGTGTATGTAGATGCTTAAGGATAAGCATCAATTAAACTAACCGATGCAATATCATCCCACCTATTGAAGACACGTACTGTATTTATCCAAATCCAAGATAACCCCCAATGATTAGATTCTGTGTCAAAATTATACATTTGTTATAATTTTTCATGTACAGAATCAAATTCTTGGATGATCATCTTAACTTTACCCCCCCCCCTCCACCACTGCAGGACAGGCAGCAGTAGAGGGACAGGCAGTGGGGAGAAACTGCCTCTTGCCAGCCTGTCAGTGGCCTGACCCCTGCCTCTTGGCCCTGTCTCTCCCAGTCTCTTGTTTTCCCTATCGGCTAGCCCACTAATGCCTGTTCCCCCTGGCACCTGCTCGCCCACCACTTCCTGCTGGGGTGGGGTAGGAAGGAGGGGAAGCACCTGTGCCCCACCCAGATGCCTCTCTCCCGTGCCGCCACCACCACCATTTACCCTTTGTCATTGTTCTGGCTCTGGCTCTGGCTCCAGCCTGGGGTACAGAGCACATGCTGGCTCCGGCCTCTGCTCAGCCATACAGCAGAGGTTGTGGTTGCAGTAGCTCCAGTGCTAGAACTGGGGCTGGGGGCAGAGCTGCCACCACTGCTGTGTTTCTGAGCCGGGCTGAAGTCACCATGTGCTTTGTGCCCTGAGCCGGAGGGTAAGTGGTGGCAAGATGTGGGGTAGAGGTAGTGGTGGGGGAGCAGAGGCGGCAGGGGCATTGGGAAGGAAGGAATAGCAGCTGAGGCTGACTTTGATCCCAAACCCAAGTCAGGGTCGGAGTCTGAGCTGCAGCAGCCGCTTGTTCTCCCCCTCCCTTCCTCTGCTGGTACTCAAATCAAAGACAAGGGGCTCTTTCTCCCCATGTTGGATGGGGGAAAAAAATCTCATCTTGGATTTGAGTAAATATGGAGTTTAGAAAAGGTGGGAGTCCCAATATCAATGGAGCAAACCCTTTACTAAGGCAATCAAAATGTGTACTTCAGCAATGTGGCAAGTGTGACCTACTAGATGGGTGTTCAGACCAGTATTTTTAGGTGGATTATTGGTTTTATTAAACTCATCTTGAGGAAGAGCAGGAGGAGGTGGACGCAGTTCCTTTTCTATATGGGGAAGTAAGAGGAGGAATTCTCGGTTCCAGCTGCTGCTGCACTTGCTTGCCATGTGGAAGGAGGAGAAGCTGGTCTGCATACAATTATTGCCTGGTGGGAATGAAAATACAACTTTCCAGGAGTCCTCCCACCCAGATCTACCAGTGCTCCTTCTTTGGCACTGCAGCTGCAAATAGATGCCCTGTCACTACTCCTGGGCGGCCAGGGGGGCATGGATTTGGCTTTTGATTGGCCTTTCTATTACCATGAAACTTCTTATGAAGAAGGGAAATTCATTTAGCCATAAAAGACTTCTCTATGTGTGCCTGTCTCTGTTCAAAGTATGTAAATGTAAGGAAAAAACCTGCAAAATATGTCACATACAGTAACAGAGTTCCTATACCCCTCCACTTTGTGGGTGATCCTCTGGTCCTCAGAACTGCTCTGGAGGGGAATGTTAACAGCTGGAGAAGAAAGCATTCCATTAAAATCAATTGGACATCATTCTTTCAGCAAGCTGTATTTTTTTTTTATTTTATAATCATTTGAACAGCAGAGTTTGGCAATAGTAATAGCCTCAGAAGTATGCACTCTGTATGTGCGTATGTATGTAAATTATTCTGGTTTGGTCTTCCTGCTATAAATTTTGAAAGAAGCGTATATCGTGCTGGTTTTAAACAAGCAGTGAATTGAAATATTTCTCCTACAGGCTTAAGAAGGACACGTGATAGTGCGGAGAATACTTAATCTAAACTGGGTGTGTTGTTATCTAGCATGCTGAACTTAAAAATAACATTGATATAATTCAGCAAACTTTAAGAAAAACAAAGCCTCTAAATTGTCAGACGTCTGTAAATTATTTTTCCATCATTGCTGCTAATTAGGAAAAATAGGTTTTATTGAGCACTTTCTTGAATCTTCTTACCAAACGAATACTGTGGCCAGCTCCTCATATGGTATAACTCATAACTTCAGTGAAGCCAGCAGAGCAAACAGATCTATATTGAGTTACAGAAGTTGAGGGGGTTGGGGTGAAACGAGTGCTGAGGCACGCAGTTGACAGCCCAGAGGTTGCAAGTTTGAGGCCAAAGCAGAAGCGCTTGCAGAGTGGCCTGGCAGATTCCAACAAATCTGCAAATTCTGCTAAATGCCTTTTCACAAGGACACAGGAAAGGAAAGTTCAGGACCTGGCCTCAAGCAGAGACTTTATTAATCCAAAGCAACAAATACTAGCACACAACTGAGATGCTCTCATCTGGGGTAACACAATCCATTGCTGAAACATTATCTGGAGAAAAGCTGAATCTAATTTTGTTGGGATTTAATAATCTTTTATGTTATCTATTAAATTTTTCATAATAGCATACTATGATTTATCTTACGTATTTCTTATTATTTTTAAGTGTTTTCCACTATTCCCTAGAATCTTTGGAATTGTCTGTAGAAACGAGCAACGTGTTATTGAATGAGTTAGTAAATACAAGTCAGTACTTCCCAGAAGATGCTTAAGCATAAATTAGGCTCCTGGGTTGGATTTTCAAAAGCACTTGCCTTTGGTCTAATTGCTCCTATTGGAATCAATGGCCATTTTACTACTGACTTCAGTGAAGAAAGAACCCCATCCACTACCCGATACTTCTGACAATGTCACCCTCCCTTCAACAGATCAGTGTGTTCCTTTCCAAGTCATTCAGTGATGTCACACTATAACAGGGTCCCATTCTGTCCACCTTTGAGCACTCCTGTAATCTGCTAGTAGTCGCAATTTTAACTCTCAAAGTAAAACAGGAAAACTGGCCCTACTGTTTGGGACACCACATTCATTATCATGAAACTGAACCTGATCTTGCATACACTGGCTTGTGATTTAATGGGTCTTCTTACTTCATGCACATGCTCAAGATCAAGCCATAAAGCAGAATGAGAAAGAACTGACCAGTTTTATGGATGGCCTAATGAAATCAGCAATAATGGAAAGGGAGTTGCCGGCAAGGTAACTGGAGCAACAACCTAATGAGACTTAAGTGAGCTGTTGTATGGTTTGTAAAACAGGAGTGTTGCATTTGTTCTTTATTAAGTCAATTAAGCCACCCTAATAAGTTTCTGGTGTAAAAAAATATATCTATAAACTGTCTTACGAAGAACAATGCAGCTGCTATGGAGTTGGATACAGCTTTCAGCCAATTTAAAATGCAACATAGATCTAACTCTCTCTAATCTATCATGAATACATGATGGGTTTGGGGGTTTTTGAGGGGGAAGGGGGTGCAAATAGTTAATCTATTTGAACATAGATACACAGTTATATATCTATATGTAGTTTTAAATTCCTGGTGCCAAAGAACAACCAGGCTTACATGGCAGCAGTAGGAGCCCTGTTATTACACAATCATGAACTGACACACGTAAGGCAATTTATCCTTGCATCTCTTGTCAAACCACTTGCCAATGGCAAGTGCTGACAAAGCTGCACAGTTTTCCGACTTCCCGCCATCTGGCTGGGTGGTGATCTCGGTCTCCCAGTTTTTGTAGCCAATACTGTGGCCTGTCATGTCCACCCATTTGCCCTCAGCTGCTAAGTCATTGATGCCAAGCCAGACTTCCTCTTCTGACCCGATGCTCCTTCTCATGTATTCGTAGAGTGCATCATTTTCATCCCCATTTTCAGGAGAGCTGAGAGTGCCACCCTGGGAGATGCAGTGTTCGCTGGCCTCATGATATGTCTTGGGCTCAATAAATGCAAGAAAGCACTTTAGGTGAATTTTAGTGCCTTTCAAACAAACTGAAAGAATGAAAAAAAGGAAAAGGTGTGTGAGCAAAAGGAATTGTTCCTAGAAGAGGTCATGAGCAAACACTACAGCTGAATTCCACATTCTCTTATGAGACTCTCAGGCTGAAAACAGACATTGCCTTTTCCCCCATACAAATATCTATGTCAGCAAAAAACTCAAGTGAACAGACATGTTAGCCCTTTATCATGCCACAAATGCCTACATTTTTGAGTGTGATGATTCCTAATTATGATTTGTGCCACCTTTTCATAGCCAACATCTGTTTATTTCCAGTGGGAGAGTGTGGGCAGCCCAGGGCTACCCACACTCTCCCCCCACTCCCAGGGCTTCAAGGGCCTGATCCTGCATACCCAGATTGCCGACTACATGTATTTAGTAAAAATAGCTCTTCGAAATTTAACCATGCCCTTGTCATTTCCTATTCTTAAGTTAGTGGAGAGAGCAAAGGTATGCATGTTCCATTTTTTAAAAGATGTTCCTAAACTTTCTCAAAGAAATTCATCTGGGGTTGAAATTTTCCATGATTGGCCTGTGCTTATTGCTGAAGGGTTTAAAAAACTAGTGCAAAGTCAATTTGGTCATTTGAGTTATCTAAAAATAAAAAGGAAGACTCTCTTTTCCTTAGATTTTGATCAGAAATCTTGCACTGGCTAACTTCAGGCCTTCAGAGGAAATTCTTCCCTGCCTGCTTGTTAAGAATTTTGAAGCATTCTGCTTTCTGGTGGTATTGGTGATAGTAGCAATCATAGATTTTTTTTTTCTTTTTAAAGCCTGAAGCACTGAGAGCTTTGAGATTTTATTTTTCCTCCAAAAAATAACATATAAAGGCGTGCATGAATATTCAAACTCCTTTTCAATCCCAGTGAATGTGTGTTTATATCCAAAATCTAGATTTAACCCATATCCTTTTTTTTACAAAGACAAAATTCTCTTTAATTGTATTATAATCTCTTTCATTCCTATTGCATGTTCTGAAAAAGTGGTTTCTCTTAATGCAGGTGGAAGTTGCACGTAGACTAAAAGTATAGAATACTTAGGAAGTCCTGATCCCGAAGCTTGCTATGATATCCGCATAATGCTTATTACATTGGTACTCAAATCCCTGATTAAGGTCCCCAGACAGTACTGCAGTATAAATAACAGTAGAATGTGCAACAGGGACATGACTGCAATATGGGTCTGAAAGGACAGAGAAAAGGGAAAAAACAACCCGTGGGAAATAGTAAAATAAAATCCCCAATTCCCCAGCTGATTCATGAAGGAAAAATGTGTGTTTAGTTTTTAGTGTCATTAGAAAGCTATTGAAATATCTAATGAGACAATGCAGGACATAAAGAATTGAGGCAGATACTATTCAATTAATATCATTAAAAGGTAATCCATCTAACCAGAAGGGTTGTAAAAGTAGCATTGATACCACTAATCTAATTACCAATGGCTCATTAGAGATTAATTTCTAGTCCATATGCACAAGGATCTCTCTGAAAACACTTGTCAACCCGTATAGGGAGATTGTACACATTGTAAACAACACTGGTCTCATGGCAATAACTGTGCCTTCATCCATGAGCCCTTTACCTGTCTGAAGTGCTTGCTTTTCCTTCAGTAAAGCCACCTCCTGAGAGAGGTTGTCAATCAGAGCCCTAAGATCTTCAATCATTTTGACGGTCACACCATCTGTTAAACAAACCAAGAGATGAACACAAACAGCTCATATTTATCTAATGAATGCAACTGGGGTTATTAGTGCAATCAAACTCTCTGCTCTTCCAAAAAACACTTTCAGAGACACCTGTTTTGTAAGATATTCTACAGACAGCTAACACCGCTGTTGGAAATGTTCCATTCCCCCTAGGTAATTATATGTTCATTAGGCTAGAAAAAGAAGCTAACTCAATATCCCAGTGGTTAGATCATTAACCTGGGAGGTGGAAGACTCAAGTTCATGTTGCTTCTTTGAACTGAACAAACCTCAGACTGGAACCTGGTGTCCCATTTTCCAGGTGACTGCCCTAGCCACTGGACTATTGGCTATGTGAGGGTGGGGGGGTGTATTGGCAGGGAACAGAGGTCTGCTCTGTTCACTTATGGCAGACTGAAAGGTATCAGCAAGGCAGATTAGGAAAATAATTGGAGTCTGCTTTGTACCGAGTTTTAAAGCTCACTGGCATTAGGATGGAAGATGTCTCCCTATTGATTTTAATGAGCTTTGGATTAGACCTCCATCTGAATAATACAAAAGACAGCATTATCAAAGAACCTTGACAAGATCCAAGGGCTAACCTAACTCTTCTTTAAAATGTTCAGTGAAAGTCCTAGATCAAACCAAGAAAACAGCATTGAAACCACTGGCAACTCGAGCAAAAATATTTACAGTCAGATCCTCAGAAAGTACCGTATTAATCAGTAATAGCACTATTGAATTTAAGTAAAGCAATAGCAATTTACCTCAGTTGTGGATCTGGGCCCTGAATTTTTACTTTGGAGAACGTAACCATTGCAATTGATGCAAGGTAACATTTGCTGCTATTTCTATTACTAAAATATGTCACGGCTGGGTTTTTTATTTGTTAACAAAAGAAGCAATGATATAATGGAGGGCACCATCTTGCTCACCTACTTGTTAGCAGAGCTAGTGTCCAGATCTAAAGGATATATTCCTAGTCCTCCTGGCATTGGAGTAAATCCATCAGCATAATTTGAAAGCTGTTTTGTCCTCTGGGATCCTATATTCAGCAACTTTTCACTGAGGTGAGGTTGGAGTAAAAACACTGAACTAGACTAAAAGGTTTTCCTAGGAGTCCTTGATGGAGGAAGAGCTCTCCTCCCCTCTGTTCTCAGTCTTTTTCTCTCCCCTGCATCTCCCTACCCTTCTTGCCTTCCCCATTGTTCAGGTACCTGTTTTACTTTTATCTAAAATACATGATGCCACTGTCAATGTGCCTTGTGTTTTCTTACTTCTTTCTTTATGTGCACGTCTGGCTCAGCCTGGGTGGGACGGTGAAGGATGTTTTTGGGAGAGAGCAAGTCAGAGAGCTCATTTGCAGTTAGAGGAGTGAGGACTATATAGTGGCTATTGTCTTGTTAGAAGGACTTGCATAGTCTTGGCCCAGTTCTTGGCAATGTTTTCATAAATTTCACAGACGTTAAGGCTGAAAGGGACCTCGGAAGATCGAGTCCAGCCCCCTGCCCTGGGAGCAGGAAGTCAGATGGGGTCATAAGATCCTAGCAAGATAAACATTCAATTTTTTCTTAAAGGTGTTCAAAGTAGGTGCTTGAGCCACCTCCGACGGCAGGCTATTCCAGACTTTGGGGGCTCGGACAGTAAAGAAATTCTTCCTTATGTCCAGCGTGAAATGGTCTTGCAGGAGTTTATAACCGTTAGACCTTGTTGTCCCTTGGGGCGCTCTGGTGAACAGAAGTTTCCCCAGATCCTGGTGGACACCCTTAACAAACGTATAGGTGGCCATCAGATCGCCCCTGAGCCTGCACTTTTCCAGGCTGAAGTGTCTCATAGTTTTATCTCCTGTATTCATGAGTTGCCCCCTTTTGGCCACCCATTTCGTGCTAGAGAGGAGTGCAGCCATTGTGAACAGGGCAGGCTTATGTGCGGAGAAAGGAACTCACTGGTAACTGGGACCAGTGTCCTGGAGGGCTCTGAATGGTAGAACAGAGAACTTTAACTGGGCTGTCTTATCGGTGACCAGTGCAGAGACTCAATATGTGTTCTTGGTGATTTGAGTTGTTAGGCGGACAAAGACAGGCTGCTGGGGTAGTAGCATTTTTTCCTAAGGATAGTGCTAGCAGTAATCAAACCAGGGGGTCCTGAACTCTTGCTTCACTGTGGTCAGATGTCTAATACAACAGGGTAAGTTGCCTAAGTCATTGTGTAGGTGCAAAGGGTCATTGCATAAGTGCAAATTCGCATATACAGAACCCACATAAAGCGAGGGAAACTTGTACCCAATGGACTAAATCAGGCATTTCCTTTTGTGCTCTGCTTCCCATTGCATTTGATACACACATCAGATGAAATACTTTTCTGGTGCTGTTTCAACTGAGACATAAGACATATTGATCCCTGAAATTCCCACTCAGCACAATGTGATGGCATGCTTGTGAGGAACAGGAAGAAACCACATGGATCCAGAAAAAAAAAATACACAACTGACCCTACTCTGAATTATAACCTGCTAACATCGGTTCCCAGTTGAAATGTTAGGCCAAATTCAGTCTTTCTATCTTTGTTGGTTGAAAAGACAGAGCATGAAAATAGAGGCTGGGGGATGCTGAAGGAAGCAATGTCACTTTTGTGATATTGCATGAATGGATGCTTCTTTGAGGGAACTGTATAGTACTTGAGTTCCACATTTGTGGATAGGGTTAGCTGCTTTTCATGATGTGTTTTTTTGTTGTTGTTGTTGTTTTTTTCCCTTGAGCCCTACCAGGATTCCCTTCCTTTGTGAATCTTACTGAGAGGGGACTTGGAAGCCAGCAGTGCCAGTGTCTGAGATGGCGGGGAGGCTTTTTGTGCAGTGTTGGCTCTAGAGAGCTTGACTGCCATAGTTTTGTGAAACTATCTGGATGACTCTTGACTTCATCAGCTCTCTGAAGACCCAGGGAGTTTAAAAGATTTTAAGAGCAGAAGTAACCAGGACTTCTTTATAACCTGGGCCGTAGAATTTACCATGAACAACGCATGCCTCCAGAGGAGGGGGAGGCACAGCAACCTCTTGCAGGCAGCAGCGGCAGCATGGAGCAGTGAGTGGGGGGGCTCCTGCAGGTGGGGGTGGGGCTGACCAGGCGCTGACCAGGGGTGGGCGACCACCCGCAGACGCCGCCAGCAGTGGCAGCCAGTGGCGATCAGCAACCACCTGCAGACTGGAATTTACCCAGTACCTCCTGTCTTGAACCCGAAAACATGTAGTTGTGCTACAGCATACCTTACAGGGGGATACTGAGTCCTGCTTTAAGGAATGGAGAACCTGTGCTTGGGAAGTCTCTTCCAATGTGCAGTTACTCTTATTTTTAAAAATGGACATCTGTTTGGGGAACCAAGCATCTGCTCTTTCTCTACAAGGATATTTTACCTTGCTCTTTTTCACTTTGCTCTGTTTACCAGGGCATATTTTACCAGGGCACATTTTACCTTGCTCTGTTTGCCAGGGCACCCCTTGGAGTAACTAGGAGCAACGACCACAAACTGACAAAGAACAGATTTAGGTTAGACATCAGGAAGAACTTCTTTACAGTCAGGGTTGCCAGAATCTGGAATGAGCTTCCAAGGGAGGTGGTGCTCTCCCTGCCTTGGGGGTCTTTAAGAGGAGGCTAGATATGTACCTGGCTGGGGTTATTTAACCCCAGCACTCTTTCCTGCCCAGGGCAGGGGGTCAGACTTGATCTGCTCAGGTCCCTTCTGACCCAAACATCTATGAATCTATGAAAAAAAGCCATTCCATGAGATTTCCTTCATGGTTTCCTACAGGAAGTTTCATGTGTGAAGACAATTTGGCCTTTAGTTTTACATAATTTTGTCACTATTATCTAATGGGATTTCAGTACCCACCTATCACTTTACTGAAGCTACTTGTATATAATTAAATGTGCCATTACCGCTAATGTCACCAATCCATGAGTTAGAGCAATCATAGTTGTTTTAACCAGCTACTAGTTGGTACCATGGTTACTCTTATTTAGGAATAATGGAGTCTTTATCTCATTGATGTTGCATGTAAATAAGGGATTTAGTATTCACAGTAGCTACCCAGCTTCTCCCAAGAAAACATCTCTTTACCCATAAATGTATTGTTTTCATGGGGATCTGTGGTGTGACAAACTATACATGGAAGCAGTCAGCCAGGTCTGAGACATGCAAGATACAGTGATTTAAGTAAGCTGAGTTACCAAATGAGATTAGTGGGAAAGCAGCCTGAGAAGCTCCATAACGTGAATCATGAAAATGATGTTATAAAGAGGAAAGAAAAGCAGCCTGTCAGGAGGAAAGTACTAAGAAGCTTTAATCATTGTTCAATTAACTTTAATGGATTCCATTAGCACTGAAGCACTAGTTATTAATTTGTACCTTTGATGAAAACACTTTGTGATGAAATGTCTAATTAAAACAGCTACTTTTACAAGTAAGCCTCCTTTGCAATGCAAGGTCCATTCACTTAAAGCCAACATAAAGAGAGGCAAGATGTCCTTATCTAAGACTTCTGTCTCATATTTGTGGTTTTGCCTCAAATTTTGGGTCTGCTCTTTTGGCAAATTATTTAATCCACTATGCCTCAGTCCCGACCACCCCAGAAAATGGGACAGCAACCCTGCTCAAAGAGTGTGACGAGGATTCATTCTTGAATGGAAAGTACTGTGAAAGTGCATTGTATTGTTATGCCACCCCTAATACAATGTGAGAAGAATATTGTGGTTTCAAAGTCAAGCTTTCAAAAATCAGGAAATGTCAGCATGCCTGTTCAACCATAACACTGTCCCTTGATGCACGTGTTAGGAAAGCAGTCTTCAGGATCCTTTCCTCAGGATCTCTGCCTCTTTCAGTAACTGTGCAGCTCTTGAGATGTTTTTATCCTCCACATCAAGGTGTTATTCTGAGTATACAGCTCTGGTAATTTGCATCATCACAGAGCCTCACAGGAGGTGAGAGGCTTCAGGCCAGCTATGAACTGACTGCCTGTGAAGGAGTGAGACAAAACTCACAGCATGGAGGGCTAGTGGGGCTGCAGCTGGAGACCGGAAGGGAAGGAAAATACACACTCCATTTCTGGAGCAGCATCTCGCTCAGGATTGGAGGGAGGCTGCCCAGAGGTATCTCCGGCCCTGGAGAGGGGCAGAGAGGGGTCAGTCCCCTGCAGGCCGCAGGGAGAGAAGAGCAGCTGAGCATCTTGGCAGGCAAGGGCTGGGGAAGGCTGAGCCAGAGGCAGGCGGAAGCCTGCACACACCTGGCTGGTGATAATCTCTGCAGCTGAGGATCCAGAGCAAGGGAGTCCACAAGGCCTGCGATAATCTCTGGAGCAGAGTTTTCAACAGAGGATCCAAAGGAGGGCCTGAGGGAAAACTACACTTGCAGGTAGAGCTGTCCTGCACGTGGGGGAGACTCCAAGGATATTGACTGTTCATGGGGGTGCAGGGCAGGCCCATGCATAACAAAGACTAAGGGATTTTCTTGATCATTGTGACTGGGATTTTGAGAACCCGATCCCAAGTAAAGGGGACATGGATTGAGCCTGACAAGAAGGCTGAGAGCAGCCAGGGTTTTCTTTGGGGTTTTTTTGCCTTTTCTTTTGATATTTGAACACAGGCCAAGACCAGCCCTGGAAGAGTGTACCTAATCGAGACCAAAGGGGTAGAGGGCCAGATAAGACCACAACACGCAGCGCTGTGACTTGGCTGCAGAAGAATTTTGTGAGTACCATCTGGATAGGCTAGGCTGGGGTAAAGGGGAGGTTTTGAGCCCCACAGAAGAAACAGAGATCAAGACCAGGCAGGATCACTGTGGGCAGTGCCTCCTGGGAATATATTTCATCAAAGTTGTGGCAGGCGAGAAAACATAAGATCACCTTCCTGGCAGACCAGGTGATCCAAAGCTGAGGTCCACCCTGTCACCGCTTGTAGGCAGATGAGCTCAGGGCAGTGGTAGCAACCCCTATAACACATACAGCCGTCGCACTGCCCAGAGGAGTTTTCCATTTATTGACTCCTCTGTGAAATCCAATGAAATATGAACTTTCATTTCTACCCAGGAGAGCTTTTACAACCTTTTCTGCAATGCCTGATGAAGGGTGTTGGTGCCTGAAAGCTTGCAATTAAAGAATTTTTTTTTTTTTGCAAAAATCTTGTTGGTTTAATAAAAGACATCATCTCTACTATGAGTCCTGATTACCTTTTCCTCTAGGCCAATATGGCTACAACCTGGATGCCTGACATTCTGAGTGTATACCACCCAAAGCCTGCCATAAATATAGCTGGCATTCCTGCTGGTATTTCTGCAGCTCAGTATAATAATTGCTCCAGAGTTTATTTGTGTGCCCCACAGGGAGTAATCTTATAACCCAATGGGATGTCTCATATGTTCAGAAATGTCCAACCCTGACTTTTTAAAATCAGCCCTGTTGTAGCCACATGTGAGTTACCATACTGCAGCAAAACCAGAAGCACCAAAAGCTGATAAAAGAAGCTCGTGGTCACCAGGTGTGGCATATTTCCTCACCCTCACAAGCTGTCATCCTCATATCTATTAGTTAGGAGCTTACATAGCCTCTGAAGAATGAGTTTTAATATTCCCTATCTTTTAATAACAATGATAAAAACTGGTGTCTTAATATCCATGTAAATGTACCATCTCTGTTTAGCCTCTTGGTAAGTACTTGACCACCATGACTTCCTATGACAATGAATTCCACTCTTGACTTACATATATATTGTCTGGAAAAAGTGTTATGCCCACTCTATTACAGGAATCCAAATATGTCAGAAATAGATCATGTTAATAATGAAATCCAGGATCATTGTCACAAAATTGATCACAAAAACCCAGTATCATAATTCTAAAAGTTACACAAATTTCCTTAAGACAAAGAAATATATAGGGAGGGCTTCAATAATTGGGTCTAGGCAGAATAAGCATTAATATGGCGCACTTTTCCTTATTTAGGATCATAGGAAAGTAGATAATCTTGTATGGCGCTTTTCAGCCCTAGTCTAGCTTCCTGCTCAAGGCAACCCTGACTAAACCATCCCTAGCCAAGTGCCTATTTAACTGGCTCTTGAAAATTTCCAGGGATGGATATTTCACAATTTTTCCAGGTAGCCTATTCCAATGCTTTACTACTCTTAGCCAGATAACTATTCCTAATCTCCAACCTAAGTTTCCTTTGCTGAAGTTTGAGACCATTGCTCTAGTCCTGTCCCCTACCACTACAGGAAAAAAGGGTATCTCCATTTTTTTTTTATAACCAGCCTTCAGATATTAGAAGACTATTATCAAATCCCCCCTCAGTCTTTTCTTCTCCAGACTAAGTAATTCTAGTTCTTCCAGGGTTTTCTCATAAGTCACACTTCTCTAGCCTCTAAACAGTTTTGTGGCTCTGCACTGGACTTTTTCCAAATCTGTCCGTATGCTAGGGCTCAAAACTGGACACTGGACTCTAGGTGCCACACAAAGCAGTAGACTCACTTCCCTCAGTTTCCCTGTTAATACAACCCAGTGTGGGCAATCCTTCTTCATACAGTTAGTCTTTCTGGAATACATGGGGTTACCAACATAATTTAGGCTTATTCTATACTACAAAGATCCCAACCAAAGCACTACTGCAATTGCAGAACCCTCCTTTTTGCAGACAGAGTTACTCTACCTCTCCCCAGTGGAGTAAGATTGCTGCTGCTGGCTGGCTGAAGGCATGTATTGAGACTCCTACAGCTTCACCCAGCTGTCACGGACCATTCAGCAGCTGATGCCCTCCCAAAACAGACTTCACACTGTGGCACTGATGGAGCCACATGCAGCAGCCAAAAACTCATGGGTGTGCACACTTTCTGGCAGCTTGGAGATGACAGCTGCTACACCAATAGCAAATGAATAACACTCCCTAAAAACAATAATGGATGTATTTTTTTCTCTCATTTAGCTTGTTTTCAATGCTGTATTTATGTTGCATCTCAACATAAAAATGCATTTCATTTATATTAACTGAAAGGATTTTTTCCCCTTTTTGCTGTGATTTTTTTTTTGTCTGTGCTGTTATTTAGTGAAGTCTCATTTCCTAAGCCTATGATCAAATCTATTACAGCTTGCTTTTGTTCCCTCAGTGGGAATGTTGCCAGTGCTTGCTGTGGGAGCTGGAATTAGGTCCTTCTTTGTAGCAAACCACAAGGATCCATATCAAACTATTGCAAACAGGATGAAAAAGAAATCGGAGAAAAAAAAACTGGGTCATAACTGTTAGCAATTTCGCAGGTCTTGTACGTAGTCATTACAGATTTGCAGATATTGTACTTGGTGTCTACAAATTTACCATAATCATCCCATTGCTTTCTCAGATTTATTTATTCAGATATATTTACTAAATTGGTAATATGCATCTTATTTATGAGCTATGATATTTGGTGTTTGATGTATGTTGCTTATCTTTGGGCATGGTATGCTTTTCTTCTGCAGATCTGTGGTAGGACTGCTCTATTATTTAAGTTAAAAAAACCACTTTGAATCTATGTTTCCCTTAAAATGAGCTATTTTCGTAAATATTGCTACCAAGAAAATTATCCCAGGAATACTCACTAGATGAGAGAAGGAAATTTAACACTTTTTTTTTTAATTTGCATAAATATCTGTGAACTTTTTGAGGCATTTAGTGAACCACTCTCCTCAGCTACACAACTGATGGGGAGAAACCTTTTCATTTATAGACCAGGGATACTGTGTAAGCAAAATATGCATGTACAGAATTAGAGACGCTTGCAGCTGGATGCAAGCCTTGCACCTCAAGAGCCCACCTTCCCCATGATTCAAGGCCTCTCACTCTTAAAAAAGCACTTTCTAAACGTTAATTACTTAGTCAAATGTAATCCCTGTATGGGTAGGTAAGCAGCATTATTTTTGTTTTAGATGGGGACTCAGAGCAAGAAGGTGAGATACGGACATTACACTTTTATTGGTATAAGTGATCAGAAACCAGTCTATATCTGTAATGGAAGAAAAGTTTGGTGCTCACAGACTGGTTTAAAAATGGTGGAACCCAGTCTAAGATTTGCTTCCCGCACCCTCCCACCTTCCTACCCCAACAGAGGGCGAATATGTGTACTGTTTACAACCAATTTAAACTATGCCGCTTAAGAAAACTGCATAACCTAGATCGATTCCACCTCGGGCTTTTTGAATGTCTGTACCTAGCTGAAGAGGTTAAGAGATTTGCCTAGGGTCATGCAAAAAGTCTGTGGTGTAGTCAGGAGGAGAAACCAAATCTTCATGTAATCACTCCTGTAATTAAACAGATGGCCAATGTTTCCTCTGTCCAATGGCACTAAACTGGACATGAAACTTTGATAGGAAAGACCCAAATTCTTGTGCGTCATCAATTCCTCTGGTTGTAATATGAATGCAAGAACATCGCAGTGCTAGACAGTCACAGAGGAATGAAGAGGCACAGTGCTCCTGATGCCAGAGATGGACTTTTTTGGCCAAAAAAATAAGTTTCCCACAATATGCCATTTCAAGGAGACTGAAACTGTTCACAAATTCCAGTCAAACTCAGTTAATAGTTTTGTCTGGAAAAAATGAGAAAAAAAATTTAAAAAATCAAAATGTTGACATTTTTCAAAAAAAAAGTTTTGATCTTTTTTCATTTTGCAATGGATCTACAATTAAGCAAGGGTTAAATAAAGCAGAGAGAGAAACAGTTCAGTTTCACCCAAACCTATTTTTTTTTTTTTTTTTGTTTGGCCACCAACCTAAAAAACAACCCTGTGCTCTTTGCCCATCACTACTCAGGACTCCTCTGCCTGGTTTTGCTGGGTCTGTTGCTAGTTGTGGTAAGGGAGGCCAGTGGACTTTTGCAATCGACTGAACAGGGATTGTCTGGAGAAGGGCAGAGAGCTGAAGGAATCATGCCTCCACCCTTTGCTTATTGGTACAGGGATGCTTGTGAGGCACATAGGGGACAATTAGGTTTTGCGTTCAGTTAGATTTGATTCAGTTGAAAACCCAAATTTCTATCAACAGGAGCCTTGAGGCTTTCTATTTTTTCTTCAGCCCAATTGTCACTGAACAGTTACAAGGAAAGAGATTCAAGTGCTATGAGTAAAATGAATGCCTCCAAGAAGCACACGTGCCCCTGTTGGTACAACTGAGTGTATAATACTAATGATCCTTGCTGCAGTATACAGTTTTTTGTTTTAAATAAACACGTCTAGGGACTGCACTGAAAGGTTGAGCAGAATCAAAAGCTGAGAAAATTCTCATTTTAACACAGATATCTGCAAAAAAGAACGAGTGGGAGGAGGAAGAAGACTGGCTAGATTAATTCTTTAAATGCTGTCTTCAAGTTTGTTCCAAAATAGAAATCCCACAGTCAAAAAAGGATTCAGTCAGATAGCTATTCTGAAAGGATCACAGTTTGTATGGGTTGGAGAATGAGCCCATTACAACCATCATCAGTTACTCACCTGAATTAGTCCCTAAATTATTGTATTATGCAGAAAAAGAGACTGAACAGGAAGAAAAAAGCAACACATTTATTTTTGCTATATGTTATTTCCTAATAACTTTTACAATGTAGAGCTATCTAACATAGCACACACTTGAGGCAACTGGTTTAAAAATGTGGAGATACCTGCTGCTATTTAATACGTTCTGTATTCATTTCCCAGAATAAATATCTGCCTTTCTGCCTACAAATCTGTATAAACTGTCCATTAGCTGGCATTCATTTTCCTCCTAATTTGGAACTAGGTAGACTGAAGGTCACCAAAATTGATATTTTAATGGAGAAAATATTTTGGAAGAGCACTTGAGAGAGGTTGTAATCATTTGCTATATGAATTTTGGAACAAATGGTCCTATAGAATTTAATAGAAGATGATAATCTTTTGGGTGGATTTTTTTTTAACAAGCAATTGCCTTTAATGTATGCTGCACCATTCTCTAGGGGATGATTCAAAGGAATCCTACAGAAAGGAAATGCTCTATTAAATTTTATATGAACTGAAAATAAGTTCCATAAAATGCTATTCAGCATGTATAAACCCCATCAATTTCATCCCTATAAAATCCTGTAGGATTTTTCCTTTAGGAGTGAGCAGATCACCCCTTGCAGTGTTTCCAGATGAATAGGATGTGGCTCCTTACCTTTCTTGGTTGTTGACTTTTGCTTGGCTTTGGGGGTCTGCTGGATGGTAACCTGTGTGAGGCAAAAGAGGCACAGGAGCAGGCAGGCTCCGCGGAGCGCCATTCTGCTGCTGCTCACCACGGAGTGGAGTTGGAGTGGGGTTGAGCTGCCCTGACTCAGACTTCTTAACGTAGGCTTTAATCAGAAATGTCTGTCCAAGGAATCCTTCCAGCCTCAGACCTTAGCATTCCAGCAGTGAGAAGGAGAAGGAATTTCACTGAGTGCTGGGACCGATTCAGTATCCAGGGCTTGGCAAAAGCTCAAATGAATAAAAAAAACAGGGCAATGCTTTTATTTCTTAGGATTTTTTTCAAAATATATCCTATTGCAAGGCAGATTAACCTCATTAAACATACAGATGTGCATTGCTTCCTTAATACTTTACTGTGGAAAACTCAAGGGAATGATTCTGCCCTTCCACTGATGCTAATGCAAGATTAGGGTGTGGAACAAGTTCTGGATCCAAGACATAAATGGGGGATTGGATCCTCAGCCTAGAGCTGGGATCCATATCCTTCCTTTCCATGGAGATTCCCCAGAGGAGGGCTTGTTTGGAAAGAAAGATACCATCAAGATCTGCTCATAGTATTTTTCCTTAATTGTTTGTGGGGGCCTTACCTTCAAACAAGTAAGCGCTTTGGACCCCAAACACAGCAGGTCCCTGATACCTGGTGAAGTCTATTCATAACTTACGGGGCCAGAAGAAACCAACATGATCATCTAATTTATGCTCTAGCATGACATGTGCAGGACTTCCCTGAGTTAATTTCTGGTTGAAGTAGAGCATATATTTTAAGAGAAATTAATCTGGATTTAAAAATTCCCACTATTGGAGAATCTACCACAACCAGTGAGAGGATTTCCCAGTAGCTAGATACCCACCCTGTCAAAATTTGTGCTTCACTTGCAGTCCAAATTTGTCCAGCTTCAAGTTTTAGTTATGCTTCTGTGTTGTCTACCTATACCTTCCAGTTCTCCGCAACTTTCTGTCCTGATTTTCCCTGCAGGGAGAAACTCTTGGCTGCAATGATGAGTGGGAGATAGAGAAAGACCATGAAGAACAGGCATTTTTCTATCTCCATATGAGCTGAATCGCTGTGACAAGGAGAAATGAGGCACAAGACCACAGAGGAGGTAGGCCTGTTCCCCTCTATGGATAGGCAAGAGGAATCTGCAGCTATGCAAGGCATAATCTGGTTCTAGGAAACGTAGCATGTATTTAAAAACAGCTTTGTGTTGTCCAATGCAAGAAAATAGAGTGCCAAGCAATCTTCCTGCTCTTAGACACTATTATGCTGTGCCTAGTTTAAGGTCATCATTTGAAAGCTCACATATTCTGTATGATTTTCTTTATTTCTTTAATAGCTGCTAATTTAGAGCCCAACCTGAACTCAAATGGAGTTTTGATAGTAACAGCAAAGGGAGCAGAACTGGACTTACCATTTTTCACTGGCCAATATGATGGGTCAGCATCGTAAACAGCAGTTTTAGTATGCGCTTTATTGGATGCTTGCTATATCCCAATGCTCATGTGCCAAATCAGATTTTGATCCCAAGGTCTGTCCTTTCATTTTGCCTACATAGTATAATATGTAGTTGTACTTGTTTCTGGGCCACACAAGGGGAAAAATCACATTTATGCTTCTCCTGAGTAGAAGGGGGAAAAAAGGTTTACTTTACTTACTATCATGGGGGACCAGAAGAGGGAAGGGGAGAGAGTCAAAAGACTCATGGGCTTGGTTATAGGATAAGTTCTTGTTCTAATTCAGCCCCAGCTGTTTAGTGACAGAAAATCCAGCAGTTTTTTGGGCTGTCTCAGACTGTGGTGTGGAGTGTAATCCAATGATCTGTGGAGGGTCTGGCACTCTGCAGTCATTTGTAGCCTAGGCCAGGCCTCCTAAAATAACACAAAGGTTTCTTTTTTTTTCTTTGACAAATTGAAATGAATTCCTCTCAGTGGTTGGTATGGCTTTTGTGCTTTTTCGTGTTGGGTATTTCACTGCAATCAGATATGCAGATGACAAGAGAGGAGCAAACGTACAGAACAGAGCAGAGCCACCTTCAAAGTGATTAGCAGACCAGGGGCAGCACAGCTGCAGAGAAGGAGAGTAGCTGCTAATGAAGCAAAAACCAGGAAACAAACAGTATGGTTTCAACACAGGAAAACAAAACCAGGTGATGGTACCCTTGGTAGGAAAAGTGAGCTTGTTTTTCAATCTTCTTTAGAATAGGCTTTCTATGTGCTGGCAGGAAGATCTGGCATTGATAAGCAAAGGAGGTCTGTAAGTTGGCCAGTAGTATAAAAATACCTGAGAGACTGTCCTGGGAACATGAGTTAGAAGCATAGAAAATGAGGTTTGAAAGGGACCTCAGGAGGTCAAGACAGAACCATCCCAGCCAAGGCTTTGCCTAGCCAGGTCTTAAAAACCTCCAAGGATGGAGATCCCACCACCTGTTCCAGTGCTTTACTACCCTCCTACTGAGAGTTTTTTCCTAATACCTAACTGAAACTTCCCTTGGAGCAATGGTCTCAAATTGCAGCTTGTTCTGTCATCTGCCACCACTGAGCAGATGACAGAACAGCTCCATCCTCTTTGGACCTCCCCTCCCCAACCCCCCTTCAGGTACTTGAAAGCTGTTATTAAATATCCCCTTAGTTTCTCTTCTCCAGATTAAATAAACCCAGCCTCTCCTTATAACCATTTTTGTTACCCACCGCTGGACGATCTCCAATTTATCTACATCCTTTCCGTAGTGGGGGGGGGGTCCAAACCTGGACACAGTACTCAAGATGTGGGCTCACCAGTACTGAACAGAGGGGAATAATCACTTCCTTTGATCTGCTGGCAACACTTCTACTAATGCAGCCCAGTATGCCGTTAGTCTTCTTGGCAACAAGGGCACACTGTTGGTTCATATTCAGCTTACTGTCCACTGGGCAGGTCCTTTTCTGCACAGCTGCTGCTTAGCCAGTCAGACCCAAGCCCGTATCTGTGCATGGTATTGGTCCGTCCTTCTCCTTATTGAACTTTATGAGATTTCTTTTGGTTCAGTCCTCCAATTTGCTTGGTTTCTGAATCTTAGTCCTACCCTCCAGTATATTTACTACTCCCCACAACTTGGTTTCACCTGCAAACTTGCAGAAGGTGCACTCTATCCCATCTTCCAGATCACTGATGAAAATATAGGGAAAAAACGGCCTCAGGACTGACCCCTAGGACACTCCACTTAATACTGTCTGCCGCCTAGATATTGAGCCATTGATTACTACTCCTTAATTCTGATGATCCAGCCAGGTTTCTATCCACCTTACAGTCCATTCATCAACCCCCACTTCCTTCGGTAGCTTACAAAAATGGCATGGGAGACCTTGCTGAAGTTAAGGCATATTGTATCCACTGCTCTCTCCACATCCACAGAGCCAGTTGTCCCAGCACAGAAGGCAATCGGGTTGGTCAGGTATGACTCGCACTTGATGAATCTATACCGTCTGAACCTAACCACCTTCTGTTCTTCCAAGTGCTTAGAAGTGGATTCCTTGAGGACCAGCCCCATGATTTTTCTGGGGACTAAGGTGATGCTGACTGGTCTGTTGTTACCCAGATCCTCCTCCTTTCCTTTCTTAAAGATGGGCACAGTATGTGCTCTTTTCCATCATCTGGAACCTCTCCTAATCCTCACAGGTTTTCAGAGATAATGGCCAGCAGTCACATCGGACGACTCCCTCAGCACCCTCAGGTGCGTTGTGTCTGTCTCCGGGGACTTGTACACATCTAACTTTTTCCTAAGTAGTACCTAAAGTGTTTTTTCACTACTGTCAGCTGCTCATCTCCCCCCCAAACTGTAGTGCCAGGTTCTGGGAGCTGACCTTGCCTGTGCAGACCAAGCTAAAAAAGGCATTGAGAATTTCAGCCTCTTCCACATCTAGTAGGTAGCCTCTTGAATTCAGTAAGGGACCTACACGTTCCCTGATTTTCCCCTTGTTGCTGACATACTTGTAGAAAACCTTCTTAGCTTTCACTTCCCTTGCTAGCTGCAACTCCAACTGTGCTTTGGCCTTCCTGATTCATGCCTGCATGACTGAATAATACTCTTAGACTCCCCCTTGTCATTTGTCTGAGTTTCCACTTGTTGTAAGCTTTCTTTTTGTGTTTTAGCTCACTCCGAGTTCCCTGCTAAGCCAGGCTGGTCTTGCACCATGCTTGCTAGTCTTCCTGCACATAGGGATGGTGTGCTCCTGTGTCCTTGGTCAGGTTTCTTTAAAAGACAGCCAGCTCTCCTGAACTCCTTTCCCCCTCAGACTGGCTTCCCAGGAGATCCTGTCCATCAGTTCCCTGAGTGAGTCCAAGTCTGCTTTTCTCAAGACTCCAGGGTCCTTCCTCTGCTGCTTTCCTTCCTTGCTTTCCTCAAGATCCTAAACTCAATCATCTCATGGTTGCTGCTCTCCAAGTTGCCATCCATTTCCACCTTCCATACCAATTCTTCTGTATTTGTGAGCCATAGGTCAAGAACACTTGACCTCTCCAACATGTGGACCAGGAAGTTGTCCCTAACCCTCTCCTGGCTTGGCTGTGTACTGCTGTATTGCCCTTCCAGATGTCACAGTGATTGAAGTCCTCCATGAGAACCATGGCCTGTAATCAGGACCCCTCCACTAATTGTTGAAAAAACCTCATCCACCACATCCTCTTGGTCTGGTGGCCTGCAGTAGCCACCCACCACAATATTATTCTTATTTCTGTCCCTTCTGACCCTAACCCAGAGACTTTTAACAGGTCCTGCTTTAGTTTTGTATTGGAGCTGTGAGCTCCAGCTGTTTTACAAAAAGAGCAAGTCCTCGTTCTCTTCTCCCATGCCTGTCCTTCCTGAACAGTTTATACCCACCAGGTCTCTGTTACTCCAGTCACATCATAGTTCTAGGACTACGAGGACTCTGAATTCTTCCTCCTCGTTTCCCAGATTCTGTGCATTTGTGTATAAACATCTCAGGTAACTAGCCAATTGTCCTACTGTCTGAGGAAGAACGGGAAGGCCTTCCCTGTCACCTCCTCCTGCTTGTGTTTCCTCCAGGGAACCCACTTCCCCACTTGCCTCAGGACTCCCGTCTCCATCCCCTGGTGAACATAGTTTAAAGCCCTCCTCACTAAAGTTGCTGGCTTCTGTACAGTTCCTAGTAGATACGTGCTCAAATCATGGCATCATAACTGGAACGTTTGTTGTCCATCCCAAAAGAGAGAGTAAGGGCACAGGAAAGAAGCCAGCCTTCCTAGACTTCTACAATGACCTTCTGAGACGGGCCCGAGGCACGGGAAAGCATGGGCAAAGTTTTTGCAGGAACTACCAATGCTGTTCTTGTTCCACGTACAGATGGTGGCAGTCAGAAAGGGTTTTCTGTCATTTCTCACAGGAACAAGCTGTTGGTGTTTTTTCTCTCCTTTGTCACCTCCAGGGTATTGTTCTGTCCACTTCAGAGAGCTTCCACATTTCAGACTGTCACAAAGATCTGAATTATATGAATCCCTTTGGTTATTTATATGGCACACCTTTCCTGAGGAACCTTGGGGCACATCAGTGACTACAGGTAAATGTTATTTCTTCCATTTTGCTGATGGGGAAATGACAATTCAGAGAGTGTGAATGGCTCTAATTGGTCTGAAACTATAGTCAAGCAAGTAGATTTTCATGAGAACTTTGCAATGAATCCTACATTTCCCGCTGCCCGCCCCCCTCAAGATCTTTCTAACTAGACCCGAAGTCAGGGAAAAGCATAACACCTAAAAGGCTTTAGAAATATGTTTGCATTTGGGTCTTATTGCCAGTGCCTTGTGCTGTGTTCTCTTTGTGCAGTTGCCAAGGTGTTTTGATTGCTGACCATGCTGGGTATAGAAATCACAAAAGAACCACCTATCCAGAGCACAATGATTTATGAAAGTTTTCAGGTGAAACAAGGACACTTGGCTGTTTTTATTCAACCTATTCTGCTTGGAACAAATCAAGGGTGCACAACAGCAAGAAAAGCTTATTTGAAATGCAATTTGCTCCCATGCATTTCATTTTTAAATCTGCCTCTCTATAGGCAGGATAAACAAACAAAAAAAAATCAAACAAAGATCTCTCTCTCCGTGCGTGTGTGTGTGCGTACACAAAATCAAGAGTGAAGGTTTCTCATTTAAAGCACAACATCCATTGTAGAAAACAGAGTGACTTGTTA
Source organism: Crocodylus porosus (assembly GCF_001723895.1). Taxonomy (NCBI): domain Eukaryota; kingdom Metazoa; phylum Chordata; order Crocodylia; family Crocodylidae; genus Crocodylus; species Crocodylus porosus. The sequence goes on from NW_017728886.1 coordinate 78,435,738, forward strand.
AACTTTTCTATCACCGTAGGCCAAAGCTAGAAACGTTGCACTCTGACACACAAAGTACGATGTTTAGAAATTCTTGTTTTCTTCCACTGTGTCTCTGTCCTCATCTAACGTCTTCAGAGAAGCAGCCAGTGCTGCTAAAATGAAACAAACCAAAATGGCCTGTGGACAATCATGTTTTCCCCTTCGACGCATTCTCTTTTGTGTATATAGGTTGCCTTGGCCTATTTCTATAGAACTGAGAGGAAGAGCCAAACAAAGGCTGAAGATGAAAAAAGCCTTGAAAATGTGTCCTCTATTGTAACTCCATTCAGAGTACACACATCAAACCCTCAGACTTGCACCCAAATGGCTTTCCTATGGAGAACAGAGGGGTCAATTTGTTTGGCTTTAGAGTTACTTTTGCACGTGCAAATCCAGATCATAGCATGTAGAGTTGTGAAAGGCAGCCTGCTCCCATCTTTTTATGCAAGGCCAAACCCCAAAGCCAAATTGTTATTAATCTATAATAAACATCATGTGAGACTGAAAATGTAGGACTTGTATCTAAAAAAACATGACATGTGTAAGGGTAAAAATTTCAGAAGCGTCTAAGGCCAGATTTGGAAAGGTCTTTGTATTCCTAAACTGGTAGCTGCTGAGCAGGATTTACAAAAGTACCTTAACTCCCAGTAAAAACCAGTTGGATTTAGATGCCAGTAAGGCATTTGAGAGGATTTTCAAAAATGGCTCTCTGCACAACCGGGTACCAGGATGCCTGTGAAAATTGGGCTTGAAATAATTTTTGGAAACTGAACTTAAGTGGACACTCCTATTCAGTAATTAAATGAGCTTCATTCAAATTAGCTTAATTCAATCCACTTCACCTCTGAAAAGGTATGTCCACACAGTACATTTTTAACTATTCAACTTGGAGTGTCCCTCTGGCAATTCCCTTCCAAAGTGAAGTGAGCACATTTATATTTTGAGTAAAATGTGTCTGCAGCATTGAATGCAGTTCAACTGCTGATAATTCACTTTCAAACTTAATTCATGTTCACTGTCCTGAGTGTAAGCCCTGAATTGTTTACCTCCTGCTTCCCCAAGACCTCTCCTCAACACAGTATAAATCATTTGAGTTGTTCAGCCTTCTCCTGCCCTTACTTGGCTTCAGTTTGCAAAATAGCTCTAGCTTGGACCTTTATAAGAACTATTACCTGTTGCCTGGCAATGTTTTGAACAGAGCCAGCTGAACCCTACCTTCTAGCAGCAGACAGACTGCAAAGGGTTTAAATTGGGTACAAGTCAGCTACAGCACAGACCTTTTAAGTAGCAGGCAAAGAGGTTCTGCTAAATATATCCTTCAGAGTTAGGCAGGTTCCTGTAAGTATTTCTAAGGATTTACTCTGAGCCTACCCGCTACACTAATCTGATGTGGAATTAAATCCAGGGGAACCTCAGACACAAGTATACACACACTCCTTCCAGCACATCAGTAATGTCCATTCATCTAAAGCACTTCTTGTTAGCTTGGCACCTCTTTGTTTTCCATGGCTTCAGATTTGCTTTATTGCCATTTTGCTGAGGTTTTGCTGCCCTAAACTGAATTTTCTCTTTGCTGTTCTTGTAAAAGTCACAAAATGACTCTGATGTGGAGTCCTGCAACCACTATTCTGACCACAGCATTTCAGGTTTACTTAGGGTGGCTGAAACCCAGCTGAAGCTTGCACATCCCTGGTGCTGATCTCCTGTTTAGCCAGTGACATTGCCTTTTCTATCATGGACCTTTTTCAGTAGCTTGACCTGGCAAGATCACATTTCCTTGGTTACATAAGATTTGGCCTTCCTGGATTACACCTAAAGCCCATGGTCTCTCTTCAGTCTATTTACTTGGCTCCTTTATGCCTGATGTTTTTGGCTACATAGGTTCAGTGGTGTGATTTGATGGCTGAAATGTAATGTTTCTGGCTGTGACCCAGTGTTTCAGGCAGAGGGGGAAAAACGCTTAGTTTCCAAAAGTAAGTCAGAAGGGCTCCTCCTTCCTTTTCCAGCCAGCAGGTAGTGCTGAATTTATCTTGGCTGGAGCTTTCTCCTTCCATGAAGACTGAATGCCACAATTTTATTTTTGAGGGGGAAAGTCAGTTAAAGACCTCTGCTGCTAAATGTAATGCCTATCTGTAGTGCTTCAGTGGCATTGTTTCTTTGGAAATATATCTTTAAAAAGCTCTCAAATTTGGTAGGTGCCACAGTGAAAAACCACCAAGAATATGCTGCTGTTGATTAATCTAACACAAGGGGCTAGATCAGGACCCAATTTTGTGAGGTCCTGTACAGACAAGGGAAAAGAGTGCAAAGTCTCTGTTCCTTGCAGGACACCCCAGGCTGCAGGTCAGTTTAAGAGATATCCATGGTATTTTATTGAATCAATGGAAAGAACCTGGTTTGAAGTGAAAGTCAAAATGACTTAGAGGGGGAAGGGGAAGAGAGAATGCCCAGAATACAAAGGGAAAAGCATTTAAGAAAGGTTTGCATGTCTAAGGAAGACTCCTTCAATATACTGGGGTGCCAAATTTGGAGAGGTTTCATATAGCAAGTTAGTGGTGGAAGATGACCTGCTAAAGGAAGCTTTTCTAGGACGGATTACAAGCCCGTGATTTCATGCCCAGCCAAGCAAGGAAATGGGCTGCACAATTACAGGCTATTTTGGGATGAATCCCAGGAAACAAGCAGGTGTTGCCAAGCCAATAAATGAGAAGGTGCCTTTGGATGATGGCTGCAAAGTAGTAGGGTGAACTGGATAACAACAATGCATCTTTTTATCAAGAGAGGAAATTACTGGGTATTGGCAGTACACCTCTGGGCTATGAATTCAGATTCAGGCCTAGTTAATAATAACCAAAAGTCAATGCTAGTGTTGGGGAGGGGAGCTGGGAAGTGAATTAGTGATTCAGTCTGCTTCCTTCTCTATATCGTTCCTGGCATTGATTCTGCACCAAAAGGCTATGGAGACTATCCTACCCTTGGGAGTGGTTATCTTCATCCTGGGTTGAGGCACCAAGCTGGGGCAGCGGAAGAAGCTTGCATTCCTGCCTCCCAGTCAGATCTCTCCTGTGGAGAAATGGAGGATTTCTGTCTCAGCAGCGCCTTTCAGCTTCACAAGGGGAACTTTAGCAGAAGCTCAAAACAAGCCTGCAAAGAGCTAGGCCAGGGCGGACAATTATTTTGGGCAGAGAGCCGCTTACTGAGTTTTGGCAAGCCATCAAGGGCTGCATGACAGGCAACTCAGGGCAGATTAATATTAATTTTCTAATTTTTTTAGGGGCCCCACGGGCCAGACAGAATGGCTTGGCGGGCCACGTCCGGCTCACAGGCCACATTTTGCCCACCCCTGAGCTAGGCTGTTGGGCATGGGGATGAAAATAACTGCATGTGACTACTGCCTGAGTGAAGACTGTCCTGTTCTGTTAGCTATGATGTGGTGACCCCTGACTTGCACTGTTACAGGCCAAGTCAGATTAAGAGCTCCAAGGTAATACACATTTAAAAGCAGGTGGAAAAGGAAGGAATGCATTTGAGTTGAAATCAGGAAGGGTGATCCAACAGCAGGTGGTCCTTTCAAATGTGAAGGATGAAGATAAATGAAACAATATTAAGGCAATTGGAAATGTCCTTAAGAATAACTGATGACAATGCAAAGGCATAGTTTCTAGGGTCGGAAGGGACCTGAGTAGATCATCTAGTCTGTCCCCCTGCCATGGCAGGAAACAATACTGGGGTCAAACAACCCCAGCAAGATGTCCATCCAACCTCCTCTTAAAAACCC
>NW_017728886.1:78439636-78469479 GCF_001723895.1 Crocodylus porosus
GGGCCCCACGTTACCCGGGACCTTCTTTTTGCCCCCTATGTATTTAAAAAAGGACTTCTTATTGTCCTTAATCTGAGAAGCTAGTCCTAATTCCATCTTTGCCTTGGCCTTCCTAACTGCCCCCCTACAACTCCAAGTGACTGCAGAATAGTCATCCCTGGTGATTCCTTCCATTGGGTATACGCCTCTTTTTTAGCAAGGAGACATTCTCAGATGCTTTTGGTGAGCCATGGAGGCTTGTGTGCTCTCTTGCTCCCTTTGATCCTCATTGGGATTACCTTGCTTTGTGCTTGGAGGATCGCTCCCTTAAGGAGCAACCACTCTCCCTGGACACCTGGCTCCCCTCCAGTAATTAGTGCAAAATGCTGTCCACACCACCTTGCCTGAGAGCCTGGAGGAACTCTGCAAAAAGTACAGTGGATAGGAATCCTGAAACATGAGGAGCATCCACAGCTTTTCATCTAGCCTAGCAGCAGGACTAGTCCCTAACGTCTCCCTACCCCTGCAGGGACAGCAGAATATGTGCAGAAAGAAAACCTGATCTTGAGGCCTTGTGCTGGACTTGTCTTTACATTACACACAAGGAGCTGATGGAAAGCCACAGTCAATTTTCCCAGTTCTAAAATCAAAAACTGATGAGAAATTACTTTCTGTGCCACTGCTCAAAGAGTGGGCCGGGCTGATGCCAAACTCATGAGCAGGGCCAAGTTCCTATCTAAACACAAATTGGCATCCAAGAAAATCTCCACGGTATTGCCACTTCATGACTCTACTGCAAGTCTCTCAGTATTTGGTGCGTCTTTTTAGTCCTACAGCCCAGATCCTGGAATCAAAAGAGATTTGAAAGAGGAGATTCTTGTGCATTTACAAAAAGAAATAAAAAGTTGCTAATCCTTGGTACTGCAGAGAAGACACTGAAACATGATTCTCTGCCTTCTCCCCTCCCCAGCCAACCAAGTACCCTAAAGGTACAGAAACCAAATGAACTGCCAAATGTGTTAAATTAGCTTACATTTATCCTCTAATTTCAGGGAGCTTGACCCATGATTTTTTGCATCCTGAGCTTGTTAATACTAGGAACATCAAAACAAAATAATTGGCCAAAAACCTAGAGAAAACTTTTTGATGAGGTAGAGACTCAGTGCTCGGTTTCTGTTGGTTTAGCTGTATCTTTTACAGAGCTAGCCTGGCAAAGGTACAGATGTTTTCTGCCTTGGTTGAGCAGAGACCTGTTGGGTATCAGCAAAAGGCAATGAGTGTTCTTTGGGGTTTTTTGTTATAAGATATGGGATTTGAACAATAAACAGTATTGTGCTCAAGTCAGACAGATCAAAACCTGTATGAGGTTGGTTTATGTTCATGAATACAAGTGTGGTGACATGAAATATCCTGGTTTGTCCATATGGCCCATCCATTTATTTTGTGTGCTTCTTAGGCAGGAAGATAAAAGATGATAGGGATATGCATGGAGCCTATAAGCTTACCATGGACTTATTAAAATGTTCCAGTGGGTGAAAGTGTGGTTGAAAGCTGGCATTTGAGAGCTGTTAACAGGAGGACAGTTAAAAGCTCAGAATCTTTTGTAAGGGTAGCAAAGACTTCCTTGTTCCCAGGCAGCCAAGATGCAGTGCTAATTACCAAAAAGGATGGAGAAGAGTCCCGATCTCAAAACATTCAGATATGGAGGGGGTCTAGCAAAGAATACAGAAAATACTGCTGGTGAGCAGTGCTTTTGATATTGCCAATTATAATTACCTATTGAAAGCTAACTTTAAATACCTTACTTTGGGCTCTGTAATCTGAAAATGTTGGCTGACAATTATCATAGTAAAAAGCAGAAATTAATGTCCTAATTCCCTCTGTCTCTGAGGTAAGGCAAAATATAAGTATATTACTATAGCATGGCAGTCTTAAAAAGGGAATGAATGTGATGTAATGGTTTGGTGCATTTGGACATAAGTGACACCCCAGGCAGACTGTTGTCTAGGATCTGACAGTCCTTGGTACTAAGACCAGGTTAGTCCAGTTCATTGCTTCGGTGGGTAAGGGACTTTGTTGATGATTTCGGAACTGCCCTTCCATATTTCCAATTCTGCACAGAAGCCAGAAGGTGATGTTATACAACCATCTGTCATTAGCAATGCAGAATTTTAACTTGATCAAAGTTAATGATAGGACATTTAGTGACTTAACTTTTTCAAGAGATGGTGAGAAGTCTTTTTGTTCCTGATCAGAACCTAGAAGGAAAAAAATCCTCCTTTCTTTGGCTGCAATTCCCTAATCAGAGAGTCTCTGGAGGACACAGATTTAACCCTGAAAAGTCCTATTAATATCATTGCTTACATACTTTTAACTACTTCCTGTCTTGGTTTTCACAAGCCAGAGCCAGTGGCTTGGGAAACTAAGATGCAAATTAAGTGGAATTCAGGTATTCACATCCACATAGGCATGAATTCGGGGATCACTTTACTGCTTAGGTACCTGAAAGTCTGTAGGTACTGGTTGTGAGTGTTTTTGAAAAACACTCCTAAAAAACCACAAAACAAAACAAAACAAAAAACTTAAGATATCTAAACTCCTGTTACTATACATGGCCAAAGGCACTGGCTGAAGGCAGGGAGTCCTTTGTCTTTAAAGTGTCCCAATTTCATTGGAGGACAGAGTGCTCAGCTTTGTCTAGCTCTCATCTACTAAAGAGGTGATGTTGGGTAGCAAGTAAAAACGGGGTCTGAGTAGATCTGCTGAAGCATTAATACGCTAAGGTCTGCATCCACAAGTTACTTGTGTGTCACAATGTCATGTGTTTTCTCACCAGCCCAACAACTCTCTAATTTACTTCACGCAAAATAGAACAGGCTCAACTTCCTAAAATAGCTCACTGTGGTTGTTAGAGCACTCTCCTTGGAGGACAATGATGTCAGTTTGAATTACCTGATGCTAGGGAAGGAGTTGAACCAAGATCTGCCACTTCTACTCTAACCACTTAGCAGAAGGGGGAGCACACTGCCTCCCCCCAGGTTTTGACAGGCAGCAGCTACCACCAGGTTTTGTGTGGCTCCTAAACCTGTTCAAACCCACTGGCAAGGAGAACAACATTTGGGTTTTTAGATCCTGATGATGCTTAGGTGTGAGCCTGGAGCCAAGCATTGTCAAGATAAGAGATGCTTCTGGGCCTGCTCCACAGTGGATTTTGTTGTTGAAGGTTTTGAAGACTGCAGTTTTAGACTTAAGCTTCTGAAGTGGGAATTGGCAGGCTCTAGCCTAAGTTCTGGCCTTGAAAATCTGTAGTTCAAATCCTGCGAGTCCGGGATTGTCTCCTAATATAGGCAAAACTCCCATTAGATTAAATGTAGTTATGTTAGTTTGCACTGTGCAGGTGGTGTGTGGCTGTAGATCATCAGTGTTTTGGTTTAGGTGTAATATTTCTCATTTACGCAATTAGAAAAGTATATTTCAAATCTGTCCAGGTCAGTGCTTATTCATATATACTCCTTTTTAAAGGGAACCAAGTTGAAACAGCCTAAAATCTACCATGAAACCACTTAGAAAACCATCACAACAGTGGAGCTGCTATTCTATCCAAAGAAATAAGGTTCACAGATTTCTGTGCTAGGTATGTGTGATACAGATGTGGAAGCATAAGAACTAGAACAAATGAATTCCTGTTCAACTAAGCCAAAACTTTCAGTACACAGCCCTACCGTACAGTCTTTTCTGCTTCAAAGGGAGTCCGCTTTCATGGGGACATGAGGCTGGAACACAACCACAAGAAAAAATAAGAGTAAATGATTCACAACTGGGTGGTTTGAGGGCAAAAAGTCTAGCAGGAGCTAAATCCAGAATTCTAATATACAACTCTTGGACACTACAAGGAGGACCAATTAAAATTTCTGGGACAAACACTGAGCTGTGGTGCTCGGCAGATGTTTCCTTTTAGTTCTACTGGACTCGTGTCAATGAAAACGTGGCAATATCTGCATAGCAACACATGGAAATTTCCACAGACCCAAATGGCAACAGGACCTGCTTTGGCGAAGCCTGTTTTAAGAACAGCTGAATGCTATTTTAGTGAGCATGTATGATTTTTGTTAATGTTCAGCTAAGAAAACTGACAACGGGGAAGACGGTCGAATTCTCATGCACGCTGAAGACAACAGCCACAGAGCAGTTAGCGACAGATGTAAGCTCTTCTCTCTTTCCCACATCAGAGCCACTTTGATCCATCTGGAATATGGATTAATAGCAGGAAATCCCCAGGGGAAGCAGGGTCCAACTTATAGTTGTTTATAATAGACATAGCTGTACTTGTTGTTCATATACACAAATGGAGGGAAGGGTAGTGAAATCTGCATCAAAACGCTTTGAATTCCTAGTTTTGATTGGGGACCATGCCTAATAACAGTGAGCAGTTTCTGGCAATCTGTAAATTAATGGGTGTTGCAGGTTAGACTAAAAGTGCTGCTTTAAAGGTTTGCAGATGTTGTTAGAAAGGGGAAAACTTTTCCCACCTTCAGCTTTGCCATCCCCCCCAAGCTCTCCATATTATTTTTGTTCTCTCTTTCTTAAGTGCAGTTTGTGGGGTAGGGAATGGATCATAGCCTAAGTCACTCCAAATAAACATCTTTGCACAAACCAGAATAAGTGAGTTGCTAGAGATGTTATAGAAATACATAATTAATTGTCTGTCAATTTACTTGTATTATAAGGGGTGCATGAAACACTGTTTGACAGTACAAGAATACATCCAATTCATTTTAACCTCCTACTTAAGTGTTGGAAGATAAGATTTTATACTGAACCTGTTTTTCTTAGCCTGCTTGTAGGCTTAATTTTTACATCTTTTTTTTGTAAAACTGGATTTACCGATGGCCTAAGATGTAGCATATGTGATAGTGCTGTACTTACTTGTCTTAAGCTGTAGTGTTTGACACTGGGGGTGGAAGGAGGGGAAGGTGAAAGGATTTCCTAGGACCTGAAATACATTTTTCTAATTACTTAAGTGTAATATTTCTAATTTAAGATAACATACCAGTGATCCTAAACCTATGGCTCAGAGACCCTCTTTGCTGCACTTTAATAGAATTACTGTAATTGTATAGTGGGTGTCTGCCTAACTATCAGAGAGTTATATGTTGAAACCAAGGCAACAGGCTGGCTCATTTTCCCCAAACCATGATGCTAATTGCCTTTTTGAAGACTGCAGTACCCGACTACTTATTCAGAGGTATTCACTCCAGACATTTATCTTCTTCTGGCTAAGACACCAGCTTCTTGAAACCATTAATTTGTTTTCCATCAGTTTCTCCTTGCTTCTCCTGCCAGTCTTTTCTTCCTTTCCTTTGAAAACAGCAGCACTCAGTCTTTCAGCTAACTGTGCCAACACATGCTGTGCACAAACTGTCCAATTTAGTACGATTTAACCTTGAGTTGCTGTATCTTATTTTGCATCTACTGTTCTGTAAGCATGTGATTGTTCCTCCCACCCCCCCATGTGTCCAAGGATTTCAGTTGAGGTGTGAAATCAAATGGCATCCTTACAGAGCTGCAGTAATTTAGATAGAAAGTAAATATGTAGAAATGAAAGGAAAAAATGTCAGAGCTGCCTTCCTCTACAGCACCTACACAGTCCCACTGATATCAAGGCAGGTACCAGTTTTAAGCTTAGAACCTGGTATCTTTTTTAAAAAAGATTTTTATGTCACTGCTGACAAGTGCAAGGGATAGAACTAGACAATCCAGTTCTGTCTTTGTTACTGAAGTAAGGATGCTGCTTAGTGAGCTGTAGTTTTGCTGAGTGAACCTCTATTAAGGTATGATGTTTATTGTCCTCGAAAAGTAATTGGGACTCCGCTTCCAATTAAGTAATTGGAAATACCAGTTTTCATGCAACTCTTGAGGTACCCATCTGTGCAAGCTCTATTCCTCTGAAGATGTATTTTCACTTCCTTGTAGCAGCCTAACTTTTCCCAGGAACTAAACTATTACTTTCTGCCTCTTTCATTTATTACAGTCGCAGTAGCTGATTGTTGTATAGGACAGTGTTGACTCACTATGCCAGGAAGCTGCAGTTGGGGTTATTTCTTATTTGAAGTCAATAGTAGAAGCCACTCTTGCTTCCTTCCAATTTGATGCTTCCTCTGTACACACCAGTAAAAGTAACACAGTGATCTTAATTATGTCTTTGCTATGTTTGGTCTAAAGCATGAATTAGGAATTTAATACTATGAGATGTTAATGTTTGAAGCTGACAACCAGACTGAGAATTAATTTGAGGTAAAGGATTTTTATTAGATTCTTCCTCCTCCTCCTCCCTGGGAGGAGCTATTTGACCAGCAATAAACTGAATGCAAAGTCAATATTGACTTCCATTCTGCACACTATACACCCAGTTGCTGTGTTCTACAGAAAGGGAACATTTGAGTTCACATGAATCTGGTTTTAGCTGTTCTTAAAACAGATTTAGTCAGACATGTAACTGCAGAAGTTGTTGGTAGAATTTAGTGGTGCATGCCAACTATTACTTGGAAGTATCCAATGTTGCTTATTTGCATTCATGTTAATACCATTAAAAAAAATCTTATACTGTTGAAGACACATACCTTAAGAAAAAAATATCCTTTAATTCATATACAAACTGACAAGTCTGTGCTCTCTATGAAAAATACAATTTCTGAACATTTATAAATCAAAAGTTGATGAAATAAATCATCCCAGGAATCCAATTTTCTGTCGCGTAGTCCCTAAACTTTCTTCTTTGTCCAAGATCTTCTGTAGGGAAGCATGCAACATCTTGCCGACCTTTTTTCCTGTCTGTAAGATAGGAAAGTCAAGACAAATGAGGCTTTTTTTTTTAACAGGACGGGAATTTGCATGGAACACTTCCTTCTCTCAGACTTCTCTTAATAATAGTGTACCAGATGTAAGCTGTAAACAGCATATAAGTAAAAGAATTATTAGGGGGTGAAATTCTTAAAGCAACTGTGTATTAAGGCAGTCGCAGTGCTCCCATGCATGAGCTCATCAGTGGACCGATTGTTCAGTATGTTCTGGGCCACTTAGGTGTCTTAAAAAGGAGCTAGATTCTGACTGTTGAAGACCAACAAGGGACTATATCTTTGCAAAAGCTCAACATGATAAACCTAGCAGAATCCATTTTTGTGTTAAGTTGCATATTTCCAGTGGAAGAAGAAATACTGGAGGTATGACTGAGCTGGATCCTCTGTTGGGATAGCCCTGGAAAAGTTTTAGCTGATAGGATCAGGGAGCCATAGCAAAATTGACACCATACCTATTTAGGGGGACACTGAGCCTATTGTTCTCAGGATTTCAGGCCTAGATCAGCCTATTGGTATCATATATGAATTTCTATAACTACAGGCCTGTAAGTCTCAGCACCATGGAAATATGGACAGACCACAGTGATGCAGGTCCTATGTGTAAGCAGCCAAGCTGTAGAGGTTATGAATCTCTTGCATGCAGGAAAACTGTTCTATACCAGATTGTCTGGTTCAAGCTGGGGGACAGAGAGGGTAGTCTGTCTGTAGAGCCACTGGACAAACTTCCAGGGAGAGGGGACAGAAGCTGCCGCTATAAAAATCAGGTGTTTTGACTAGTGTTGTACTGCTGTTCAGCAGCCCAGAGACGAGAATTAAGTATTTCGCTCTTGCTTCTCCTCAAGTGTCTGGTGAAGCCATTTAATCTGGCTTGGTGCCTTTGGCCCCCATTCAAATGGGAATAATGTTGCCATCTAGGTTATTTCTGCCTGGTTCCTTTGCAGATAATTGTAACCCAGCAGGAGGTGTGGCTTCCCAAGACTGCTTTATCATGCTGCTTTCCTCAAGGGATGTACTGGCTGGAATGTCTCTTCACCCCCAATCTGGCAATCCTGAGCACTTTTCTGACATGGAGCCAATTCACTGGAGGATATAAGCAGCAAGGAAGAGTTATGAAACTGTTCCATTTGGCATCCCATATACTGTGCCTTTGACTTTGATCTTTCTGTTCCCCAAACAGGCTGCTGCGATGGGAACAGGACCAACAAGACCTCCAACCACTGAAAACATTCTTCTGCTTTGCTGCTTAAAGGTTCTTTCTCTTCAGTAAACTATATCATTTAAGACAGGAAATTTCATTTAAAAAGAAGTGAGGGCAGCATGGACTATCAGTTAAGCTTCAACCCTTAGAATGCCACAAGATTCAATACTTCTTATGGCACCACTTGGAGCTTTTGAAAATCTGCCCCTAAAATCAGTCATATGCCTCACTCAGGCATATTTGAAAATCCCAGCAGCCACCAAAATATACTGAAAACAAATTCTGACGGTCAGTGCACATCTGTGAAGCCTCTAGAACATCCATTGAGGTAGGTTAGGAAGAAGCATCTTTTTAGGGGTGCACTGATATAGAGATTTTGGGGGCTAATACCGATAGCCAATTTTTAAGGAGGCCTATAAGCTGATGCTGATCCGATCTGATATGCAGACCTGCAGCTTGAAGAGCTGCATGCAGCTGGTTACTCTGTTGTGGTGGAAGGGGAGGCTAATCAAGGCTGCCGTGGTGAAGGAGAAGTGGGGCTGGGGCAGGGCATAGGACAGGGCAACAGCTCAGGGGGGTGTGGGAAAGTGGGAGGGCACTGGGAAGGGGATGGGGGGGGGGATGTGTGCCCTCAGATTTGTGTGGGATGGGGCAGAGCAGGGCTCTTCCTGGTGAGGGCTGGGCCAGGCTGCGCTCAGGGCAAGTGGCACTGGGAAAAGGGCTGCAGCCACTCCAAAATTCGCCATAGCCTCCCTCCCAACACTGCCACCACCCACCCCAAGCACAGCCCTAGCCCAACCTACCCCCACACCACACACCAGGACTGGTGCAGCCCACCCTGACCATGCCCCATGCAGATCCAAGGGAACACGCAGCACTGGGAGCCACCCCCACCCCTGGATGAGCCATGGTTCTGTCCTGTGCCCCACCACACCTGGGCAGTGCCTGTCCCTGCCCCATTCCCCCCCTCACCCTAGGGGCCTTGATCTGCCTCCCTCCATACCCCTCCCCTTCCACTACATAAACTTACCAGCTACACGCAGCTCTCTAAGCTGCCAGGCTGTGCTCCTTGTTGCCTACATGCTGTGCTGCGGCTGCACGCGCATACGGGCATTTATCAGCTAAATTACTGGCCACATTAGGCTGATTTCCAATACAGTCAATTTTCTTTATATCAGTGCCGATCTAATAATTGGACCAATGTATCAGTACAACTCTAGTGTCTTCATCTTATAACTGGTCCACCGAGGCACAGAGATGAAGCAAGTTCTTTAAGAGCAGGCACTAGCTCAATGGTATGAGTCAAAATTAGTGATCTGCTGGAGACAACAGAGCATATGCGTGCCAAGTGTGAAATTTTGGCTCTAGACCAATTGGTTTTAAACTAAGCTCTGATTTCTGCATTCCTTTCTAGGGCTATAGAATTCTGAAGACTTCAGAAGCAATGCCAATATTGAGATAGAGTGCAAACAAAACCCTTAGCTTGTGTGCTTAGTCATTTTTGGATGCACTAAGGCCAAGCCCAGGCCTAAGATTTCTTACACTAGGAAAAAAAAGAAAACCTTAATTAAAACCATAACAAAGGTTTAAGGCAGAATTCCCAAGTCAGCTTCATCTGCAGCTGGCTACCACTGTAGATCCGTGTTAAAGGAAAGGAAGAGCAAAAACAGTAAGAGGAACAATATATCAAACGTGAGGCAGTATATGATACTGATTACTACATAAGTTAGTCGCATGAAAGACAAGCTATGCAAAAGAAGAACATGTAAACAGTAAGTCACTTATGTGATAACCACTGTAAGTTAAAAGGAGTTTTATTTCTTTGAGGTGTACACAGATGTAACAACTATATCGAGAACAAATGGCACAGATACAAGCTAGACATCCACAGGATTCTGTAGCCATACATGTGTAACAAAAAGGTCCTGGTCTGACCTCACTTCCTTTAGGGTCAAAACCAGGGCAATTCAGCTCAATTGCATCACACCAGAATGATACAAAAACAGCAGCTGCCCCTTCCCTTTTAAAGCAGCTAATATGTACTTTTGTCCATACCCTTTGTGTTTCAAAGTGAAATCATCAGGACTGGATCTTGTCCTCTAAAATACCTTAGCTCTTTATAGTACAATTCTCAGAAGCAAACCCAGCAATTTGCAGGACTTCCCCAAAATGGAATCTGTTCCTAAATGAATTTCAGATTCTAATTTTGCTCTCTGGGAATCTTGCCCAAGTCACTTTTTGCCCCTAAAATTGTCACCGTTACTTTACTCCTCTATACCCACGTGAAAAGCTGCAAGAAGCTTAAGTTTATAAAAAAGGTTGAAATAAAGCTCTCTTACCTCCATCATCTCAAAGATACTCTCTGGATCAAGACTACCTTTGCCTAGTTTCTTCATACAAGTAAGCAAGCCTTTGCTGGTCACAGAAATAAGCAGGCTAGCCAAAGAGCACGCTTCCTCCTGAAGAGTAGCATCAACCACATGTCTACAACCAATCTGTAAAAAAAACAATGATGAGAGGATATCCCAATGTGGAGTTCAAGCTCCTTGCTGAATGATGGATTAGAACATTAGCAGTAACTCCATTTACAAAGACTGATGTTAGTATCACAGTGTGCAGATAAATTCATGAATAATAATACTGCTTTTCTTTATGTACCAAGTCATCAGTTGTTAGAGCCCTTATATCTCTTATCAACATGACAGCATGGACGTGCGATACATTTACCTCTTACTATTTTACCAGTCTGATTTAATTCATCCACATAACTTATTTTAAATTTCTAGCCAACTTCATTATTATTGAACCCTTCTCGTTATCCAAAGTCTCTCTCTTGACTGAGGAATCTTCTCCTAAAGAGAAGTGTGTACTTCAGCTCAGGAACCTCAAGAGTCTGTCCGTTTCACTGACAACTTTTCTGTGATTTATGAAACTGACTTATAAACAGGGTTCTGTGTAATGCATGCAAGTCTGTGGATGCTCAAGTAAAGAGAAAAACACTTGATACTATAGAAATTGCAGTATTTCTGAAATGGCTGGAGAAAGAAGCAAATGATTCAGCATCAGAGAAAGTCAAAGAACTGCAAAATTCCTTAAGGGCTAATACAGTGAATGCAGTTTAGTCTGTGGATCAAAAAGAAGCATCACTATCGAGAAAGAAGTGGTAGTCCTTTATTCCTGTGTTGGGAAAACAAGGAGTTTTTGCAACACAGAGCCCTTGCTGGAGAAGAGGGGGGGAGAAGTTAGGTTAAGTCCCTCTACCTTTCTCTTTCTCAGTTTGAGAAATGGCAGTAATAATGCCTACTTATCTTACAAGGTGTTTGGAAGCGAGTCCAGATATCTACCTCACTGGCCAAGCGAGCAGCTGATGAACAGTAGGTAAAATCCCTCCAGACATAAAGAGTAATAGCAGTTGCAGATCTTCATTTTAACCCATAACATGTGGTATAGAAAAAGAAATTCGTTCCAAAAAAAAAAAAAAATGTTCTCCTTCAGTCAAAAAAAACATAATTAAATATGGAGAAACAAAAACTTCTAAATTATACACAGATTAGTTCAACTTGCAGCTCTGATAACTAAGCAAGGAGTTTGTCCTAGCAAAAAATAGTAGGTCAATCCTTGTAACTAAAATCTAGACAGAAGTTGCAGATAAATGAGAAGAAAAAGTTTACAATTTCCAGACTTACTTTGCTTAATGTGATGATGCAGGGTACATTTTCCACGTTAAGTCGAATACAGTCATAAGGGTCATCAGACAGCTCAATTTCTCTTGAACCTTCTTCAATCTCTAGAACACGTACTTTAGGTATCCTATTTGAAATGAAACCATGTGCATAAATCACTGGCAATAACTATTTCCTTTACAAATAGGGAAAATCCTACATATCTAATTAGAAAACAAAGATACTAAAATTTCTCAATATTAAAAACTAACATGGAAAACATATAAAGCTTTTCCATCTGTATTTCTTACTCCAAATATACTTACAGTTCTGTTAGCAGTGGAAGATCACTTTTAAGTCTCAACTCTGAAGAATGTTTCAGGATTTGTATTACATTAATAATGCTTAAAAAAACTCATGTAGAAATTTTAAAATACATGAGCTACTGTACCTGGGCAGAACCTTTTGGGGGGCGGGGGGGAGAAGGGGGAGCAGTTATCCCTACAGCAGCAGTATCAGCACCAACACAAATCAATTAACATTTAAACTATGATTTACCAAGGGTTTTCAATGAGGGAGGACTCCAATTGCAGGGACTGACAAAAGAACAGGCTAGTAGGGCTTGCTTTCTTCTTTTTTTTAAAAAAAAAATTCAGGGCTAAATTGAATAGATCAGCAGAGAGATTCTGATTCTTCAAGGAGGCAAGAGGCTCAACTGCAGTACAGGCAGATAAGAGAGAAGAGCCAGAGTCCAAAGTAAGCACTCTGGTAGGAGTCTCAGAAACACTCTTTCCCAAAGCTGGGAAACATGGGACTGGACCTATGCTAAGGTAATGGATTTGGTTGGTTAGGCTCCTACCTTCACATATTTATCAGTCTCTAGTTGGCAAGGTTTTCTACTTCCTAGTAAAGGGAAATATGTGGTTAATTTCTCTCTCTCTGGTCTAGATATATATGAAGTAGAAAAATTACTTAAGTGTTCAATATTTATTGCTAACAGATGCAGCAACAAAAATCAAGGAGGTATCAGTTGGAAGAAGTCTAGAGCCTTGCAATGATAAAAACATTACAGAATACATTCACAACACAATCTAATCAAAAGAAAGCAATGGATTCTTCCAACTTTGTAACAGAGTGTACTAACAAGATACAGAGAAAAATTTGTATGTATTTTTTCAAACATTTGTGCATGCATGAAGTAACACACAAGACCTTTGTTTCATGTTATTTAGAACAGGAATTATTCAAGATACTTATTTTAACATGTATGCCATGTTATCACTGTCAAGAATCTCCACCGATTTACTATTGCATGTGCAGAATGTGTAAGTGCTATGGAAATGTTGCAAAACTGTTTTAGGTCCAGGCTATTTAGGGTAATGAATAAAATCAGAACAATTTTAGTTTGGACTTGGTGACTTAAGAGGCCCCCTTCTAGTCCTTTGTCCCTATATAATTATTCTCAGCTTTCAGTATCTTGTTGCTCAAGTGAAGGGTCTCATTTACCCTGGTGCTCTACCGAGGACCACTGATGCCAGGAAGCTTGTTGCCATAAAGAGTTGCCATAGCCTGGAAAATGTTTAGTTCTAGGGCATTAAAAAGAAAACAAGTCTTTCATACATCTGTACTTGAAAAATATAAAACATCTCCATGCTTTCCTGGAAAGTTAGAAGCCATGCAGATATTCAAGGCAAAGGCAGCATGCATTTGTATTAATGCTTTTGCAGCATAGTGTCATGTGTAACTAGACTCTGAATGTTAGTGTGTACATGCTGCAACAGATACCTTACAATAAAATCCTAGGTGTGATCTAATGAACACTGTTCTTACAGAAGCAAAGCTATTTTACTGGCCCCGGCAAAATATTTTAGTTATTTGCATTTCACATGCAGAAATCCATCATTAAGTACTTCGCAAAGAACTTATCCAGTGCCAGGGGAAAGCAAGGCACATGCCCTACATAATATTGACCCAATATAAAATGAAGATCTTCAGAATAAAATACAACTCTTTTGAATAGTCTTACATAGAGACTATTTAAAATGTTTTGTAGAATTACATAAGAACAGAGATACAAAAACAACTATTTTTCAGTAAAAAATAATTTAACAGTATTAAAAAGGGAGATGACAAAAAAACCAAGTGGCTATCCACAGGCTGCTCCAAATGACAGGGTATGAAGGAGAAGGTTTCTATAAACAACAACGGCAAGACTGCTTGCAGAAGATAAAAGCAGTGTTCCATAAGCAGAGGGAAGTAAAGAGATACACACTGGGAAGTATGCTAAATTAAATCCATACAGAGTCATTTTTTTACATCACTATGAAATAAATATGAAACTGGAAGCAATACCTGAAGATGTCAATGGCAGGTTGTTTCTTTGTGTGTGCAAGAGGGAAAGTTAAAACCTCTTTACATGCTAGAGTTAAAAGCTAGGATTTGGAAAGCCACTATGCAACAGTTCTCAACCTTATCAGATTAGAGGCATCACTTATTAAACTCAAGGCATCCTTAATGCCAGCTCTTAATTTTCACTCATTTATTTGACGACAAAAAAAAAAAAAAAAAGAGAGAGAGATCAATTCTTATGTTGCAAAAATCTCAGAAAGACCACAACAGGTCAGAAGTGTTTAACATTATGGATTCCTATTAGGAATCTCCAGGCTTATCTTGTGAATCACGTGGAGGTGTTTGTACCTGGTAGCATCTTTACCAGGATCTCATGGTACCATTGTGGGCCATGACACTGGTTGAGACTAGGAGAAGGAACACAGAGTCAAGACAAGAGGAGATGAAGCCACTAGGTCAGTAAATATGTGCTTAACCTGGGCACATATTTTGATTAATGTATATGCTTGTGTTGGATACAATGGTGTCATTTTGAAAGAAGAGATCATTTAGATCCATTGACACAAACCCCCTGAAGTCTCCATTATGGATTCCTTCCAGCCTCAAGTACAGAGCTGTCATAGAAACCAGAATTTGTTTTGACGGATGAAGATACAGTTCGACATGGGTTCAGTAGGCATTTGAGTACCAAAAAGCCTTCTGCAGCTAGAATTTCACTTTAGATTCCATGTTTTAGTCAAAAACAGCTTTTTTTTAAAGATTGGCATGTAACCCTTAAGACTGGTATATAAAGCTCTGAAAATGTTTATAATAAAAATTTGGTTATAAGTGAATTGGTAAGGAAGCAGTACTGCTCTAAAGAGATTTTGAAAAAGAGAAGTTGACAGAAGACTCAGGCTCAGAGCAGTTAAATTTGAGCTGTCTGAGAGGCTAGTTTTAAAAGAATGTCATTCTAAAAACTAAACATGACCAAAATGATTTTTTTTTCTGGGAGTAAGTATCCATCACAGGCAGCTTTAAGGTAGTCTATAAAGCCATCTTCTGAAAAAACTTGGACAATGGAAAAAGGGTAAAGGCTGAACAACCTTTCAGTCCCGAAGGCCAGAGATTAAATAAATTGAAGAATTTGGTGGTGTCTTCATATACTCTATAATTAAAGTTCTTCTTACTTCATACTTAAGCACTATCTTCCAAAGTAACTCTTTGAAGTACTTTTTTTTTTTTTTTAAGTAATGTTGTTTTTGTTTTGTTTTTATACTTCCCTCTAAGTTACTCAGTTAAAATAGGAAAAAGTCTGGGCAGACTATAAATAAAGCATAGAATCATGTACCAGAGCACATAGCTGCCTGATACAAGAGTTTCTCATAACAATTTCTGCCGTATATTTTCCCTTTGGAGAATTCTCACATCTGTGGCAACTGCCCAAAGTGCAAGAACAAATCTTTAATCTATTCCACATTACGAAATGCTCTACCCATTAAAAAAGGGCCACTGAGGAGATCATTAAAATCAGAGGAGTTACAATCTCTCTCTCAATCTCTTTTTCTTACATGTGAACAAGCCTTTTAATAACGTGGTATACAGTGTACATCTTCAAAGCCACACATTTTCTTCCATGTTGTTTTCTATCACTATGGCAGTGAGCTGATCTCAAAATTAACTTCACTGATTTCAGTAGAGCTACAATACACTGCTGTAGGGCATTCTGAAATTGGCTTTAGCCCCCCTGTGCCTACAGCACAAGCTTCAGTTTTTGGAGAACTCTTCCTGAAGTTTCATTCTGCTGTGGAGATCACCCAGAAGAAAGGACTGTTGACAAGCAAACCAGAAGTGTTAGGTTTAGATTTCTGAGGCAGTTCTTCCCCTGCCTGCTCACAGAACTGAACCATTATTGTACTAGCTAACCTACAACTAAGCACAGGTCTGCATAGCTAAATGTATACCATCAACATGGGAGTTGGCAGTCTCTTGCAAACAGATCAAGAAATGGTACCCTTCTGCTCCAACTCTGCCTCCCATGAAGATCCCTTCCACGTGCAGCCTGAGTCAGCAATGCAAAACTGACAGTCTTGCTAGGACGGCATGGCATGTGAACAACAATTTGCTGTGCTCTATTTGTCCCAACAGCTGTTTCTCCAAGTAATTTTATAAAGAACTACAAACCATGGTTTGCATGTGTTAACAAAAAACTAAAATACTTTTGCTTAAAAAAGGACTAAATTTAGAAATAGTTGCAGGTGAATAGGTCCATATATGGAGAGACTTAAGTTTCCAGGGGTGAACACTTCCAGTTTCCATGTTTTCAGCACTTCCAAAAAAATCAGGCTATGAAGTCTCATCAGGCAAACAATCGCATGAAACTTTTTCTGGACATGTCCATCTTTGTAAGGGAGTGAACAGATAACACAAAAGTTGCCATGCTCCATATCTAAGCTTTGACAGAAAGTGCCTTCAGCATAAAGTATAACACCTGCTCACTAGAAATTAGACTGAAATCACAGGTTTCTTTCACTTGCCTCTCAATGAACTGCACTGTATCTGAATAAAAAGTTGCCCAAGAGATTATTCCCTTCCATTAATGTTTGAAGATTAAACAAAAAAGGTCTCATCTCCAATCAGATATTTACCTTGCCCCAAGAACTCAAGATCTGGGCCTTACCTTGTATTGAAAAGAGCTGCCTTCACTGCAACAGAGATTGCATCAAAGAGATTTCCACCACATTCCAGTAACTGAGGTAAGAAGAGACAAAAACAGCCTTTAAGATCAATCAAAATAATACCCAAGAAGTTCTGGTGTGAAACATTACAATATTGTTTTACTTAGGCCTCCTGTACAGCTAAGGTTGAAGTTTAAAATGAAATGCATGCAGCACAGTGGTTTCAAGTGCAGTGGTAAGGATCATTTTCATATGCTGCCCACTACAGCTGATGCAAAGGTGTCACAGGAAGAGGTGGTAAAAAGTTAAATTTGCTAAAATGTGCAATTCAGAAAGTTTCGGCTAGCTGTAGCTACGGCAACATTTAAAAATAAACCCAAAATAAAATAAATTGCAACATTCATTCTCAACAGATGTCATGGAAGACAGTTCACTAAGAAGGCATAAATGAAAAAAAAAAATTTATTTAGAAGGATAGTCTAATGAGCAAAGATTTTAAACAACAGACAGAAATTAAACAATAGCCAGGTCATTTTTTTTCCTGCTGTAAAAGCACAAGGATGAGATCATAATTTAAATAAAAGGTCACGGTGGTTTAAATAAAACCTTAATCCAAAGTCCATTCACTGAATTCAATATGCAGACTGAATGACTTCAATGTGTTTTGGATCAGACCCTCAAAGGAAAGGATGGCCTACATGTTTTCTATCAGTAACTGAAATAAGAGAGAACGAGGCATACACAAAGAGAATACTACACATATTCCAGTTTTCTTGCTGCTCTAACTCACCCATTTGAGTAATGGCAGAAGTCACTGTCAAAAAAAGCATCCAGTAGCAAAGTGTGACTTCTGCAGACTACATTTTCTACTCTGAACTGTCAACTTTCTTTTGAAAATATGTAACCACTTGCCTCCCTACCTTAACAAGCAGTACACATGTGCTTTTCAATTATACTTAGCTCATGTGCAAAATTTTGATGTATGGACAATTTAATCCACTTAAAAAAGAGTCCCACAATGTATTAACTAATTAAAATGTAACTAGGATTATATTTTGGATAGAAGGGTGATGCAAAACACAGATATCTTTGGATAAAAAGAGATGTGATCAGTGTTGGATTTAGGCACAAGCTAAGTAAGCTACAGCTTTGGGCCTCACATTTTGAGGGGCTTCTAAATACAAAAAAAATACAGTAAAACCTCACAAACCTGGCATGCCAGAAATGTGAAAATGCTGGGGAGGGGTGGAGGGTAGCGGCAGCCAGTGCTAGAGCACCAGCTGCACACAGAGCAGTGGCACTGGGTGCTTAATGGAGGTGGCAGCAGCCGCATGCAAGCTTCCCCTGCCACTTCTGGTCTGGCAGGGGGGAACACCGGATATTTTGGTAATGCTATGGGGCCTCATGTTTGACATAGCTTCAGGTCCCAGCATGTCAATCTGGCCCTGAATGTGATCCTATTACTTGGGTATAACAGCTGCTAGATACAGACAGGTTAATCAGATATTTTCAGCACTTACTGGATTTTACTGGTTAAATGCAATTAAGGGACAATATCTTTATTAAACTACAATAATGGAATGTGCCTGCGCTGTTGCTAAGGTTATGTTCAGACTCCTATTGTAAACCCCTATTTGTATTGCAGTGGCACCTACAAGCTAGGAACCCAGTGTGCTAGGCTCAATACAATTCTTTCCTAAACAAACAAGCCACCTTTTCTAGGATGAAACGTTCTATGCTGGGCAAAGTTACATTTAAAGAACGCCTCTTCAGCTGTTTGAGTTGCAGAAAGGAAAAATAAGTTAAGAGAATTGTGCCCATCTTCTTAAACTGCACACTTTTAGCTCATCAGTAATTCAAAAGAATGTGGGGGAAGAGCCCAACCTGTTAGATATTCTTGGAGGAAATTTTTCTTTGCTAAGACTGAAAAATATTTTAGAATAGACATTCAAAGTGAACAAAAAACCCTACCTATTGATTTTCATCAGGGAACTGCTAAGACTTCAGTGGCGCCTAATGGACTCTCCCTGTGTGCACTATGGTGGGAAAACTATAAAGTTTTCCTTCTTCCAGGACATGGTGCTGGAACAATCTAACATAGTTTATAACCTTCTTTGTGGAAATACACAGTAAAAATGATTTTAGGACATTTCATATCAAATACAGAAAAAAATGTGCATGCAAAAAATTGCAACTCTGTGATTCAGACCATGCTCATGCTTTATGCTGCTCTTTTAAAATACTTGTTTATTAAAAAAAAAAACCAACAAAAAAAAACCAAAACAGTCATTTCCTCTGAAAACACCAATGTGCATCCAACACATAGCTGAGAGCCCAGGGGCAGGAGAGGGTTGCATGTGAATCTGAAGTCTGTATAGGTAAAAGCTACTTTCCCTGCAGTCCATTAAACATTTGCAGTGGGACTGTATAGCAGTTAAGACAAGTGTCAAACTAATGTTGTTGGCCACTAGCAAAAATATTTTATACAATGTCTGTTTTTCCTATCAGATACGTCACTATCCATAAACATCTCAAAGATAAATCTTCTCTTTTTCTAAGGCTGCAATTAGGGAATTCTACTTTTAAACAGGAGCTCAATTCTGCTAACTATCCACAAGGTCACAGAAGTAAATAAATAGTGAGGAGAAATGAACCAAGAATTCACTGGTATCAGAGAGACCTTTCAGAACAAGCTACTTTGGGAACAGCCATGCTGTATTCACTCTGATGCAAGAATTCTGCATTTTTAAACCTTTAAATGGAACTTTAATCAAATCTATTCTCCCCTCAATTTACTGTGCAACTTTAACACTAAAAAGGAGCTATTTTTATGCACTGAGAAGGCAAAAGTGCAGTCCAAAGAGTTCTCTTGCTAGATTTGTTCAGGATTATACAGAAGCAAAAAGAAAAAGGTCTACTTTTTAATATTAACCTGAATTTGATGTGTATTTCCACTATACTGCATCTCTAATTCAATACTTTAGTATACTATCTGAGCCCCTGGCTACGGTAGAACAGTAGGAAGAGGTGCAGATGTCTTTAAAGACCAGACTTTCATCCTTACTAAACCTTTGAACATTCCTCGTGTTACTGTTTAGATTAGAAGACAAACTTTGATTCATTAGGACAATTTCCAAGCAATTAAAAGGCATGAACCTGACTGTGTAAATGACAGACTGTGTAACAAGAGAACAGCTACAAGGAAATAAACTTAATCAATATAAATCTGGAAAAGAACCAACCCTCCCCCCACAAAACACACCCATAGCTAGCATTATTCTATCATATATTAGGTATACAGAGTTAGTGTGAGGGCGCACTTTACGATGTCATAATGTATGTCAAGCAAGAAGCACCTTGCTTGCAATATTTGAACCTAAAATGAGAGTCTAAAAGTTATTTACTGACTTCATGGAAATATGCGCAGTACTTAATATTCTGCAGCTCTTTTCATAATTACAAAATAATTGAAGTTTCTTGTGCTATTCCTCAGAACCAGAATTACCATTTCTATTAAATTATTTTAGGCTCTGATAAGCAGGCTGCTGTGACTGAAATGTCACTATGTTTGATCATTCTGTACAGCAAGGTAAGTCACAGTATGCACCATGCCCACTATAATTAGACTAATGCCTTTTTAAAAGAACATACTGGGTTTGCATTTTATGTTCATTTATTTGCTTAGGCCTCGTCTCAGTTTGAGTGGTCTCATTTTCTAAAAATATTACACTTGGTTTTGATAAGAATATTAATATTCGCTGAGCTTTACACAGTCTAAACACTTTACAAATGTTGCCAGATCTAGTTTAAGAAAAACCCCTTGAGATATTTATCAGTTACACATTGACGAATACAGAAGCGGCAGCTCAGGTTTCCTCACTCTCAGACCCATACCCAAGTATCTCTCTCAGAGAGTTTTAAACATGCTACTGCCGTTAGCAACTCACTAAGGTAACATCAAAACACAGACAAAATTTTGTTTCCGCTATTAGTCACTCGCCCTATACCCATGCAATTAATAAAAGCTACTCTTTGCATAGAAAAGCTAAAAACAAACCAAAGCCAATCATCTTCTTGAAATTTCTTTTTTATTCTGTTTCAGGTATCTAGCAGCAATGATAGAGTTAAGAAACACCACCCGCCCCATACACACACAGCATTATAGCAAGGTGCAGACATTCTGTGCTATTTAAGACAACACTGACTTTTATATAACATGCACACTAACATTCCCTGGACCAGTGTCTTGAACTTCATTCACTCTCCTTTTGCTGTACTTACCAAGACATCAACGTAGAGAATCCAACAGTGTTCTCTGGGGTTAATACAAAGCGATTTTAGATCTATGCTGCTGTCATTACTAAATATTCTGTACAACGTATTTGCTATTTCTGTGCCCAGCTCTTCTCCTCCCCGGCCTTCAAATTCCGGAGTAGCATTTGCTGAACTGGAGTGGAAAGGAAAGGGGTGGGGGGAGGAGAGAAGAAAGAAAAGATAAAAATATTTTCCATTTTTAAACCAAGAAACACTGCAAATTCAATTCTTCTAATTGATGAAACTCAAAGCATTTCCTAACTGTTAAACCTCACAATATCTAATAATAATAATACCTGTGAAGAAGGCACTTCATGAAGTGTGGAAAGGAAATAGGGGAAGTATAAGTAGATTTCTTCATAACAGAAAATTAGTTTCAAGGCCTTTCAGAGAGTGTAGGAGTCTCGATTCCCAGTAGCTTCCACACTATAGTGTATAGTTCCTTGCCTTTCTGGAAAAACATTACTTTAGAACTATAACATGCAATTATCTTCGCCCTTTCAAATAACAGAGAAAGCTGCAATAATTTTCAGATGAATAACAATACAGCCCGTTAGAGCTGAATGTTAAATTAATGAGACAAAAGCGCGGGTGAGAAAAGGAAGAAGTGACAATATGACAAGCAGAAAAGGTGCGTTTTAGAATGGCATGACTGCATGACCTTAATTGGCAAGTTCTTTCCTAGAGACTCTGCTACCAAGTTGCTCATTATCCTCAGCAGCTTATGGCAAGCACCAATTAAAGAACTTTGTTTTACAAAATGGATTTGGCAAACACATACATCCTTGGCTTTCTTAATGCCAAAATAACAACTTTTTGCTGATGGCAGCCATGCAGGAAGGCTTTGGGTGCCTGGGGTCTTACATATTGCTAAAACCAGAATTCTAACAAACCAAGACAGTGCACTTATACAAATTCCTCCAAATCCTGGGGAAACAGAACTAAATGTCCAAACAAGAAAACTAAGAAACAAGCAAGTGCTTTAAGCTTTGTCTTGATTGCACTGTAGTATACTGAAAAGACAAAGCATTTCCAAGCTGTGCACCGTTGGAAGAAACTACACCTTTTCTCTCACTTTTACAGACTTCTCTACTCTGACAAACCTAAATTCTGGTTACAGGACAACGAAAAGCAGAGAGTTCCTCAAGACTAATTTAATGTGTTTGAAAGTAACAGGAAAATATTGAAGTGAATTTGCTAGACAATCAAAAATACAGATTTCTTGTTTGCATTTTTTATTTAAATTGTGAGATCAGCCGTCAACTTTCACCTGTACCACCATCACATGAATGCAAATACCTAGTAGGAAGACAAATACTTTACTTACGGAAGTAATCTACTTACAACCTAAAACACAGTTCCCTGTACCTGTTGGTTTACAGCCCACCATATAAAGCTAGGCACTCAAGTATTCCCCTTTATTTCAGTCGCCACTTCCTCCTGCCAGTGGTGAAGAGGGGAAGCAGTGGCAGGAGAAGTGTAGGTGGCAGCTGAAGTAGGGGGCACAAGAGTAGCTGAAATAGGGGGATACGACCAAGTGCCACCATGATTTCCAATACCCTCCCTTGTACCTTTCATGCCCCACTTTCCACCCCCCTAAACCCTCAGAAGGATACTCCCCCCACAGTTTGGAAAAGGCTAACCTAAACTAATCATATAAACCACTGTAAGATGAATGTCAAGTCCTTAAAATTCCTCCCTGTAATACTGTCAACCAAGTATTTGCTTCTACAAAAAAAGGTACCTGGAACACTTATTGCACTGTATGCAGGTGAATTTTGTCTTTGTAGCGATAGCGGTGGTGAAAAAACTGCCTAGGTGAATCCAGATTACTTTTCGTCAGTCTTCAGCAGGATGCTGCACTCATTTGTAGATGCATAATCTTATTACATTGTGGTAATAAATGAGCAACTGTGATCCCATCTAATGGAACTATAATGCAATTGTAAAGTGCATAATGTTCAGTATTACTAAATCACACAACAACTAAGGGTTCAATCTGGCAAGCTTCTGCAGATGGGTAGACCCTAGATAGCAACAGGCTTACTCATATGGATAAGGTGTATATATATATAACCATTTGAAGAATCAAGGCCTAATTTTCTTTACTGGACATGATGCAACTCTCAACATTAAATCAATACTGAAAATTTTACTTGAACAATGGAAGTTTTGCCCAAGGAAGAAACAAGATGAAGTATCTGATCAGGATAACTTCCTCAATGAATTTTACTATATCTTAGTCATATTATTTTGATGCAGTCATTTACAATCAAAAAGGAAAGAAGGAAAAAAGTCAGTTATGGATCAGGTAACAGATTTCAAATACATGGTAAATACTGCCACCTTTAGAATACCAAATATCTTAACAGTTTGGTACAGACATGTTTACACTTGGTTGTTTGAAATATTTTGCCCGTTACACCGATATCATGAAAAAGGACAGGTGCCTTCTTTGGGGCATGCACAAAGATCTTGTCATTGCTAAAGACAATGTGACACCTACACAGAATATAATTTTGGAGTCTTTATTTCTAAAAAAACCCCCATCTTTTCAGCCACAAACACCAATCAAAACTCTTACTAAAGGATCTAATATACAAAAGCCACCACCACAGACCATCTCTCCAGATCAGTCCCTCTGATGTTATCACCCGCAGCGTTTCTTCTTGAATAGTTCAGCACCCCTGTCATCCCCAAGTATCAGGCCTAAAACAATCAAAACCATTAGAGTTTTTTGTTTTTTTTAAATGAAAGATGCATCATTCCTGAAAGCAACTGCATATATAACTGAGATTAACTAGTATATTATTTTACTCAAGTTGTACAATCTAACTTTTGATGAATTGTCTTTGATAAATTGCAAACTAGGTTTGTAAATCTAGTGCTGTTTTGGTGAGCCTTTAAACTAACATATTACTGAGTCAAGAAATGTTGAGCTGGTGTTGAAGGAACTTCATGCCTGTTCCCATAACACAGGCTCATTACATAATTCTATACAGCTGTACACTTCCTGCAATATTTAAGGATATCCAATTACCTGATCACATTATGTATAAGTGAATTTTATGCATCTCCCTGAATCCAGACAGACAGAATTGCTTGAAATATAATGCCCCCAGTAAGGAGACCTGTTATTTATTTTCATTGTTGATAATGCATTGGTCCAATTTGCAAACAACACCCAGAAAGTTTTCCTAGTGTAGTGCATGCCCCCCATTTTGCAAAGTGACTGTAGGCTCCTAAAAGAAGTGTCAAGCCTAAAAGGCTTCTAGGAGAGCGGAGCCTGCTTTTTGCTGCTGTTCTTGCAAAAGCAGTAACCTTCCAGTAACCCTCTTAGGATATGAAACAAAGAGGAAGCTAACTGTCTGACTATAGGTAGCACTGAGTACTAAACAGACAAACTACACCTGGACCTATCCACATTAAGGCAGAGAAAGGAAAACTTATATAGAACAAGTTGTATCACAGTTCAGACTGATCATAGATTAACATGATGTTAAGGTCATGATGGGGACCATGTGGAGGTCTAGACTGGCTACAAAAAGAAGGAAATATCTATAGTTGAAATAGAACAAGTCTGAGCTGACCACAATGGGCCCCCTTCGTAATCTGAAAATAATCTTCAAATGACTGTTACAAGCTTGATAACTTGCTGATTATTCGGAAGAACAGGTAAGATGAGGGAAAAAATAGGAACTGAAAGGAGACAAGCACAAAACATGTGGAGATCGGACACAGACGAGGATCAGCAACTGAAGAGGTGGTAGAATTTGACTGGATGACAGCAAACAAAGAACTGTGAGGTATAAAATAGAAGGTTGCATGAAAAGTAATTGGGGGGGGGGGTGCAACACCGAAGACACCACTGTGCAGATGCACAGAAGCCCCCTTGCCTGATGACTAAGCCTGGCTAGCAACGTTGCCAAAATTATCATCCTAGAAGTAATGTATCTGATTATTTTATTTTGCTTTGTTTATTATCTGTCAATAAATCAATGTATCCTGTATGACTGGAATGGTCTGAAGTCTCACTTACTGCTTGAGCCACCTCAAATTTACCTGCAGTTGAGGTGTAACACTAACATATGTGAAGGCATCATGAAACGTTTACCTGCTCCAGGCTCTAGTTTATCCCTCCAGATAAACTCCTTTTATGGATAAAAATGTCAAAAAAGCAAATAACAACAAAGTACTTGTCTGCTCTCAAGCAGTAGCAGCTCATACTCATCTAGCTCCATATCTCCATGAAAAGACCCGTTCACTATGCCAAATATCATAGCTTTTTTTCTCTCTGCACCAAGATCTTTTTTCTCTGTAAAAATCACCTCGTATATGGTCATTTATATATCTTAATTTCTGACCTTAAAACAGGTCAAACAAGACTGACAAGGATCTCCAACCTCTACTCCAGTGGTTCTTAACCAGAGCACTATTAATGCCCCCACAGGGGTGCCATGCTGCTAATGCTACTATGCCTGTAGCAGTAGCCAACTAAAACTGCCCTGCACATACTCCTGCTGCACTAGGGCTCTAATTAATCTAGAGCAGACAGGACCTGGTTTGTGTTGTATGGTCATTCCTAGTCTGCACCCCCTCCCTTATCCCAGAAACAGGCATGTGGGACAGTTTCTAGAAGGAGCATAGGAGGCGCCAGAACAGAAAGGGCTATAAAGCCCATGGCAGTTCCTACACTCTTTAGGCTGATCAGTCTTAATGTAGGAGAAGCACTTACAAGTGCCATTGCTCTCCCTGGACTGTGTGTGCAGTAGGCCCACTGAGCAATTTTATCTGGAGGCAGCAACACCCAGTTGAGAAGCACTGAGATAAGCTGAGGGAGTCCTAACTGGTTCCGAACCAGGAATGCCACCACGTTCAAAGGAGTGAAGGGGTGGCCCAACTCTGAAAGAGCCGAGACTGACTGTGCTACTTCTTGCATGCCATTTAGGAGGTATACGGATGACTTGTGATAACCCAGGAAACTGACAACTGATGAGATCATCTAGGGACCTTTATGATGGTTTACAGTATCAGTGAGGACAGTATCAAAAGCATATCAACAGAATTGCCCACCGTTCATAGGGCGGCACAGCTGCAAAACTTATGGCCTATGCATTTCATCACAAACCAGCAAAACAAGTCTGGAAACCCAGCAGGAGCTAAGGGGAGTCCAGCTTTTGAAGCAGAACAGATGGCCAGGCTTGGATAAAAAGTGCAGATCCTCACTCCCTTTATTCAAAGATAAAACAAATTAAAAAATATCCAACGCATGCTCTGAATGTGCATTGAATCCAGATTTACATGTCAGGGCAACTGTCTTTTTTATTCTTAAATTTGCAGTATAACCAATGACAGATCACTGGTGCAGTCAAAAGCATTAAACAAGTCTCTCTTTTTTTTTTTAGTACCAAGATAGAGAGACAGAGAAAGCATCACATTTAATAGTAGAGGTGCACCAGTACATTGGTCTGATATTGGATCAGCACCAATATAAAGAAAATTAATCATACTGGAAATTGACTTGAATTAGCTGATAATTTGGCTGATAAATGCCCGTGCGTGCATACAGCCACAGGCAGCATACAGGCAGGAAGGAGCACAACCCAGCAGCTTGGACAGCTGTGTGCAGCTGGTAAGTATGGTGTGTGTGGGGATGCAGATCAAGGACCCCACAGCGAGGGAGAAGTGGGGCTGGGGAAGGGGCAGAGACAAATGCTGCCCAGCTGCAGCTTGTCCAGGGGGCACAGACAGCTCCCACTGCTGTGTGCCACTCATCTGGGAGGGCATGGGGAGCCATGCCCCCAAATCTGTGTGGAGCTCTTCCCGGCCCACCCTGCCCCAATCTAGGGGGCACACCCCCTCCCATGCCCTCTTGGACAAGTAGCGGGAATAGTGCTGGGAGCTGCTGGATAAGCAGGCAAGCACTGGACCAGCAGCTCCTGCATGAGCAGCACACAGTGTGGGGAGCCTCCCCCCCACGCCCCCTGGACAAGCCGCGGCTCCATCCCATGCCCGCCCCACCCCAGCTGGCCAGTGCTTGCCCCAGCCCCACTCGCCCCTCACTGCAGGGGCCTTGATCTGCCCCCGTACCCTTCGCTCCCCCCTTCCCTTCTACCACACTAGACTTACCAGCTGCATGCAGCTCTCCAAGCTGCTGGGCTGGTATTGGAAATTGGACTGGTATCCGATGGTGAGATGGTATCGGAATACTTAAAAATTGGCTACCGGTATCTACTCCAGTGCACCCCTATTTAAATTATATGCTTATGATGTAGAGCAACATTCCAGCATGAGACATCTTGGGCACTCACTTCAGCCCCCCCACGTACTGGAGGAGACGTGACTATTGTGCAGGCCATGAACTTGCTTTTGTGAACAAACAGAACAAATCAACTGCCAATTGACTCCAAACCATGTGCTACAAGTAACAGCACTCACTGTAAGCTGAAAGGGGCCATATGCCTCTCTCAGTATAGAAAAGAAGAAAAGTGTGGTCAACAGAACAAAGGATGGAGAGAAATAGGGTTTTCTGGACAGAAGGTGGTTCATCTGGAAGCCTGGGACTGTTCCAATAGTGTAAGGAAGCCAAGAAGTCTTAGAAGTAAGTGCTTGAATGACAGCATAAGAGCACCAAGGGAAAAAGAATTCTTAATTTGAACAAATAAAATCTTAAACCTCATATTTCAACAATGAAGACCATGTTGTGAAATTATGTACAATTACTACCATCTAGTGGCAGCCTGAAAAAAAACCACTGTAATTACAGAGTATGAGCAGACATTAGATGTTGTATTTGCTCCAGGACTAGTTGTGACCTGTGTCTGTCCCAGAGCAGAAAAGTTGTGGGACTGTCATGTCCACATGCCAACCCTCTGACAGGGGCTCAGTGACTGGCTGAATGCACTGCTGCTTTTTTGCCACTGATACAATCCCAGGACATCCAATGAGACACATTTTGCAATTTCCCAGGACAACCTGTTAGTGGATCTTAACTCTCAAACCTTTTTAGGGTCTGTCCCAGAACAACAGAAAGGAATGCCTGGATGATCACAATTTGTCCCAGGAAAAAATGGATTCTCCCGAGACAAATGTTGTGTTTGTTCATAGCCTAGAGTTACAACTGCATGTTTCTAGCATCATCATTTTTTTAACTATACTTCACTTCAGAGAGAACAAAGAACTTGTCTCAAAAAAGCAACAACAACAAAAAACCCTCCAAAAAGTTATTTTAGAAAACCTTCTTGAACCTAAGAAGGGACAAAAGCATTCTCAAACCAACTTCAGTTTTCCCCAAGTGCAGGCTGTAGCCATCACACTTTTATCTTGAAGGCAAACACACCATTCACATAGGTCAGTGGTATTCCACCTTTTCGGCTAGTGGGTTGGATGGGCAGTGCCCATTCCCTCTGCAGGGCAGATCCTGTGGGGCCCCCATCTGGACAAACACCAAACAGCCATGTGGTGGAAGGTGCTGTGACCTGGGCTCATCCAACCCCACAGAAAGAGGGGACATGGCTTGCCCCACGGGAGGAAGGGAGCATGACCTAGCCCCAACCAGGCTGACAGATGGAAGGGGGCTGAGCCCAGCCTTGATGAGAGGGGATGGAGTGGGGCCTGGCCCGTATGGAGAAGGGAGTCCAGGCTGGCCCCCACCCGGCAGCCTGGAGGAAAAGGGGGCATGGCCTGGCTCCAATCTGGCCATATTGGGAAAGGGTTATGGCCCAACTCTGACCCATCCCATGGAGCTTGGCATTTTGGCAGTAGGGAGGGATGGCAGCACTGGCACTGCTCCTTCACTGCCAAATTTCCCAACCCATTGGGAGCCCTGCAGGCTGGATTCTAAGGCTTGGCTAGTCCCATTTGGCCTGTGGGCCAGAGACTGAGCACCCACTATAGGCAATCAGTTAAGACTGCTAGGTCAGGAACAGGTTCTCTAATCACAACATCCATTCACACACAGCTGCTTGCCTCTCTCTCACCCCCCCTGCCATGAAGTGAGACAGATGACAACTACAAAATACAGCCCAAAATTAAGATAATTTAACAAGAATTTGAGAATGTACAATATTAGTTTCTGATGAAAACAGAACACCAGTTCATTTTCTTGGTCCCTCAAGGCAGTTGTTTTAGCTAACGGACATACCTCCAAAATGACAAGCAGCACCTGTTATTATTTGTTTGCTAACCCAAAAGGACCCTGGCTGGCAGCCCATTTCACTGAACATTACTAAGCCAGGGAGACGGATGCAGCAATTTCCAGCCTTGGGCTTTTTTCATTTAGTATTGGTCAGGACTAACCCCAGAAGACAAAGAAAATTATGCATGAGGGGCCAGCAGGGGATTTCATGCTTCGGGGCAACCAACACGGATTCATCAGTGGCAGGTCCTGTCAGACCAACCTGGTGGCCTTCTATGATCAGATAACCAAATCATTAGATGCAGGGGTAGCAGTAGACATAGTCTTCCTGGACCTTCAGAAGGCCTTCAACACCGTCTCTCACCCCGTTCTCATTAAGAAACTGGGGGCTGTGGTGTAGACATCCACACAGTCAAATGGGTTGCCAACTGGCTGGACGGCCGCACCCAGAGAGCGGTGGTGGATGGGTCACTTTCATCCTGGAGGGATGTGGGCAGTGGGGTTCCGCAGGGCTCCGTCCTCAGGCCCGCACTATTCAACATCTTCATCTAGAGACCCTCTGGGTAAAAATTCGTGGGGAATTCGGCACAGGGGACACAAGGGTGGGAGTCTACTACAGACCTCCCACTCAAAGTCCCGAGCTTGACCAGGAGTTCGCCCGGGAACTGACTGAGGCCGCTTGCTCCAGGA
>NW_017728886.1:78469490-78482832 GCF_001723895.1 Crocodylus porosus
ATCAGTGACTTGGACGAGGGGGTAAAAAGCACCCTGTTCAAATTTGCTGGTGACACTAAGATGTGGGGGGATGTGGGCACGCTAGAAGGGAGCAATAAGCTACAGTCAGACCTAGACAGGTTACAAGGGTGGGCGGATGTGAATAGGATGGGATTCAACACCGACAAGTGCAAGGTGATGCACCTGGGGAAGAACAACCAGCATCATACCTACAGGTTGAGGAACTCCCTTCTTGTCAGTACAGAGGCAGAAAAGGATCTTGGAGTCATCATTGACTCCAAGATGAACGTGGGTCAGCAGCATGGGGAAGCAGTTAGGAAGGCCAACTGCACTGTGTCATGCATCCACAGATGCATCTCGAGCAGGTCCAAAGAGGTGATCCTCCCCCTCTATGCGGCACCAGTCAGGCTGCAGCTAGAGTACTGCGTCCAGTTCTGGGCACTGCACTTCAAGAGGGATGTGGACAGTATGGAGAGGGTCCAGAGGAGGGCCACTCGCATGAGCAGCGGCAGCAGGGCAGGCTCTATGAGGAGAGTCTACAGGACCTGAACCTGTTCAGCCTCCACAAGAGAAGGCTGAGGGGGGTGAAATCTAGTGGCCTGTTACAAACTAGTCAGGGGGGACCAGCAGGCACTGGGGGAAGTCCCTGTTCCTCCATGCACTGCCAGGAGTGACCAGGAATAATGGTTACAAGCTGGTAGAGGGTAAATTTAGGCTAGATATCAGGAGGTGCTACTTCACGGTCAGGGCGGCTAGAGTCTGGAACCAACTTCCAAGAGAGGTGGTCCTGGCTCCTACCCTAGGGGTTTTTAAGAGGAGGTTGGATGGACATCTTGCTGGGGTTGTTTGACCCCAGTATTGTTTCCTGCCATGGCGGGGGGTCAGACTAGATGATCTACTCAGGTCCCTTCCGATCCTAGAAACTATGAAACTATGAAAGTGCAATTGGGGACACTTCGTATGCAAGTCTTGGAACTGACAGGCCAGACCTCTCTGGTAACTGGAAGAGACAGAAAAAGAAATACTGCCAATTAAATATTCTTTTAGCAGCTACTGGAGAACAACTATCAATTTTTATACTGATCTTCACTGCTAAAACTGATCTTACTTGGCATACTGCAGACTGGATAATGAGCTTTAGTAATGGTTGTGAGAGAAGTGAAAGATGCAAATAATGGTGGTGCCTATGGACAACAGGATCAAAAAAAACAAAACAAAAAAACCCCTTCCCTTAAGGGGATGATCATCTCATACCTTCTTACTGCAAGTTTTTCTTTTGTTGCACCTTCCTCTGAAATAACTGTTGGCCAGTGCCAGTGGCCAGAGACAAGAAACTGAACTAGGCCAACTAAACCTGTCCGGCATTTTTTGTTTTGAAGGACGTGGAAGGAGCATAGAGGTGGGGGGCCAGTGCAGTGGTGAGGAATTTCCTCAGCCTGGGCAACTTGTACTCATATATAGCTACGAAGGCTGAAAAAGAACCCCATTCTTGGAGACAATAATAGTTTTCCAGTATTAAGAACTGAGAAAGAAATTTGTCAGCTGTTTAGACATCTAGCATAAAAGTAACAATACCAAATAACAGTTGACTTTATTTAAAATTATATGTACAACAGTTATCTCGAGAAATTTCCAGTGTCTACTTTCTGATCCATACAAGTCCACAAACAATGTCTACTGTCCCTACCTAAATGGCAGCATGTTAAATTCATAATCACACTGAGATGCCACGGTGTTGGTTCTTAAAACATGGAAACTTGGACTCTTGGGCTCTCTCTAGTCCCTTTCATAAAATCGACAACCAGGAATGTGAGCATAAACCAGTAATCCTTAATCTGGGTGCTAGAAGATACCTTTAGGGATGCTGAACAATATTAGCACTGTTAGGTACACAAAACCAAACAATTCACAAGATAAAACCAGAGACTTCAAATAGGAATTGATGAAGTCTTTCTGGGTTCTTTGCAACAGAAAGATACTATATTATTTTCCTGTAGTCGTCATTCCCTATTGTTTTACCATAGTGGTGCTCTATTAAAACAAAAAAACCCAGAAAACTGCCCCCAAATTCCAAAATAGTTATGAAAGGGCACCTTAACTTTAAAAAGATTGAGACTCACTGGTTTAAGCAATTCTTCATTTACATCTGAGAAAGCAAGAAACAATGGTTTTTAGCTCATGGAACAAACTGTGCTTTATCAAAAACAATATAATTAAATCCATCTCAAGGCAGCCAAGTGACATATCCTTAATACATAGAGTGGATTAAACTGCTACTGAGAGTCCAAAAATAAAGTTTTCAACTATTTTTCCATTGTTTTGAAGCGACAGTATACATCTGAAATCTAACATAATTTTTAGAATCAGTTTTTAGGTACCATATCTGGCCCTGACTCAGTTTTCCAATTACTGTGGTCTTGTTTTTACAAATTTCTGATTTGGGACAGGGGAGGAATAAATATATAAATTTTTATCCACTTTGCTGCTGTACGAAAGACCTGCAGAGTGTCAAAGATTAAAGTCTTTGATTTCAGATGTCGATGGCAAAAGGTCAGATGACAAAAGGTCAGAGGCTAACACAACAAACTCTGTGGTTGTAATTTATCCCTCTGTATTAACAGTGTTGCATATACACACCCCTGTCTGTGCCTCATTTCAAATTACTTGAGCTTTCCATACGAGAGAATCTGACCTTGACAGCCCAGCACAAAAGATAAAGTATCTATAGTAATGAAATTAGCTAACTTTAGTGAAGTTGTAAAATTAATTAAATATACTATGTGCGCCATCCTGTGACCAAACAGAACCAGTACCACCCAAGTAAAAATAACCCCCCTTTTTTATGAAACCTGAGCAAACAAAGAAAGCACAAGTGCTAACTCATTAATTATTTATAATTGGCGTATACTAATTGGTTACCTGTGAAAAGTATAACTTTGAAAGAACTTCCGCCCAAAGCAGAGAACTGCATATACACTCAAGAAGAACAGATTGTGCACGAATATTTCTCTCCGCCTACGTTATCTTTCTGGCGAATCCCCATTTATCTCTCTATCTCTGGTGTTATCTTTCTTATCAAGAGCTCTCGGTAATCTGCAGACTGCAATGGCTTATATGAATCGCTCGGAAGCAACTGTCTTACCCACCCTGTAAATGCTGGGTAACATGATATCTGCATGCTGTAACTAAATCAATCAGCTCCACTGCCTACGCTCTAGCCATCAGAAGCGTAAGTAAAGTAAATCTTTTGTGAAAACATCACACTGTCTTTAAATCATCCTGACTCCGGCTCACCGTTATCACCCACCTGCCCGGTCATAAATCCCCCTCCTCGGACCAAGCTGGTCGTGCTGACCCAGGCTCGCAGGTCAAGGGTGCACCAGCGGTATGGGGCGTGACACAGAGAACGGAGAGAACTGATGGACAATATACAAACACAAACATCTCTTCTGTTTTCGTAAGAGTTACAGTAATTGTGCGCTTTAGCGGATATTTATCAAGCTGACACTGGCTAGTTTTTGTTTGGTTCAGAGAATCGTACCAGTGCGGCAGGAGTAGCAATACAAATTCTATAATTTACAAAAGTAACACAATAGCTTGCTTCCCCTGTGCAGAGCAGGCTGAAAAAAGGAGTTTACTGAAGTTCATCAGTTTTTCCTGACTTCTTTGTTTACTCAAAATTTGGGTTTAATTCCCATTTTTGACATTATACTGACCAATCAACAAAGAATTCCAGGTAACCTTCATCTGGTTTCTCCAGCTTCGGCGTTCCCATTTCAGCTTTGACTCCTACCAAGATGTCAGTGTGGCCCTGTTAAAATGAACACTCGGTTCAACCAGAAATATAGAAGCAACTTGCTTGGAATAAAATGTATCCATAATGGTTTTAATTAATTAGTTATTTGCATAAATTATTCTGCCATGTCACATTTTGAGTCTGAGCCAATTTTTGCTTTAATAAATGTAAAGTTTTTTGAAGAACACTGTTAATCGTGAACATATTAGCCCACAAATATTTGTCTTCTATCAATAGGACAGTCTATATATCCATTTTTGCATCATTTCAGTTCCAAAATAAATACTTTCAGAACCATTAAAACATTTCAAGTGATAGCTACCACCTCTTCATACAAGTCATATGCCCTAGAATAGTAATTCCACTCAACTGTGATATTAACATGGAAAATAAATTCCCTCTCTATTGCTCACAGTAGTGACTGCTTTTGCCAGATTAAACACTATTATTTCATAGCGAAGACTTCCCCCAGACTTCTATGTCTAGCTCAAGTTACACAGGCCATTCCTAAAGGATGTTCAGATACATATCTTTTCACTACCTCCTACAATATCACGAGCTCTAATCTGTGGCATTTATCAATAACAAGCTACTATATTTATAACCAGGTCATGGACTTGAATTCAGTATCACAACAGTTTCAGAATCTCCACCAACAATATATACAGATTCTGGGAGTTGTACTTACAAGCTTCACCCTTGCAGATCCACTTGTGTTTGATACCACATCTGTTTCTACTTCAATGCATCTATAGTCTTCACAGCCACGGCCATCTACCCGAAGATCCTCCTAAACATAAAAACCACCACAGCTTTGTTAAGCAACATCAATTCACCTTTAAAAGAAAAAGCCAAAAAAAAAAAATAAAACTTCCACATTTCATCTGAGGGACAGCATTCATGAGTAAAGAAAAAGGACAGTTCAGAGGTTAACATACTTGACTCAGCAGGGTTCAATTCCCAATTCTGCTAATAACGTCTGTGTGAAACGTAAAATAGAACTGGTACAACTTCCTTCCTACTCTGCACAACTTGTTTTGTCTTGAAACTGCGTATGGGCAGAACAACTCATGTAACAAGTTCTCAGGCATTCCAACAAGTTTGTCATCAGAGAGATCATTGCAGTTCAGGGCCTTAGACTTCAAGGTCCTCAAGGCAGCATGCTTCTTTAATATCTAGCACAACAGTGCTCTGCTCCTCAGAGCCTTCAGCTCATGAAAACTTGTGCTAAATATACTTGAAAGGCAGGGTAATCAAGCCTAGCTTCCTTTTCATAGCACCTGATGAAGCACACTTCAACTTGTGCTAAATATATGGGAAAAGGAGGCTAGCTCTGCATCTTGTAGACTCAAGCATGTGTATGTACATGCATGCAGGCACACGTGTGCAATTCTGTGAGCCCACAAGGTGCACAGCTACCCTGCCCTTCCCATATATTTAACACAAGCTTCTGTGAGCTGAACTGTACTTCATCAGATGCTGTGAAAAGCCTGGCATCCTGAAGTGAGCTTCAGCTCATGAAAGCTTGTGCTAAATCATAGAATTATACAAAATTAGGGTTGGAAGGTTCCCTCAGAAGGTCATCTAGTCCAAACAGCAGCTCAAAGCAGGACCATCCCCAACTACATCATTCTAGCCAGGGCTTTGTTCCACTGGGCCTTGAAAACCTCCAAAGATGAAAATGTCACTACCTTTCTAGGCAACCTGTTCCATTGCTTCACCATCACCCTGGTGATAAAGATTTTCCTAATATCCAACCTAAACCTCCCTTGTTGAAACTTGAGACCATTGCTCGTTCTGTCATCTGCCACCACTGAAAACAGTCTGGCTCAGGGGTAAGCAATTATTTCGGGTGGAGGGCCACTTACCCAGTTTTGGCAAGCTGTCGAGGGCCTCATGGGTAGCCCCGCCCCTTGACAGGTCTCCCACCCCTGGTCACCATCTTGGGACCAATGTCCCAATGTCTTAGGGCCAGTGCTGGTGAGGCCCAGAGTGGGGTGCAGGCTGGCAGGGGTCTGTGGAGATGGGTTGGGCTGCACCAGCAGGGAGCGGGGAGCTGGCCTGGCTCCATAGAGCTCCTGCCACCCGGGACCCCTGTACTCCTGCCGCCCTGCTCTGGGCTCTGCTGGCACTGGCCCCAGGACACCGGTGTGGGCCCTGTGTACCCTCTCACTCCCAGCGCCCCCTGAGCCCCACGGTACAGGTGGGGAGCAGTGTACAGCCCCGATCCCCTGTTCTGCAGCATGGAATGAACTGGTGCTGAGTGTAGGGAAAAGCAGCACCCCCTCCTGCCTGTGGTCAATGTCCTGCGCTGCAGCCACTGACAGCCCACGCATGGAAGGGGTTGTTTGTCCCACGCTCAGCACCAGCTTGTAACCTACCCCTGCTGCCAGCCAGGGCCCCACACTGGCTCCAGGCTCACCCATTAGGGCTGTGCCGCAGCGAAAGCAGCTGCAGCCCCCCCGCTTGCTGCGCTGGGCAGCGTTTACCACCACCACCTCTGGGCTGCCCAGCACGCGAGCTCTGGGCGGGCAACAGCAGCAAACACTGCTCGGCATGGCAAGCGTGGCGGGGGGGAAGGGGAGCACAGCTGCTGCCACTGTGCGCATACCCGATTGGCAAGCCCAGAACTAGCGCAGGATCCAGGCTGGCAGTGGGGGTGGCTTACAAGTTGGTGCTGAGTGCAGGACAAGCGGCCCCCTCCCCCACCCTGTGCCCAATGCCCTGCACTGCAGCTGCTTGCAGCCCATGTGAGGCTGCCTTTGCCTGCTTAGGACAGCCTTGCATGGGCTGCAAGTGGCTGCAGCAGGGAGCACTGACCACAGGGCAGGGGAGGGGTCACTTTTCTCCAGGCTCCTTCTCTGCCCTCCCCCCAACCCCCTGAGGTTCCAGCCCATGCAGCCACATGGTCCCAGGCCAGAAACCCCTGCTGGAGTGGGGCTGGGTGGGCCCTGCTGTTGTGGGAGCCCGCCAGGCTTCCCCTGGGTCCTACTGGCCCTGGTTCTGTCATTTTTTACATGAACCAAAGACAGATAAATATTAATTTTCTAAAACTTTTTAGGGGCCCTGTGGGCCAGATAGAACGGCCTCACGGGCCAGATGCGGGCCATGGGCCATTTCTGCCCACCCTGGTCTAGTTCAATCCTCTTTGGAACCACCCTTCAAGTAGTTAAAGGCTACTATCAAATCCCCCCTCAGTCTTCTCTTCTGCAGACTAAATAAACCCAGCTCCCCCAGCTTCTCCTCAAGTCCTGTGCCCCAACCCCCTAACCATTTTCACTGTACTTCACTGAATTCTCTCCAACTTGTCCATATCCTTTCTGTAGTGGGGGGCCCAAAACTGAACACAGTACTCCAGATGTGACCTCACCAGTGCTGAAGAAGGGAATAATCACTTCCTTCAATCTGCTGGTAACACTCCTACTACCATAGCCCAGGATGCTGTTAGCTTCCTTGGCAACCAGGGAGCACTGTTGGCTCATATCTAAATATACATAAAAAATAGGATAAAAAGTGTGTGTAAAAGGTTTTTCACCTTGTAGACTCACAAAACTGGAAGTGCACATGCATGCATGTGCATACATACTTCGGTGAGTCTACAAGATGCAGGGTGAGTCGCATCTATTTCTACTATGCTTGTAATATATTTAGCACAAATCTACCCTGCCTTTCATATATATTTAACACAAGCTTTTGTGAGCTGAAGTGCACTTTATCAGACACTGTGAAAAGTAGAGGTGCACCAATATATCAGCTGCATTTCAGATTGGCACCGATAAGAGGGAAATTTACATTATCAGCTATTGGCTTTTTTGGTCTGGTGTATCTGATAACGTTCACTGATAAACATAATAATTATGCCTTCTGGCCAGGGCCCCCTTACACCGCATGCATACGCATGGCCACACACATGTACATGGCCAGGAATGCAGCTGGGCAGCATGGAGAGCAGCTCCCTGCAAGTAAATCTATGGGGAGGCCGGCATGGGGGAGGGAGATCAAGGCCCTCATGGTGAGAAAGGGAGTGGGGGGCAGGGATTAGGGTCACTGCCCAGCTAGGGCGGTAAATGGGACGTGGGGCAAGGGCAGGATGGAGCTATGGGTGACTCGTCCAAGGGATGTGGGGGGAGGGATGAGATGGCTCCCCACTGCTGTGCAAGCCCCAGGTAGGCATTGTGGGGGCATGTGCCCCTCCAAATTTGTACGCAGGGTGGATACAGGCTGCCTGTTGTGGGCTCAGGGTTCTCTGCCCTGCTGTCTTTTCCCCAGGAGCCCTGTGCCACCCAGCAGCATTGAGGGTGGCAAGTTGTGAGGCTGGCATGGGGCTCCCAGGCAAAGGCAGCAGAGTGGAAACCCCGAGCCTGCAGCAGGCAACCTGCATCCACCTTTACCTTGCTTGGTTCTGCTCTGGTTAAAAGCATCCCTGGGCTTAAAAAGGGTGGCAGTGGTACTTAAACTAAAGCTCATTTGACAAGCTTTAGTTCAAATGCCCCCACCACCATTTTAAGCACTGGGATGCTGATACCCTGGACGAGCCACTTTGTCCCACTCTGTGCTCCAGGTCCCAGCCCCGCTCCCTCCCTCACTTAGGGGGCCTCTATCTGCCCCCCCTTCGCCTCCACAGACTTAACTGTGGGGTCCTGCTCTCCAGACCACCCAGCTGTGCTCCTGTAAGTCAGTTATCAAATCAGTACCACCCGACATGCCTGGTGAATAATCAACTATCAGTAACAGCCTATAAAGTCTTTAATTGGTGCACCCCTACTGAAAAGCCTGGCTTCTTTTTCACAGCACTTTACGAAGCACACTTCAGCTCATGAAACCTTGTGCTACATAGATGTGAAAGGCAGGGCAGCTTTCACCAAA
Organism: Crocodylus porosus; assembly: GCF_001723895.1. Lineage (NCBI taxonomy): Eukaryota > Metazoa > Chordata > Crocodylia > Crocodylidae > Crocodylus > Crocodylus porosus. The sequence continues at coordinate 78,478,153 of NW_017728886.1, forward strand.
GCAAGCATAGTATGCCCACGTGCACACACACAGGTTTGTGAGCATCCAAGGTGCACAGCCCCCGAGCCCTCCCCCGCTACTCAGCGTAGCGCCACCCTCCCTCACAAGACAAAGCTCAGAACTGCAGAGAGCAATCCCCTGCACCTAAACCAGTCCGCCTGCGGGGTGTCTTCGCGCCCCTGAAGGCCACACGGAACGAGAGCCGGAAGCAGGCACCACCCTGGGGCTGGGAGGGGGGAAGTGGCGCCCCGGGAGCAGCGAGGCGGAGCAGCTGGGGGAAGGGAGCCCGTTACCTGGACCCCGTGCACGACGTAGACCTTCTCCGCCTCGCTCAGCACCACAGACGCCATGCCCCGCGCCAGCTTTCAAACACTTCCGGCTCACTGCGGAAACCGTCATCAAAACGCGACAAAGCTCCTCGGACGTTTCTCAGCCGCCGTGGGGAACCGCACCGAGGGTACGTAACTTCCGCTCCGTGACGCATAGTGAAGCGACTGACACCTCCTGGGTCACAGGCTCTCCCGCTTCCAGGAACCGTGGGAAGTGAGGCACTGACTCAGCGCATGCGCAGGGAAAGTTGAGGGCTCGCGCATGCGCATCCGTGTTACTTGAAGAACGTGTATGCTTATAGGTGGGGCCTTAGCGTATAGGGCTCCCCTGCCGCCCCCCCCCCCCATAATAGGGCATCGTGGTCTCTGGGCGGTAATCCACCGAGTGCATATCATAGAAACCGGTGTGAGAGCCTGCAGTGCTCGATACCACATTTACCCAAGGAGCCTTGTTTACCCCTATCTTACATCAACAGGGCTACCCCCTGCACCCCTGGTTTCCCTATAGGTATCCGGCCAGGCACAACAGCACTCAGTTTGCCCCTGGCTCTGGACGGGGGACAAGAAATGAATGTCAAGACATCAGCTTCACTTGCTGCATCTCTTGATGGAGGTGCAGCCTGGACTGAGTCACCCTGCGGGTGAGTCACATAGAAGGTGCGCGCATGCACACACCCCAGGGACACTGAAAGAACGTGATTACAAAGGCAATGCCTCAAAGGTGGGAGATGGCAGAATTTTAACACTGATCTAAAAGATCCTATGAGTCACTTCACTTAAGCGTTGCACAGGTCAGGTAGTTTAACAGATTTCCTTCTTGGGTATTTCTTGAGATCTGGTCAAAGGGACTTGTATTTTGGACATCTAAAGAGCTTATATAACTCGGGGGGGGGGGCTGTGTTTCAAGGTGTCTCAAACTGGGGGGACCTAAAAGTATTAAATGGGTTGGACCTTCATTTCTCTGAGACTTGGTTCCTCAGTGATGGAACTGGGGATAATAATACCTGAGAATTTCCTTAAAATAAGTTCATTTAAGCATATGATGCACTTACATGCCATATGCTACACTATAGCAGCTATAGGAAGCCCTTTCCCTTTTTCTGCATCTTTGTGACGAGGTATTTAGCAGAATTTGCAGTTTTGTTGGAATATGATGGGGCTGCGCCATAAGCACTTCTGTTATGGCCTGTAGGAAACCCTAAGTGGAAATTATAGCTCTGTCTTCAGAGCAGAGTTTGAATTGGGTGTGACAAATCAAACATAGGGATTCAATCTGAACAAGGAGAAAATAGTGAATAGCTCATTCAATGAGCACCATCTTTTTTGGGTACTTCTGCTTCTCATGTCGTGTCTGAGGTTGTTGATGAGAGGTATTTAGCTGTATTTGCATGTTCATTAGAATCTGGCAGGGCTGCAATGTGAGTACCTCTGCTACGGCCGTTCTGCTATTCTGGGCACTGGATGAGGTAGGCAGTCATCTGGAATACATCCATAGAGCAACAGGGCTGAAAGGGACCTCCAGAGGTCATTTAGTACAACCCCCCTGCCTGAGGCAGGATCATTCCTATCCAAACTACCCTATACAAACCATAATCTAAACTCTATGTAAGACTACCATCAACCCTGATGCAATACAAACCCAGCACCCTAACTTGGCACAGGTAAAGCAGGGGAACCACAGTGCCAACATCCTGCTTCTATGAAATGTTCTCAATGTAGATTCAAGAGATTGGGAGTAGAGGGCCACAGCCCCTGCTACAGAGAAAGACAAACTTCCACAGTCCAAAACAACCTGACCATGGGGTAAAATTCCTTCCTGACCTCATATATGACGATCAATTTGACCCTGAGCAGAAAAGTAAGACTGTTGAACCAGGAAGCTATAATTACAGCTAATGTGTGTCATAATGACACAGGCACCACGGGGCTGCTAAACTGAGCTTCCACAGGTTACCTTCATTTGGAATTTCCTACATTTTGAGCATTTTGACATTTTGAGTTGGCAACCTTAACATTCTTTTAACATAGGGTTTTTTGAGGGGGGGACATCACGTATGGGTTTTTTTTTAATCTTCAAGGAGTAGCATACTCACTGCAGTTAGCATTGTTGTGATGCTGTCAAAAGAACCTTTCTCATCTACTGAGCATGAGCACAGTGCAGTATTTCAAAGGTTTAGAATTTCAGTGTTAGCAACTCGTGATTTTTGGTGTTGCTCTTAAAATCTATGCTTGGGGATGTGAAAAACAGTTCTTTTATATATATTTGCATGTATGTGTAAAAGAGCTAAGTTTTTCACATTGCCAAAGCATAGACTTCAACAGCAATGCCAAAAATCATGAGAGTTTGCAACACTGGAACTTGGCCAGCTTTGGGCAGGTTTCTCAGAGTGGTTTTTCATCTCCTTCCCACAAATCTGAGGGACAGAGGAGGTTTGAAAGAAAAGGTTGCCAGGTTCTGCTTTTTTTTTTTTTTTACACGGGTCAAACAGCAATATATCTTGTCCTTCCCTGTTGTTCTTAGGTGTTGCTGCTAAGAAAGTGGGTGTAGCAGGGGGACATCCATGTGCACAAACCCACACATGTGTCTTTATTTTTTGTTTCCTAGGAGCACCTAAATGAGGCAGGGATGGTCCTGCCTTTGAGCAAGGGTCTGGACTACATAAACTCAGACCTTAAATGCTCCAGTGCAACTGATCAAGGCTCGGTTCTACTAGACACCATCCAGCCAGAAAAGCCAGCCGCTGCTTGAACACTATTACAATTTAAATAGAATTTTATCTTGCTCAAGGCCAAATCTGTTCCAAATTCAATTGGGCGAGGCCCAATAGTCAAGTTTCAAAATTCGACTGAGCAGAACTTTGATCGGCAAGTCTATGTGGCTCGACCACAGGGCAAGTGTCCTCCCTCCCAGACTCATTCGTCTGGGACTTTGGATATTCCCCAAATCCAGGCAGGTGTCCTATGTGCAAGCCCTAGGTTCAAATGCCCCCATGTCCCACTTGATCTTAGCCAAAAGGCCAAGAAACAATAAAATACAACAGCAGGCTAGATACAACAGCAGGTAAGGGGGAAATGCAAGAAATAAGCAGGATGGGTCAGGCACAACCGTATTTCCTCAGGCCTTGTATTGCTTGTGAGGGGAAATCAACAGAGCAGTTAACACGCATCTTCCTGCAGCTCCGGAGTCCTGCTCTGGCCTTGGGGAAGCGCCCAGCTCTCAATGGACTCTTAGTCCCTCAAGCCAGGGAGGCAGAGACAGCTGTGTGTGATGCTTGGGCAGGCAATGCCTTCCCTGCCTTACACAGCTCTGCCATGAGACTGTCTGCACCTGAGCCCAGGTGAGGCTTGCTGCTGCGGCATCCAGGCAAACAGGTCCAGAGGCCAGAAGGACATGGCTCTGGCCATGATGCAAACGTGGGCTCCTTATTCCTGGTCCCCAGTTCCCAGTTCCCTTCTCAAAGCTAATTTTTGTGCACTTAAAGGTCAGGAGTAATGACTTCAGTGTGCTCAAGAGCTTGAGTTTCTCCCCAAAATGTCTGTTGACTAACTGAAACGTAAAATAATATCAAGAACGTAGGCCTGAATGAGGAGCTGAGACGAGGCCATGGGACATACAAAATAAGATCACCTACATTCCCCGGCCTCCTCTTAGCTCCTCCTTCAGGCGACATACTTGATACTATTTTACATTGTGATTGATTTGTCAATAGACACTTGGATGCAATTCCAGGTCTCTGGGGGATTTAATTCATCACTCCTGACCTTTAGCTGTGTAAAGATGAGCCTGGGAAAAGGGACTGGGAGCAGTGTTGCCAGGTTTTAAATACGACTGTGTTGTAAGCTCAAAATTAGTGTATTTGCTGAACAATTATGCAAACAAGTCTTTTTCTTATTTGCTTTGCATTGCTCATTTAAGTGGCCAGGGAGGGAGCCAGCAGTGGATCATCTAAAGCGGAAGCATTTCATTTCCCCCCACCCCAGCAAACAGCCCTTAAAAAAAAAAAAAAAAAAATCTCGCTGACCCCGAACCCGAAAGTGGGTCGAGGCTGTCCGAGAGCAACTTGGCTCTTCCATATGCGGAATCCGGGTCCCTTTTTGTGCCTGAAAGCTTGCAATTGAAGATTTTTTTTTGGCAGTTTAATAAAAGACACCTCTGCTACGAGTCACGATTGCCTTTTCCTCTAGGCCAATGCGGCCAGGACCCGGCAGTCGGGCTTTTTGAGCGCGAGCTCCGGCGGACGATGCGGGGGCTGAGCTGCTCGTACAAACGCTGGAGCTGCGGCGCCGGCGGGGAGTAAGGGACCGCGCGGGCCTCCTCCGCGGCCAGAGGGGGAGCTGCGGCCGCGCTGAC
>NW_017728886.1:78483060-78506620 GCF_001723895.1 Crocodylus porosus
GGCGGCGCTGCGGCTGTGGGGAGCGAAGAGGAGCCGCGTCCGGTACCAGGCGCGGCCTTCCCGGCAGGGAGCTACAGCTCCTCCTGCCCAGGGCCCGGGTGCGGCTCCTTCCGGCCAGGTCTGCCCTGTCCACCTGTGTCCCCGAAGTCCCTTTTATATGCAGGCGCCAGGAGAGCTGGGCTGCACCGCCCAGGGCGTGCACAAGACTTGGATGTAGAGACGGACAGACGTGACCTGCGTTGAGCAGGGGTTGCACTAGACGACCTCCCTTCCAGCCCTCTTGTTCTACCTACCAATTCGGGGGGGGCAGGGACGGGTCATATTGACCAGCCACACAGCTGGGATGGAGATGTGGGCAAGCTGTCAGGGGTCATGGTGCCCTTCTGGGATGGCTGCAAGCCCACCCAGTGTCCATTACAACTGTGTGGTTGGTCCAGGAAGGGGTATCGCCCACAGGCAGTCTCACTTGTCTCTCATTATTATTATTGCTATTGTTATTATTATTATTGTTGTTATTAGCTGTGACTTAGGCCTCCTGCAGTCCAGCGATGCTGGTGTCACTGAAGGGTAAAGGCACCTTCAATTCAGCTGCCCTGCAATTTTAAATCCTGGAGCCCCAGGGGTTTAATTGGGTAACCAAGCATCCATGGCAAGTGCCAGTGAGGTCTTTGCTTGAACTGTGAAATAAGAGCACCTCCTCTGGATCATTTTGATGACAGAATTGAGCCTCCATGAAGCAAAGTTACAAAGTCCAGCATTGCAATCAAACCAGGGGAGAACTTGCGGTGCTTATAATGAAGCTGACCAATTGAAAAAGATTAGGGGCAGGTCCTTTGAATGCTAGTAACAAGGATTTTGATTGACTTTCTAAATGTTTTTGAATCTTTTTAGAGCTTTTCCCAGCAATAGTAATAATAATGTTAATGATAATAATAATGATAATGATGATGGTAAATGTTGTTATGATGATGATGATGTGGCAGTTCCCAATTTAAATCTGAATGTTTTTCCCTGCTTACCACAACGCTAACGTTTGAGAGAACAAGTGCTTTTCTCTTCTATGCTGTCCCTTTTGAATATATTCCTGAGCACAATGACCAGTGGACAGCAAAAATTTCAGATTTCCCCCCCTCTCCCCCCCCATCTTAACTTGGATAAGATCAAGTATATTTCCAGATATACAAATGAGTCTATGTGCAGTTTGGATTCAAAATGATGAAGATGCAAATATCGTAGATCTGTAGGAGACAGAAGTACTTTCACTCAAATTCTAAAAATATATCATTCGTAATGATACAGTAAAATTATTGTCTACAATAATAGGAGCCTGGGGCAAGGTTCCAGGAAATGTGACATTTTTCTGTCCTTAATGATAGCATATGATAGCCACAATAATGGTGTTTGTATTAATGACTATTAAACACCTCTATAAAAGTGGGCCTGCACATTTCTTTTGTCATTGCTTTTAAGAGTGAAGTCACACATGCATTAAGGATCCAACAGTGCAAATGGTAGAGATGCTCAAGTATAGTACTTACTACCATGAGTGTTGTTTATTTAATCAGTGGGAGTTACTTACGAGAGTAAGTGCTGTACTTGGATAGAACATTTGCTGAAACTTGCCGGAGGCAAGAAGTTTGATGCAGTGAAAGCCTGAATTTGTCACTTGATCAATTTAATTTTTTCCAAGTACTTTGAAGGCCTCCACTTAATTTGTATGAGAAGTATGTTGTCATTTTTTTCATAATAAAGGTTTTATTTCAGTGTTTTGTGTAGATAAGCTGTACATAACTACGTAATCACTTACTCAATAATTGAAGCTACTTCAGTGAGAAGTTTCCAAGAAAAATATTTGTCTTATCAGGCTGCTGGAATAGATTTTAGGAGGACAAATAACTCATTTTTAAATTCATGATTACTGTAATGACAAAGCTGTCCATCTCACCCTTTTTCTATGGGTTGTTCTCTTTGAGCCAGTAGAGAGTCTACTTGAGAGAGTAGTAGACCGAGTGAATGTGAATGTTGTTAGATTGCTTTGAAAGAGAAACTTGCCTTTTGATGATAACTCTGTAGTTTCCTTTGCGTTTATCATGGCCAGTCTTTCGTGTTCATTTTAATATCCAGAATACTATTTCCCCTTTTTCACGGTAAAAGCGTGCTGGTTGTATTAATTGTACTTGATCTGAGCTTTGTGATGAACTGGATAAAAACCATGGGAGCAAGGGAGGCAATGCTCTAAAAAGTGACCATTTAAAATATTCCAGATGTGACTGATGGTGCCATCCCATTTGTTCTGTGCTCTGGATCAAACTCATCTAAGGTTTAGATTCAATTTCTCATCTTCTCTGAAGTGAAACTGTTCTAATAGGAGTTTAATGCATGAACTCTAGGAACAGATTCCTGCCATGTCATTGAAGCTGCAGTGCAGTAAGTTTTAGCAGCAAATCTTTGCAAATCATCAAATAGGTAATTAGTTAGAACGCATCTTGCAAGAAGCTCTGGGAAGCCTCTCTTCAAGAAAATTCCTAGCATATTAGGACTAGAAGACTAGAAGATTATTTAAAATAAATAAAGATTGAGATGATTGAGTTAAAAACCCATTCAGACAAATGTATTAGAGTGCCACAGAGCGCTTACCAATATTTTTGTTAGTGAGTTGGGTCCTTGTGTGCAGAGTAATATCATTGGTCTCAGAGATGGTGCCAAACAGATGGGAAGAATTAGGAGTTGCAGTCAATACACTGGGGTTCAGTAAAGATAATGTAGAATATCACTGCTAAAAAGCGGGGAACAAAACACACAATATCAAATGAGAATTACAGGATGATAGTGGTACAGAGAAGAGGTTAAATGCATATGAAAATATCATGCTGCACACTAATGCAAAAAAAACCTCCAAACATTTTTATTGTTGAAGCCCAATATAATATGGACTAACTACTCTGCTGTAATTTACTGTGGTTACACCACAATTGGCAAACTACCTGTGTTTGAACACCACAGTTCAAACAGTGAGAAAATTGTTAAAAAATACCTACAGTTATGTAAAGAAACATTAGAATTTGGAAGGGGATCAATTATTTGTGCTAGCTGAAGCCAGCAAAGGAAGAAATAGCACTTTAAACTGCAATGATAAAGTTCTGTCAGACTTTTCTCTGCTTGGCATCCTCAGCAAGAGCCTCTACTAGGAGGAGTTGGTGCATTTCATGGTTGCCCTTTTCCTTGAATAGAGAAAATGAAGGGGTGTCAGGATGTTTCTAAAAAAATGTCTTGTGATATCTTACATGTATTTGAGTTCTGCTGTATCTGCTTGTAGTACTTTCTGTGCCCCCATCCCCATGGTATCTGAGCATCTCACAAATGTTTAATGTACCTACCCTTTCAATGTCTTGGTGAGAAGGAACTTTTGCCTCAAAGGATTCTGAAGGACAGTGTTCCCAAATTCCTGTCTAGCACTCTAACCACTTGCTCATTTTCTCTTTCAAATCTAAGTCTTTTCACTCGGTGTCCATTGTTTCATAAGAGACCTTATCTTAAACATTATTTGAAGCTGAGCTTGCAGTACCAACTTGTTGAGATTGCAGCTAAAAATCTATTATTTTTACTTTTCTGAGTGGCATTCTCTTGTATCGTTTCAGTTGCAAATTGGAGACTGAAACCATTGAACATATAAACAGGCCTTCCCCCACATTTCTGTCTCTCTTGTTTGGGGAGGAGGGGTCAACTTTTTGTTTCATAGATTGTAAGGCGGGAAGAGAGCTTGGAAGATCATCGGGTCCAGCCCCCTGCATCAAGCAGGAAAGACAACTGGGGTCAAGTGACCCCAGCAAGGTGACTGTCCAGTCTCTTCTTGAAGATCTCCAGAGTAGGTGACTGTACCGTCTCTGGAAGGAGCTTATTCCAGCACACTGACTGCTGCTGCTGTTAGGAGAGGCAGAGAGACTTGACAGCCAAACCCCTCTGAAGTCTGTGGCTTGCTATTTTAAGTACTGGATCAGTATCAACATAGTGAAGAAGTTTTGAAAAACACTGAGGTTTCTTCTGTCAGGCTCTATATTTAGAGATAAGTGGTACACCAATAGGGCTTCCCCACCGAGTGTTTTGGTCATAAGTTGTGATCCATTCCTTTCTCTGCAAAACTTGGTCTAGGACTGGAACAATACTTTTCGGTCCTTCTGCCAACTAAGTGACAATTCATAAATTATATTATGTTTTCTAGTGCCAGGATTAGGTTAGGTTAGATATTGGGAAAAAAACTTTCTCACTAGGAGGGTGGTAAAGCACTGGAACAGGTTACTCAGAGATACTGTGGAACTCCCATCCTTTGAGGTTTTTAAGACCTAGCTAGGCATAGCCTTGGCTGGGATGATGTAGTTGGGGCTGGTCCTGCTTTGAGCCTGGGTTTGGACTAGATGACTCTTGAGGTCCATTCCTACTTTAATTTTCTACAATTCTGTGATTAGTATCCCTGTTCTGTTAGATAGCTTGAGTTATTGCTATTGCTTTAGCCCACTCTGAACCCAGCAGACCATAAGAAATGACAACAAAATTGTTTGTGTCCTTGTTCTTCTGAGAGAGTAAATTCAGGGTTACTTTTTGTTTTTAAGTGTTACTGCAGGAGTTTGCAATGTTTTTGGCAGGGTGCCAAAAATGCCCAACCTTGACTTGTAAGATGTTGGTGTGCTGGGGTGGATAGTGGGGGAACCGCAAAGAGCCCGATCCTAGTTGTGACAGCGCAGCCCCAGCCCCTTTCCTACCGTTCTCCCTGAGGTGCGTGTACACCCGCCGCCAGCAATGAGCCAGGTTGGGGCTCTGTGCAGCTACTTGTCTTGTGTCTCAGGGCAGGCAGCGGGAAAGGGGCTGGAGCTGCACTGCCACAACAAGGATCGGGTCCGTGGCAGCTCCCCTGCCATCCATCCAAAGATGTGCGTGCGCTCACCTCTGGCAGTGGGTTGAACTGAGGCTCTGCAGACCCTGGTGCAGCCACTTGCAGTCTCCTGGCTGCTGGCCACAGCCAGCCCAGGCACTGGTCAGACCCCTGCTGTCTACTACAGAGCTTGGGCTGCCTGCAGCAGGCAGTGGGGATGCTGCAAGCAGCTGCACCAGGGTCTGCAGAGCTTTGGCCCAGTTTGTTGCCAGCAACAGGTGCATACATGCCTCCGGGCGGATGGTGGGGGAGCTGCGAGGGGCCTGATCTTGTTGCAGCAGCATAGCTCCAGCCTCTTCCCCACCATCAGCCCCAAGGCACATGTGTTGAGTAAAATGCCTTTGCATGCCATGTTGTGGCCTGTGTGCCAGAGGTTGCTGACCCGTTAGTGTTTAACGACTATTTTGTAACCTGCCATAAACTTCTGTAGATATTCAAACAAAAGCCAATTGAAGTCATCATGTTATGAATTAAGCCTTTTGTTTTTATTCTCTTTCTTTCTAGTAGATGCTGCTTACAAAATGTAGAGATTCAACATCTCACTTCCATTAGGCTAAGTAACCCAGCAGTTACTTGCCAGTTTCTTCCTGAGCAAAGCAAGACAACATGCCCTTGTATATGAGGATGCAGTTAGTACTTTACAGACTACTAAATTGTAAGATGAGCCTTTCTATTAAATAAATTATAATGCAGAGGAAGCTCACACTAGATAAAAGAAATTTATGTAGCTTTTAAGCTCAAACTGTTACCATTTGTTCTGAGAAACAGTGTACCACAAATTTGGGCATAGAAATGAAGCCAAAAACTATTGGCTTAATTCTTCTGTGGATTACCTTAATAAAACTGTGACTCTAGCAGAATTACTACTTATTTATATTTGTGTAAGTAAGAGAATTGGGTTCTGTCTCTTATACAACTCTATTTCCCCAAAGTCTGTCAGATGTAGCCAGTATACTGCTCTCAGAAGGGAGTCTCCAGATCTTATTTTCAACCTCACAGATGTCTTTTGAAGTGATTTCCACCTCCCCTCCTGTCCTCAGGGAAAAGTTCACTTTACATATTCATATCCCAGCGCACATTTTTTTCCAGGAATACTGAACTCTGATTTAAACCTACGCTCAAACCCCCATGCCTCAAAGCAAAGGGAAAAACCTTGCATTCAGACAGTAGATTTTCACAAACCTGTTGAAGGCACTAAGACACAGAAGTAGCCATGTAAGCACAGTTTTATGAATTATGGCATGACTCAGTTATGTTTATAACATTGTCATTTTTCTCTGTTTACTAAATTGTTATAACCAAATTAGGGAGTTTTGTTTAGTACTGTCAAAACCAAGAGTTCAGACGTTGTCACTCTGGCCTGAATTGTGATTATTTTTTCTAATTGGCTTGCCTTTTGTTTATCAGTCTCTGTTTGTGCCCTTGGATCACATCTTTGCATTTTTTGACATTTCCAAAAGCTACACACTTGTATTATTTTTTTTAATGGAAACCAAAGCTTTGCTGTGATCACATGACTTCAGAGAATGAGGCCTCTAGAAAGAATATCATGAGATTTGTGAGGAAATCACAAGAGTTGGCAGCAGTGCAGCCCTAGACTAAGTATCTTCACATAGCTATAACATTGTTCTTCTATTCACAGAAATTTGATTTACAAGACTTGGGGGCAACAGTGAGATTTGCTGTCACTGGTGCATCTGTAGTACTAGGAATGATAGTAATGCCAATATAGACAGAGAAAGGTCTTTGGGTAAATCTGGTATCTTTTATAAAAGGTATCAGATTTACCCAAATTGCCTTGTCTGCCTATGTCCTTAGACCAACACAGCTACAACTTATACCCCTGTAATACAGACAGAGGTATATCTGTCAGTGACAGGGCACCCTGGGGTGCTGGGAGATGCTTTGTAGGGTGCACCAGGAAGTGCGAGGCGATAAGAAAATAAAGCCAGGATCAGGCTTGTGGTGTGAGGAGACAAGCAAATAAGGGCAGGCTGAGGCTCTCCCTGCCTGACTACTCCCCTGCTCCACTGCTTACCCACTCTGCAAGGAGGTTAGCCCTGTAATTAATACATGAGTTTTTTAAATGGAGTGCTTACTCGATTCACAAAAGTTATGGAGGGGTACCTTGCATCTGAAACAGCTGAGAACCACTAATCTATATAACCAAGACACCTGTGTCTTGGAAACTACAAGTCTAGACAGCAAAATAGAAAAATGTCTGTGTGGAGTCCATACCACTGCTTTTTTGTTTCTGGCACTGGCAAAACCACATGACTATTAGCAAATGGTGGGGCAGTGTCAGAACTCCCAGTATAATGCAAGCCATTGAGTTCCCTTTCTGTTGATCGGCCAGATTTTGTCTGTCTTTAACGAAACAGCTACATACTATTAAAAGTTCTGTTTTTACATAATTATCCCTGGTGGAACTTGTTTTGGCAGTCATTCATAGTGAGAAGCATTCATGTTGCATAAAACTGCTGCGGCGAAATCACTAGTTAGCAATTAGATATACAAAAGATACAAAACAACCTCTACCACTTCTAATCACAGCATTTAGAAAATAACCAATTAGCTTTTATAGGTATAATCAATGAAGCTTTCCTTTGTGATTGTTAATTCAAACTCATAAATATTTCCTCCCCCAGACCATTTTAGTTTGCTTCTTGGATGAAATATTTGTTAAAAAGGTATCTGTCTTTTATTTAAACGCATACCTTTTTTTCTTAGGAAAACACCCTTGTTTAATTGCCAGCGATATGGCAAATTATAATACATGTTTAATCCCTTTATTAATACAAAAAGTCAAACTTCAATATCATATTCATTGTTTTAGATAGCGTCAGTAAATTGCTTTTGTATTTCATGAAAGATGGTCCAATATCTCTACAATATTTTAAGTAAACAAAAACCCTTGAAGGATGGTCCTATAACTCAAATTAGGATCAAGTTTATATTTTGATTTGCAATCTTTCACTGTAGTTCTTTCATTATTGTCTTACTGTTTCCTTGAGGTACTGTGTCTTATGTTACACAGGTAATCCAGCTAAGTCATTGTAATGGTCTCTCTCTCTCGTTCTGAAAATATGTGAATTTACTTATTCACAGTTGTATCACCCAAAGATTATAGGGGGGAAAATGTAAGCACTTCCGGAAGTTTAATTTTGAACAATTTCAAATAGTGGTGGAATTAATTAATGGTTAAGGCTGCGAGCTTGCACAGTTTACTCAATGTGTAACTTAACTCATAAATAGTGTATTATTGATATTTATCCTCATCAATAGGACTGACTCTTGGTAGCAAAGTTAAGCCAAGCAGACGTTAAAAGAGAATTGGGATGTAAGGAGGTTCACTGCAACTGGCAGTATTGGGTCGAGTTAACCAGTTCTCTTCAGTCAAGATGCACATTCTGTATAGTTTAATGCAAGTTAAGCACTGAGCTTTCAGCACAGGAGATGCTTTTATTTCTCTCTTTGTTTATTCAGTGATTTTTTTGGTGTCCTATCCTGGAGCAGTTGCAAGGCCTGAAGAAAATTTTGCTGCAGCTGTATATGAAAAAGAGCAATCGCTCACTTTGGCCACATCTAAAAGCATCCATAAATGTCAAAATAGCAGGAATTGGGCTGAATCATATTGCAGTCACACTTCTTATGTGTATATTACTTTTTAGTAGTGCCTGCTATGCTTGATGCTTTCCAGATGTATAAGAAAGCATGGGCCCTCCCATAAGATTTCACAGACTAAATCAGTATGTTTACTGTTATTGATGTGCCTGGCGTGCAGAATCTTTCTGCAGGTGGCTTTGGTGGGCTTTTATTGTGATCACGTGCTTTGCCCCCACCACTCTTGTTTCACTTGTCACAGGTCAGTGGTGAGTAGAGTGTTCTCATCTCTCCATTATAAATGTAGTATGGTTCAGGGGCAGAGCAATTAAAGAAAGGTATCCCTTTTCATTGATGTAGATAAGAAACTCATGGTAGGTAGTATGAATAACCGGTAGTGTGTTTTTGTCCTGAAACAGGACCCACAAACATAGAAGAGAACGTAGGAATGTATATTCAGGGAATGTGAAGCTAATAATGCACCCTGTAAAACACAAATAAATTCCCAAACTACTGAAATAACTGTGGGAAATAATAAATGCCCTTTCCATTGTTTTGATACTTCAACGATTATGTCTCTGGTACTTTGAACTGTTGTTACTCTCTGTTTACACGCTTCCAGAGGATGTGTACCTTTTGGCCAGAGTTTCTACACTAGATACTTCTACTGGCATAGCAGTGTGTGTTTGGAGATGGGGGAGGTCCTGGGAGGGGGCGGGTTAAAGAGGGGAACTTTTCTCCACTGATTAGAAGTCCAAGGGTAGATGCAGTTAAAACAGCATAAATATGCATTTGCCAGTTCAGCTCATTTGCTTGTGCAGCTGGTTTGAAGCATATGGCAAAGGACTTTTTTGGCGAGTATAAGCAGTATCCATCTAGGAAGGCATGCCAATCCAGCTATCCTGACAAATCATTTCTAGTGCAGACTTGGCCTTACTTTCTCTCCACCTTCCATGATTCTAGTGTTTATGGACTGACTGCTTATGCTTTGTCCTGTCTCCTGGGGATGACAAAGCATAAGCTTTGTATTAAATAACGGAGTGGATTTGATTTAAATCAAATCAGTTTAAATCACTGGTCAGGAAACCTCGATTGAATCATTGTTTTCTACAAAAAGTGCATTCTTGTTGTTTGATATAACTTTCATTTAAAATATTCCCAAATGGTCTCTTTTATAGCCTGGCAAGCCTGTTGCCAGGATAGGTTTTCCCTTCTACCATACCATTCCCTCACTAGATCTCAAACCAATGGAAAGGCTATACTCAGAGACTTTTCTCTCTCAAGATTTCTGGAATTTTCTGCTCAAAATGGTTCTCTTTTGTTTCTAGTGCCCTTCCTTCTTTGCATTTATCTCCAGACTCCTCCTCCTTGCCCAGATCTACTCCACACCCAACAATCCTCTGTTCATTTTACTTCTTGAAACTTTGCACTTTTAGAGAGAAGTAGGGGTTTGACTTTGTGTACACAAACTTGTAGAGAAACAATAGGGCTGATGGGTAGGTAATCAGGTCTGTTATTTCATCTCCATATACTGCTGTTAACAAGGATGCTATCTCTGGAGACAAATGCACAGTCTGAGAACTGAAACTAAGCATTGCAGAGATGCTTAATGGGATCCTCTAGACTGAGCACTGAGTCCCATTGGGTAGAGTGGTTTTCTTTAATTTTTACTAAGCCGTAGAAGAGCCTCTGGGAACCCCATAAGATAGATTGGGCCCCTGATAGAGTCCATGCCATGTTGTGACCTATTTATAAAACTTTTTAAAAAGGTTACATGAATAGATTGTCTCAAATAGTATACAATTAGAAATTATAATCCCTACTCCTTGATGATATCTTTGAGCTCTAACATATCTTAAATCAAAAGTATCTTTATATAGGTTTAGTTTTTTTAAAAAACATTGTAACAAAACAATAAAAAAAGATTAAATAAAAATATCTGATTTAAATTTTAAAAATCTTATTTTTTTAAATTAAAAAAGTAATATAAAAAGATATGCCATAACAAACATGTCTTGCCTCTAGCTGGCTCTGGCACTTTGTTGGCAATAGGTTGTCCTTCTCCTTCCATGGCTTATTCTAGACACAAGCCACAAAACCTTCTGGAGGCATCCTCATGAGATGTCTCAAAACCTCTGTTTCATCTTTAAGATGACCCTTTGCCTGCATGTATTTATTTTCAGTTCAATATGCTTTACAAGACAGTATTTCATTAAGACTCAAACATTTTCTTTAGTAGATCCTTCACAACAAGTGTAGAAATCCTATGTATTCATTTGCAAGTATATTTAAAAGAAATGAGGTTTCTGATCTGTCAATGATAGCTGCTTTTGAAATCATGGTAATTTTACTTCCTTGTTTCCCTTAAAAATAGTAGAAGTTATAAAACTTGTTTCGATACAGATTTATGATTAAAAAGGTGAACAGTACAATAGCAAGTAATGGCTTTGCAAGTGGGAGAAACAAAATTAAAATCCCTCCCCCTTTCCAAAGCAACTAAACTGACATTTTTAATATGTTGATTTTATTTCTCTAAGAAAGTTAGTGTACACAGATTTTTCTCTGTGAGATTTTTTTTCACTTTTCACAGAATCATTGAGTATAATGTCCTGTGAATATCAGGTGAAGTTCTAGGGTGCTGGTTGTAGCCCTGTTGGTCTAAGGACATAGGCAGACAAGGTTCTTTGGGTAAATGTGATATCTTTTATTAGACCAACTAAATAGTTGGAAAAAAATGTTCTTTGTAAGCTTTTGGGCACAAAAGGTAAAGTTCTAAACATTTTCTAGTATTTAGCTTCCAATATCTTAATTCCATTTACTTAATTCTCTTAGTTCTACGTGTCTTGTTTGTTTTTTCAAACTAAGCCTTCTTACTAGTACCAGCTGAGCAGATACTCACTCCCAACGTCTTATTGTCACATACATCAACTCCTTTTAATTAGGGACTTTTCTCTATCACTTTGGTTTCTAAACATGGCATTTCAACTTCTAGTTCAGTATCCAGTCATCTTTTTTTAATGTCACTTTCTTTGTTTGCTGAATTTAGTTAACCTTCTCAATAATACACCTAACCTTTGATTATGAGATTAATTTCCCTTCTATTAACTTGATCCTCTTGAAATCACCATCCACACAGCAAACTATCAGCTTCATTACTGCATAGAAATGGGTAGCTATTGGTATTGCTGTCAGCACTATACAATACTATGCATCTTTCCTTTACCATAAAGTTGCCAAAATTTGCCCATAAGTATTGTGAGAAGTTTCATGATTTCTTAGTTTCTTCGTGATTTTCTAAATATTTGTTTTGCTATTTTTCTATAATACCCATTTTTACAAATTTTAAACCAAAAAGTAAGAGGTATACACTTTTTTCCCCTAGAACACTCAACAATTTTAATTTTTGAGCATACATCACCTTCTTCCTCTCAATGGGACATAAAAATGCAGTCTTTCTAGTCAGATTTTCTGGTGTACCTTCCAGGAAAATAAATTATCCTAATATGTAGAATATTAAAGACAAAATGGTAACTTCTCATGGAAGTAAATAAGGTGCACTTGAAGGAGCTGTTAAGCCCTTTCCTAAAAGGTAGGCTTTTATTTTTAAGGATCATAATGATCACTGAAGATCTTACAGCTTCGGTAAATGTGTATTTTTGGCACGTGTGCTTTTTCAAACACTTCAAAGACTTTTAAAAAAGTTATTGCAAGTGTGTATAGTAGTTGCTTTCAAAGTCTGCATTCTAGGTGTGTTTTTAAAGTTCAGACTACTTGCTTATTAACCTATATTGACTGTTCTCTTGCCAATTTTTTTCTAATCAGGTTTCTTTACAAATATTATCAGAAATTAAGATGTCAGCAAAGGAAATCTCTTGCACTATGGGGGGAAATCAGTGGGTTACATTCCCCTTCCAAATGTTTATTTCCAGGCTAATTTCTTGACTTGTAAGGAGACATTTACTTTCCTACTATCCTAAGTAGATTCCTTTGAGGTGACATTAGTTCTCACTGCATCTCTAGACATAGTGGATTGTTTATAACAGAGGCTAGATAAACATTCTGGATTCAGAGTTCACCATAGATCCCTTGGTTCTTTCATTGATGATTTATTTGTGTGACAGTGTTTGTGTTCTTTATGAAATTGTGGGTCAATTGCATGGTAGTTTAGCAATTTTGCATGTTGGTGAGAGTTGTCCTCATCAGATAAACTAGATTGTATATAACTCTTGTTGGCAGACAGACAAACATACACACGCTTGATCTGAGCCGACTGGAGTTCTACACATATACAACCTAGATTATATGATGAGACCAACTCTTATTAACAAGCTAAATTATATATGGACACAAACCAAGTAGAGCTTATATCACTAAATTGAGGCAAAAGTGATGCATTTCAACAAAAAACTGTTAGAAAAATATTTTTTGACTGCTGTTAGAGATTGTGTAGCTTTGGGTAAATAGCTCTTTCCAGTTTCTTACTGAATGAGAACAAATAAACAAAAAAGGAGGAAATTGCACGTCATTTTGGGAAGCATTAACAATGTTAAAACTCTTGATATAGGCACCATAGCCAACAACATTGCTCAACAGTGTTTTAAAAACCTTGATTTGTAGTGCTGTGTCATTTGGGTATGGCATGTTTATTACAGTAGTGTGCAAAAGCCATATTGAGAATGGTAGTTTCGTTGGTGTAAATCCGGTACAGTCACAGTAGTACACAGTTCCTGCACCAAAGGCGTTATGCTTTTAAGTAGACAAGAGGAGTGAACAATTTGACTGTAGCAAACATGTTAGTTTTTTTATTTGGGGGGGTGGGGCACAGATTTAGCTAGGAAGGAAAAGGCTAAATGGAAAGTAAAAATGCTGGAAGGATAATGTTAGAGGAGAAAAAGGTAGACCTGTGAGGAATGAGGCCAAGGTGAAGAGATCGACTGAGAAAGTGGTAGCCAGTCTGAGTAGGTCAAAGAGTGTCCAGTCAAAATTAAGAAGTTCTCCAAATTATCCATAGATTGGTACTTTAACTGCTCTCTCCCTCCCCCTCAGTTGAAGTTTTTGCCTTGTTCATCTCTGGATTTCTGCCCAAACCACCTGGTAATGTTTGAGGAGGGAGTCTTTCTACGCAGTCCTGGATGCAAGGAAAATGTAACTCCCTTCACCATCAGTACCCAACTGTTTTCACTTTGTTTCCTTCACTGTGCAGCAGCCTCTGCTTTAACTGCTTCTCCCACTGTTCCTGCCAGGTATTACCTAACTGCTGTGCAGTGTTATGCTCCCTTAAATTCTTGCAGCATTTTTCCCCAGAGGTGTTGCAATGGTGGCTTAAGTAATTCCTAGGTATAATTGATAAGCCCTTTGGTAAAGTTTTTGAAAAGCTTTTTGGGATCCCTCTGAAGGGCAAGTGCTCTTATAAATGTAAGCAGATGATCTCCAAAACAGTTTTTCTTGTTCACTGATTTCCTTCCACTTCCCCACCCCATCCCTAACCTTTTCCCCCTTCAGGTCCCTTTCACCAGTCTGGATTTCCCCACGTATTTCCCATTCCATTATGTAAAAGGAGCTTTGAATTTCATTCCTAACTTCTTTTTATTTCTTCTCTTACAGATGCAGTTATGGACATTATAACCTATGATGATTACCCCAATCCACCGTTTCAGAGATATTGAGAGGAAGCCTGAATACCTTCAGCCAGACAAGTGTGTTCCACCTCCTAGCCACAGTTCCCTGGGAACAATGTGGTTTATTAGAGATGGCTGTGGTATTGCATGTGCTGTTGTTACCTGGATGCTGGTCTTCTACGCAGACTTTGTAGTCCTTCTTGTCATGTTAGTTCCATCAAGAGACTATGTTTATAGCGTGATCAATGGGATATTGTTCAATACGTTGGCTTTCCTGGCTTTGGCATCACATTTCCGAGCCATGCTAACCGACCCAGTAAGTATATTGTTGTGTACTTATTCATGAACAGGCTACATTTTTCTCATCTGCAACATGTGAGTAATTGTGGCCACTGGCAAATGGTAGATTTAAATAAGTTTTGTGTATCACTGTGATGAGTAGGGCTGCTGTTACTGTATGCTGACTTGGTGTCCTGCTCTGTAAAATGTAAAGGACCAAATATCAGCTTCCCAGGAAGCTGGCATGGGCAGCTTCCTCTTAACATGAGAGAGAGACATTCTGCTGTCCTTTTTTCTTGCCCATACTAGATTTTGTGTTTGTGGCCTTTCAAATGCTGACAAACAGGAAATCTGGTAGAACTTGTTTCAGTTGTCTGTCTTGGCAAGTATCATTACAGCAAAACAGGGCATAGAAATAACGCACTGCTTCTGTTTAAAAAGTCATATTACATTTTTCACATCGGTGACTTAGCTGAATTTACAGGAATGTGCTAAAACAACTGTTTTGTCTGCTTCTGCACTAAACCCTCCTAATAATTTCAGCATGTATTTCCAGGGCTTGAAAAATGTTCCAAGCTCTGTCTGGCTGCATTCTAAGCTAGATCTGAACCACGGTGAAGAAAGGAACCTTTTGCAATATTCAGGAATATCCCCTTTTTTAAGATCAGTCTCTGGCTAATAGATTCACAGTTCTATCTTTTCTACATGATAGATGAGAGAACAGGCTTTACTGTCTCTTCTCCTGTCAGAGTTAGGAATGCTGTAGTGATAGCAAGGTCTCTGTGGCTGTAATCCTTACCCTACACCAGGGACAGGCAAATATTTTGGGCAGAGGGCTGCTTAGTGAGTTTTGGCAAGCCATCGAGGGCCACATGACAGGCAGCCTAGGGCAGATGAATATTAATTTTCTAAATTTTTTAGGGGCCCCACAGGCTGGATAGAATGGCCTGGCAGGCTGCATCCGCCCCCCGGGCCGCATTTTGCCCGCTCTTGCCCTACGCTCTGCTCCCTGAGTGGATGCCTTACTAGGAAAACTTCAGTGATTATTGCTTAGCTGGCAATATCCTCTGGAAGCAGCAACAGTAGCTTGAAACTGCCCTGATTCTTCACAGTTCCAGTGTTACCATGAAGCAGCCTTGTTCATTTCATTCTCTTTCTGCTTTATAAGTGTATGTGACAGTTTCAGGGTTACCACTGCTGGTGCCATCAGAATTGGGAATAAAGCACAACAGCAGTTTGTATATAGTTAAAATTTTGAGAGTATTCTTTTGTTTTCCTTATTGGTGTTATCTTATCGCCTGAGGAACAATGGGGAATAGGGATCTGTTTTGCTAAGCACTGTACAAACACGGAGTAAAAGACAGTCCTTTTAGCAGAGTTTATAGTGTAAACAGACCCAGGGTGACAAACTCAAACTGGCTTAAGGGTCCCATTCCCTCCTTTACAGGTGCCTCCAGGCTGCATACTGGCTCTTGTGCTGTCAGCCCCATTGGTGCTTTACGTGGAACCTCTGCTGCTGCTGGTGGGGCTTTCCATGAGGGCAGCCAGCATCCCAACCATCGTGTGTGTGTGTGTGTGTGCATGTGCGCGCGCAAGGAGACTGTGTGCATGTCTATGTGTGTTGCTCCCTCCAGGTGGTGAGTCTTTCCCCAGTGGCAGCCCACACCTTAGTGCAGGGGTGGGCAAAATGTGGCCTGGGGGCCAGATGTAGCCTGTCAGGCCATTCTGTGGGACCCCTAAAAATTTAGAAAATTAATATTTATCTGCCTTGGGCTGTCTGTCATGTGGCCCTCGATGGCTTGCAAAAACTCAGTAAGCGGCCCTCTGCCCAAAATAATTGCCTGCCATGCCTTAGTGACAGCTGGGACACAGTCCCAGTGGCACTACAAGCAAAGTCCCTGTCACTGCAGCCTGTGGCTAGACTTTCTGCAATGGCAGGCAGAACCCTGGCAAGAGCTGGGATGCTGGCAACCCAAACAGCACTGCAGACAGAAACTCTGCAGCTGTGGCCAGAGCTGCATCTCTGGCCTTGATGGCAGGGTTCCCCATGGCAGCAGTCAGACCCCTGGCTTTTGTCAGGATGTGGGCAGCTTTGTCAGCATCATAGGCAGAAGCCTCTTCATCGCATCCAGAGCCAGGGCTTCCCATGGTACCAGCAAGAGAAGGGCATTGGCAACTGACCAGTAGCACCATAGGGATACCCCACCACCGCAGCCATAGCCCTAGTTTTGGCCGCAGTGGTGGGGCTTCCTGCAACTGCAGCCAATTCCCTAGTTTTCACCTGGGCACAGGTAGGTCCAGCAGCATGGCAGGCAGAAGCCTGGCCACCATGGCTAGAACCAGGGCTCTTGTTGTGGTGGAGGGGTTTCCTGCAGTTACAGGCAGTGCTCTGGTGAGGAGAGCAAGAGATGTGGGCAGCTTACACGACACTGCGGTCAGAAGCTTTGCCACTGCAATTACAGCCACTTAGCCAGAGCTGGGACAGAAGACCCTGCTATTATGGCTGGGATTTTGCCTGCTATGCTGCTCTGTGCTGCTTTCCCTGGGTCTCTGACTGCCACTGTGGGATGCCCCAACACCACAGTCATAACCAGGGCAAAGGTTTTTGGCTGAATAACCCAAATTGATGGGTTGGATCCAGCCTGGAGGCTATGTCTGACACTCTTGACCAGGCAATTACAGAGTATGGAGAGGGATCTGGTGGAAGCAATTATGTGGTAAGTGATGTAGTAGGTTTTTTTTGTGCTTGGTAAGGACTCGGTAGAATCTAGTTTGATTTATTTTTTATGGGTTTTTATGAAGGGTTCAACTTCAGAAGAGGGAAAGGGAGGTATGACAAGGCAGGAGAAAGTACATATGGAATGAAGCTGGGGAAAACAAACTTAGGCTGGGAGGAGGGGCTGGGAGTGAACAGCCTTGGGGGAAGCAGGGACAAAAATTAAATAGAAAATGTTGCTGCAGTGAGAGATTAGATTATTTTCTCCCGATTTTACATCCTGCCACACTTGATGGCATGTGCCTTCCATTATTAGGAACCACTACCTACTTATCTCTGATAAATGGGTTTTTAGACCTTGCATTTCTTTTTTCCTCTTGTGGTATGTGTGGGGGTTGTTTTGGGTTTGTTTTTTTTGCTTTTAAATCGAGGCAGAGTTTGTCCTTTTCTGTGCAGCATATGTTTCTTAATAAGAGCCCTATGTAATACTGCTGTTAACTCCTGATGCACAGAATTTATGTTTCTTGCTAATAGAAATGCACAGGTGTTTCAAGGAAAGACTGCTTCTCCAAAAGCAAATTATAATATTGTTTTTTTTCTAATACAAGGTGTATGCATTTTAATACAAGAGCCAAGATAGATATAGATATACACATATTGATATCTATTGGAAGTGCATACTGTACATTTAACAGTTGTTTGGGGGATTTGCAGTAAATTTATGGTTATATAACAGCACCAAATGTTGAGTTTGTCTTTGGAGAATTAAGGTTTCTGTAGCAACGATAAATCAGCTGTGTTAAAGATCTATATTTAGAGGGAGATTTCAAAAATTGTACTCTCTTACAACCTGCGAAAATTTTTTCCCTTGTCTTATTTTTGAATGTCTTTAAAATTTAACATATACATCTTTACTTTAAAAACAAATAAGAAATACTGTATGTTTTGTCTGTATCATTTAACAGACTATTACTTGAGAAATAGATACTCTTATATAAGGTATACTAGCTGTCTCCAGTTTGCTGTGATAAAATTTCAGATGACAAGCTTGTTAACAATGGGGTAGGAATTCCTAGAGGACTGAATTATTTAACAGCTTTGTTAAAAGGCTACCTGCTAACATAAGAAATTGTTGCCTGCTCTATCTGATGAAATCAAGCAGGTAAATGTTAAGCAGGGTGCAGATCTTAAGTAGGACCTCACTAGAATGGCCTTTCAGAATTTTTTTCTGTTCAGTCAAATCATGAAACTTTACTAGTATTAGGATTGTTTTTCTCTTTCTCTTTTTTCCCCCTCAAGATCTAGATGTGGCTCTGTTTAGTTTTACTGATGAATGTAGGTGTTGACATATTCCATTTTCATTTCTAGGGTGCTGTGCCCAAAGGTAATGCCACAAAGGAATTCATCGAGAGTTTACAGCTGAAGCCTGGACAGGTGGTTTACAAGTGTCCAAAATGCTGTAGCATCAAACCTGATAGAGCACATCACTGCAGGTACAGTTACTTCCACTGAACTGCTTCTGTACCTTGCATTTATGGCATGTGGCTGTAGTACAGGGGTGAACAAAATGCGGCCCACGGGCCAAATGTGGCCCACCAGGCCATTCTATCAAGCCCGCGGGGCCCCTAAAAAATCCAGAAAATTAATATTTATCTGCCTCTGGCTGCCTGTCCTGCAGCCCTCAGTGGCTTGCCAAAATTCAGTAAGCAGCCCTCTGCCCAAAATAATTGCCTGCCCCTGCTCTAGTGAAACCAAGCATCCATTTGGTGGATCAATACGCTGTTGCAGGCTGAAACTTCAGAGGGGCTTAAGGAAATCTATACCCACTGACTGCAAAGGGTGCCTGACTCTTAAGCCTCTCCAGAAACTGGAGTCCTCCTTTGAAGAGGATTAAACTATTAAAGCACCCTGTGGCCACTTTACTTCTAAAGGAGAGCACATACATGTTAAGTTCTGTGGTGACTTCATTGATGTGCCTGAGTGTCCCTATGTACACATGGCCTAAGAGACACTATATTAAAATATGCCTTGCAAGTAGGAATCGGAATATTAGTCCATAAAATTAGATACCTCTCTAAATATTTTTCTTTGGTCCTTCCTTTTTCTGGGCCTGACAGTGTCTTCTGGCTTTGGCTTCCATTAGTCCTCTTCATTACTACTAAATTAAAGTTAAGCTACATGCATTTAAAAAAAAAATTCTAATCTTCATACTTTAAATTTATAAAACAATTCAAAATTATAGCAAAAAAAATTTGGTGGTAATAGTGTCCATTTTCTTGTGTTTTCTTTAAGACAAAAAATCTTTGTACTGACCAGTTAATGCTAAGGACAGGTATTTAGTGCATCACAAACTCTTGATTATTCCCTATTTTAGTGTAAAATAAGATAAGCTTCTTTACAGTAAGCAGCAATTGGCTTATATATGCTCAAACTTTTTTTTTCACCTCCCATCCTGAACAGCATATGCCTACAGGTCCTTTATCTTAGGATTCTAGTTGCTGCTGATTCAGAGAGAAAGCCCTCTCTCCCTGTATATTTTTTAAGCTTTAAGGGAATCTTTTCCAACCATCCCCAACAAGCTTGTTCATCACGCTGCTTTTTACAACGTAAGTCGAGCAAGATTTCCCCTATGAGCTCTATTAAATAAAATGATTGCAATCAAAACAAGCATTGCTGATCCAACCGAAGCAATGTGATGGAGCCTATCACTTATTAATGCTGTTGCAAATCTTGTCTGACATATCTTTAATTATGGATGATGCTGTGCATCTAAAATGGGATCTTCGTGGTTCACAGCAGAGGAAAAGGAAAGCTAACTTTTACTGAGGAAAACCTTCTTCTCCATGTATTTCATCATAGGCTTTAGGGAGGTCTGAGAGCAGTTCTTGTTCTAAGATCCAGTCCCATGCTCATTGAAGTCAGTGGGAGCCCTTAATAAGTAAATAAGTCCTTTCTTGTTTTGTGTGGGTCTTCCAGACAGCAGGGGTGTACATATGCATAGCAGTAGGGGTGTTAGTAGCCACGCGCCTGAGACTGGAGCTCCAGCCATTCACATGCCTTTGCGAGATTATTGTGCCCAACTATGCCTTTTGGCAATCGGCTCCTGCCTCCTCACCTTGCTCACTGTGTGGTTTAGCCCCTGTGGAGGGTCTGAATGTGGAGAGCATCTGTTGTCTCAATCTTTGCCTCATCCATTCTTGGCTCATGCAAGGAGGGCCCAGCTTCTCCAACACCAGCTGTCTTTTCCCATCCTCCTCTGACTCTGACTCTTACAAGTGATGTTATCCTTTAAGCTGCAGTTCATGCCTGTGATGGAGGCAGAGACTTCTGTGACACTCCCTTCTTATTCTGGCTGCTCCAGGTATTTTCTCTGGTGGGACTTCTTCCCTATCTTGGTTTCTCGCTTGGTGCTGCAGCTGCTCATCATCTTTCTTTGACATTTTGTGGATTGGCATGGGTTTGTGGTACTGATTTCTGCTGTGGTGTATGCCCTTGCTTATCAAGGGATCCAAGACCCAGAAGGGGTAGCTCTGGCAAACATCCTCTAGCAGAGTCTGTAGAAGTGGGCCAACAAGTGTGTAAAAGAAAATAAGCTGGAGCAAAATGGATTCTTTCAGTGTCTCAGCTTGTAGTTACTGTAGGCAGTTGCTATACTCAGGCCGTAATCTCCAGACTAGTAATTCTAAAGCCATATCTCTCCTGTAGGCACCTGGATAACAGTCATTTTTAGTCTCTTCCTTTAATGTGAGGCTGCTTGTTAGCAGTAGTCATTGACCACAGGGCAAATATTAAATAGGGAGATCTAGCTCAAGGCAGGAGGGAAAAGCATGAGAACAAGGGTCATCATGGTCCTGATCAGGGCCTTCATTGTCTCCTTTTTGTCTTGGGCACACTGCTGCTTTTCGTCGAAGACTCCTTCCTTCCAAGGTGTAGTGCCAGACAGCTTCAAAACAAGGATGTTGTTTATTATTTATCAGTATGTGCTTGCAAGACTGTTTATATTTTGATTCAGCATCTTTTTGTGGTTTGTTTCTTTTGAGAGGTTTATTTGTCATAGGAAGCAAAAGAAAGAAACAGAACCGTTGGTTTTTCTTATTTAAATCCATTTAGGGTTGTTCTGTAATGATAGTTGGTGCACTTGGGGATCAGGAGACAGCCTTTCCTCTTCCTTTTTCATAGGAGAAAAGGATTCCCACCCCTTTTTACTCTCCCATGATGCTAGTTATGGTTTTAAAATGCATCCTGAAATGGAAGAGGGTGACAAGCTAAGAGTGGTATTCAAGTATGTTAAAGTAAACTAATAATCTTTTAAGTTTGGATGCTAAACACAATATACATTCATAGGATTTGAGATTAGAGTTCTTACAGATGTATTTGTAACTTTGTAGCTTTTTTGCTAAATGCTTTAATTCTAATTTTATATTGAATATTTTTGGGATAGTGGCTCAATAGTAGACACTGGTAATTTAGTCTGCTGTCTGACTGACTTCACTGTCAAGAATCTTTTCCTAATGTTAAATCTGAATTTTCATATTTTCAAAAATCTTTTTTAACTGAATACATTTTATTAAATAGTTAAACTTCTTAAAATAGATTAATGGATTTCTAATAGTATTCAAATCTAGACTAGATTTAATTTAATTTCATTTGTTTAATTGTAGTATTTAAGTTATAGAGCTTCCAAGTCGAGTACTACATTAATACATCATGTTTGATAACCTCTGTTATTCAAGGTGCCTACAGGACAGACACAACTTTTTGTACAGCTGATATTTGGAATAATAGTTGATTTTAAGCAGATTCAGTAGACACAGAAAACCAAACCTAATCTGTTGGCCAGTGGACACTTCTAAATTTTTACATTCAGATTTTACCTCCGATTCCTTTTTCATCTTCCAGTGTTTGCAAGAGGTGTATTCGAAAAATGGATCACCACTGTCCATGGGTTAACAACTGTGTAGGAGAGAACAACCAGAAGTACTTTGTACTGTTTACAGTAAGTGTTTTATGGAGTGAATTGTTCTGTTGTCTAATCGGAGACAACAAAATTTCAAGTATGCTTATTAAACTGATGTGCAAAAGTAGGTTTTTGATTAAATTGCATTACAAGGAAATAATCCCGATGAAATCATTTTGTTTATTAGAAAGTAAGGATAACAAATGATTAGGAATAAGTTAACCCAAAGGGTACTTTGCCATGTTAGCTTTTTTAATGGTCTAGATTTAGTTAGCATAGTAGTAGTAAGTATGTATATATATGTATATGTATATGTATTGCAGAATGCACTATAACAATAATAGTAATCTTAGTAAGCTTTTTTTGGGTAGGTACCACCTTGTTCTATGTTGTGCTAAATGCTAGGCAAAAGTGTCTTGATCAGTTCCTAGGGTTCCTAGGCTCTGTTGTAATACAAAAATAATGATGGGATCAGCTATTACATCTCTGAAACACTGGAAAGAACCGTTTTTCGTGAGGTTTACCATATTCTTCATTCAGGTAGCCAGTGTCAGCACTCAGAAAATGAGGAAATGTTTCTGATTTTCATTTTGCATTGTGTCTGTGGTGTTGAGAATAAAAAGGGGGAAGGAAGAGAGCCAACTTGACTGTACTATTTCTCTACCAAGGCTGAAATCTAGGCTGTGTTGAAATCAATGGCAAATCTCACTGGATCAAATCCAGGGAATGTTAAGGCTGCACAATTGACTCCCAGTGGTAGTTCATTATCTTAGTGATCTCACAGTAAACCTGCTAGTATAAGATGGCTGTGTTAATGATATTACAAAGTAGATGGGTAAAAGTATTGAATCAGACTTGAGAATAAATGGATGAATGCTTTAATTCCCTTTGGTGGCATGGGCTATCATAAGGGTTTTGGAGGCAGAACTAGTCAAATTTCTCTCCCTGGAACAGAGGATCCCATACTGCAGGATGTGCACTTGATGTTGTGACAGTTTGCTTTGCACAAATTTAAGAAAGATATAACACGAGCCAACATATTTGGGCATAATTGGCCTAGAAAAGGGGTATCAAAGATTCAGCCCAGGGAGTTTCAACATCTATGCCCCAGTGCTGCACCTGGGCATGAGTTGACCCACGGGCCACCAGACAAGCCCCATGCACAGGGCTTGGGACACATGCTACATGCACCACCTACCCCTGTTGGTCTGGTAGTCTGCCACATGTGGTGCCCACTCTGGTACCTGTGCTGCACACAGCACCCATTCTGACTGGTCTGGGATTCGCACTGCAAGTTGTACCCGCTGTAGCCAGTCTGGGACCCATGCTGCATGCAGTGTCAGGATGCGGGTCCTGGGACAGGCACTGCATGCCCTAGATCAGGTGTGGGGGGAAGAGAAGGGGTGTCCATAGGCCTGATACAGCGCATGGACCAGCTTCATGCTGCTAAGTTTGACAGC
>NW_017728886.1:78507926-78531558 GCF_001723895.1 Crocodylus porosus
CCCCCCCCGGAGCAGGGTAGTCCATCATCAGGTGATCAGGGCTTCTCCTAGCTGCATCATTAGTGCCCAGATGGATTAGGACCATGGGGTTATTTGCTGGAAGGGGCCAAAGCAAATAAGGGGTATCTCCCCTTCCTTCTGGGGTGTAGGTGGCTCTCCCTGCCACTGACACAGCCGGGGTGGTGCAGTGACCTTGAGAGCCATGCTGTGACCAGGCTGGGCTTCCCCTCCTGTCTACCATGCCTGGCACAGGGTGGGCACCACTTGGGCTGTCCCAGCAGCTGCTCCAGCTCACCACCACCCAAACCTTTAGTTTGGTTAGGGAAAACATTTTTTTTATTCTGGGTGCTTTCCCACTGGGTACACAGTACTCCATCTTGGCTAGTCTTGCCTACCAGTCATAGGAGGGAGGGAGGGCGAGAAAATGAAATAAATCTCTCCTTAATAATTGGAATGGAGTAGTGTTGCCTGCTGGCTCATCTTGAATATGGCATTTTGGATTTCAGGTTCAGTTAAACTTGACAGGTGTGTATTTCAAGGTGAACCACATATTAAATGCTTAATCTGGTTGAAGAATAAGCAAAAAGCAAGTTCTGTTCATTCCTGTCTGTGAACTCAGGAGGAGTTCACTGAGAGATGTTTGTTCTGAGTAGCTGCCCATATTTGTCATGGTCTGTAGCACCCTAAGAAAGCATCTCCTAATCATGTCTTTGTATAGATGGAAGACAGGGTAGGGATTTACTTTATAGACTAACTGAATCAGGGATGCATAAGTTTTTGTGAAGAAAATTGTTTCTATAAATGTATATGTATATGAGAGGGGCCACGGGTAGCAACATTGGTAGTTAACATTGTTCAAGTCTTGTTCATGAGAAGATCCTTTATTAGTTTGCCACAGTTGGGCAAGTGTGTGCCCCAGAGCAATATTTTTATAGTGAAAATGGGTTAGCTACTTTGCAGAACCAAATCAATGAAAAATAACTCCATCTCCACATTTTTAATAATTCTTGCAACTCTTGTGTTAAGTTCTGATTTCTTGCTTTGAGCAAGCTGAAATTTGGCAGAGGGTTGGCCTAACATTGGCAGTGTAGATTGGCCCTCCCTGCAAAAACCAGCAAATCTAGCCAGTCTTTGTAAATACTCTGTAGATAGTAGGTGTGGTGTAGTGTAGGCACTGTTGCCTAATGCTTGCTCAACAGACTGGGATTCGGGAGAGTTGAATTTTATTTTCAACTGTGCCATTGGTCTGTTGCCAGGTGACCATGGGCAAGTCCCTTCAGTTCTCTTTGCCTTTGTATAATGGGGATAACTTATTTCTTTTCTTTATAAAGCATGTTGAGATTTGCAAATGAAAAAGGGCTATATCTGAGTTTGGTATTATGTTGCCATCATTAGGCAATTAAAGACTTCATCATTTGTATGTAGCACAAGGGGCCCAGAGTAAATTTGTGCAAGCTACCTAACTTGTCTTTTCTTGAGAGTGCTTTACTTAGCCACCTTAACTTTTTAAAGGTGACTTATTCTCCTGCATGATGTATATTTTGGTAGTTTAAGTGATTTCTTTTTACAGTTTTGCTCCATAAATACATTGTGTTTTCAGATGTATATAGCACTGATTTCCCTGCATGCCCTCATCATGGTGGGATTTCACTTTCTGTATTGCTTTGAAGAAGACTGGACAAGTGAGTATGGACAAAATGTTCTTTCCAGATACCTAATTAATCTGTGAAGAAAACATGACAGCATAAAGCGAAGGGCATCCTCTTTTACAGCTAGTTACAAGAACATGCTGTTGTACAGTTAATATGGGTGCTTCTTTTATTTTTATGGTCGTTCTTGGAACGTTAAAGTTCCAGCTGTGGAGTAATGAATTCTGTCCCAAAAGGTGAAGTCTAGGGGCTAGATAGAATGCTGTGGCTCGCTGATGTGTGCATTTTAAAAAAGAACAGGGTTCACTTGAATATGGCACTGATTTCCCTGTATGCCAAGAGGGAGAAAATGTTTGCTCTCTTAGTTCAATAGAAGTTGTGAAAGGCTCAAGTTTTATCGGCTCATACCTAAAATTCCATCCTTGTGAGTTCAAACAACGCTTCCCCACTGGAAGAAAAATCACTGGAAAAGTTGATAAATGCATCCACCTCAAACGATCAGGCTTAATCCACAGTGGGTGGCTTTTATTTCTTTAAAAGAGAACTAGAGGAAATATTGGTAACACCCACTCCACTGTAAAATTTTCTATTCCATCCGGGTGTCTGGACTAGCAGTGAAGGAGCATGATCCTACTATTTTAAGAATGCAAGCTTCACATGTAAGTAATTGCAGGTTTGGTCCACAGAACTGTGAAGGAAATCTTTCAAATGTGAGTAGAATTTGAGCTGATGCATTGCAACTTTGCAGCTCCATAACAGTTTCACTCTGCAGTTGCTTGACAAATTGTCTCAGTCACTAGCCAGAGAGAGACGGTGAAAGACGAAAGGAGAGGGATTTTTTCCCCACAAAAATAATCAGGCTCTGAAGATATAGTGATAAAAATAAAAAAGTTTATTCTCTGTAACCTGCCAACAGTGGAGCCTTTGACACAAGCTGAGAACAGGACTCTGGCAGAAAGCCTCCGAGAGCTAAACTTGAGCTATTGTTACTGCTATCCTTGTCTCGCATGCAATGGGACCCTCATGTTATCTTGGTACTGGCCTATAACTATTAAGTGCCTGATTAAATTTAGAGTCCCTATTTGGGCCAATGTTGGTTAGGGAGATTTCTGGGAGAAGACATTTGTTTTAAGAAGCTCTTATTATTGGATTTCACAGAACTCTGAGACTATTTGAATGAATTAATAAGTGAGTAATTAAATATTATACTTGTTGTCTTATACCACTTTTATTACCTCACCTTTCTCCTTCATAGCCACCCTTGACAACCCTTTTAAACCCTCTGTTTAACCTTGAAGTAATGTTGCAGTATAGCTAGACGTAAAGAGAAAAAGGGGGTAAACTTGAAAGAAACAAGTTTACCTCTGTCTCAAAAAGTAGAGTAAAATGTGTGCTGTGCTGCTTACAATGTCACTACAGAAGCAGTGTTCCCCTTTTCCTCTGTTTCCTGATCAATAGACTGAGGTTCTAATAGATTTTATCGTCATAACAAATGTTATCATAAATTCTCTATTTATAAAATGCAAGAGGTCAGAACTGGCTATGTATCCTACGTGTTGCAGCATAGCTTTTTTCCCCCTTTAGACCAACAGTAGTAAGGATCTCAGTGTCCCACATCCACAGGAAAATCATAGCCTCTCCATACCCCTTTGTATATGACAGCTATTTCCTTTTCTTATATTGATAGTTGGTTATAAATTAAATTCTCCTATCCAGCCAGGACTTCCTAATCTGATACATAATCCCAGCATCTCCACCAGAATTTGCCATTAAGTGATAAGTGCTTGTAGTGGTGTTGTGGGCTTTTTTCCCTGGCTCTTTATTTTTTTGGATTATTTATTGTTTTATCATGGTTTTTCACAGAATGCAGCTCCTTCTCTCCACCAACGACAGTGATCCTTCTCATCCTCTTGTGTTTTGAGGCACTTCTGTTTCTCATCTTCACATCTGTCATGTTTGGGACCCAGGTACACTCCATCTGCACTGATGAAACGGTAAGTGCTTTGTGATGTCTCCTTTCTGCTCTTCCCACAGTTGAAAGAGCCGTGGAATGCTGCGTGGTTCTGCTTCACTGCTCTAGTGCATTCTTTGAGCAAAGGTCAAAAATAACATATTGAGGTGACACAGTGACTGACTGCACTCTCTAAAGGGCTGGTGGAGGGGAAGTTGTTCCATCTACCATACCAGTGATTGAAACTTTTATTTTAAGAAGCATAAATAACTAGATTACTCTGCAAAGCAGTTCACCTCTGGGATGGAGCATCTCTTACACAACAGGTTCTGCAGTGCTTGCTGCCAACTGCTAAGATCTTTTAAGATTCCCTTATGTAGCATCTCATGATATATATAGCTTCATGTGCTGAAAAGCAAAGATAAAGGGAGGTAGGGGGGAGAGGAGTTTTTTATTTTCGTGAATCTTCAGTTTAGGTTTTTCTGAAATATTTACCCATTTAGGAGCTCTCTTGGGGCAGACCCGGCATGGGGGGAAGCCTCTGCAATATGCTGTGATGTAGAATCTCAGCATTTATTGTGGGTTGCAAAGTGGTAAAAGTAATTCCAGGTTTTAAGGCAACAACATGAAGGTTATTCAAAGGCTTTGGAGCGACTCCCCAGAGGATGCACCATGTTGTTTTTAGAGGTGGAGACTCTGAGTCACTTCTACCCTTTAGAAAAGAGTTAGACTTTACCAGGTATGCTTGGGGAATCTCTGATAGCTGAACTGAAGGCCAGTCTCATCCTAAAGTGAAATAACTTTCCAGATGCCAATTTACTGGGTAGGTTGGAAGAACTGATAACTTTTAAGGGAATGCAGCTATGTATGTTCATGGGTAAGTGGCTTATTTGTTTTTTTCACTTGCACTTGTTAGTTGGATATTAACCAGTCTGGAGGTAGAATGAATGTGTATGTGCATTTGTATGTATCTATTCATTCTAGTTCCAGACTGATCAATATCTAACTAACATGTATATATATAATGTTGACTGTCTATAGGGAGTTAGAATTTGGCACACTGGACAGTGAAAAAGTATTTGCCATTCATGACCCTTGGTTCAGAGCTGCTTAACTTGGAAGTTAATGACACTGATGTTTTAGGACAGGGGTTTTCAACTGGCGACACTTGCAGTTTTGCTGGCAGCACTTCTGGTTTCACTGCTGTGCACCATGCAGCCTCCCCATCAATTGGCCGTTTGGGGACTCCACGCTTCTTGACTAGCTGCAGGGGGTACCCAACCAGAAAAGGTTAAAAACCCTTGTTTTAGGATGTATGCTTGGACAAATCTACTTGTCCAGGGAAGGCTATAGATACTTCTGTTGGATGAGGCCAATACAGAACAACAGGCTCCTGCTAGGCTATTATTCATCAACTTTTCAGTAAACTAATGACAGCATCTGAAATTACTTCTGAATTTTCAACAAAGATAGGTCAGTATTTTCAAATGTAGCTTCAGCAGTTCTGTACCCTAAAAATGCCTGACAAGTGCTGGGCATCCATAGAAGCTGTCACTTGTCTTGCTACCTAAATATGAATCGGGTAAAAACTCCCAAATGTTAAAGGCAGGGCTTTTACTTATTTGGAATTTTCTGTATCAGCAGTACCACCTGCCCCTGTTTGCTGCCATTAAACTATCTGTTTCTATATGTCATGTGATCCTTGCGCTGAGGAACACTTAGCATTGAAGTTCTATTAAAAATGGTGTGGGATGGATTGTTTGGTTTTGCCTTGTGCTTCAAGGGACATTTTCCCCCACCTCTCATCCCTTCTACATGTACCACACAGCCTCCCTCTCTCAGTGGGGAAATTTTACTTTGCTGTTATCTGTGGAGCTGTCTTCAGGAACCAGCAGTGCAAATTGCTTATTCTCTCTTGGAGTTGGGTGTGCTGCTCTCATGTAACTTCCAGGACCTGGAGTTCACAACAGAAGCATGATCTGCACTGAGGTGCATATATTGACAAACAGCAGCTAATCTTAATGGAACGCTTTAAATCAAACAATGGAATTGTCTACCCATTCAAGATGTCTGGGGTCAAGAAATAATGCATTCTACTGACTATTTAATTTTGCTTTTATAACAGCGATGCTTGGCTTAACTCTTACTGTATGGATGCAGATATAAGGGGTTGGGTTTTTTGTTTTTAAGTGATTTACTGTCTTAAGGAATACTTCAACTGATTGCTTGATGATCTAGTTTTGCTCTCCCTCTAACCTTTACTAAAACAATATCCAGCCTTTTTCTCAGATCAGTTTATTTTCTTCCTGCTGTCAGCCTATGTATGTTTGGGCAGCAATTTTTAATGAAACATGAAGAGGCACTAGGTAAGTTCAACCATGCTGAGCCATGGACACTTGCTGAACTTCCTTGGTGAATCTGGGAGCATTCTAGGGATTATCTTGGGGGTTTTTTGTCTGCAAACTGAATGGTTTCCTACAAAACTCTCCCATCAGTTTGGTCAAAATGCTTTCAGCCAAGAAAAGTACAGTATGTTTGAATAAAAGTAGAGCATCCATGACAGTTGGAGGGTGTTGTTGGTTTTTTTTGTTTGTTTTGTTTTTTTAAAGGCTTAATTTCTGAACTTGGTCAAAAATAAAAATAATTGTCATTTTGAAACAATATTCCTCTCCCCCAGTCCCTTGCTCCCCCCTTTAAAAAAGGGAAGGTGTATCTTTGTATTTTCATACTTCATCCTGGTGATAAGGGGTGACTTTAAGAGAGTTTTTTTCCCCAGAGCCAGAACCACAAAAATTAAGTGCTTGACTGAAAATGTGATATTTCTGTTTTCAGGGAATTGAGCAATTGAAAAAGGAAGAGAGAAGATGGGCTAAAAAAACAAAATGGATGAACATGAAAGCAGTATTTGGCCATCCGTTCTCTATAGCATGGCTTAGTCCATTCGCTACTCCAGACCAAGGAAAAGCAGACCCATACCAATATGTGGTCTGAAGAATTCTTGACCAGCATTTCCACTAAAATAAAACCACAGTACAGCACTACTGTTCTCTATTTTACATGAATGTTTGAAACAGAAAGCAAAACAAAACAAACTTTTTTTTTACATCTACTAAATGGCTGATTGCAGAGGGAAAAAAGCCCTGTAATTCTATATCTTTAGATAACTCTATCTCTGGCTGAAGCTGCTGCTACTTTTTTTTTTAATCTTGTTAACTTTACTGGCCTTTGTTTCTATCTGCTTTCTGTATGGCATAACTAATATGAAGGGGATCCTCTTTCTCTGTTGGGCCCACCTCTTCTGAGTAGATTTTCATGTGGTCTCATGACTCTGACACCTGTGGATGACACACAAGTGCCAACAGTACCATCTTCTATAGACAACTTTGGATCTCCTCATGGAGCTTGCTGTTCTTGAGTCAACATTGGGGCTCTTTCATAAGATGACTTGAACTGGGAAACAGACACTTCAGTTACTGAAAGGTGCAAGATGTGCGTGTGACCCTACAAAGGATCCATTTAATATGGTGGTCCCATACAGTTAAAGTATTTAAAACAAATGTTGCCAGTGCCACCTTTTACTTTTTCTTCCAGCTACAAAATTGATTCCATCTTTCTGGCATTCTTTTGTGCATTCCCTCCCTTGTAAGCAGGAAGTGTTGCCCTTCTAGGAAAAACATGGTAGCTTTGGAAGACTTGCTGGATGAAATGCCTTACTCTTTCAGGAAAGAGATCTCATTTTAAAATGGTTAGGATAGAAGGATTATCTTGTTTGTCTTGGTAAATGAATTGTTAGAACAAAACCTACTAAAAAGTATTGATGTGTAGAACAGGCGTGAATGCCCAGAAACATGACAAATTGCCATAAAAAAACATAGGGCTTGTGTAGGTATACCAGAGCAGATACCAGTTAATTTTCCATTCCTAGCACTGCCCCTCGTTAGAGCTTTGTAAATGTTTTCATATATTTTCAGTTGGGAAATGTCAGTGTTAAGGAGTATGCATGCCTGGTGTCATGAATTGTGTGGATTGTTAACTATGTGCAGTAAACAGTTGAAAGTGAGAGGGGCAGAGGGCATTCCACTGAAAACAAAAGCGGGTAAAAACAGTCTCATGCGACTCAAAAAACTAACATGTTTGTATCAAAGCAGGGATTTTATTGAATGTTTTTTGGATTGTTTTGAAAAGGAGTGATTAGCATAACTGCCAACAGGACCCATCAAACAATCATAAACGAAGGAAATCTGTAAATAAGCCGTGCTCATGGATTCTCACGTAACTTTTGTTTCCACTTTTGGAGAAGAAAAAATATTTTGGCAAATGACCTCTTAGACTGACTCAAAGCCATGAGGGAAGGTAAAGAAATCAGGGGTAGAGAAAGGTGAATGAATCTATCTCACTTCAGACATAATGTGAATGCTGCATCTTTTCTGTCAATGCTTCCATATGGAAAACAAATGCAATAAAACTTTTCCAAAAACTGTGTCCACTCCTTTCTTACTCTTATTTGCAGTTTGAAGCCTCTTCCTAAACTTTAATTTACAGCCAAGATGCAATAGCATGAAAATTAAATAACGTTGCTGCTTAATTTGAAGTTAAAAAACATTAGTTAATCAGTAATGCACTGCTAGATATTTCACCCCCTGGAAGTTGTTATTAGGGCCTGCAACAAGTAAGTAAACAGGCTTTTTGCTGCAGCAGACTTCATGTTCTTCTCAAAATCCACAGTAGTGTGTTTATGGCATCTTAATCTTCCGTGTGTAATCCTATAGTAACAGATTATTTGACCTCTTTGTATGCTTGAGTAAGTGAATTTTGTAGGAATAATATGCCTTTGCCTGCATGCAGTTCTTAAGGAAGAGGTGAGGAGAGGAAAGGCTACTTCCTTTCTTTGGTTTTCATCTAATGGGAAATTCATTGTAAATGAATGCATGCCTGAAACCCTTATGCAATGTGTTTTGCTTCTCTAATCCTAACGTGTGTAGGTTAGGGGACATATTTGACAAATATTGTCAGGCTGAAAAAAAGCAGGCTAGATACTCCTTTTGAGAAAAGAAAGACCCCTCTGCTGCTCTTCTAGTTCCACGGCACTCTGTCCTGGCTTGTTCAGGAGCCACATGAGCAGTCACAATTGACCAAACACCCACCACAGGGCATGTATCCATTCGTGAATTGTGGCAAACTTAATAATGTCTCTTGGCTGGTTAATCCATAATAGTACAGGAACTGTTTTTAAATTAGTCATGGATTGGGAGACATGGTCTGAGTGTCTCTGACCTAGGTTAAAGCTGAGAATTTAAACAAACATGACTAAAAGTCACTTTATCTTATAACAGGAGTGGGCAAAATGCAGGCCGGATGCGGCCCGCCAGGCCATTCTATCCGGCCCACAGGGCCCCTAAAAAATTTAGAAAATTAATATTTATCTGCCCTGGCTGCCTGTCATGCAGTCCCCAATGGCTTGCCAAAACTCAGTAAGCAGCCTTCCACCTGAAATAATTACCCACCCCGTCTTATAACATTCCCATTGCTGGTACTTCAAGTTTCCAGTTCCAAATTTCAGTTCCATTTCAGCTCTTGTCTGGAGTCGTACGACGATTACATTTTATATACCACAGGGAGAGACTTAAATTGTTCTGGCATTGAGATAAACCATGTACTGTACATAATGTATTGGTGTTAAATTTTGCCAGAGCTTTTAACAAATCCTAATGGTGGTGATTACACATCTTATATATATCTAATATAGTCAGTTTTGTTTTCAAGAGAAACTTTAAAAAGAATCTGAGAAATATCTATAGCTGTTTCCCTGGTTTCGTAATTGTGCATCTCTGTCCCATTACTGAGACCAGCCTGCAGGAGGTGTACCATGTGATGTTAAGTCCATGGGTGATGTAGCTCAGTGTTTGAATGTGTGAGGCAGAGTAACCAGGTTGCTTTAAGGTAAGTCCTCCTGTTCTTTTTTTCCCCTCTCGTTGTTGATGTACTTGACTCCAAAAGCTCATACCTGTATCTTAAGCAAGAAATTAGAGAGGTGGGGGACTTGATCATGGTCTCCACATACCTACGTGAAAAAGAAAACTTTAGTTTAGCAGACATGAGATCCAGTGACTGTTAGTTTAATTGAGATGACTTCAGGTGAGAAACAAAGTACAAACTTTTAACAATAGTAATAATTAACCACTGGAGCAATTTCCCCAGGTTCATGGTGGATTTTCCACCCCTAGTAGTCCTCAAAACAAGATTGGAAGCTCTTCTGAAAGAGATACTCTAGTCCAGACTTGATTCCCTCACAGGTCCTCTGGCCTGTGTCCCATAAGAAAGGTCATCACAATGGCATCTTTTTACCTTCAGCCTATGAAAGACTATTGTCTATTATGCACTCAAAAGACAAGCAACACTTCCTGTGCCTAACCTGAATTTCCAGACTGCTACAATGGTATTTTCTTTTGACTTCTGGCTTTTTTTCTTTTTTTTTTTTAAGGAATCTCTTTAATGTTTATACTTTCTCTAATTTAATTGTAAGCCTCTGCTCTTACTCCCAATTAATCTAGGAGTTTGGCTATCCATTTCAATGAAGGCAGAATCAAACGAAGAGTGTTTAGCAGCTGCTACGTTAGTATGTTACTGTGTGTATGCATGTGCATGTGCACCATTTGATAACTAACTTTACATGAGTACTTATCAATTACTGAATGTGCAATATTAACTACTTAAGCAGAGCTTTGTGAATCATGCATTTTTCAGTTTGTTGTCTATTGGCTCCGTTGACCCAAAACTGACTTTTCAGTTTTCTTTCAAACTGTCATTTCACCTGAAATAAAATGTTTAATTTCACTTTCACTTTTTTTTTTACAAAACAGGTGAAAAACCACAAAAATATAAACATCACATTTAAATATCAATATTAATATATTTAATGGTTCCCTTATTTTTCTTAGGCAAAACTATTGTCTTCAGGCAGAAGAAAACTGCTTCTTCCTGGTTGTGTATCACCAACTGAACTATTTTTTTTCTGAAATGTGATACTTTTTAAATGCAGTGATTCAGGCCTGTGGTCTCTGCCATTTGGGAACCAGTTAAAGCAGGGCTTGGCAACCTGTGACCTGCAGGCTGGATCTGGCCCACAGAAATGGGGCTTCAGCCACAGTTGCTTTCCCCTGCTGACATGGGCAGAAGCACTGGTTGCAGACACT
This sequence comes from Crocodylus porosus, assembly GCF_001723895.1. Taxonomy (NCBI): domain Eukaryota; kingdom Metazoa; phylum Chordata; order Crocodylia; family Crocodylidae; genus Crocodylus; species Crocodylus porosus. The sequence continues at coordinate 78,518,720 of NW_017728886.1, forward strand.
CTCCCCCCTGCCACTGCAGGGAAAAGCAGTGGTGGCAGCTAGGTTTTAATACCTGTGTTTGCCTGCCTCTGGATACCTCCAGCTTTCAGACTAAAAGGGGTACCAACCACTGAGTTAAAGCTTTATGGGTTTGATTTCCCTCCACTCCCACAATTCCTGTCCTCACCTGTTCTTCCTTTCCTGGTAAAAATGCACCTTTGCACTAGTTCTTGAACATTATAAACAGGACTGAAATAGCTGCAGTTGTGCAGGGTGTACGTGAAACCAGGGAACCTAAGCATCTGTCTACGCTTTTGCCCTAAGAAGCATCTCTTACTCCTTATCCCAGCAGTGCATCCTTTCTTAACCCGTAGCTCAGACTTTATTTGAGTGCAGAGGGGAAAGAACTTTGTAAAAAGTTCAGCATCACTTTCTGTTAAGGAAACAAAGTTCTCACTGGCTGTTATTGAAAACCCAGGAAACCGTGTTGTGGATCAGAACTCTTATCAAGCTAGGAACTGAAAAAAAATATATAACAAAAAGAGGTCTCTGTCCTCAAGGGATCATCTGAGTAAATGCATGTAGTTCTCTGCTTCTCCATGAAACACTGGTGACAACATTCTTAATTTTTTTTTTTTTTTTTTGTATTTATACATAAATTTTCAAGCATGTGTAATGATTTGGGGGAATCTGGAATTTGTTTTGAGTACCCAACTTGGAATTCTGTAGAGGCCCAAGCTTTAGAAAGTGCTGAGTGCCCACCTTCTGAGAACTGGGCCCTTTTCAGCCAAGTCAGAATAGGCATGTGATCACTAGTCCCTTTTGAAAATGTAGGCCTGTGTTTGCAAGACTTTCTTCCCAACTCTGAGGCTTCAAGCCCATATATACCATAGTGTGGGAGATGTGCATGTAAAATAAAAGCTTACTCTCCAAAACATTCATTCTTTATAAGAATGTGATTTCTTTTGCCTACCTGACAGTTTCTGGTGGCTAATTGAGATGATAATGTGATCTTTTCACTGCAGTTGTTACTGAAGTTCCATAGTGTAGCCTAGGTCTAAACTGCAGTCACAGCTTAAGAAGCAGTTTTAAATTGGTCTGTGTTGAGCTCTGGGTTGCTGTGGTTCTTCTGAATGCAATGTGGATGTACCAAGGGACAATTTAAAAAAAAAAAAAAAAAGCATTAGCTAAAATTTGGACTCTATGTACTGTTTTTCTTATGTAAAGGGACTTGGAGAAGGAAGATATTTTTTAATTGAGAAAGAGGAAAACCTAGAGGATCTTTTACTGTATGTATTGCATACAAAATTCAGTACTTGGCATTATTTTTTTTAATTTTGAAGGATGGACTCAGTTGTTAAACCATTTTCTTTGATGCTCTGTCTCGTGAAATTTCTTATATGCTTTGTCCCAAGTGAAATTTGTGACCCCTCTATAAAAACTGATACCTGTATATTGATATCTGCATGTGCACACTTTACAGTGGCTGTTTGTATAACTACCTATTAAAAAAAATTCTGTTTTTTGTTCTACAGGGTATCGAGCGTCTGAAAAATCAGGAGCCGACTTGGGAAAAAGTCAGCGGCTGGGAAGGGATGAAACTGGCTTTTGGAGGCAATTTTTCCCTGAGTTGGCTCAGTCCTTTTTCAGACCTGAGTTGTAAAAAGCTTCCACCAGCTCGGGCAGTGACAGTTGCTCCAGCTGAAACACTGTCTCAAGAGGAGATTGAGCAATTTTTAGAACAAACCGTTGCTGTCCAGGTGTTAAAATATTAACAAACGTTCAGTTTCTAATAAATATTTGCACCCAATATTTAGCACTAAGAGATGATGGTGCAGAAAACATTCAGGCATATTTTATCCAGAAGTCAGGTACGCTACTAGCAGAAGCAATGCAAATCTCTACAGAATACTCCACTAATGATGTAATGTATAAGCTTTTTTTTTCCCCTTCCTACCAAAGTCAATGTTTTATTGAACTTTCTCAGCTTGGCCTTTAAGAGAAGCTTACAACTTGTCGGGCAGATCTATTCCAGCTCCTAAAAGTAAACTGCTGTCAATGTGCTCTAATATTTTACTTGTAACCCTTATGAGTGCTGAAAGGCAAGCAAAGAGCAACAGCTATGCTTAACACACTCTTCGGTATACATTAAGGGAGTACCCTTTCTTTTTTTTTTTTTATTAGCTTGCCATGTATTGATGCTTCTTTGAGCTGTGAGGGTACCAGTTTGGGTTTTGGCTGCAGTAGACTCAGGAGAGAGAGAGACAGTCAAATTCATCCCTGGTGTAACTCAGTTTTGCCAAGGATAAATTTAGCTCAGTGAGACTTTAATGACTGCACCAGGGATCCTGCTACTTAAGGGTCTGACCTATTGTGCATTCAGGTTGATGGCAGCCTTTCCATTGACCTGAACGGACTTTGAATCTGCAGTGCAGACGGTTGTGTTGGCAGCCACAACTGATCAACCTGGTATGTTGCTGCTATTTGGCAAATGCAACAAATACACAGATCTCAGTAGCAAAGAAATCCACCAGGCCAGAAAGTCTTTGCCAAATTATGCCATTCATGGCAGGATAGATCTTAAAAGGAAAACTGCAGGGACTAATTACATGAGTACCATGAAAGTGTTAGCACTTCACACCATCTGCTGTTCTGTAGTACTTACTTAAACTTCAGTATTTTAAATACTGTGCTGTCAACTCTTGGTAAATCGTTGACTTTTAAGAAGCGACTACTATGTACCATGTTAGTTGTACAGTTGAACTTAGTAAGTATACAAGAGTACGTGACAGCGTGACATAAGGCTTTATCACTGTAAGCTGGAAGGGCCATGCTGCTCACAGCAAAGTCAAATAAACTGGGTAAGCCAGAGATGTCCAATTTATTTGGGCCTGCAGGCTGCATCTGGCCCATGGGGGCTTCACAGAGGCTGGACAAGCAACCTCTGGTGGAGGAGCAGTGGCTTCTCCGGATGGCTGCTGGAGCCACTGCATTAACGTGGTTCCAGACCCCAGGTGATGAAATTATGGGATGGGGCAAACTGCTGTCAGTTTGCCCCATCTCCCCTTATCTGCTGCTGATTTTTTGCATCACAGCTGGTGACCAAAAATCCTGAATTTGGCAAACACAATTGGTGGGGGAGTGGAAACAGTGGCTGGGTTCCAGGATTGTGGGCAGTGTAAGCTGCTCCCAGAGCATGCCAGTAAAACCTCTGCATGGTGCTCGATTGGTGTTACATTCCATATATTCCAGATGTTAAAAGTTACTTGATGAAAATGTTAGATTATGTTTTGTTTTCTGTTTTGCTTTTTAAACAGTAGAAACCAGGTATCTATGTTACCATGACGAAATCCTTCAGACCCTTAGGGAGCTAGTGTGGCTCTGCCACTAGCTTCCTGAGTGACCTGGGGAAAGTCACTTCACTTTGCTGTGCCTCTGTTCATCTCTATAAAGCAGAGATAATGCTGATTACCTTTTCTGTAAAGTGTTTAGGGACCTATGAAGACTTAGTTCATCACATTCTTCAGTGATGATTTTTAGTGATTATAAGAGTGGTACCAAATACAAATTGTACATGCTGATCTATGTACAAAATATTTAAAGTTAATATGTGGGAATGGTGTGAGTCCTGGTCAGAGCTGGGACTATTTCTTGAGTCCTCTCATCAGCCAGAGGAGAAGCTCATAGATTCCCTTTATATTCTATGACATGGATTGGCATGTCCTGAGCCTACCAGCAGCTTCTACAAGCAGAGCGTGTTAAAAAAACCCAAAAAAACCCAGGAAAGCTTTTAGTAAAGATGCTCACAAAAACTGCCTCTTTTTATCAGAAAGATTTAACATTTTTTTCTAAGAGCTTTCATTTAAACAAATTAAGAATTCACTTTGTTCATAAATTACTTAATTTGGCACTTGTGTAGAATGAGTTTCTCTTTCATCGTCGGAAACAAACACAACATTTCTTTCACAAACTGTTTGTTGTACAGCTCTGTGATCAGGCTAAAGGGAGAAGATGTAGTGCTTTTGCATCTAAAATGCATTTGCACCTGACAGGGCTTGACAGCCAGGGAGCAAACAGAAATATTCAAAAATATACATAAGGGAGTTGGTAAAGGGGGACAGAGGACATATAAAGAGAAATAACTGCACTTAACTTGCATATTGTAATTTTGGTTTGCTGTTTTGCCTTAACTAAGTCAGTTAACCAGTCTGCCTCAGTTACCATATCGTTAAAATGGGAAAAGCATTACAAGCTTATTAAAGACTGACTAGTTAATATCTGCAGTGTAAGTTACTTTAAAAATGTAATTTGAAAATTACTTTGAAACCCAGCATTTGTGTTACTTATGAATAGTGGAATGGTAAAAGGGTGTTAACTTTGCCTCTGGGAAATGTACAGACTATTCCATCCTAAATGGGAGCAACCCATGACCCATGTTTGTTATATGTTTACTGAAATAAAATGTTTACGGGTACTGTATTTGTGAAAACATGTTCTATTTGCAGGAGTATCCAGAAGTTCAGATACAAGCCCTTCTGCTTCAAAAATCACTTTCAAGTGATATTTTTAGGTACTATTTCCACCTGGCTTGAACATATGAGAGGTGAGAGTCTCACCATAGTAATATTAATGTCAAAACTTCCATTGACTTCAATGAGCTAGGACTTCAGGTCAGAGGTTACTGTTTCTAATTGTGTTCCGGTGGTACTTCGTCCCCCCAAATAAATAAAACTAACCACAAACTCAACTGTTTTTTGCTTAGTGAAAGAAGGGAATGATGTATTTCACTCTTATACTTGTTTTCACATATTTTGTTGGGACTTACCTGTTCCTACCTGATTTCCACTCTCCACCTTTACCATTGTTACGTACCTCTTATTTGAAACTTGGGAGCAGAATAGAAAAAAAGTATGGGCACTGGGCAGGGAACAAGGCAAATTACTCATATGAAGGGTGACTAGATATGGTTTTTCAGACCCAGGGGAAATGAGAGCAGAGTTGCATTTGAGCGAGAGTGGAAATTCCTGTTTGGCCTCAACTAAAGCTGGTCAGGAATTTTTGTTTGTTGGTACTGAAACATGTCAGTTTGTGAAAACCAAATCTTTTCTTTGGAACCTGTGTGTCTCAATGAACCTCCTGCTGAAACCGTGTTGTGCAGGTCAAGTATAGACATCTGGTCAGGATGAGACTGACCAGCCCCAGTCTGAGCAGCCTGGAGATGAAGTCTCCTCCCGCCTGCAATGTAGAGGATGCAAGTAGAAGTGCTTCCTCGGCCATTTGAGTTTCAGAGAGATGCCTTAGCTACTAAGCTCTGGGCTCTTCCCTCCTCTTTTGTGACAACCTTTGAGAAGTCCGTATTTTCACTTCTGAAATCTCAGTTTTTCACAGGGTGGGTAAAGCGTTTCCTGCCCAGGAGTAGTCTCAGCCTTTATCTGAGTGGGCTTTTATTGGCACCGAAGACCAACATTTTTATTTCACTTTTAACCAAATTCAGATTATTAACCAAAGCTACCACAGGTGATCGCTGCATAACCCATGTTTTCCTGCCTTTCAAAGTGTGTGGCCAGTTGTTGTCAAATGTCTCTCTTAACTCAGGGCCTGATTCTCCCAACACTATTCTGCACAATACAATTGTAATCAACAGACGTACAAGTCATAAAAAAGCTTTAGGCCTCAATGGCAAGCATTTGTAGGACATGGTCCTTAAACTGGAAACTCTGGGGTTAGGATATTCTGTTGTATGTTTATACCGTTGTATCGATACTAATTACCCTGTGATATTTTATTCCACCAATGGTGTCTCTTAAATGAAAAAGCTAAATGAACATGCTTTGCTGAAAACTGCCTTCCAGAGAAAAATGTTTCAGCAAAAGTTTTTAAATATATTATGAACAGGGCTCTGACAGCTAAGGAAAGCATTCATGTGTTTTATATACATTTGTGTGTCTTGTAAAGCAACTGTTCTATGGAGATAAAATTATGCAACTAAAAAAAAAGTTCTATTTTGCTATTTGTAACTCATTTTATGCCTTCTAATAGATATTGTACTTATTAAATAATTAATATTTCCATCTACCTCAGGTGTGTATGTTTACGTATTCCCAGCAGTTAGAGTCCTGCTTTCATGCCAATGTGTTCATTGTCTGCATTCTCTCTGGGGAGCTCCCTCCCCTGGCAGTAATCCTAGACTGCAAAACTAGCAAGTGGTGTGGGTTAGAAATCCATTCTGGCAAGGTTCTGGAACAGCCAAATATTCAGAGCAATGAGAGACAAAAACCCAACCTCATTTCAAGATGAAGCATAACTGAGACAGTGCAATGCAGTTGCCTGGCTTTCCCTTCTAATCATGTGTTCCTGAATCTATAATTCACAAGACAGAGCTGGTAAAAAGAATATTCAATATTTTGACAATATTTCTCATGGACTGTATCTGGCATGTTTCTGCCCCGTTCTAATTAGTGGAGAGTTCATTCATAGGGGCTGATCACCCACCCTCGCAGAAATAATCACAGAGATGACTTGGGAAGGGGAGGGTTATACAACGATCTCTGTGCAGTTCCAGCAGACTTCTGTTCCAACTCAGTCTTTGGGGCTAGGGACAGAAGTTGCATACAAATCGGTTTAAGTGATCAGAAGTTGGAAAAAACTTGTAACAGAATATAAGTTCAGTGCACATTAACCAGTTTCAAAATGGCCCAAACTGGTTTAAGATACACCTGGCTAAATGTAGTATCAGACTTATCTGATTTGGGTCAAACTGGCTTAGGAAATGTCTGTCCCAGACCTGGATGGTAAAGTTTACCTCAGCATTGCACCTCCACCTCTGAACTTGGTAGATCCCCCCTTGAGTTTATAGAAGGTAAGGGCTAATTATGTGAAGGCCTTGTGCATCCACACTGATTATCTGGCCTCTTTTGGCAGGGCATCCCATTTAGAGCTTGAAAGTATTACAAAGGTTTGCTACAGAAAATTTAAAATGCTTTATTAGTTCTACTCAGAGCCATGGACAGGCAGTTCTGCACTCAGTTTAGCAGCAGTGTGGCAAGAAACTAGTAGTGGCAGCAGCTACTATTTTTGCACCACCCTCTCCACCATATCTGTACCCAGGACCGCTACCTTGCTGCCCCCCTCTTCCCCTAACTGTACTTATGCTATTGATTCTACTGGGTGAGCCCATAGAACGGATAAGGGCCAATGCCCTCCTGCCTCTTTCTGCCTCAAAAAGCAGGGAAGATGGATATCTGACCCTTTTTCCACGTAGAAGCTGAATAGAGGAGATCTGCACCCAGAAAAGAATTTCTCCAGGTGAAAGGAACGAACTGTGGGTATAAACTTTTCAGACCCATGAGGCAGATGAGTTCTTTTGACCAGCAGCATTACTACCTTGGGCTGTGATGTTCGTATCTCCGGTGCCAAAGATCTGAATGGTAGGCCTGTGCGAAGCGGCTAGTATTTGCTTCGGATTTGGATTTGGCCGATTCAGGGGACAGTGCTTTGATTCGGTGATTCCATTCACTGTCCTGATTTGATTCGGCAGAATCTGATTCGGAGATTCGGCAGCAGCTGAATCAGCCAGGCCAGGCCCATCCCCCGGCAGCCCAGCAATGGCTGCCCTGCCCGCTCCAGCTCCCAGCACTTGCGGGGAGGAAAAGCCTTGGCTCAGCAGGTGCTGCTGGGCAGGGGGTGATCCCTGCTGCCTCATGCTCCGTGGATGGTTCTGCATAAGCCCCCAAACTCCCCTCCTTCCCCCCCCGCCAGCCGTCTCCGGCCCCTTAAGAAAAAAAACAAGCCTGAAGAAACCCCAGGACTTGCTGCTTCTGCTGGTGGGGGGTGATCCCTGCTGCCCTGCACCACGTGGGGGGCTCTGGACAAGCCCCCAAAGCCCCAAGGCTGCACCAGGAACAGTGAGTCTTGGGGCTTTCCTCTGCTTTGTTTTTTCTTAAAGGGCCAGAGCCCCACCAAGTGGAGGGGGGAGAGTTGGTGGGGGCTTGTGCAGAGTTCCCCATGCAGCTTGGGGCAGTAGGGATTGCCCCCCCAACTCGTAGCACCTGGTGAGCATGGGGGCTTTTCTTTAAAGTATCAGGAGATGGGGCAGGTGGGGGCAGCCATGGGGGGGCTGGGGGAGCAGGCAGGGTTCAGGAGGGCTAGGGGATCAGAGGGGAGCGGAGGGGCTGGCAGGGGTCCCCCCACCATGGTCCCCTCCCCCCTGCCCCAGTACTTACCAGCTCAGAGTAGCTGCAGCTCCCTGCTGCAGCCACTGGGGACCGCCCAAATCAGCAAAGTGCTCCAAATCTTTGCTGATTCAGAGAGCTTTGAATCAATTCAGACCTTTAAATTGGTCCCCTGATTCAATTCGGAGAATTGGGCCAAATCTCCTCTGAATCGAATCACCACTCAAAGCTTCACACAGCCCTACTGAATAGTATACTTCTAGAAAACAATTAGGTGGTGCAGGTGTTTTGCTAAAAAGTTCTGTTCTTTCTGATCCTACTGAACCAATGACTCAGCACAGAGCTGTCCAACTGGTGGCCCCTGGGCCATGTGTGGCCCACAAGAGTTAAGCTGTAGCCCTTGGGCTTCTGTGTAGCTGCTGCTCTCCTGGTTGCACTGGCTGCAACAGCAGCTGGAGTTTCTGGGCTCACCCTCCCAGCTCACCCTCCCTTCTCTGGCTTTCACTGCCTGCCCTCACCCTAGGGGGCAAGGGAGTAGAGGGTGAGCTGGTGACTGCAAGCCTGCAGTGCAGCATTTGAGGTAGGGGAAGGGGGCTGCATGGGTGCATGGTACAGTGTGGGAGCGGGTCTTGCATGGATGCAGTGGGGGAGGGGAGAGGGGCTTCTGCACCATGCAGTGTTGAGAGGGGGAATACCTACAGCATGCAGCCCAGGGGCCCATTGCTTGCCCTGATGCTGCCTGGGAGTGTGTAACCCCTGCTACTATGGGCCGCAGGGCAATCAACCTCTATTGCTTTGAAGGATAGCCTGGACTTTTTGCATGATGAGGAGGAGCACTGTGCTATTCAGTCAACAGTGACTGAATGATCTACATGGATTGTTGCATTTTTTTTTTTTTTTTTTAACGTACATTCAAAAAAGTTTTGAGGTCTGTTTGAACCAAAACAAGAGGGTGGGTGTGAAATACAGTCCTCACTAGGCGTATCTACATGCGCTGCTAAATACGCAGTAGGCTAATTCTACTGTGCATTAGGATGTCATGGCAAAAACCATGCTATTGTGTTAATGCACAGTAGAATTAGTCTGCTGCACATTAGCATCACTTAAAAGGCATACACCAGTGCTACTGGTCAGTACCTGTTATAGGAACTAAACTTAACATGCAGTAACCACAGCACATTAATGCACATGTAGATATGCCCATTGATGAGCTACTTTTGAGGCCACTAACATTATTATCTGGTTTCTTACAGTCTCTACTCTTTCTAAAAAGCTGGCTGGACTGAGAGGTACAGGAGGAAGGTAAGGTCTTCAGGCAAAAATATTTTAAGTGATTGAGTTTTACAGAATAGATGCAAAACTATTGCCTTAAATAATAGAGAAAGTAGCAATCTGATAGAATTGCTTTAGGAAACAAGAAAACTGGCCCACCAAACTCTTTCTAATCAGCTTCACGCTGTCACTGAACCAGACATTCTTACTCCCACTTTTCATTAAATAACGACAATTTTGTTCTACATTTTATTGGATAGGCTAAAGTAAATCAAATTAACAAACCCAACGACTGTATATTCAATTTCTGCCAAACCATTTCAAAGCTAATGCTCGTTACATGCTGTTTTAAACTAAGATTTAGAAAAATACGTCTAGCCAACCTTTCAGCCGCTAGGTGCAGGGATGATGGACCCTCCAAAACCTAGTAGAGCCCTCCTCATTATTAGCAGCTTTTCCATGCAGGTGTCTGAACAAACTAGCCTGCTTTTCAGCTACCATAATCCCTTGAACCTGTATTTATTTTCATCTACCATATAAAGATTCCTGGAAATCCTGGAAGCTTAGGCTGCTTTGTGACGCTGGGGTAAACTACAAACCTCAGCACTTGACCACTAATGGTTATGTTACAACAGTGTGGAGAGCTGAACTGCCTTGTGCCAATAATTACTTCACTGGGTGTTTACAGTTCAGTGGAACAGGATCAGGAGAAGTCCAGCTACACAGATCTGTTGTCTGCTTCACAACACAGCTCTCCCCTGCTGGGGTGGCTGGTGGTGGAAACACTTCAGAAAAGGCAGAGCATGAAAAGCCTCATTTACAGTCTAGAATATTTGGGTGAAATGGGTGTTTGAGAGGGTTTTAACTATAGTTCTTAAATGCAGAGCTGTAGTTTAAAGCCATATTCATATGGTTGGCTCCCATTCTTTTTAAATACACTGATAAGGCTGGTCATTTTTTATTAACAGGTAACTGAGATGAAAAGTGGCTTTTTGTCCAGTGTGCTCAGGTTTAAAAATAGAGACTGGAATCTGTTTCAGGTAGTTTCTTTGAGAAAGGCTGTCCTGTGGGAAGCAAAGCTCTCTGCCATGGTACAGTGAGCAAATAATGCATAATATGTAAGCTATGGCAACATATGATCCCTTCAGCCCAGTAACATGATACAGCACAATTGGTTCTGTGAATTGAAGTACACATGAAATGCCAAAACGGGTATGAATGATAGTACAGTAACCAATAGATAAAACATTACTTCATCCAACACAGGAGTGTAAAAAGGCAAAGCAGCAGGCAGACACTAACTGTATTATCTTTACACAAAGCTTGTGATTGTTATGAAAGGAAAAGCCAGCCACAAAATGAGCTCTCTTCCAAACTGATGTACAGCTTGCCCATTCTCAGTTTCTCAAAACAACCACTTAGTCACGGTAGGCTGACAATTTTATAAATGTTAGCATAGATTTCACAATCTTTATTAAATCACGATTAACTAAAATCACAGCTGCTATGCCCTTAGGCCATTTAAATTCCCTTACCATAATATTTGTCTCCTGTATAACCTGAAAGATTCTTGTATGACTCTTAAAGAAAGTAAGATGTTCTAGCAATATCCATTTATGATACTAACACCCCCTTAAGAGATCTAGTACTGCCCTTATTCAGTGATGAAGATGATCTTTTCCACAGAAATTCCTTTGACCTGCATAGAGTTTAGTTGGGCTATTATTTTTTTCTCTCCAGCTTTCCTAGGATGACAGATAATCTTAGATTTAAAGATCCCACCAGGTCTTATGTCTCTAAAATAGGAGAGAGAGAGAGAAAAAAAAGAGATGGTTATTGACACAGTAACATATGTATTCACTGTATGTATTCGTTGCTTTCCGAAGTTTCTCTTAAGATGAAATACAACTGTCACAGACTAGCCAGTGCTGATCTTTCCTTCAACCTGAAATGAAAGTTCAGCAAACAAAAAATACTACTTGGCAAAAAATAATATGAACAGGTGGTCAGGTTATTCTTTTTTGTGTCTAATAATTGGGGCTCCCACCAGTACTCTTGGAAGGTAATCCCATGCTCATATAATGACAAATTCAGATCTGGGGGAAGTGGGAGCAGCTCTAACAGCTGCAATGAATGCAGTGTAAACAGAAAGTCAATACTGCAGCTGAATAAGATGCTGCTGCATGGGTTATACATGCAGAAGTGCACATTATACGGGGCTGTGCCAGGTTTGCATAGAACCAATAGTCTTTAGGGAGGCTCAGACCACAGGTGCCCAACTGTGTCTAAAAACATATAAAACTGTCTTGAGGTATATATTAATCTCATGCAAGTAATTATCCAAAGTGTAATCTTACCCTTCATCAAATATTTCCATTTTGAAAAATCCCAGTCCTTCTACATACAATTTAGACTTTTCCAAAGGAATTGCCAGTGTATTCTTGAAGACAAAGGCGCAGGTGAAAGCTTCATTGATCTTTGCTGTTTCTGGCATCTGAAAATAGAGGATTATAAAGGCAAAGATTGGACACATGCTCTTACTAAAAAGCAGAATGCTAAACAGTGTCAATGACTGACTGCATTAAAACCATAAGGATATTATGCCTTGGTCAAACATACAAATAGCTGAGCTTAAGGCATTAATAGAAAACATGGGTGTTAGGTCAACTGCTCCATTTCCCTGCCAAGGCAGGGTTGTTTTCTCCACGGTTTTATACACTCCAGATTTAAATTATGCAAGCACTTCCCCATGGGAGGCTGTTGCACAGTCTAATAGATTTAATTGTCAGGAAACAGTTTTTAATGCATAGCCCAAAATGGCCTCTCTCAATTTCATCCCAACCCCACTCAGTAAAACTCCTTTGTGCTTATGTTAAACTTCCTTCCCACTTCTCAGGGTTTCTGTACCTGTAGATGACTCTCCTGTTCCTATTAGGTGTTAGCCAGTTAAAACTTTCATATTTTGTTCTTTTAATATTTCCCTCTGTCATTTCTTTCAGGCCCTCTCCATTATTTTGCTTGTTCTTCTCTGAAGTCTCTCCAAATTGTTAACATCTCTTTGGGAAGGAGCCCAGAGTTAGAGATGGGTGCACAGTCTGAGCACCCCTAGATTGTGTTGGTATCTAAAGTCATAGTTTCATAGTTTCTAGGGTCGGAAGGGACCTGAGCAGATCATCTAGTCCGCCCCCCTGCCATGGCAGGAAATAATACTAGGGTCAAACGACCCCAGCAAGATGTTCATCCAACCTCCTCTTAAAACCCCCCAGGGTAGGAGCCAGGACCACCTCTCTTGGAAGTTGGTTCCAGATCCTAGCCGCCCTGACTGTGAAGTAGTGTTTCCTGATATCTAACCTAAACCTGCCCTCTGCCAGCTTGTGACCGTTATTCCTGGTCACTCCTGGTAGTGCACGGGGGAAC
>NW_017728886.1:78531768-78563089 GCF_001723895.1 Crocodylus porosus
CCTCCTTGGGCCTGCTCGAGATGCATCTGTGGATGCATGACAAGGTACGGTTGGCCTTCCTGACTGCCTCCCCACACTGCCGGCCCATGCTCATCTTGGAGTCACTTATGACTCCAAGATTATTTTCCACCTCCGTGCTGACAAGAGGGCAGTTCCCCAACCGGTAGGTATGGTGCCGGTTGTTCCTCCCCAGGTGCATCACCTTGCACTTGTCGGTGTTGAATCCCATCCTATTCACATCCACCCACCCTTGTAGTGTCAAATCTTAATTCCATGATTCTCCCTTATCTTGATTATGGCCAAACCACGCCCTGTATCTAAGCAGTCCTGAAGTTGAGGGATTGACCGGGCTGCAGCCTAAAGGAATATTTTGGATCTTAGACCCATCACTACCTTGAAATGGGCCAGGAATTCTAGATGCGGGCTCACTGGGCTTGTTGTGTTGAGAGAGACTATCACCTCCTCTGGTCGATGAGGTGAAGCCGTTGTGCACAAAGCCTATACATGGTGTTAGTACATAGAGCATGCACAACCTGTGTGTACAATACATGTAAAAATCACCCTCCTTTATGGGCTTTTATCACCTTCAGGTGTAGTATTACTGCTTTCCAACTGCTGTCCTGGGGCTGAGAAAGCCAGCTTAGTCTGTGTTTGGGGGCGGGGCTTGCTTGTCCCCCAGAGGAATATAAGATAGCTGAGAAGATAGAGCGACATTCCAGTGCTGGCAGCTGTGCTGAAAGGGGCTACGTCTTGTTCATAGTCAATGACCACATAAGCAGCTGTCAGCATGATCTACCTACAATATAGAAACCTTTTGCTTTTCACTAGTTTTTGCTCATGAACCATTGGTGCAGCTTCCAGACGATATTAGCTTAGTCAGTTAAATCAGCTGGATCCTTCTTTCAGCTACAATTTTGGAAGAGAGAGTACCAAACAATTTCAAGTCCAGCTTCATTACAGCTCTTATATCACCTTCAGAACACCACAGCAATGACTGAGCAAATGCTGCAGCCAACAGACTAGACACGAGTCAAGAGTGAAGCTCTTCACTCTAGTATTTAGGGCAGTGGTTCTTAAGCTCAAGGCACCCCTTATTAGACTCAAGGTACCCCTCAGAAAATACAAGCTCTTAGTTTTGCCCCCTTTTATTGGTGATGCATAGTGTACCCCCTGAGAGCACCAGCCACAAAACTGGAAGTGGTGGCAGAAGTGCATTTCCAGTTTCGCCACTGGTGGTTCTGTTCTCGGCCGCTGGGGGACCTTTCACCCGTTGGCAATCTGGTGCCCCCCCAGACGCAGGAGGCATTGGTTACTCATGACTCTTTTATACTAAAAACTCAAAAAGATCTCAACAGATCAGAATGTTTTAACACTTTGGGTGCCTATACACCAGCACAGAGGCTGCTCTGACCCACTGGAATTCCAGTGCATCAGAGCAGACTCAATTAACTGAGTCAATCGCCATGCTCCAGCAGCCTGCTGCTTCTCGTGTATCAGCTTCCCCATGCTTAAAAATGGCAGTGGGGGGGGGGCACATGAACTGAAGTTCATCAAACAAGCTTTAGTTCAAGCACTCCCACTGCCCTTTTCAAGTGCAGAGACACTGATACAGGAGACACAGTGGCACTTTAATTAAAGCAGCTTTGAGAGCCACCCTCAGAGCACATGTAAAAGTACCCTACGTGTTCCTATTTGAAATCTCGGGGTTTATCTTGTGAATCATATTTGCACACCCAACAGAGCTGATGCTGTCTGTTACACTGTGGCATCCTTGAAAAGATCTCAAGGCACCTTGGTTGAGAATCACCGATTTAGACTTGTAACAACAGGCTTGGCTTTCAAAACTGATGAGCAGTTAGAAGCTCCTGATGTAGTTAATGGAAATAATGTTAAAAATCAGACCATTTATTAGGTGTCTAAATGTAGACTTAGGAAAGTTATTGTAGGTCTCACTGTCTCTTATTTAGGAAAAATATTTGGCTCCTAAGCCTGGGTGTTCATATTTCTGGCTCATCTCTTTACCAATACAGCCATCCTTAGATTTTGTTTCTTGCAACTCCCATTGCCATAGAATCATAGAAAGTTAGGGCTGGAAGGGACCTCAGGAGGTCATGTAGTCCAACCCCCTGCTCCAAGCAGGAGCATCCCAACTAAATCATCCTCGCCAAGGCTCTGTCTACTCAGGTCTTAAAAACCTCTAAGGGGGAGATTTCACAGCCTCTCTGGGTAACCCGTTCCAGTGCTTTACTACCCTCCTAGTGAGAGAGTTTTTCCTTAGATCTAACATAAACTTTCCTTGCTGCAACTTGAAACTGTTGCTCCTTGTTCTGTCATGTGCCACCACTGAGAACAGTCTAGCTCCATCCCCTTTGTAACCGCCCTTCAGGCAGTTGAAGGCCATGGCATCTAAATACTAATCTCTCCATGCTCGTTTAAGTGCTTACCTCTACCTTTATAGAGGGATATTGGAATGTAAGCGTTAGCTCATCAGAAACCTTTTCACCCGTCTCCTGAACCTCAGCAATAATATTAACTTTGATGAGAAGTTCATCCTCCACAGATGCCAGTGTCTTTATGTAAGTATCAGCTGCCACATTCAGAGGGATCTCAATCGCTGGCCAAATACAAGAAAAAAAATCAAATAAAAGGCACCATTAACAATGCGTCTTCTTTACTAGAAAGCAACAAAAGAGTGGAGCAGAAAATCAGTCCTGGTGTCTACTCTATATATCATTAATTGCATGTGCTACATAGTTTTCATAACGGACCAAAAGCCAGCGGCTGTTCGCCTTCTGTTCGGACAGAATTCCAAAGCTGGCTGAATTTAGGAGGGTGCGCCTGCAGTCCCTGGCCCTGCCTGAGGAAAGGGGCTGTAAATCTGTAAAGGGAATCCCATCCAAGCCTGCGTCACAGTAGGGCCTGGAGGGATGCTAACCAAGGACAGAAAGACCCCCAGGGAAGGAAAGTTGGACTGGGCACATGAAGACTGTCTCATTTAGCTCTCGACAGTCTACTCCCTCAAAGCAGTCTGACAGACTTAATTATATAAAATGGTTGGCTGCCTTTAAGGCATGCTCCAGAGGCACAGGCTACAAGGTGTTTATTGTCACTGTAGAATTTTCCCTTATTTTTTAACGTAGGCTTCACAATTAATTATCTGAATCATTTTCATGTCAATTCAGTGCATGGGAAAGGTCTTGGGCTTGGCAGTGCTCAAGACTGAATTCTGGATAGCCACAAACCTCCTGTCCCTCTAGGGCATCTTTACACATGCTCTGGGGGTGGTGATGGTCGGTTGTGGGGGGTAGTTACAGTGGCTCCGAGAACAGCTCTAATGAAAGCACCTGCAGCATCTCATGTATTCAGCGTCCCATGCTTCAAAATGGCAATGGGGATGCTTTAACTAAAGCTCGTTGAACAATATTTAGTTAAAGCGCCCCCACTGGCATTTTGAAGCATGGGGATGCTGAATACATGAGACGCAGAGGCTATTGGAGAGTGCTAAGGAGCACACTCCAGCAGATGCGATTAATTGATTAGCCATCTTGATTAATTGAGTCTGCTCCAATGCGCTGTGATTATAGTGTGTTAGAGTAGTATCCCTACATGTGTACAGACAGCTCTAGTTTTCTTTAAACTTCTTGTCCTCATCTATAAATTCACCCGTCCCCAGCACAGGGCCATAGTGTAGTGTCCTGCCACATCCCCTCTGTGCACTGGGATAGTCATTTTAAACTGAAATGAAAATCGTAGAGCTCAGAGTTGAATGAATTTTAGCACAAGTGACTATTAATCAGAAATCATTATTGCAAGTGCATTGTTTACTACAAATTATTTATCATTCATTAGTCTCATGTGCAGCCAGTTTCAATCGTCTTGTTAGGGATCAGGCAAACTACCAAGTGATCTCATTGACTACAGGAGACACCCAGAATAACAAACAGCTTTAGGGCTAATCTACACTGCCTCTGTGCCACTCCCAAGAACAACCCCTCTGAAATGTAACCCAACTCCAAAGCCCCTGCAGGGCTGCTCTGAGCTGCCTGGGCGGGTATGGGCTGAGCGGGAACATGTTTTGGTGCCCTGGGCAGGAAAGAAGCTGAGCTGCTACTGCCATGGCACAGGCTCTCCCTTTAAAACAGCACCCACTTTGGGTGCCCCCTCTGACTCAACACTTGGCACATTCCTAATTATGCTACTGGAGCAAGAAGCTGGTGTTTGTCAATGGTGGCCCAGGATACAGCATAGAGGTAGCATGGACATACCCTTTGTGAACTGTCTGTCATGGCCAACAGGCTGATATGGGTCTGTATAAATCAGCAGCGTTCAACCTTTTTACCTGGTGGACCCAACTGGCAATGTCCAGTCTGTCTGTGGGTCAGATCTAGCCAGTGTTCCCAATCTGGCACCATCTGGAGTGAGGTGGGGGGCAGGCTAACCCCAACATAGTCCCAGAGGGCAAGAAGCTTGATCTGACCCATGGAGAGGGAAGGGGGCTGTGGGGGAAGAGGACATGGCCAGGCCTCAATCTAGCCCTTCAGGGCGGAAAGGGGGCACGGCTCAACAGAAGCAGGGAGGTGTGGTTCAGTCCCATGGGTCACAGACTGGCACCATGTGGGGCTTGGGAAGTTGGCAGGGAGGAGTGTGGCCATATTAATGGCTGCTGCTCCTCTGCCGCCAAATTTCCCAACCTGTGGGGATCGCTGCAGGCCACATGCTATGTCCCCATGGCCACATTTCACCTGTGGGCCAGAGGTTGAGCCCCCCTGGCATAAATTATTCACCAAATGTTTATCAACAAAACAGAAACAGGAACCAAGAAATGGGAAAGTAAGGGGAGGGAGGATTAAATTCACAACCATTACAGCTCACTGACAAAATCTGAACAATGTAATCTTTGGTCCTATTAACACTCACTCAGGCATTTTATTTCATGCAAACAACTGCAAAAGCCATCAGACTAAAGACCCTACTACACATTTAAATGAAAACTGGATAAAAACCAGCAACAGAGTTGTTACACATCTTCAGGCACTTGCTTTATAGCTGGCTGGCTCTTTTTCTAGCTGGAATCATTTTTATTGTGTGATAACTACTTTGCATGTGTGGCCAGTCTCAATTTATTATGAATTTACCAGTTAATTGTGTGACAACTACTTTGCACTTCTGGCCGGTCTTACTTTGCACAATTTATTGAGTGATTAACTAGTTAATTGTCTAATATATGTAATGTGTAGCAGGGACTGAAAAACATTTATGTCTAGTCTGCAAGCTCAGTCATTCTGTTTCGTGTGTGTATGTAGAGTGCCAGACTCAAATTGAAACCAGGTCCATGACTGTGCCCCTAAGTGCGACTGCCATTCAAAGGAGTAGTAATGAGCAGAAGTTTCCTCTGCACAATTCTCTCTCCTGTGTGCTGGACAGAACCAAAAACATCCTCAGACCCCCACAGTCCATACACCCACTGAGTCAGTGCACACAAATTGAGGACACACTGCAATATCTCCAAAAACGGCCCATGGCTTGTGATTAAAAACATATGGACCTACCAGGTTTGCCTTCAGTCTGGACAGTCTGCTTGATAAATCCAAGATTGGCCTCTACCTTCCCAGTATAGGACTGCAGCTGGCAAGAGGCAGTGAGACTGACCGTCCATGATTCAGCTGAAGGGCTGCTTACAATGATTTTCAAATCAATGGGATTGCCTGGCCACAAAGATTTTTCACCGTCTGTCTTCAACTGGATCCCAGCTGTGAGTGGGGAAGAGGTGAGCCTACCATCTACCATATCTGAACATTTGAGAAAGGAGCAAGCTTTGTCCATGGTTTTCCTTTCCTCTAATGACCCTGAATAACACGAAAAGAAAAAGCAAAGCTGAAGTCATAATAAATCGTGGATTATAGACTCTGCAGCCAGATCCAACTTCTCATTGTTTATCCTTTTGCTGAAATACAGACAGCACAACAGACCATGTTTCCTAGCAATGATCACCCCATGTTCAATCTCAGAAGAGATACACGGCTATTTTAGTTTAAACAGTACCTGGGGCCAGATTTTCAGAAGTAATTCCTGATTTTTTGGGTTGCTATCCTGAGACACTTGAAAGCCTGATTTTAGAAGGTGGATTCTAAGCATTTGCTGGAAAATATGTATCATACATTGGGTACTCAATAAAACACTAGTCTTTTTTGAAAATGTAAGCCACATTTAAACAATTTTCACACCAGAGAGGATGACTGGGTATCAGATCAATATATGCGATGACTGAAAAGTATAATAATGTGTTCAACTTAGTATGACATACACAAATTGAAGCTTGGAGGAGGTTCAAATATTTTTGGCTTTTGTCCACAAGGACCTAAGATTACAAGAGCAAATAAAGTTTTGTGAGACGAGAGATCAAATGCAAAGTCTAGACAAAACTGCTTTTCCCCAAAGATCTTTAGTTTTCCCAGTCCTGCCAATTCTCATGTGAGAGATTCCTATTGCCTACTGCAGTGAGTTTCTGGAAGTGTGGGAGGAGGGAGCCTGCTTCTTGAAACAAGCTATAGTTTGTATAGTTTGTAGAAAGAAGAAGAAAGAGATAGAAGGAAATGGAGCAAGTTTGGATGAAGCAGAGTTGCTGAATCTGTAACTGGATCTGCTGCCATGCATGCTGGCTACAGACAGTAGGTGTCACTACAGACATAATATTCATGTCTGGATTTTCCTAATTCCCTCACTACTTCTTCAGGTACTTTGCAGGACTTCAATACTATTCTTTAAAGGGCTGCTACTCCAGCAGCCCATTGTTTTTCCACATTGATAAAGCATGCGGCTACTTTGGCTAACACAGTCACAGGACTTCTGGCCTCATCGAATGCCTTACTCTACTATAGGATGTTAGAAAGATCTCAATGGCTGGTCACCTTCCAAGAACTTGTATTGAGCTGTGATGTCTTCCCGTGTGTTTTTTCCAACGGCTTTGGTGCTGATGTTCTTCCCAATGGCTTTGGTCTCCTCACGCAGCTTGATGTATTTGTCTTTGCCGGATACATTCTTCACAAGCCAGTAAACCTTGTCAGCATTCACTTCAGCAAATATAAACTTGGAGTCGTAGGGCAAATAGACTTCTCCGCTTCTGATAGCTTTCAGTGGAGAAGGGCCACACTGGAAAATACCTAAAGAGTATGATGAACATTTCCTGTTTTTCATGTGTATGAACTAAGCCTCCAGCATCATCCCCCTACTACATGCCCACTTCCGCATCTGGGGCTCCCAGCCTTGGTAACTGAATCTTGGCAACACGTTTTCTCTATGATGGTCCTCCTTCTTTAAGGAGCACATTTCTGATGTGACAATAAATACTTTGAACCAAAAGCACATACTTCAAAGGCCTGGCAAGAGCTTTTGTAAATTTTACTTAGAAGGGCATGGTCTTGCATGCCTATACAAGTGTTCCAACGCATGCTGATTACAACATGTAGGAGCAAACTTGCTTCATCGAGTCGGCTGGAGCAGTCTCATCACAATGCTCCAGCGCGCTGCAGTTGCATGTCTTCAGCATCCCATGTTTCATAATGGTGGTGGGGGCACTTTAACTGAAGCTTATCAAACATGCTTTAGTTAAAGTGCCCCAGTGACCATTTTGAAATATGGGATGCTAAACACATGAGAAGTTGCAGTGTTTTAACTACTGTGGCTACCAAAAGCTGCCCTAACTAAAATGCTCCCCCCTCCACCCCCTAGTCCCAGAGCATATGTATAAGGGCAAGTGGATTCAGGGTACTTAGTTCCAAGGGCAAGTGGATTCAGGGTGCCCGAGTCAATTCCTAGCTCTGTTATTCACTTGCTGCCTGATTCTGATCAAGTCACTTCACCCAGTGTGTCCAACACAGGTAACACTGAAAATAATTTCAGTCACAGGTGTATAGCCCCCAGCTGAGGTCATTCCTTCTTAGGGAAAAGGCTACAGAAAGGCTTTGTATACATGGGAAACCCTGGCAGCTGTGCTCCCTCCTCCCCCATTGTTTCTCTGGGGCCCAGGCAGAAACCTTGCGGGTCATGGAGCATTGGGACTTTTGAACTGCTCTTTGTAGATCTGCCTCCTGCTTACTGTGTGCGTCTCAGCCATGCTCCTTCCCCCAAAGGAAAATGGTATAACTGTGGTCTGATCAACTGCCAGAGCATTTGTTCTGTTGTTTGCAAAGATTCAATACAAAGAAGTTTTCCTACTGTCATACAGCCTCTGTCCACCTTCCTCGCATCTAACAAACCTTACCTGAATGGTACACCCCTTCACAAGGCTCAGGACTAGACTCCAATCCCTTCAGCTGTTTAAGGGTTAAGGAGAGGGATTTCTCTTTCCACACCATTCATAATGCACGGCAGGGTTTGGCAAACAGGCTCTGGAGGGATATACCCCCATAAGTGTGTCTTCATAAACAAGAGCAGTGAACTGATGCCCAAGAGACCTGGGACCCTGGGCAAGTTACTTAATAGCTGCCAGGAATCCTACTTCATTCTTCTACAGCTGCAGACAGACAAGTTTTCTCTAGTAACAGGTACCACTGCTGGGCCTGCCCCGTGAGAGGCTCAACACCCAGGATATCTGCTGGCTATATCAAGTGCTGGAAATGCTCAGTATCACAGGACAGACTCTGCAGGGTCAGGCTCACCATGTCACAGTTTGCATTACTGACTTCAAACTTTGTTAATTTCAGCTTTTCTGACTAGTCCTATATTTAGGTTTTTCCTATGTGTGTATGCTTAAAATGCACATGACTGTACAATCACTGAGCTCCCTTCCTTCCCCTGCTTAGTAACAGAGGCTAATGGGGAGGTCTTTATCTGTATTGTCTAGAAATGTCTATGGGTGGAGTTTCCACACTGGCCCAAAAGATCTGGGCTAGAAAATATGTCAATAGTCAACATTTAATATACAACTTTGCCCTTCTGCAGAGTCTGGACTCCAAGGACCTCAAAGTGCTTCGCCAGCTTTAGTCAATCTTCACAATTCTTTCTGAAGGGAGTGAGTACCATTGTCCCACTCTTGCTGATGGGGAAATGGAGACACAGAGAGGCAAACTGGATTCATTAAGTTTACAAAAGAAATTAGGATAAAGCTAGCAACAGTCATGATTTTTTTCTGATTTGCAAACACATGCCCCAAGCTCTTAAATCCTACTCCCTAGTGCCTTTATCAAAGGCTGATTTTCTGCTTGCAAAGGCTTGTTCTTCCATCTACCTCTATACAAGACAACAGTAATGAGGCCTAAGGACCCTCCTTACATTACACAGACAAAGTGTGGAATTCACAGTAAGGTAACTCACAGTGGTGCTTCCAACATGCCTGAAGTTACAAATACACTCAAGTGCTTTGCTAGATCACAGCCCAAATTCATACAGTTGCAACCAGCTTGGAATTCTGAATTTGCTGCATAACACAAGTGCCCACTGGCCACAGCACAAGCAGTTTGGACAGGGTAGGGGAACCAGCCCATCTTTACATGCAGAAAAATCTAATCTTCGAAGGGATACTAGGAAATGAACTCATTTCAAGAAATTAGTCAATAGACTGGGAATCAGTAGATCAGGGTTTTCTTTTCAGCTCCACCACTGATTTGTGATGTGAGTCTGGACAATCTACCTTACTTCTCTGATCACCAGTGTGACATGAATAGGGTTGGTGAATGCTCAAAATTAAGCAGGGCTTTACATGCTTTGCTGAATAGGATCCATAGTGTCAATGTGGAACATTCCCCCCAGGATCAAGCAGCGGCTTTTTATGTCAATCCTACCTTGACTTATCTCTTGTGGAGTGGCATCGATTGCCTGCCAACCATCAAAGCCCTCCGGCAGGTCTGACCTTTTCATCCACACGTCATTCCACACGTGGAAATTCCTGGGTGCATTTAGATTGCAAAGTCAAGAAAATACATATTTACTTCCTGTAGTTTACCACGCAAGTCAACCTGCAGGACTTCAAATGTGGAGTGGAAAGTCTGACCACCTCTTGACAGGAAGATTCAGGGTCAGTTTTGAGCACTGACACTCATGCTCTTTTTTACAGCAGAGTTTTCTTTTGAAGACAGTAAAAAACCCTTATTTTCTGTGCTTTAAATGACAGGGTACAATTAATACTGAGCCAAAGAGGGTGAACGTTTGCAGGACTGTTTCATCTTTCTGTCATTAAGGGCCAGACTACAATACGTTACATACTTTGAAGGGTTGGTGTCCTTTAATCAGTAGTACCACTGATACCAGTTAGACTATGTGCAGGGTGATGTGAATATAGGGGTAGGGTCACAGTCTGGCCCTCTAACTGGGGAGAGGAAAGATAGATATGCAATTATGTAGCTGATGAGACAAGCACTAAACCCCTCATTCAAAGCCCATTGGCCTGCATCTCTATTGATTTAAAAGGCTGTGGGCTTCTAAAGATGACTTCCTCAGTATCTACAAATCAGTGAGGCTTGTGTGTGTGTGGTAGTTTTGTCTGGACTATGTAAGCATTGATAAAAAATGTTTCTTTTTACTGTTGAAAATATATGGCCTGATCAAATGCAAAGAGATTTTTTTCCACTGACTTCCATGGACATTGGGTTAGGTCCTTTCTGCTCACAAGCAAAGAAGCATTTTCAAAGGCTGATAATGTAGCCAAATCAACCCCAGATTTCATCAGGTCACTCAAACACATTTATCTGGCATGAGGGCTCTTTCTCCTACTAAATATCAAATATCTAGCATCAACCACATGTGCACTAGAACCAAACAATCCTTTTTTTTCTTTATAATGAAAAAGGATTGTTTTTCCCCTCCTTATGCACAGAAATGGATGAATTGTGTTTCTTGTACTTTCCAGGACAATTCCACTTCAGGGAAAAAGAAAGAGATAGGAAATCTCAGTGTTCCGGGGAACCAGAACGGGACTTACCCACGGCAGCGGTGGAGCCTGAGCGGGACATCTGCCGCTTGTTTACACCGGCGCGACCGGAAGTCGGCGTCGGTACCGGCAAACGGACGCTGGCGATAAAAACGGCCGCCGAGAGAGGACGGGGGGAAGAATGAGCTGGGAGCTTCGTACCAGCCGAGGCAGAAGACCCTAGACGGGAATGGGCCACGGACCCCCCGATAGGAGGGACAGGAAGCTCCTGGGCAGGACGAGCTGCCAACCGCTCAGCTCGAGGAGCAGAGAACTCCGGGGACAAGGAAACGGTTAAGTCCCCAGGGAGAAGAACAGGGAACCCTGGCGGGGAGCCACAGCTTACCCAGGAGGAGGGGAGGATACCAGCCACGGCCAGCTGCAGGACGACGAGTGAGGAGCGGCAGACGAGCGTTGAGGATGAGGTATCAAGCAACGGGGAATTTTGGGACTGTGAACCCGAGACACGCAGGACTTGCAGGTCCTGGGTTGGGACGCCGGTGCGGGAATGCGACATCCCCAGAGAGGCTCGGGACCCGGAAAAGCGCTGAGGAGGCGCTGTCGGGCGGAGGTTGACACCAGCCGGCTATGGCCAGACACTAAGATAGGGATTGCCCAAAGGGGGCCCGGGAAGGTCCAGGTAAGAGGCCCAGCCAGTAGGGCTGTGGGGGCCTAGCTTTCAGTTTTTCGGGTTTGTTTTCCTGTTAAAAGGGATACCCCAGCTGAGGGGTATAGCCGGGGAGCTCGGGTCAGGGACCCCGCAGTGAGACCCCCACCTTGGCCGTGACTCAGTCCCGGGTCAACCAGGACACGAGGAACCCTAAGATAAGGGTCGGTCAGACCGGTGAGGCAGTCGGCCCGTCAGCAGGAAGCCGGGTCACACATTAGAAGGGAGCACCAGAGGAGGCGTAAGGCTGGGGTGCAAGGGGTGGTGGAGCCCCGCAACATGACCGCCGAGGGGTCCCGGGCTGCGGAGTGACCAGGAGCCGTCCTAACTGAACCTAAACAACAAGTCATGGTGGGCGAGATCTAGGGCAGGGAATGGACATCATAATACCTACTCCAAACCAGTACCATTCCAGGGTGATCAGCGGCGGTCCTCTTTCCACAGGCGACTACCCACAGGGAGGACCCCCCCCTTTTTCCCCCAGTCCGGCGGTCACAAGTGGTGTATTGGCCGGGAAACCTCATCCCGTCCAGAGTGAGGGCTGCCGACATGCAGTCGGCAGGAATGACAACAACAGACCTCCTGGCCCAGACACTGCAGGCTGTGACCCATCTATTAGGGGCCCAGCAAAGAATGATAGCGCAGCAGGGCCCCCCAATGGTCCGGATGCCAAAAATGACAACCGCGGATGACCCAGAGGCCTTCCTGGAGGCTTTCGAGCAGTAGGCCATCACACTTGGACTCAAAAGGGCCTATTGGGTGAGCCAGCTAGGTTCGCTGGTAGTGGGTAAGGCCTGGAGGCCTATAGAGCCTTATCACGAAAGGAGGCTCGTGACTATGATGTGGTTAAAGCCGCCATCTTATATCGCCTCGAGATTAATCCAGAATACTACTGACGGCTCTTTCGGGCCAAGAAGGGACCCGAAGAGTAACGGCCCTGGTTGCTATTACAACGCCTCAGGGACCTATTTGGAAAATGGGTTAATCTACCCACATGCACTATGGCCGCACTAGTGGACAAGATTATAATGGAGCAATTTGTAAATGTCTTGGAAGAGCGGACACAGAGATGGGTTTGCCAGCACTCCCCCGAGTCCTGCGAGGCAGACGTAAAGTTGGCAGAATCTTTCATGACTGCCGAATGGCATTATCTGTGTGAGAGGCGAGGGCCAGGGCCTGCGACGATGAAAGAGGGAGAACGACGTAAACCTGGTCCTAAGGCCCCAGTTAGGGACATGGTGTGCTTTCATTGCGGCAAGACGGGGCATTTCACCCGAGAATGTCCAGGATGGAGCGCGGACAGATGGTGACCCCAGGGATACCCGCGTGGGCCGGTGGAAGGCCCCAAAGACCAGATCCAGGGAGAACCTATGGATTGCAGTTTTGGGACGGGGGCGGTGAACCCTGATGGGTGCGGCCTATTGTAAAAGCCCGAGTGGAGGGGCGCCTGGTCCTGGCAGTATTAGATTCAGGGTGCACTCAGTTGCTAATTAGGGCTGAGCTCCTCCTGCCAGGATACCAGTATCAAGGAGAACCAGTAAAAGCGGCATGCCTACATGGAGAGACACAGGCCCTCCACAGAACGCAAGTACAGTTACAAGTTATGGAATTCCAGGATGAGATGTTGGTCGGGGTCACCCCTAGGCTAGCATACAATATGTTGTTGGGCAGAGATTGGGCCCCTCTTTACGATGTGTTAGAGAGGGTCCGAGATATGGAAACGGCCCGTCGGGCTCAATGGGTTCGGAATGAATGGTTTGGGGAGGCCGAGGTGGGGGAGCCTCTCATCAATAGGCAAGATGTTGCAAGCGGCCCGCAGTTCCAGCAAGGACAAGAAGAAGACCCAGAGCTGCAGGAGCTGTGGACGAGGGCCCAGGACGAGGGACATCAACCAGGGACGGAGTCCGGTGGAGACAAGGAGTTCAGGGTGAGACGCAACCTTTTATATCACATCCGGCAAGGGGAGGCAGGTGCAGAGGAGGGGGAACAGTTGGTAGTACCAGGTTGCTTCCGGCAGGTGGTGTGGCAACTGGCTCACGCTAACCCAGTGGGTGGACACTTGGGAAGAGACCAAACCCTCGGAAAAATATCTTGGTGGTTTTTTTGGCCCAAGATGGGAGAAGATGTGGCCCGGCGGTGTGCTGCATGCCCCGTATGCCAAAAGACCAGGGAAGACTGGCCACCGTGGGCACCTTTAAGGCCCCTGCCTGTTATAGACGCACCTTCCTCCCGCACTGCTATGGATGTGGTAGGCCCATTGCCCTGTAGCAGTAGTGGCCCCCAGTACATCTTGGTATTCGTGGACTATGCTACAAGGTACCCTGATGCAGTGCCACTACGCTCAGTAACGGCGCCACGAATTGCGGAGGAGTTAGTGAAGTGGATATCTCGCATGGGGATTCCCCATGAAATCCTCACTGATCAGGGGCGGAATTTTGTCTGGAGTGCTACATGGGGTATGCCAGACATTGAGAATCAGGCAACTCCGGACCTTGGTGTACCACCCCCAAACCGACGGGTTAGTGAAGCGGTTCAATGGAACACTGAGGAGGGTGCTCCGATGGTGTATCCAGAATGACCCGCAGCATTGGGACTTAATGCTGCCGTTAGCGTTGTTTGTGCGACGGGATGCACCATCCGAGTCCCTGGGCTACTCGCCCTTTGAACTGGTGTTAGGCTATCGTCCCCGGGGTCTATTACAAATCCTTAGGGAGGAATGGGAGCAGGGCCCCGCCGCTGTCGCTAACCCTTCTAGGTATCAACAAGGCTTCTAGCAACATGTCCAAAGAGCCTGCGAGTTGGCAGCGGACAATCTACGGTACACTCAGCAGCGGCAAAAGGAGAGGTACGACTCGCGTTCCCGGGCACGGGAGTTCCAGCCCGGACAAAGGGTGTTGGTCTTATTACC
Source organism: Crocodylus porosus (assembly GCF_001723895.1). NCBI lineage: Eukaryota > Metazoa > Chordata > Crocodylia > Crocodylidae > Crocodylus > Crocodylus porosus. The sequence continues at coordinate 78,546,247 of NW_017728886.1, forward strand.
TACCTCGACTAGCAAACTGCTAACCCAGTGGCAGGGGCTGTTCAAAATCACATGACGCGTGGGACCCGTCAACTACGAGGTATATCGCCCGGGACATCAGAGAACGAAACAAATTTACCACGTTAACCTCCTCCGGGAGTGGCATCAGCCAGAAGGATGGGCTACCTTCGGAGAAGAGGAATATAAGGATTCGAGACCGCGAGAACCAATGAGGGAAAGTGACACCCCCATACCTATAAAGAACATAAAAATAAATAGCGAATTGACCAAATCCCAAGTGAGGGAGGTGAGAAGCCTCCTGGAAGAGTTTAGGAAGATCTTCTCGGAGGAACCCGGGTGGACAAAGGACACGTACCACTCGATTCCGACCCTTCCCGATGTTATCGTGCGGGATCGATGGTGACTGATACCACACCATCTGACCCAAGAAGCGCGCGAGGAGGTAGAGAAAATGCGGGCCCTGGGGGTGATCAGGCCATCGAGGAGCCCGTGGAGAAGCTCCCTAGTGCCCGTGCACAAACCCAATGGTAGTCTGCGACTATGTGTCGATTACCGGCGGTTAAACGAAGTGGCGACTTTTGACGCCTTTCCTATGCCCAGTGTGACTGAGCTAGTAGAACGCATTGGAGCAGCGAAATTTATAACCACCCTGGACCTCGCGAACGGGTATTGGCAAATACCGGTGCGGCCAGAGGACCGCCAGAAGATGGCTTTTGGGACCCCTTGGGGTCATACAAGTTCGTGAGGATGCCATTTGGCCTACATGGTGCAGCGACCACCTTTCAACGCCTTATGAACCAACTCCTGGTGCCGCATACAGAGTACGCAGCTGCGTACATTGACGACATCGTCATATTCACACACTCCTGGGACCAACATTTACGGGCCCTCAAGGCGGTATTAAGCGAGCTACGACGAGCCGGCCTGACAGCAAATCCCCGCAAGTGTGCGGTGGCCCAGAGATACACGAAGTACTTGGGGTTTTTAGTGGGCCAAGGGACTATACGCCCGTTAGAAGACAAAGTGCAGGCCATTCAAACTTTCCGGCCACCTCAAATGCTCAAGCAACTATGCTCCTTTTTGGGGTTAGTAAACTATTATCGGAGGTTTGTGCCCCGATTCTCCGAATTGGCGGCACCACTGTCTGAGGCTCTAAAGGGGACACCTCGGAAAGGGCTCAAAAGGACCGAGCTAATGCTACGTAGTTTCCAAGCCTTGAAAAGGGCCTTATGTGATGAGGTAGGTGATACATACACCTAACTTTATGAACCCTTTTACGTTGCAGACGGACGCCTCCGAGGTCGCCATTGGAGCAGTCTTAACACAAGAAGATGCAGGTGTCGATAGGCTGGTAGCCTACGCGAGCCGGAAGTTACTTCCGGCTGAAACCAGGTACACGGCAATAGAACGAGAGTGTTTAGCAATCCGGTGGGCGGTGGAACACTTTAAATATTAGCTGATGGGGAGGGAGTTTACACTCGTCACGGATCATGCCCCTCTCAAATGGCTTAGCTCCACTAAAACCGATAACGCTCGGATCACGTGGTAGGCACTAGCCTTACAACCATTTAAATTCCGGATTGAATACCGTCCCGGGAAGGATAACATAACAGCCGACTCCCTCTCCAGATGCCCTGAACCTGAGATTTCCGACGGGGGACCCGGAAAAAAAAAAAGGCGAGCCTCAACACACTACTAAGCTAGAGGCGGAAAATCCCCTCAGACCGCCACAAGGCAACTGGCGGGGGGGGTTATGTCTCGGGGAACCAGAACGGGACTTACCCACGGCAGCAGCGGAGCCCGAGTGGGACATCTGCCGCTTGTTTACACCGGCGCGACTGGAAGTCGGCGTCAGTGCTGGCAAACAGATGCTGGCGATAAAAGTGGCCGCCGAGAGAGGACGGGGGGAAGAACGAGCTGGGAGCTTCGTACCAGCCGAGGCAGAAGACCCTAGAGGGGAATGGGCCACGGACCCCCCGATAGGAGGGACAAGAAGCTCCCGGGCAGGACGAGCTGCCAACCGCTCAGCTCGAGGAGCAGAGAACTCCAGGGACAAGCAAACAGTTAAGTCCCCAGAGAGAAGGACAGGGAACCCCGGCAGGGAGCCGCAGCTTACCCAGGAGGAGGGGAGGATACCAGCCATGGCCAGCTGCAGGACGACGAGTGAGGAGCGGCAGACGAGTGTCGAGGATGAGGAATTAAGTGATGGGGAATTTTGGGACTGTGAACCCGAGACACGCAGGACTTGCAGGTCCTGGGTTGGGACGCCGGTGCGGGAATGCGACGTCCCCAGAGAGGGTCAGGACCCGGAAGAGCGCTGAGGAGGCGCTGTCGGGCGGAGGTTGACACCAGCCGGCTATGGCCAGACACTAAGATAGGGATTGCCCAAAGGGGGCCCGGGAAGGTCCGGGTAAGAGGCCCAGCCAGTAGGGCTGTGGGGGCCTAGCTTTCAGTTTTTCGGGTTTGTTTTCCTGTTAAAGGGGATACCCCAGCTGAGGGGTATAGCCGGGGAGCTCGGGTCAGGGACCCCGCAGTGAGACCCCACCTTGGCCGTGACCCGGTCCCGGGTCAACCAGGACACGAGGAACCCTAAGATAAGGGTCGGTCAGACCGGTGAGGCAGTCGGCCCGTCCGCAGGAAGCCGGGTCACACATTAGAAGGGAGCACCAGAGGAGGCGTAAGGCTGGGGTGCAAGGGGTGGTGGAGCCCCGCAACGTGACCGCCGAGGGATCCCGGGCTGCGGAGTGACCAGGAGCCGTCCTAACAGAACCTAAACAACAAGTCATGGCGGGAGAGATCTAGGGCAGGGAATGGACATCATCATACCTACTCCAAACCAGCAGCATTCCAGGGTGATCAGCGGCGGTCCTCCTTCCACAGGTGACTACCCCCGGGGAGGACCCCGCCCTTCTTCCCCCAGTCCGGCGGTAACACTCAGCTTGGTAGGAAAAAAAATGTGTCGCTCCAAAGGGAAAGTTATAATGGAAATGCAGATCTGTTAGTGTTTCTGCCATAGTACAAACCCTGTCTATTCAGCTCAGAAAATTCCCCTAGAGGGCACAATTAACTAGGGGATTCTTGCCCAGAACATTTCCACTTCCTTTTATTTTTCAACAACAAACTTGAAATAACAGAGACACTCTAAAGCAAAAACCTGCCAATGCTCCGAAACACTGGAAATATTCGAGGGAACGGGAATTACTTAGCAACATGTAGACCTACCAGACAGAGTCTGTGGTCAGCTTGTCCACTTTTTCTCCACGTTCATTCAAGAAGATGTCAACTTTCAGATTTTCCTGAGTATCGTGAGCTGAAGCAAAGTTACTCACACTTCTGGCAGGGATCCCTAGGCAGCGCATGACTGAAAGGCAGAGCAAACATTACCAGAAAGGACTGCTCAGAAGTTGCTCTTCACCTGCTGTACTAGGGTGAGGAACACCTACCCAATCCTCGAGAGGGACAAGACATGCCTTACCTGTAGTCAGAACTCCAGAGAAAACCCAACACTGGCCAAAACAGATGGGCTTTTTAGTTTTGTAATATTTCTGTAAAATTGTGGCACTTCCTGTCCAGGCCAATGGAGAGGTCCCACTACCATAATTTCCTGACCAGTTTCCAAACAGGACTCCTGCATCATCATTGGAATTAACCTGAAACAGAAATGCACATACAGAAAACAAAGTCCACAAGTGATCTGAGGAGATTTCTCCTGCATCTGTGCTTGCTCAAGCCACTTTTCATGTCTATGGCAGTTAGCAAAAATGTCTTGCTATCACTAGCTGGCTTCTCTCAGCCAGAAAAATCCAGGCTTAGAAAACGAGAGAGATGGTGTTATTACTGCCCAGGACAGCATTGGTTCTATTATTATGAAAGGAATCATGCCATGGAAAATGGCTGCTTTGCTAATCCTTCAAAGGCCCCACTCCTCAGCTGCACAGCCAACACGTTCAGGACAGTAGCCATAAGTAAGAGAGAACTAGCCACCTGATGCTGGATGTTACATTCAGCTGCATTTTCCCTTGCTGCAGCTTTCCCAGACCTTCCTTTTTATGCATTGACAAGCGGGAGGAGGTCTGGAACGGTGTTCTAAATGCCAGAGGTAAAAAAAGATTGCTAGAGACCAAAAAAAGAAATGGGAAGATGGGACAATTTATTTATTTTGTAGGTTAACCTTTAAAAAAAAGAGTCAATGGCGAACCTCTTCTGACAAATAACCATACCAAAGCAGACATGGTCCTGGACACAGTCACGGGATCCTTTCTGAAGTTTGGCTTGAGTCCACTTTTGTCCAGGAGATACATACAGGAGTCTAAGACATCTTCCTCAAACTGTTTTGGAGAGAAACAAAGACCCTTATCTTACTACTCTGAATCACAAATTGCCTCAAATTGATCAACTGATTTCAGTTTAATTCCTGAACAAAACTATATGATAGGCATTAAATTAACTTCTAAACATTCTTTAGGATATCAAATGATGGTAATGCTCACGAAAGGCCTAGAGATCGAAATCTTTTGGTCATCAGTAGAACAGGACAAGTTTTGTAATATTGCCTCTCCTCTACCTTAAGCCTCAAGTAGGAAGGTCATCTATGAGGGAAAGGTACAGATCTGTCACCATGTGTAGATGGATAGGACATATTCTAGAAATCCACAGTCAAATAAGTAGTCCTTAGTCACATGCACAATTGGAGAGAGGTCAATGGGACTACTAGCATGAGTAGGAAAAGCCTGGATGAGTAAGTGGAGCATGAACAAATCTTTGTTGCAACATCTCTGTATGTATTTTGCATGATAGAAGGTGTTGTATAAAACAGCTGCTGAAGAAAAAGAGTAGACACAAGCACAGTTTGTTCCAGCAGAGTTTATCTACTAAACAAGTATCTATAAAACTTCTGAGAATCCAATTCACATAAAAATCAAATGAAAGGCTAATATCATTTGACACAACCACAAATAAGTGATTGAGATTTGGCTGAGATTTTCCCTGTTTCTTAACAGAATAAGTGCCAGGATATGGACAGCTCTTTGGACAATGCTATAGCTATAGGTCACACTTAACATAGAAAACTTTGATAAGGCATTTAGATCAGGCTTTGCCATACTGCATTTGTGAAATTGCAGCATTTGTGAAAAAGCACCAACAGCAAGAAATATCTGCCTGTATGCTGTTCTTACTCTGCAGGGGCATCTATTAATGTGAATGAATAAACTCTGGTGCAGTTTGCACCAGAGTTTATTGCTCCCAGGCACAGCATTTACATGTACTCCCAGGACCTCAGCATGTTGAGCTGGAGCAGAGCAGCCCTGGCTGGCAGGGGACCCTGGGGTCAGCCTGCCAGCCTGGGGCTGTTCCAACCTGACTCAACATGCTGCGGGCATGAGGGTGCTCCAGTGCAGGGCTAGCTGACAGGCAGTCCCTGCACAGAAGCACCCTCATGCCCCAGCCATTCCTGTCTCTGTCTACATGTGTATTGTGGCAGACTAAATAATGCTGCCACAGTATAGTACTTGTATTTACAAGAAATAACCTATGGCAGCCTTTATTAGTTTTTTGCCCTCACAGGTCTGCACATGTAGACCCTGAGAGACTTCACTGAAAAGCTCATTCGTCAGTTCTGCAGTACATGTTTCATGTGGATGTGCCCAGTGTGTGTGTAATTGCCCTCTACTGGATTAAATTAAACCTGCTCCATTATCTATTACTATGATGTTTTAATTTCAGGAGTGAGTGTAAAGTTCAAGATACCAGACAGAGCTCTATGGATCAAAGCTCTGTCTCTCTCTACCCATAACACACACAAGATTTCCTACATTACTTTCCTAATGGTATCTCACAGCTTTCCTAGGAGGACAACATTTCTGGAAAAGAAGGCTGAACAGACATCTTCAGTTAATTGGTGGGTCTGGTTAATTAGTGAATTTGACACAGATGAAATCCTCAAACATTTGAAGCCTACTTCTCCTTTTTCTTACATTGATATAATGGACTAAAGGAGTAGGCATGTTATTTCTTAATGTTCCATGGACTTCATCACCACATTAGTAATGAGCACTTTAAGACTGTCCTAGAATCTTATATTTCTATCCATCATAGCACTATCGTAACAGCTTTGTATGTGAAATTCATGCAATAATGGGATCTCTAGTGGATAACGTGGAGTTTTGGACAAAGGCTTTTGCTTTTGATTTGTTAGATTTCTTTAATTACCTTTATTAAAAAAAAGATTACGAGGCAGAGGGCTGGTAAGTGGTGGAAGATGTGTTATGAGTGTCACTCTCATGGTAGAATGGCCTTTTCAGAAAGACCTTCCTAAAGGTTTTGGATTTACCTAGGGTCCTGTAAAGATTGTCTCTAGTTCTCAAACGCTTCATTTTGGGGGCTGTGATTTGACGATAAACCTACCACAGAACTCCATTCTCATGCCCTGACTGAACAAGGTACTTAAGCACATGTATTATATTAAGTGTGTGAGTATGCCTCATTGAAATCAATAGGACTATTCACACGGTTTGAATTATGCATGTGCTTAAGTATCTTCCTGATCATAATGATGGGTCTAACTTATTGGAATAGTACTGCAACACCTGCTTATGTCAAGTGGAAGGAATTGTATTAATACAGAAACAATCCTTATTTTTACCTGCCCAAAATTCCAAGGTTTCTCAAATATTTTTGCTGATGATCCAACATAGATGTAGCCTGTGTCATTGAGAACATACTCCAGTCTTTCAGCATCGCTAGGCATGAAAACGGCATCAGCTGAAACAAACACACAGACATATTACTTGATTTTTACTCTCATGGTCAAAAACTTTTCAAAGGTCAACCAACTGTTCCAAAATAATGACAGAACAGTGTTCAGATATAAGTTCCTTTCTTTCTGCCTTCAAAATAACTAAACAGGTCATTTTCTCTGCAGTGGAAAACTGCTTTATTTGTAACAAATACCTATTCACAATGAACTCTGTCATTGTTTTATTCCCACTGGTGAGCATGTGCTCATAAAAGCAGTCACACTGACTTAAAAGGGCTAGCAGTGTGAGTAACTGCATGCCAGTGAGTAAGATCCCAACGTTCTTCCTAAATATTACTGGCTTAAGATTTCTGAGGGGAAGGCTTGCAGATTCGGGTCTCGGTATTTAAAGATGAAAGGTACCAACATATTGAGAATAAATGAAGAAAATGTAAGGAAAGTACCTCCCCCAAACAGACTTACCTAGCAGTAATTCTAATCCCATCAGCAATAAGTCATTTGCTTTACCTTTACACCAAGGGTTGAACAACAAGTAGATAGTGTTTCCAGGGTTATAAACATTAGCTCCAGTTTTCACACTCAGAAGGTATTTTCCAATAGCTGCATCTGCTGGACTGACCACAGTAACCAGGCACTAGGTAAATCACAAGACAGATGATTATACATCATATTGTCCCTCTTAAGTGTGAATGAATGTGAAACTCAGATTTTTTTATTATTATTAATATATTTCATGTTCCAGGTCAAATCAGCCAAATCAGTTCCAAATCATATCGACTAAGTAGAAATCAATCATTCCAAAAACCCATACTGGTTGAGCAGGCAGACCTCAATCATTCTAAACATCATGTATGGCGCTGCAACCAGCAAGCATCCTTCATCCCAGGCTGGGACTTCAGATACTTCCCATTCCGTTGGCAGGCATTCTACATGCTGGCCCATGCCCAGAGGTCTTGAGATTTGGATGCCCCAGCCAGACACTTGATCTGAGCCAAAAGGCCAAGAAGCAATTTTACAGTGAGCAATTAATCTATTCAAGTCTGTGGCATGTGCTGCAAGGAGAAAGGGAGGGCATGGGGGATGAGATAACTTTTATACATATAGCAAGACAGCAATAAATTAAATGGGACTCCATTGCTCATTTAAAGCTGTTGAGCAGAGGGGAAAATCGTGACAGAAGCCAGTTCAGAGCTCCAAGTACTCCTCCCATCATTGGTGATACGTAGGGGGTGCAAGCGGGTGCATGTGTACCCCCTGAGCATGGCGGTGAACCCCCTGCAAAAAGGCACCACTGACACTGCTGGCGGCACCCTTCCCTCCCCCGCCCCCCCCCCGCTGTCACCGACAGTGACATTTGTGGGCAGTCCACGATCACCACTGACCACTGCCAATGCTGTCAGTGGGGTCTGCCAACCCTTCCCTCCCCCCCATCAACAGCACTGCGGCTGCCTGCAGGAGCTTCCTGCTTGCTGCCACTATGCTCCTGCTGCCAACAGCACCACTGCTGCCACTTGCAGGAGTTCACCATGTCCCCACAGCCTCTGGGGGCATGCAGCATTCATGCCTCCCACCTCACACCCCTGATCAACCCTTCCCAAGTTAGTGACTCTTTTTCAGGCATGGCGAGGGCCTGAGCACAGCTTGAAGTCTGTTGACCCAGCTCCTCTCTCCACCCATCTGTAATAAAAGGGAGCCTGCATGGACTGGCAGAAAACTTTCTTTCTTTTCTCAAGGATAAGAAGCTTCTTGCAGCCCCTTCAGACCTTGGTGCGCCCAGAGCATCCACTGGAAAACTAAAGCAACAGTTGCCAATTCAGTTAACAAGGGACAAAATAATCTACCTCCTTCCCCTTGGTGTTAGCAATCTTGGCAGACCAGCACTGAGAGCCTTGCTGAGACCTCAAGTTCACTGCCACCAGGGTCCCATTGGATTTTGTTGGTTTATCACCTGAAAGTACAGCAAGAACAAAATACATACAAGGAATATCAGCATGTGTGGAGACTGTAGTGTCTAATGGTTAAAGTGTCTGTGAGTCAGGACTATTCAGTTTTACTTCCAGTCCTCATGCTTTGACATATCCTCTAATTATGAACTACTGAGAAAAACTGAGTCTCTACTACAGAGGCGGCATTAGCCTTTTCCCAGTGTGTGGCTGTGCTGGGAGCACTGTGCCTCTGTGGGCTGCGGGCAGGAGTTGGGTAGGCTTAGCTGCATGGCGTGGGTGGGTGGCAGTGGCGGTGCTGGGGCAGGTGGCTTCAGGGGAGCTAAGGTGAATTTTGGGGTGGCTATAGCCTCCCAAGCCCACTCTCTAGCACTTCCCCTGCTCCACCATAATGATGTATTTTAAAAGCTGTCTGGATGCACTGTTGCTTTCCTTTAGCCTCACCTGAAGCATCCGACAATTGCTGGCATTGAGACAAGACACTGTGCCAGCCTGCTAGGGTTAATCTGTCCTACTTGGCAAGTCCTATATTGCTGAACATACCATTAGGAATTATGTTCTTACCAAAACTGAACTGCAACACCACTCTGTCATTGTCTTTCAGCTCCCTGTCAAACATCAGTTTCAGCTGAAAGTCCTGTCCACGTCTTACAATCAGACTTTTGTTGTCATATGCATCAGTGTGGTGAAGACAGGCATTTTCCCATTTGAGTAAGTCAACTCCAAGGGTCTGGAGTTGGTTCCCTGGAAACAATGTGCAGCAAGAAAGAGAAAAAGGGTTGGTGCTCAAACATTTCTAAAAGGAAAATTCCAGCCAGTTCTATTCTGTAGTGTTAAATAACAAAAACAAACAAGTGTCGCTTCTGGGAAAGACCTCTCCAACCATCTGTGTGTCTAGTGATTCAGTGCAAACAAACTTCAACATTAAGAACAACTCTTTAGGATCTCATATTGGACTTTCCCCTGGACAGTGCTGAAACTACTTAAGATCCAAGGCAAAACAGACTAGAAATAACAGCGAAACATAAATCTGTTATTGCCCATTGCCAATTGTGAACAAAAGAAACAAAGTGAACAAGCAATATCAACAGAGACAAATACACCAGAGGAATAAACTGTCTTCAGTTTTGTTAATATAGGAGGCTGCTGATAAGAGAGTATAACAACACTACAGTCATAAAGGGCCCAGTTCATCTCTGCACCTAACAGGGGAAACAAAGGTAACTTTATGCCACAATGGGCACATCTACATGTTCCCCTATGATCACATTGCTACTGAATCATGCTTTAGTACTTCCTTGGGGAAATACTAAAGCATGGCGCAATAGCAGCCCATACTGCACTGTATGCCGGGTGCATGGTTATTTTTAGCTGCTACTTTGCCATAGTGGGCCACTACAATGAGAGAGCACGCCACTACGATGAAGTAGCTGCTGGTCATGTGTAGATGCATGTGGTTGCTACATCACCATAGAGCATTATTACAGTGACATGGTGTCATGTGTAGATGTGCCTTTTGAGTCTGTGTAATGCAGATGTGTTTTGACCAGCACAGAAGCCCTTCAGCTATTCCAGTAGCCTATTGGGAATATTCCTCATGTCTTCTGAGTGGGAAGCTGCTGATCCCCATACCATGCTACCCAGGGGCAACCTCTATTTCACAGAAATTCCTCAGGGGAGTGTCAGTGTAAAGGGACTGCAATACCAGGATGAACTACACCCAAATAGGCATTCACTTCCAAGCATGCTGCATCAGGAGTAGAACCAAAGGCATTCACTTCCAGAAACACCACATGGATTAAGCTTGTGCTGCTCTGCTTGGAAAGGTCATGATTTTTGGACCTGAAGATAGACCCAGGTATTCATGTTCTAAGGTGATGTTTTGGGTGGTTAGGCAAACAGATTCATTCCTGATGTCAGATTTGTGCAGGTTAGTTGGCTATTGTGATGTTTGTGCCTATTGCTTCATTATTCATTATTGAAGCCTGGTTCTGATTCCATGCTATATTTGCATTTGTCTTACTCAGAAGAGAAAGACATTTAAGACGCAACAAAACTCAATGGCTGGAAGATAAAGCCAGTTAAATTCCAATTAGAAGCAAAGAATGAATTCCTAGCGTTAAGAGTGAACAGACACAATGGGATTTGCTAATGTAAGGGCCAGAGACAGAGGTTGGAAGCCAGTCTGAGACTGTGGAATGAATTCCCATAGGAACTAAGGACTGTCATTAACCCTGTACTCCAAATAGAAGGTGCATTACTTTGACCTTGCATTCTGTAATGTAAACATAGAGCAACATGCAAATACATGTGAAAAATAAATTCCCATAGCAAACACTGCACTCCACAGACTTTTTCCCAGAGAGAAGGTGAGGGAAAACAGCATGCAGTAGCTGGTAATCAGACTGCTTATTGCACTACTGTAAGGTGCTCAGGCACTATTGTGATGAACTCAATATGGGAATCAACATAGAATTGAATGGAATATTCCCCTGGCTTTCCAAAATACTTAGTTCCTAGTTTTCTATGATATGCTTTCTTTTCTGCTCTATTACACAAAAGCAGTGATTAATGGCCCAGGATTTTTGTTCTTTTGTTCTTTAAAAAAAATCCTGTGTAAACAGAAACAGGGATAATGTCACTGGGCATGTCTACATGTGCAGTTACTTCAAAGTAATACATTCCAGTGCATATCATGCCAGAGTTTATTGTTCCCAAGTGCACAATTTGAACATGTGCCTAGGACTGCAGCATGTAGAGCTGGGTTGCTTCAGCCTCAGCTGGCCGGCAACCTTGGGGGTCAGCCTGCCAGCCCAGGGCTGCTCCAGCCTGGCTTAATGTGCTGCAGAGGGGCTGGCTGAGTATGTTGGGGCCCAAGGGGCCTGGCCCCCTGGGGAAGAGGGCTGTCATCTGAAATGCATAAAACATCATGTGCAGTTGCGCACTAAAAACTCTGCAGCAGGGTAGTACTTGTATTTACAAGTACAATCCTGCTTTGGAGTTTATTAGTTTCCTGCAGCCTAATAGGGCCACATGTGTAGATGCTGATATGTTTACTGCAGAGGTAATTAGGTAGCTCCACAGTAAACATCTCATGTAGTAGCACCCATTGATACCTAATCTGCACCCTTACCCCACAAACATTTGCCTCATTTACTTGCTCCACTTGTACAACCTAGCCTAGGAGTTCTTTGGGACACAGACTATCTTTTATAGCATCTAGGACAATGAGGCCTGCTCTTTGATTAGATCCCATATGTGCTACTGCAGTGCAGATCATAAGCAGCCCTTAGCTAATGTTAGAGACTCCTACTGCAGGTTGCTGGCAGATGATCCTCACTAGATGCCATAGGGACAATTCAAACGGGAACAAAAAGACTGACTAAACGTTAGCAATAAGCCCATAACTTTTTCCTTAAAAAGGAGTTCCTAAAAATCTTTGGGTGGGACAGCTCTTCTATACTATCAGTATGGTTTATCAAGCCATGTGTGCTATAACAACTCTGATTTACAGTAGAAGAAACTGTTAATTTTCTAGGATTTTTCAGAAAATATTAAGAAGTTGGCAGTGATGTTTAGCTGGCACAAGACAGCTTTCAGAATCATTCCACATTGTGTGGATTTTATTTCAAGATTATTTACCTTCAGGCAAGAATCACCATTAAAGCTGGACTTTGTACAGCACTAAACATATAATTAGTGCTTACTGAATAGTAATAGCAGCATTAGATGTCCCATTACAACATAGCATTTTGGCTGCTATTTAGAATTTTGGGTCCAATCCTGCTGGGAGGTGAAGTATCAGCAGTTCAAGATGAATTCAATTGTGCTGAAGCCACTAGGACCAAGGAAATGGGATTCTTCAGGCCATGGCAAAACATGCTCAGCCCTCGTCAGGATTGGATGAGTATATATTTTTTTTATCACCACCACCACCACATCTCTTTGAGGGGTTTGTAGTAGTAGATTTCATAAACATCAGGGCTGGAAGGGATCTTGTGAGAACATCAGGTCCAAATCCCTTGCTGGGATCAGATCACTGCAGCAAGATAAGCATCCAAGCATTTCTTAGAGATAGCCAGAGTAGGTTCTTGCACCACTTCTGGGGGGAGTCTATTCCAGGTTCTGGAGACTCGGATGGTAAAGAAGTTCTTTCTTATGTTCAGTCTAAAATGGTCTTCCAGCAGTTTGTGACCATTAGACCTTGTCTTCCCCTGGGGTGCCCTGGTGAACAGAGCTTCACCCAGACCCTGATGCACAACCCTGATATGCTTATAGGCTGCCACTAAGTCAACCCCCTGAGCCTTTGCTTCTCTAGGCTGAAGAGTCCCATGCCTCTCAGCCTCTCCTCATAAGGCCCGCTCTCTTGACCTCTAATCATGTGTGTGGCTCTCCTTTGGATTCCCTCAAGCTTCTCCACATCCTTTCTAAAGTGTGGAGCCCCAAACTGAATGCGATACTCCAGCTGCGGCCTCACCAAGGCTGAGTAAAGCAAGTGGATGACTTCTTGGGTCTTGCTTGGAGGTGAAGAACTGAAAAATAATGTCAACAGAAGAACACTTAACTAGCCAAGAAGCCAAGGAAGCTGTGGAGGAAAGAAGCAGTTTGCTATGTGTATTAGCAAACTGGAGGTGTGGACACTGCATTTCTGGATACAGTGTTAAACTTTAGGGATGAAATTCTGAGTATACTCAGTATAAAAAAGGGTTGGCTGCTGGCCCACAGTATGCTGGTCATTTCCAGTCTGCGGTTTGTTGGTCCGCGGTCACTTCTGGTCCATGGCAGCCAACCCTTCTGTGGACCAGCAGCCAACCCTTTGCAGCTCGGTACAGAGCCACAGCCCAGGGGTTGGGAACCCCTGGCATAGTCTGCCAGGAAACAGTTTAAGTTAGCACAGCATAACAGCTGTTAATACAATTTCATTCTGCAGGTCAAGTGTTATGCACAGCATAGCTGCTCTTACCCAAGGCAGGCACCTCAAGAAGAGTTACCAGCAGTAAAACCTCACCTGGAGTACTGTGTCCAGTTCGGGGTATCACACTTGAAGAAAGATGTGGACAAAATGGGGGAGAGTAACAAAAAATGATTAATGAGGTCTAGAAGCCATGACATAAGAAAAGGTTGCAAGAACAGGGCTTATTTCGTGATAGGAAGAGAACAAAAGTTTGAGGAAGGATCTCATGACAGTTTTCAAATTCAAAAAGGGTTGTTCTGAAACAGAAGTAATTCCATTGTTTTCATGGGGGGGGAACAGGACAGAAAGTAATGGATTTAAATTGCAAAAAAAGAGATATTAGGATGAACTTTTACCATGAATGTAGTTCTCTGCTGAAATGGATTACCTAGAGTGGCCAGAGAATCTGCTTTAAGTGCAGGTTAGACAAACATTTGTGTGGGATGGCTTAAACAAGACTGATCCTGCCTTGAGCAGAAGGTTGGACTACATGACCACTTGAGGTTCCTTCCAGACCTGTTTTTCTGTGATTCTCTCAGGGATAGGATGGGTAAAGCACACACAGAATAGCGGCACACAGTACTTTCTGGAGGTTGGGTACTCCCAGATGGGTCAGATTTCATTTTCATTGCAAAAAACTGCAATGAAAAATTGCCCTTGGAACTCACCACTATAGGTGTCTAAATGGGTTTTATTATACCCTGGTAGGGCCCAAAATACCCTGCAGGTATCTTTTAGCCCACTGTACTGTTTCTTTATGAGGGTATTGTCCAGCAAGGTATTGAGCACCCTCAGGTGTGTGCCATGTTCTTGACTTCCGCTTGCTAAGCGTTCAAAGGGAGACGAGGCTGACAAGCAGGTTTTAGGAGGCACTCACCACCTTCATGGACTCAGCCCTTTAGGAAGGAATTTGATTAGCACCAACTCAAACAGCTCTTGGTCAGTTTTAATACACTAGGCATGGCAGCAATACAGTCCTTGGGATCTGATCCAAAACTCACTGAAAGAGACGGACATCTTTCCTTGACTCAAAATTGGCTTTGGATTAGTCCCTTGCTGTGGAAAAACGTAGACTGTCATGTTAGAAAACCTAAAGATGTTAACTGCCATATGTGGGCAAATTTAATCTTGCAATTGTCCGACTCTGCAGCAATATGCAATTTACAAATCCCTGCTATTCTTTGATATGTGAATCACAGCTCCAGAACACAAGTGGCAGCTTATTTTACTGAGAATGACAAAAGCAATCAATTCTCTAAGTACAAATTAACAATTTAAGCTGACAAGCCAAATAATTACTGTAGGAAACATGCCTATTTTTTCTTAGCTCTTATTTTTTTATTCATGTCAGCTGTGAACAGGAGTTCTAAACACTGCATGGTAAAAGTGGCAAAAATCACAAGGCACGTTTTCTGGCTGGAAATCTCCATGAGATTCCCCTTTCAGGAATTTCCCCAAATTAATCCATCAGCCTAGCACAGGATTACCTTCTCGGGATAAGCTTCAGGAGATGACTTAGGTAGACAGAGTGGCAGGGAATGGCTCTGGAAAGGAGACGAACCCTCTTTCCCATGAACAAGAGATCTCAGTCTCTCTGTAAATAGATTGGGAACATGCTTTTGCTTAGTCTCTTAACATTCATGGCTCCACAATCTATTAATTATGGAAGAGAAAAAAGCGTAGCAGAGCGTGTATTTGGTTTCTACAGGTGCAAAGATTACTTAATAGAATTTAATGGATGTAGAATCACTCTAAGGTTTGCAAGATCTAGGCAATTACATTTTCTAGCTGTGTTAACAGCCATGATTTATAACTATTGTAGGACTCTGTGACCAAAGAACCTTTCACATAAAAGGCAACAGAAGTGCAAGGGTCCCTAAGAAATTCCCATTATGCCATGTATGATATGAAGATTGGTAGTGCACCACTGAACTAAACTTTGCTATCATTGATTTTTCTTGGGAACTGCACCGTATAACCCTGAGCAGCCTCTTCACATAATAGTTTGTAGCAAAAATGCTGCATGGAGGGATCTTGACTGTAAATAGTTCACTGCCAGAGGTAAGTAATTACTTCACCACTGCATGAGATTTACCCCAAGAAAAAGAGAGTTAAAAATATAAGCCTAAATATTTATCAAGCTCAGAGACTTCTTAGCACTTCCATCAGATTATGACCAGTTCCCACTATAATGAACCCAGTTGTAAGCAACAGATATAGCAGAGCCATGAGGGTCCTTGGACTATGACAGAATTGATTAAAGAAGCTGAGAGTTTGAACTAGTGTCTCATGGAACTTGCTTTGCTGCCCTGAAGCAGACTCTCTCCATTTTGGACCTCATCCTCCTCTATATCAGTGTAAAGTGGTGATTCCATTAACATCAATGGAGTTACATTGATATAAAGAAGCAGTGCAGGTCAGTAGGCCTGTGCGAAGCAGCTATTATTCACTTTGGATTTGGATTCAGCTGATTCGGGGGACAGTGATTCGATTCGGTGATTCGAATCACTGTCCTGAATCGATTCGGCTGAATCTGATTTGGAGATTCAGCTGCTGCTGAATCTCTGAATCAGCCAAGTCAGGTCCATTCTTGCCCCTCTCCCAGCCGGGGAATGGCTGCCCCGCCCACCCCAGCTCTGGGCACTTGTTAAAAGTAAAGCCCCAGTGCTCACTGGGTGCTGCTGGGAGGGCTGGAGGACATCCCTGCTGCCCCCCACTGCCCCATGATGCATGGGGGGCTCTGCATGAGCCTCCCAACGGCCCCCCTGCTTCCGCAGCCCTGCCATGGGTGCCCTGACTGGGCCAGCCCTTTAAGAAAAAAACACGAAAAAAACCCCAACCCCCCCCAGACTCACCACTCCTGCTGGCGGGGGGCAATCCCCACTGCCCCCACTGCCCGGTGCCATGCACGAGCCCTGAAGCACTGAGGCCCCTGCTGGTGTGGTGAACCCTGGGGCTTTTCTCAGTTTTTTTTTTCTTAAAGGTCTGGATCTGGCAGGGAGCAAGGGGGTGGGGACCTCGTAACAGAGCCCCCCATGCAGCATAGGGCAGTGGGGGGGCAGCAGGGATCACCCCCCTGCCCAGCAGCACCCAGTGAGCACCAGGGCTTTTTTTTAAAGTATCAGGAGCTGGGGCAGGTTGGGGCAGCCATGGCAGGTGCTGGGGGAGCGGGCAGGAGTTGTGGGGGTG
>NW_017728886.1:78563499-78605527 GCF_001723895.1 Crocodylus porosus
CCAGCATGGGTCTGAGCAGGTAGGTTTTGCCTGACCAGTCTCATCTCCTTCTACAACCAGGTGACCTATCACCTGGATAAGGGAGAAGAGATTGATGTCATATATCTTGATTTTTAAAAACGCTTTCAATCTGGTATCCCACAATAATCTCATAGAAAAAATGGTCAACTGCAGGCTCAGCTACATCACAGTCCACGGGCTGGGGAATTGGCTCCAAGGTCGGACCCAGAAAGTGGTGGTTGACAGAAATCAATCATTGTGGTTCTCCATGACCTGTGGGGTCGCCCAAGGCTCCATCCTTGGGACTATTTTTTTTAACATCTTTATTAATGATGTGGACATTGGTATCAGAAGTGGACTGGCCAAGTTCGCTGATGACACCAAACTTTGGGGTAAAGCATCCACACCCGAGGACAGGATGGTGATACAGGCTGACTTTGGCAGGCCTAGAAAATGGGCAGATGAAAACCTCATAGCTTTCAACACCAAAAAATGCAAGGTACTCCACCTTGGGAAGAAAAACCTGCAGCATGCTTGTAGGCTTTGCAGTGCTACGCTTGTTAGCACCATGGCCAAAAGGGACTTGGAGGTCATGACTGACCACAAGACAAATATGAACCACCAATGTGATGATGCAGCCAGCAAACTGAGCAAAACTCTGGCTTGCATCCATAGATGCTTCTCTAGCAAATCTGAGGATATTATCCTCCTGCTGTACTTGGCCTTGATGAGGCCGCAGATGAAGTACTGCAACCAGTTTTGGGCTCCACAATTTAAAAAGGATGTGGAGAAGCTTGAGAGAGTCCAGAGGAGAGCCATGCACATGATCAGAGGTCAGGAAAACAGGCCTTATAATGAGAGGCTGAGAGGCATGGGACTCTTCAGCCTGGAAAAGCGCAGATTCCGGGGCGGACCTGGTGGCTGCCTATAAGTATATAAGGGTGTACATCAGGATCTGGGGGAACGCCTATTCACTAGAGCGCCCCATGGGATGACAAGGTTAAATGGTCACAAAATCCTCCAAGACCATTTCAGGCTGGCCATAAGGAAGAACTTCTTTACAGTCCAAGCCCCCAAGACCTGGAACAGACTGCCTCCAGAGGTGGTGCAAGCACCTAGTCTGGACTCCTTTAAGAGTCAATTGGATGTTTATCTTGCTGGGATCCTATGACCCCAACTGACTTCCTGCCCTTTGGGCGGGGGGCAGGACTTGATCTTCTGAAGTCTCTTCCAGCCCCAGTGTCTTTGAAATCTATGAAATCTATGAACATGTAGTATCGGTGGGACTTAAACTACTTCCAAATTTAGATTCAATTCAGCTAATAGTCTTTACCAAAGGAAGTCAGAGAGACTGATATGACTTTTCATTTGAAATGTTTCCTGTTTTGAAATTGTCCTAAATTAAAAATAAATAAATAAAAGATTATGTAGCCCGAAAACAAAGTCCACCACAGGATGAACAGAAGCAGAACTGAAAAAAATGGAAGCAGGTCTTTGTCATTTGAAAACCTGAAATTAATTCTATTGTAGATGGACCTGGAATGAGATTATTGTTATTAGTTAGGCTATTGAACCAAAAGATCCATTATTTGAGTCACTATGAGCCTACTTTCAGCCACCTTTTCCCACCATTCCTTGAGAGTTTAATTTATGGCTAATTAATGTTAATGGAAATACCACCAGGTACTTTTGTTAGCTTTAGATCAGTTGATTTTTGGCAAGCTCCTGTATTAAATCTAACATAAACTGTTCTTAAAATTTACTAAGTTTTAAAACTCACCAGCTCCCTCACTCATGATTCCTCCTGGTCTTTTGTCCTGTTGTAATTGCAAAGCCACCAGCCAACTTCTGCCACCTGCCTCTGACTCAACAGGAACCAGAGCCTTTATATTAATATCCTGCACAGAGATGTCAGCAGATACACTGCCCGGGGCGGTGTTTCAAAACAGGGAGTTGATGTAAAAGAATGACTAAAATCACAGTGAACATAATACCCTAAATGCCTAAATGGTATACCTTATTACCAATTTTGACAGGTGACTTAGGTGAAATCTTTGACGATAACATTTGCATGGACTTCCTTCATCAATCAGGGAAACAAAAGCATGGATTATAAGTGACGTTAGTCCACCTATGCTAAATGACCCATATCAAAAGCACTTTACTTGCAGAGTTGCCCTTAGGAGAAGGGATAGAAATTACACATAAACTGGTACAAATGATCAGAAACCGGTTCAAATCTGTAACAAAAAAAAGTTCAGTGCGCTTAAAAAACTGCTTTCAAAATGGCCAAAACTGGTTTAAGATAAACCTGGATGGATGCAGTATCAGACTTAACTGATTTAGATTAAATCAGTTTATTGAATTTCTGTCCCAGATCCCCTCCAGATTCAGATTAACTCACAGTCCCTCAGCATCCCATGATGCTTTGCATTTCCCATGCAAAGCCCGCCCCCTTCCCCCTTCACAGGATGGGTGGACTAGCCCTGGCCCAAGCTGTCTGCTCCAGTTGAGCAAGGTAGCATGATCTAGTGCCCCCCAGCTTCTGGCCTGGGTCACTGCAGATATGTGTCTGCATTTCCAGAATCAAATCTATGCAGCTTAAGCTAACCAGTGAAGACTGAATTGATTCAGCCTCAGGCTTTTAGTACTCTAACCTAAAAAAAAACAGCATTTCCCACATGGGCAGAAAGAAACCCACCTGGCTCCTCCCGTCATGAATGAGATTTTTGCCATTGATTTAATGGCAGAAGGATTGAGACCCTAGGGAGGAAAATCCAGCATCCTGATGTGTGGCCACAGAGGGTCCCACATAAGTAGGGGTTTACTTAAATCATGGTTTAGTGGATTTTGCAAAAGCTGCAAAATCCGGGATAGTCTGTGAAATAATAATTTAACAAACGTAATAAAAATAAAATGCTGGCTCCCTAGTATCTTGCCACGAGTTAAGTAGACCCCTACACATAAGGATGTTGGGTAAGTGTTCAGGAGTAGAAAACAGTCAGAAGTGTATCCTTTGGCACCTCTAAAACAAAGCTGGTAGATGCCACAGACACTATGACAAGGATAGATCACTCTAGTTATACCAAATTCATAGGTTCTCATTCTAAAGCATCCACTTCTGCCACTCTTGGAGACATAATACTTGGCACTTAAGTGTTTAGGTTTTTATGACACTTAGTTTGGAGGCCCGCTTCACAGAAGTTTCCTGTCCTGTGCAGACATTGGGAAAGAGTGATTATTCTTCCCCTGGGGTGCTTTTGTAACAAACTGTGAAGGGCCACTTCAGTCACTGGACTGTAAAATATGTGACCTGTTCCTTTGAACGTAACTAGGGTCTGGGACATAACCTGGGGTTGGCCAACCCTGTTTAATTAAGAACATAGGACTGTAAGTAGCCTCCTGGACTGGTGTCCAATACTCTTTATCTTCATGCAACCTAAAGACCCACAGTACTGTTCATTCTGACCACTTCGACATATGACAGCCACAAAACACCCCAAGAAACCTCCATCCTACATTTTGCCATAGGTAAGGAGCAAGGGAGACAAAGGCAACACCAATACCCTGTGATTGCAAAGTTGGAAATTAGTTAGATTAAAATAGGAGTGTCAAACTCAGCACCATGGTGCTGCCACGTGCACTGCCCTGCTTTTTTCTGGTGTGGTTTTTTTAACACTGGGAAATCCCAGTGTCATAAAACCCCACTGTGCTGCAAATTAGGAAACCACATGTGTGCACTCACATGGAGATGCCGCAGGAGCAAATAACGAAGCAGCAGAAGACATTACAATGTGGGTCCATATGCAAAGAGGAGGCTAGGAAGGCTGGTGTTGCAGAAGCTCCAGGAAGAAGAGGAAATGCCCTGAAGAGGAAAGGCAGGAAGCAGCCAGAAGGAGAAGTGAGGGACTGAAGAAAACTTGCTTCAGTTGTTGCTTCATAGTGGATTCCTGGCATGGAATCCAGTGAAATAGATGGGCCAGAGCTCTCCTACTGTCCAGGGGAGGATTGGGAGATACCAGTGGGTATAGACTATTAGATGGAGGTCTGGAATTGACAACAAACCATCAAATGGAGAATGGTGGCACAGAAGGAGAAACTGAGGCAGGTTGTTGCAACTCTATCAAGACGAGGGACAGTGAGTAAAAGCAAGCATCAACATATGGTAACAGTTGGACTACTACTGTTGGATGTGTTTCTTGTGAAAACCTCTCTGAAGCAGTGCAGCTTAGACTTTTGTTATGTCCAAAAATGGGCTCAATCAAAACCACAATGGATCAGAAAAAGCTGGAGCAATTTTGGTGGGCTCCCCAAGTGGTGGTACAAAGCTGAATCAGGTGGTTTCAGTCAGCATGCATGACTGAGGTGGCAGAGAGGAAAGACTCTCATTTATAGGCTGAGGGTACTAAGAGACCCATATAATTGTTCATTCAGGACAGCCCCAATGGAAGAAGGCTGAGGAAGACTCACAAGGACAGGGAATACTAGATGTCAGGGGTCAGAAAAGCTAGTTATCACTCAACTAGTTCTCTAATCAAGTGGAAAACCCATACGAGGCAGTCAAGGAACTTCAATCTGATGATTCCAACATGGTAAAACTGCGTATGTAAAGACAGATTGCCTGATGGATGCGTCAGTGTGAGGTGGTGTTTTTGCCAAAACAGGAGCTACAGACGATGGCCACAAGGATGAACTTTTCCCCATGCTACCTGTCAAGCTGGATAAAAAGGTATGGACAAACCCTTAACCAAAACGATGACAGACTGCCAGCTAGGGTTGACAGGCATCTCGCTTTACATTTCTCCTGGGTGTACAATGAAACCTAAGTATGCTTGGTGACCAAGAAGTACAGTGCCAGCAAGGCTGGGCATAGGAGTTGTAGAGCCCCATCCATCTGGTAATCCCCAGAAGAGACTGCTAGGGATTATCAACCAAGATTCTAGCAAAAAGAATGCCAAGACAGGGAAAGAGAAGAAGTACCTGTAATGTTAGCCCCAGAAGAAATAAACCTTGGAAACACTTTGTTCCGCTGGGTGGCCTGAGACTGGAAAGACTCAATGACTTGTATTTATACTGCTGAAACAGTATCAAGTTTCAAGGAAACTTTAAGATCTCTTCAAACCATACATAGGCAACTGGAAGAAGCTAAACCTTGTAGTGGAATTATACAATAATCTAACTGTCCAATATTACGATGGTCTTCAAGCAAAACTACAGGTGTCATTAATCATTCAAAAAAGTGTAGTGTTGCCTACATTACTAACTACACCTCTTCTTATTAACATGGAAATACAGTTAAAACTAAATTTACCTTTCAGCACTGGTTGTATTCTGCATTTATTCCCAGCCCAGACAATGATAAACTAGTCAATTTTACTTTTCTTTGTAATCATACTCTAATAGCACG
This sequence comes from Crocodylus porosus, assembly GCF_001723895.1. Taxonomy (NCBI): domain Eukaryota; kingdom Metazoa; phylum Chordata; order Crocodylia; family Crocodylidae; genus Crocodylus; species Crocodylus porosus. Next base: position 78,568,907 of record NW_017728886.1, read on the forward strand.
GAATATATATAAGATATTAAAACAATAAAATAACTAAAAATAAAAATAATGTAAACATCCACAATTTGCGCCATGGTCTTTCAGTTGACTTCAGCAACACAAAATAAGGTTAGTCTGAAGTGTGTGTGCATATATGTTTTCTAACCAGTTTCAATTCATTTCTCAACCTGATGTACATAATAGCTATAGCAGCACTGTCTGGATTGGAGTTTGCCAAATTAGTTTTGGCAGAAGAGACAAAATCAGAAAATGCAATACAGTCAATGTCAAAATGTTTTTCAGGATGTTGTTTAATGAAATTTTCAGTGAGAAATGTCAACGCACATGGTTTTGACTTCATTGTTTAATTGCGATAATGTCTATTACCTTTTTATAAGATTTTGTTTTGACTTTTCATTTTGATTGATGTTAAAATTGGCCTATTATGATGTTTACATATTGCATAATATAGTGCAGGAGCTTTATTTCATTGAACTTACAAAAATATTTTTAATGTTTCTGAAATAAATTTTTCTACCCCATGAAAAATTCTGAAATGTTTCCCTTCATTCTGATTCAGAACAAAAACAAATTTGGAAACATCAGAATTTTCTGCTTTTTTTTTTAAAGGATACATTTCTAAATGCTTGCTTAAACAGAACTATATTTTGATTCTAACTTTGGAAAGTACATCTCCACGAATTAAAAAAAGCCTGAATAGGTCAGTGGGTTTAGGATTTTACTCCAGTGGAACCTCTTAATTTTTAGCTCCTCCAGATCTGCAATACATTAACATATGGGGCTCACTGGGGTTCTTACAAATTACTAAGATTTTTAACTGATTATAAAGGGCTTTGGATCAAGTGACAGGACCTCTACATGTTTGTCTGAGCAGTTATTTAGCTTTACTCTATCCCTTCATTTTATCTGATGCACTTGGGGTTCCAGCCACTTTTTACTAATTTTGTGAACAGCATCCTTCTCCACAGGATACAGGCCCTATCACATGAAGCAACATTTCTAAAAGTGATATTCCTCCTATTCCATCACCTAAGTCTAATTCTATAGTCAAAGCTGGACCACTGTACTTTTTATTAAAGACCGTTTAATGGTTCTGATTTTCCGGGACTGGGTGTTCAGGATTTTCTGAAAATTGGGTATTTTTATTTAAGTTGCTGTGAACATACTAAAGTTATTAGTCATATTAATAGAACAAATGTCATGCTTCAAACACTTTAGAAATGGCAACTAATCCTCCCAACACTCCTATAAGGTGGGCATTGCTCCAACTTTACAGACAAATAGAGGAAGAGAAACTGTGATTTACCAAATAGCCAGTGATGTGTAAGCTGAAATGTTTTCATTATTGAGGCCTTCATTCAGCAAGACCATGCCAAGCCTTGAACACAAGATTTGCCTTTTATTGACCTGAGAGGAACTATTCTGACACTTAAAATCTGGCACATGCTTACGTACTTGCTGAATCATGGCCTGAATAATTATAAATAATAATAAAACAGCCTGGACAAAACCATCTGTCTGTGGAGAATTTGCATACAGACAAAGGCTGTAAACAGAAAGCTGTTGTATACAGGCAGTCCTTGGACTTAAAACTCGGTTTTCAGGAACCAGTTGTGTCATAAGTTGAAAAGTTATAACTCAGAACCATTTTTCCCATAGGAAACATAGGATTTTCCCTTCTATCTTGGAATTGGTACACCAGTATAAAGCATTTTTAAACCACTGTACAAGCAGTCCTAGGACTTGTGACAGAATTGGTTCCCGAAAACCGCATCAAGTCAAAATGTTGTAACTCAGAACTATTTTTCCCATAGGAAACGTTATCAATGGGGGTTGGTTCCTGAACCAAGACTGGATACCCTATTTTCACCAAAAATAACCCAGAATTTTGTACTCAATCAATTATAGATGAGTAATACAGCTACATTAATGTATTTAATATTGATTTGGAAGGACTTATTTGAGGTGACTTTGCTGGACTTTTTGACAGGTTCTTGGTTGGACTATTTGAAGGGTTCTTGGCTGGAGTCTTCTCAGGAGTCTTGGCTGCAGGTTTTTCTGGAGTCTTGTCTGCTTTCTTAAAGGAAGTGTCCAAGCAAGTTTGGACAAATATTCTCCGGGGAGATGAGGGACACAGCGAACTTGTTCGCTGGCGTGGCGTGGCATTGGATCAAACATTGTAAAGTTGAAACTGAGATCAGAAAGTTGAAACATGGTGTCAATTTATAAACACTGTAAATGTGAAACTTCGTAACTCGAAACATTAGAAGTTGAGGACTGCCTGTATATTGTTTGCAAAATGGTCTGTGTAAAAGAAACATAAATATGGACATAAACAATAAGCACCCATTCAAAAGTATTTTCCATTACTTAACACTGTCTAAACATTACCTTACATAATAATGTGACACATACCCATTTCCTTAACTGTTGTTAATCGGTTTATCTCCTCTGAACTCAATGGAACAATAACTGGCTTACGGGTTTTTTTTAGGACGGATCTTATTTGAGAATGATTTGTTTCTTTGTCATTTATTTCTGTAATTATGCATTTCAGAATAATGAACAGACTTATTCCTAGGCAAACAATGCATGCTCTTTGCTATAATGCCTGATTATTCATTGGCTCACTAAACTCTACCTTAAATATCTAATGATGAGCTGTAACCGAAAGTAATCGGTTACCATTCCATGCATTCTTTGCCTATCCTTGATCCTATATTAACTGGCTTTTTGAGGAACAATTACAACTAGTGATCCATCCAAGCCCTGAATGGTGTCAAAATGCCAGCCAAAATGTTCCTTAGCACCTTAATTTCCTGTAGGTTACACTTTAAAAAGTAATAAACATCCAGAAGCTTATGCAAATGCTGTTGCCAGTTGCATCTGTTAGACCTAAACTAGTTAAAGCTAGTGAGATCATTTTAAGAGAGTACAGCAGATTGCAAATTCCAATACCATCAGCACCATGAGTCTCTCCGAGAGTAAGCGTATGATTTTCTCTATGTAAACGGAAAGAATTTTCCTTTCCATTATTCTTTCTTTTTTGGGAGAAACCCTCCCTCTGTAAACTCACAAAGTAAAACTCAGCTGATTAATACAACACCCCAGGGCAAGCAAACAGCATTCTTTTGTAAGAGGAGTGAATGGAAATCCCCTTCCAGTGGCATCATTTAAATGTACAAAATTACAATCCTCTGACATTATTCATACTCTACTGAAAGCAGCTTCAATTTTTATTGCCATGAAAAACCTGCTTAACTTTAAATCAAATACTACTGGCTACTCTGGGAAGCTTGTTCATTCTCCAGAAATTCCATGCTGGATCCACAAAACTAGCTGAAACTGATGGGCTTCGGTTTTGACAAATTAATATTTTCCAATAAAAATGTTTTGCTAAAAAATTCAACTCATCTCTAGTACTAGATCAGGCCATTTTTTATATATCTAGAAATATGTATTAGAGGAGAGATTTTCAAACTGAGGTACCCTGTACTTTGCCAAGGTGTATGTGCCTAAATTTTAATAATGGTGATGGAGATTTGGTTAGTCAATACATGGCAAGTAATGGCGTTCCTTTGCATCGGTGGTGGTGAGCATCCAGGGATGTGCTGGGGACCGTACAGGGGGTACGTGCAGCAACATTTTGCAGGTAAAGGGGTACATTGTCAAAAAAGATTTGAAAAGCGCTGGATTAAGAGGCCTAACTTCAGGCACTTACAAACTTACAACTGGATTAAATAAATATGTAACACTGGGCTCAGCCTTGATTCCACTTTTCAGAGATTCCAAGGGAAGCCTAAAGAGCCTATTCTTTCTTCTGGTTCTTTTAAAGTTGGAGCCAAAAATGCCATTGGCTGCAGGGGCAGAATTGGACCCAGAGGGCACATCTACACATGCAATTAAGGTGTATGAATAAAACCCAGAGCTTAGTGCTCCGGAGTTTATTGTTCCCAGGTGCTATGTCTGCGTGCACCCAGGTCCACAGCATATAGAGCTTAGTTAGAGTAGCCCCAGCTGGCAAGGAGCCCAGGAGGTCAGTCTGCTAGCCTGGGACTGCTTCCTCTGGCTCAACGTGCTGCAGAGAGGCTGGCTGGGGCACAAGGGTGCTTCAGTGTGGGGCTAGCCAGTAAGCAGACCCACACTGAAGCACGCTTGTGCCCCAGCCATCTGCATCAGCATCTACACCTGCACTGCTGTTGAATTTTTTATTCCACAGCAGGGTAGTACTTGCCTTTACAAGTACAATCCTGCTGCAGAGTAAATTAGTTTACCCCAGCCAAATAGGGGCACCCATGTAGACACATAACATTTACTGCACAGCTAATTAGGTTACTGTACAGTAAACGTCTTGTGTAGACGCACCCAAGTTGGTGAGTAAAGTTGGGCACTTACATCCTTATCTCTAGCTAGTTATATAATGATGCAAATACAGATTCCAATCTGCAGCCCTTATGCAGATGAAATTCCCTGCAGCATTTTATCTGTATAAGCATTAATCTACGAGTCTTACAATTAAAGCAAACAAATTTATTTCTAGTCCAAATCGTATTGGAGATGAGCCCCCCCAAAATTACCTGAAAAAAGGGAAATTTCCTAAATACCATCATTTTGAAATTCCTTTCCTGACTACCAGACTTCCCAGAGCAACTTTTCCCCATGGATGAAACACAAAATTTCAGGAGGATGAGTTTTTTTGCAACTGAAGCTGCTTGTAAACATTATATTCAGAGGAATGCAAGCTTCCAGTTTAACAATGCAACAACTATGCATAATAACGTATTTTGACATGATAAAGCAACACTGACAATTTTATTTATATTTAAATTATTGCTTCTATATTATTTACTAAAACAACCCCTCAGACTTTTGAGCAACAAAATGCTTTATTACACTATGACTGCAGCCTTCTGTAGGCATACCTGATCTGCCTCCAAACTAGCTAGCTTGAGTCTCAGGCATTGTCAGGGCACAGCAGTGCACAGCTCAGTGCAGATTTATCACCCATGTATCTCCTACCTAGCTTCTCAAGTAGGTTTTACGTCCCTACTAAGCAGTGTACTGCTGCAGCTAGACTGCTAGTGGTACCCAAGCTAGTTTAAAGCTAGTTCAAGTATGTGTCATGCCAGGCCATGGGCAGCCAAATCAGGGTGATTGCCTCAGGGTCAGGAGAAACAGCCAAGATCCAAAGTGAGCACTCAGAGTCTGAATGTAGAGAAGCCAGGAGTTCATGTAAGTCTTTCAGGGAACCAAGTCAGACATCCAGAGGGTCAGGCAGAGCATGAGGTCAGGAGACCAGCTGGGTCAGGTACCCAAGAGATCAAACCAGAGTCAAGCCAGGTGTCCAAAGGGTCAGGCCAAACTTGGGTCCATGGGCAAACTGGGTCAGGTATCCAGAGAATCCATCAGAAAGTCAGCAGCACAAGCCAAGGTGCAACAGCTTAAGCACAATGTTAAACCTTGTTGCCCAGACACCTCTTCTTTCAAGTCAGGGGTTTATATTGGAAGGGGTGAAGGGTCATCTGACCTTGGCTGACCACTGGTGGCTGGGAGTGAGTGTGTGGCTAGACCCAGATGAAGAGTTCTGGCCACCTGTGCTTATCCCAGTGCTCTGTTAAGGAGGTGGTAGACTAGGGTGAGGAGCTGTTCCAGGCAGGCCAAGGCCCTCGGTTCAAGGCCAGCCTGACAGCATACCTATTCTACACTACAGTCACAGCAGTGATTACATTGCAGCTATATCCAAAGAGAACACCTAAAGCAAACAATAATGTTCATAATGGTGAAGGCATACATGAGAATGAGCAAAATTTAGTAGAACAAATATTGACTCTCAGCTAAACCTGTTTACTTGCATATTAAAATCGCAGTTTCAGGAACAAGGAAAATACATAACTAAATACCTTGTCCCCTTAAGGATATGGTTGAATGCATGTGTAGGAGGAAAAAATATACATTTCCAAGTCAATGCCTTAGAAAAAAAATTGTTCTTTTCACTGGTGTATTCAGCCTTGGTTATTTTTTTTCTAGACTAAAAACAATTAACTATGGATATTTGATAGGGTTTTGGGGCATGGGAAAAGCAGATATAGATCAGTTATTCAATATGATTTCCCAGCTAATTGGCAACAAACCTGAAATCAATTTAAGTTAAAAAAAAAAGATCCTAATCCAGGGGCAGGAAATTATTTCAAGTGGAGGGCCACTTACTGAGTTTTGGCAAGCCATTGAGGGCTGCATGACAGGCAGCCAGTAACAGCTAAATATCAATTTTCTACATTTTTTAGGGGCCCCGCGGGCCAGACAGAACGGCCTGGCGAGCCACATCCAGCCTGCGGGCCACATTTTGCCCACCCCTGTGGACCTAACAATTCAGTCTTATGCACTCAGGTAACAACATTCATGGAAGCAATCCCACAGTATTACATGAAGTTACTCTTATGTGCTGATTTCAGTCTTCCCAGTCCTAGAAACATATATTTTAGAGACAGGATGTGATTTTAGGTACAGGAATTGAATTTGATGGGATTGCTCTAGAATGTAAAGTTTAGCATATTCATAAGACTTTGTGGGATCAAGACTATGGCCTTTCCAATTAACAGCTGCAACGCAAACTGTAATTTCAGTAACACTGGCAAAAATCTAAGGTAAATCCTTTGATATCAGAAACTGACTTCTGTAATCAGATCAGAATCTGGCCCTGTGACTGACAGAAAAAAGTGATCAAAGCCCTTGGGTTCCATGATTGAAGAGGGCACAAAAATAAAAATGTTTGCCCAACCACCCTCAGTCTTTAAATAACATAGGGTCACATGCCATCAGAAGTTAACACTGAAATGTCAAGGTAAGAGCTAATTCACCTTCCATGGGTAGCAATTTTTTTTCTGTTAAGACATATAAAAGTTGCACTAAGGGACTTAAAGCATTCAAACTCAGAACACCTAACATAATTTAGGGAGTGAGCATGGCTATGACTTTGTAGCAGGGCACTAAGGTGCCTGCTACTGGTAACAGTAATATGGGCTCAGCTGCCACTCACCAGGCCAGCACAGGTGTGGGTTGCTGAGACAACCAGTTGGGTCAGCTGACCAGAAGGGGGCAGGGCCTGGCCTTTATAAACAGACAGGCTGAGGCTGGAAGTCCAGTTCCCCTCTGGCAGCCTAAGAAGTGGGAGCTCTGCTGGAGCAAGCAGGGCGGGCATAGTAAGGAAGCTGGATGGCTTGAGCAGTGTTGGCATGATGATACGGGGTGGAGAGAACCCTGACAGGGATATGGATGAAGGATAGCCAGGTTGGCCTAGGATTTATGTTATATTCAAGGGGCTTTGTGTTTTCTGTTTTGGTTATTGTTACACCGGAGAACCGGGTGAGGCTGTAGGGGTGGAGGAGGCCTCATGGGAGCTCCCCAGTAGTGGGGGTGTTCCTAGTGCCAGAGAGGGTGCTGTGTTTTGGGGTGTCCAGACCCCAGTGTGGGCGATTTATTGAGAGAAGCCCAGTGTGGGCGCAAGCAAGAAGCCCAGGGGGCACAGGACCTGAGAAGGCGGGTCTGGGGGCCAGGTAAGGCTGAGGCCGCCTGAGCCCAATTGTGAGAAGCCCAGTGGGCATAAGACACAGGAAGGGGGTCTGGGGGCCAGGTAAGGCCAAGGCTGCCTGAGCCCCAGTGCGGGTGGGGGAATCACGAGGCGAGACAGGCCCCAGTGCGGCTGGGAGAATTAAGGGCAGAGGCCCCGGCGCAGGGGACGCGTAATAAGGGCAGAGGCCCCGGCGCAGGGGACGCGTATAAGGGCAGAGGCCCCGGCGCAGGCGAGGGCCGCAAGGGAAGCGAGGGGGTACCCGTGAGGGCACAGGTGGGCAATTAGACAGAGCCCCGGTACAGCAAGGCACCGTGCCAAGGAGGGCAGGAAGGCAGCCTCCCTTTAATGATATTTACCAGCAAGACGTGGCGGGTGAGATATAGAGGCTGTATTCAAGACCCGATTTGGCACGGTAGGTAGGGGCGCTAGGGGAGGTCACAGCACCCCTAGGTCACCCTGCCACAGACTTCCTGTGCCATATGCGATTGTTTTGCCATCACCTTGTCTTCCTTCCTATTTGCTCACTTCTATGTGGTTGTTACATACTTAGATTAGGAACAATTTGGAGCAGGGATCAGCTTTCTGATTGTCTAGACAGTACCTAGCATGGAAGGCTCACAACCTCAGAGTTTTTGTCAGCAGGACTCTTGTTCTGACAGCAAATCATTGAGTATGTCAACATCCACAGCTCCTCTATGGCAGCAGAATGTTCTTTTCTACGGCAGAGTTAGAACAGCTTGGCTGAGCCAAGTAAGGCTGCTGAGGTGACTTGCCAGCCAAAAGAAGACACACAGAGACACTCCTGGGGGGCCGCTGTGACTCCTTCAGCAGATGCTGTACACCACAAGGGCACTCTGCAATCTGGCAATACAGATGCTGAGTGAAGCCATATAGCACTGAAAGCAGCATAAGAGTATGTGCCAACTCTGGCAGCTTGATGGTGGTGCTGGTTGTCTGTCACTAGAACTTCTGGTGCCTGGGGGAAGAAAATGCAAAAAAAGGCCTTAGATTCAAGTAACTCAAACACAGGTTCCTGAAAGTGCCTTTTGAAGTCTCTAATAATACAGTGTCTTTAGTGTTACCTTCTTGAGTCTAGCCTACCTTGTTTTCGCTATTCAGCAAAATGCTCCTGGAGGGGGGGAGGGAGGTGGAAATCAGGATTATATTAAACAGATGTGGAAACAGATGCTAGCAATACATTTTTTTAGATAACAGACTGATGACTTGGTTTGCACAGCAGAACAATAGGAAATAGTTTTATAAAAGCTAACTATAATTGCTATTGTAGATCAATGTCACATAACTGGTCTGAGCCATACGATGATCTAATCTTACACTGTAATTGCCTACACAATGCTTTTCTCATGTCAGAACTGGATACTACAACTTGCTCCATTGTAACCTGACCCAGAAAACTACTAGCTAGCTCGGCATGCAGCAACCACTCCTAAGTGGGGAATAAACCTGCAAAGGCACAAATCTAACAGCTGGGTCAAAAGCTCACTGATGGCCCATGGTTTTCCAGGGACTACAGTGGATTTTGGCTGCAATCCAAACTGCAGTACACTTTAATGTTCTAGTAATAATTTTCCAAGCCTTTGATGGAAGATCAAGACCACCTCTCTTCTCCATAGCAGCTGCATTTTATAGAAGCATGGGGTAAGATAACCAATAGTAGAAGCTTCTCAGCTTAAAAATGTATTATTGCCACAGATTGGAAGAAGACCATATCTCACACACTTCAGATTTATTGTAAGCTCCATCTCTTCTGCCAGATATTCCTGTAATATGATGATTCTCAATCAGGATATGATGGTACCTTGGGGTGCCTTGGGATCCTTTGAAGCATGCTTAGCAATGTTAGTACTGTCAGGTGTTCAAACATGATCCATGAGATAAACCCAGAGATTTCAAATAGATTTAAGAACAATCTGACTTGCTGTGGTCTTTATTATTTTTATGTAATTAAAAATGAATTAAAACTAAGAGGTGGCATTTTCCAAAGGGTGCTTTGAGTTTAATGAGGGATTCCTTGAGTTTAATGAGGAGTGCCTTGTGTCTAAAAAGACTGAGAACCACTGCTTTAACAACAGTACTGGAACAGAGCCATCAACAAATCACCAACTAATACTGAAAAGACTCATGTGTATGTTTGGCTTTAAGATTGTGAACAGTCTCAATTAAGTAATCTGGATTACTTATGTGCTTGAAGTGAAGCAAATATGTATATCTCTGTGGGATCAGGAGTAAGTAGATGATAGAATCCAATTCCTTTTAAGTAAATTGCTTGCCTACTTAGTAGTGCTTTCAAAGTATGAGGAAAGAAGAACTGAGGAGAACTGATCCCATCCACTAGCAGATCCCTGGGATGTATTTTAATTGTTAGTAGTAACATCTAGATACTATAATGATAGGTATCTTAAAAATGCTTGTAACAACAGTAGCAGCAGCTGGAGTTAACACGGTCTGCTTCCCAGATTGGGAGTTGCATTCTTTTCCAAGCTTAAGTTATTTCCTTACAATCACTTAGCTTAAGAAGTCATGGAAGGAGATATCAATCATGGACTAGTTTCACTAAAGTCAAGGGATTTTTGCCATTGACTTGAGTCAGACTTTCACAGGACTATATTCTGAAGGAAATGGATTGGAGGTCCCAGTGCAGCTCTGGACTACTGCCTGCATCCACTAAATTCACTCAGTATTTTATCATTATCAGGAACTGGTTATAGGATGCCCAAGATTGGGGCACCATAGGGTTAGCATTTGATCCAAAAAAAATTACATACTAAATAGGTAAGGTAAATAGCAGGAGACACTCTATTTCCCCTAAAGAGTACAGAGAAGTGAAGTTATGTTCTCAATGTTGCATGTGGCAGAGCCAGTCTAAACTCAGATCTTTGGAATCCCAGACTAATGCCTTTAGCTACAAGTTCATCCTTTCTTTAATGAGAAGCTTTTTCCCTGTAGTACTTCTTTGATAAACTCTTTGAAAGGAGATGACCAAAACTGAAAACAGCACTTGGGCAGACAGTTAATACCATCAAAGAATATCATTATTATTCTCCTTTCTTTCAGAAAGTAACCAGGCATTTTCTACACTAGATATTTACACAACTTCATGTATATGAGGATACCTAAATGCTGTACAACCTCTAACTCTCTCATAGTGTAGATGCTACTGCAGGCAGTCTTTGACTTGCAATGTTTTGCACTTACAACATTTACAAACTGACACCGTTTCAACTTTCTGATGTCAGTTTCGACTTCATAGCGCTTCATCCAACGTGATGCCATGCCACCAAACAAGTTTGCTGCATCACCCAGCTCCTTGAAGAATATCTGTCCAAACTTCCTTGGACACTGTGGCAGTGCACCTTTGGTGCCTGCCACTTCAAAGGCAGAAAACAACTAGCAGCCAGGTGCCTGATTAGGACAACCATTTTTGGCTAAGTGATATAAGCTGGGGTGCAGTCTGCTGTAGGAAGGAAGGAGGTAACATCAGGCTGAGAGGCTGCTCTGGGAATATCAGGAGGTAAGGTCAGGGGCTATGGGGTGGAGGTGACCCCTTGTCCTGGGTAAGATGTAAAACTGCACCCTGCTGGGGAAGGATGGCCTGGTGGGGCTCCTAGTGGCATGGGAGCCCCCAGGAAATGCCAAGCCAGTTACCTCCCCAGTGAAAGGTGGGTTGGGGCACCTTATAACCCCAGCCCCACATCCCTGGTGGTGTTCTAACAAGCAGGGGGAGCCGTAATGAGTAATGGGTAGCCTCCAACCTTAGTAACAACTCTTATATTTTTCCATCAAGACATGGCAGGTGAGTGAAGTGGGCCATTACTTCAGTAGCAGGATGGCCGATGGAGACAGACACTTTCTTCAAGAAAGCAGACAAAACTCCACAAAAACCTGCAGCCAAGACTCCTGAGAAGACTTCAGCCAAGAACCCTTCAAAAAGTCTAACCAAGAGCCTGTCAAAAAGTTCAGCAAAGTCACCTCAAAGAAGTCCTTCCCAATCAATATGATTGCTATTTACAATATAAATACATTAATGTAGCTATATTACTGTCACAGGGCGGGGACCCAGGAGTGGCCGTGATCTCTCCTGGTGCCCCCTACCGTGCCAAGTTGGCGATCAAGCACCCTCGTTCTTGCCCGCCACATCTTTGATGATTAAAGTATTATAAGGGAGGCTGCCTTTATTTGTCCCCTTGGACACAGTGCTCTTATTTATCCTGGCCCCTGTTCTGTATAGATAGATTTTGGTGCACCCAGCCTTATGGGCTATGCGTGGCTCCTACCACCCCTTATACCATGCCCCAAGCCTCTCAGATGTACCGGACGTTGTTGAGTCAGTTGCTATAGCCCGCACCCTCGCGGACACCCTCCGGGCTAGTCTTCTCCTGGCAGCCCCCACCAGGGCCCTTCTCTGCGCCCTCACCCTCTCTGGGGCTCCTCTCAGTACTCTCGCCCTCTCTGGGGCTCCTCCCTGTGCACTCCTCTATGCGGTCGCCCTCCCTGGGGCTCTTCTCTCTATACGGATACAGTCACCCTCCCTGGGGCTCTTATTCCTGCACGCCCCCTCTGGGGCTTCTATTCTCATGCGCCCCCTCTGGGGGGCCTTGCTCGTGCAAGTCCCACCCGCACTGGGGCCTGTGTGCACCCTCCCTGGAGCTTCTCACAATTGGGGCTCAGGTGGCCGTAGCTGTGCCTGGCCCCCAATGCACTGTGCCCCTTCTCAGGGCTCAGGTCAGTGCACCCCCTCCTCGGGTCTACAACCCCCACCGAGGCTCAGGTGGCCGCAGCCATGCCTGGCCCCCAGACCCGCCTTCTTGGGTTGCTCACCCGCACAGCCCCACTGGGGCCGGGGTCTATACACTCCCCCAAAACATGACACCCTCTCCGGCGCCAGGAACTCCCACGCTACTGGGGAGCTCCCATGAGGCCTCCTCCAACCCCTACAGCCTCACCTGGTCCTTCAGTATAACAACAAACAAAACCATCAGCCAATAGGCCCCAACTCAAACTCAAGCCTCCTGGCTAAAACGTAAACCCTAAGCCCTCTGACTAATCCTCATTTCCATCCCTGCCAGGGGCTCCTCTGCCTGGCATCCTCACCCATAAGCTGTTCAGGCCATCAGGCTCCTCAACTTGGCCTGCTCCTGCAGAGCTCTATCTTCTGTGACTGCCAGAGGGGAACTGCCTGCTTGGCCTCAGCTTAGGCTGTTTATATAAGCCAGGCTCTGCCCCCTCCTGGTCAGCTGACCCTTGTGGTTGCCCCAGCAACCAACACCTGTCCTTCTCTAGGAGCAGGCACTTCAGTGCACTGCGACACACCTCCCCCCTTAAGTTTACAACCCACGGTAGTGTCCTACGACAATTACTTATCTATAATTGATTGAGTACAAAATTCTGGGTTATTTTTGGTGAAAACAAGGTATTGGGCCTCGGTTCAGGAACTAATACCCCATTTATAACGTTTCCTATGGGAAAATTGGTTCCAAGTTACAACATTTTGACTTGATGCGGTTTTCGGGAACCAATTCTGTTGAAAGTCCGAGGACTGCCTGTACAGTGGTATATAAATGCTTTATACTGGTGTACCAAATCCAAGATGGAAGGGAAAGAATTTTATCTGTACAAGGCATCATATACATATTTAGTTATACCTATAAAAAGTCCAAGTGTGGATACAGTTATACTTATCTATTTTGGTAAAAATATTACAATACATATACTGATAAAACTTTATACATAGGATTTGTGTGATGTTATGCACATAGCTTCACTAACTTCTCTCCCATGACCCAGATCTTTTTCCTGAGTGGCCACAGTTAAATTGAAACCTATCACCAATATACATGGATTTGGATTTTTTTCAACAATCATCACTTTTTCACTTACCTGCATGAAATGCCATTGATTGTTCTATTGTCCAGTATCTACCTGTTTGGATCTTCTGAAGTTCCTAAAAACAGCCTGTAGTCTCGACTAATCTAAATAAATTTCCCTATTTTGCCACATCACTGTTCACTCCCTTTTCCAGTTCACTGCTAAGTATTTTAAAGAAGACATGTTACATTGACCCTCCGTTGATCAGCCTACGTTCCATTTGTTCCTACTGTATGTTTTCTATCTCAGATTTTTTAAACATGAAATACTTCTATATTTGTCATCCTTGTGGTTTCTTCAGTAAACTGCAATTGGAGTGTCTTAAAGGAGTGAATGGGATTTTCTAAAAGAACAATATTTGAATATAAACCAAACTCTCCATAATATCCTTGATGTCTTGACCAAAGGGCTCTCACTACCACTTTCTTCAGAAACAAGTCAAACATGATAAAAAAAATTATATGAATGATACCAGCTAGACATGAGCTGTTGCCAAACAAAGTGGTTGTATATATTGTTTCCCCACTGCTGAACATCTCATTGGCAATGTCAACACACAAATTTCATTGGGCTTTGCATACTGTTTTCTTAACTAGTTCTGTGGAATGGTGATTTAAGGTTTGATTGTATATATATTTAATTTGCCTTGAGTCCTGACAGTGAATTAACAGATATTTATTTTGGATATAATACTCCAAGGACTGCTTGTGCTATAGGGAAAATAGTCAAAAAAAATTTCCTTTAGCACAGGTACATTTCCTCCAACACCAGCAAAATTGGAAACCTTAATATAGGCAATACTTCAGCTACTTCTGCTGTTTAAATCACATACCCCGTTCAGTCTTTAAAATGAGGGCAACATATTGGTGGAGCTTATTCATAATTAGAAATGATGGTAAATCTAAGGGAAAAAAAAACTCTAGCACAAAGTATTTTTCACATAAACAGAATACAAAAGTGAACTTTACTGTATTTGCAAGGAAGATGAAGGTAAAACGAAACATCAGTAGAATGAAAATAAGTAGATTGGCCAGAATTTTCTTTAGAAATATTTCAGGCTTGTAACAGAGGGGAACAGACCTGAAATTTAAACTCCTTCCAGTAACACTGCTGCAACACGGGACTGAAAAGGAGCACCTGGGTCAAATCTAGTCCCCTCTGACTGCAACAAGCACATAAGAGATATTAAGTTAAAAGAATAAAAGAAGTCCCCAAGAATATCCACCACCTCTGCACACTCCACTAGCCTGTAACAAACTGGGACCTTTAATACAAAGGAAGACCTCAAAAACTACAACGTGCCAGAGGAAGAGAGCAGAAAGGATCAAGTGTGTCATTAATTTTTGGGGCCTCTGCAAGGCAAGGAATATGCCTGGAGACTCTCAGAAAATAAGCAGTGCTCCAACACTACAGACAAAGGCAGTTATCCTCTCCCCTCTGAAAGATTCCGTGCTGATCTGACCCAAGGGAAATTCCCTTCTTGACCCCAAATTTGGCAATTATTTTGACTCTAGGCATATGAACCAGCCACACTCATGAGATACCTGAGAATCTTCCAGCAGTGTAGCCACATTCATACAGGACTTTGGATAGGCTAACTAGTACTGCTGAGTGACTACTAATTAGCTGCATGGATGCAGGAAGCAGGAAAGCAGAAAGGAAAAGGAAAGCCTAGAACAGAACCGTATACTTACAGATGCCACTATGGAGCTTGGTAAGATCACCATGTAGACAAGTCTTCACTACCACTTGGGAGACTACCATACTCCACTCGATCTCCTCCAAAGCTCCCTGTAATCTGTCTAAAGCACGTTCTTGAACATTCTGTCTAAATGTGAGTTTTGCGCGGTAGGTGCAAAAATTGTGAAATCCGACAAAACAAAAGACCTTTCTTGGGTACGGATTCATGGGTAACATGAATCCTTCACTCTTTCCACACCAGTTTTTTAACACTAGTTGTAAATTAAAGAGTTTGAGCTGTCTTCAGCTAGTGTAACTCAGTGTGGTTCCTCAACAATCTAGACCAGTGACTACATGTACAGACAGAACATGGACGTCAACATACAACTAGCAGGATATGTCAGAACATTCTGTTTTTTATTCAATAAAAGCATACTTTAAGCCAAAGGAAACAAAAAGCAATGCTAGACATAAATCAGAGGAAACTCCTGCCAGCTATATGAATGCAGCATGTCAACCAGGCACCAAGGACACAGGGGCAGCGGCAACTTCTGGTTGCTGCCGCAATTGCAATCGTACAGCTGCCAGCAGCAGCCATTTTTTTCTGCCTCCCCCTCCCAACTTGGTGCCCAGGATGTTTTCCTATCACCCTGCCTTTGTTGTGCTATGGGGTCAGATGGTGCCTCTGGCAACCTCAGACTCTGGGAACAGTGTCTTAAAGGTGAGACACAAAAGGGAAATAAACTAAGCTTGTGTCCTTTTTTACCACTTTATGATAAAATAAATCTCAGGCTTCTACATAAAACTTCTTTTTAATAATAAAACACAAAAATGTAGCTTGGGAACTTTTCAGGCTTTTGCTGAATGAGTAGAAGCATCGAAGCCTTCACAACCAGATACTTCTTCCATCTGTACATTTTTACCTCTGCCTATTGCAGGGTTCTTACAAGCCCAATTGAAACAGCTATGAGTAGTCACTACTGGACACAGGTTCTGGATTAGATGGACCCCAAGCACTGGTGCAGTCTGGCAATTCCTGTTTCCCACCATGTTTGAATTAAATATGTTTAGAAA
This sequence comes from Crocodylus porosus, assembly GCF_001723895.1. Lineage (NCBI taxonomy): Eukaryota > Metazoa > Chordata > Crocodylia > Crocodylidae > Crocodylus > Crocodylus porosus. The sequence goes on from NW_017728886.1 coordinate 78,585,117, forward strand.
AGAAGGCAGGTCTACACATTCATTAATGCACCTTAGATACTGTGCATTTAGTTTAGTACTTCCTTAATAAAGTACTAACTAATGCTCAGTACCTAGAGTTACTGCACAGTAACGCCAGTGCACGGTTACTTCGTCATGCTTACTGTGCATTAGCCTAGTAACACTGTGCAGTAGGCTAGTAGCATTGTTTGTGCTGTGACGTACTACTGCTCAGTGTTATTAGGCTAATGCACGGTAAACATCTCGGGTAGACACACTAAGTATTACAGAAACATAGAGCAGCAGACCATTTAATTCAATCACCTGCACAAGGCAGGAACATCCCCGTCTAAATCATCCCAGAAGTAGAGATGTAAATGGGTAAACAATGATTATATTAATACTGTTTACTGCTTACTATCTAATGACCTCTAGCAGGAACAGCATAGCCCCTTATGTCTTCACTGTGCTCCTGCTGCTGCATGGGCCCCAGGCTGCTGGCAGGGAGCAGCTGGAAATGGTGGGCACAGCTAAGCAACTAAGGGGTATGGAGCCATGGCCTCCCCTCACCCCCAAGGGCAGGGGCTGGGGTCGGAGCCAAAGCTGTGGATCTCTCCAGTGCCTGGATCTTGCCACCATGGGATGGGAGGAAGGTGCCAGCAGGGTTTGAATTACAGGCTGAGCCCCCCTGTAAGAGACAAGAGCCCCCCATAAGAGATGAGAGCAGCCTCATAAGAGACAAGAGCCCCTGGTGTGCCTTTATAAGTAGCTCAGGCAGCTGCGGTGGTGGCTCCTTCTGGTTGCCACCACTGCAGACTCTTCAAGAGTTGGAGTGTAATTTGAACCCTGGGTGCTGGGCTCCCCACAGCAGTTGGGGAGGGGGAGGTCTTTCTGCTGCAGCAACAAGACACCTGGCCACACAATGGATCTACCCAGCCCCTCTACAGTGGGGGGGGGCTCAGGCATAGTGACAAGCTCCTTGTACCTCCTGCCCTGTTTGTGCTGCTGCCGCCCAAACCTGGAAGGCTTCTCTGTGCTGCTGCCCCCACTCCCCAGCTCACCCTAGGGGAAGGGGGAATTCAGTCTTAGTGGGGTGGCTTCTGTCAGGTGCACTGCATCCTTCTCCTTCCCACCCATGGTGCTGGGGATACATAGGGCCTGGCCCAGCTTTGAGGCAGGGCTGAGTGCATGGCTGGCCCAATGCCATGGCAGCTGAAGCAGGCAGTGCTGGGTCTGAGTGTTTGCCACTTGCCTCTTGTGTGGTGAAAGCTGCCCCAGGGTTCACCTCAGCAGCAGAAAAGTCTTCCAGGTCCAGGCTGTGGCAGCACAAGCACAGCAGGAAGTGCAGGGAGCCCATTGCCCTGCCTGGGCCCTGTGCAGACCCACTGCGTGGCTGGGAGCATTGCTGCTGTGGCCCACGTGACCCCTGTGCAGGGCCTGGCACTCCTTTCCTCCCTCCCTGTGGCAGCTGGATCCAGGCACAGGAGAGGTCTGCAGCCCCAGCTCCCACCCAGGGGGCAAGGGGAAGCAGCAGCTCCACAGCTGGGCAGTGCTCCCAGTGGCTCAGCCACACTCACTGCCTTCTGCCCATGGCTCCCTACTGGCAACCTGGGACCCACACAGCACCAGGAGCATGGTGAAGATATAAGAAGCTAGGGCTGGGACTGTTCCTGGTAGAGGTCACTAAACTAGGTATAAGCTATTGGTTAACCCTTTGACCAATATACTTGGAGGAGGTTAAACAATTTTTTTAAATATCTACATCTCTAGCCAGAAGAATGTTTTCCAACCTGCATTTAAAATCTTCCATCAGCAGAGATTCCACAACCTCTCTAGGGAATTCTTCCAATGCTTAACCCCCCATGCTTAGAAAGGTTGCCTTAATCTAAGACAACCCTGAATTTAAGATGATACCCCAATAATTCAATTCTATACATGGAAATGCATAAATTTATTATAACTGACCATGTATAGAATCAAATTATCGGAGCATTGTCTTCAATTCATCCTCCACCACTACTGCAGGCAGTGGGGGGGACAGGTTGTGAGGGGCAAAAAGGGAGTAGGCAGCGGGGGGGTAGTTGGGGAAGAGGTGGTTGAGGAGGTAGTGGGGGGTATGTGGTAGAGCAGGTTGTGGGACAGACAGTAGGGGGGCTTGCGGTATAGAGGCAGAGGGGGACAGGTGGTGGAAAAGGGCAGGCAACTTGCACCCTGACATCTGTCCTGCATCATGTACCCCCCGGCCTTCTCCCTGGCAGACTAAGACCCTCACTTTGCCTGGGGCTGCAGCAGCTGCCTGTCCCTCCTGTTCCCTTGTACTCAATTGCAAGCTGAAGGCCTTTCCTCTCCATGTTAAATAGGGAAAACACCACATCTTGAACCTGGTAGTATTTAAGTAAATACAGTAGTATCTACTTACATTTCTTTATTGTAATTTAAGCTCATTACTTCTTGTCCTGCCCTCTGTGAACACAGAAAATAGTTTATCACCATCCTTTACAAAGCAACACTTTTTGTATTTGAAGACTATTTTAAATCCCCCTACTCACTTTTCTATCTTGAGACCAAATAAATTTTTTCCAACTTTTCCTTTTATGTAATTTTCGACACCTCTAATACTTTTTTTTTGCTCTACTCTGGATTCCTTTCATTTTCTGCACATCTGTCTTTAAGTGCTCCAGATGAGTCCTTACTGGTGCAGTGAAAAAATCACTTCCTGCGACTTGTATGATACACTCCTGTTAACACATCCCTGTATGCTAATTGATTTTCTGAAACAATATTATACTGCTGACTGAACTTGGCTATTCAATACAATTTTAGCAGTCAGAATTTTTTTTTTTTAATTCTCTACTCAGTCAGCCAGGTAAATTTCTATTTCCTATGTATTTAAGGGTAACTCCACACTGCACAATGCAGTGCCATGTAGAGGTATCTGAGATAGCTCATAAATAAACTCTCTCAGCTACTGGAAAATGCCAAGCTCTCGCAGACACAAGCTCTGCAAAGGCTAATTTCATGTGCTGGATACAATGTAAATGTATCTTATGCATCAGAATGCTTCTGCCCTAACCAAAAGAATCTATATAAGACCTATATTTCTAACAGGAAAAACAAGCATGGGGGGGGGAAAAATCCACACCCCAAATGCTTTCATTAAAGGAAATCTTTTCAGGACCACTTTATAAGTTAGAAAGAAAAGCAGCCTAAATTTGCCTTTACTTTCTAGGTAGGTCATCTTTAAACTCACCAGACACCAAGCAGTCATCAATAATAAGAAGCTGGGGTATATACTGACCAGGGCTGATGTATATTGGCCCTGGGTAAGATCTGATTTTCTGAATTTGCTGACATCAACCAAAATCATTGAGAAAATCCTTTTCAGAAGGGCTTTTCAAGGTGAGCAGAATATACTTTTTAGATTTGATGTGATAAGTTGCAGCTCTAGCAAATCAGATAAGGAACCCCTGAGCATCACAGTTACTGAGAGTAAGACCTCTCATATTTTATAAATGTGCAGTATGTTAAAAACATGGCTCATCTGACATAATTAAAAGAAGGTGCTATGAATTGGGGAACCCAATAAAAAATGATGTAATAGTCAGAACAGAAATGCAAATCTTTATATAACTTAAAATGATAATTTCCATTATAAAATGATGAAATAGCCAGAACAGAAGTGCAAGTCTTTATATAATTTAAAATGATTGTTTATCTCAATCAGGATTATTGTTAAATATACCTTAGTAAAATACAAAGGGAAAAAATAATCCACATCTTTATAATTACACTTTCTACAGTAGTAATGTATGTACATGGAACCTATACACTCTGGACTTCATTCTGACAAGGAAGAGTTATTCACTGACCTAGAAATTAGCAGTTGCCTAGGTAGCAGTGATTATGATGTGGTTACATTTTCTTAGTGCAAACACAAAATGGCACCATGAAGTGATATCTATACTCTGAATTTTAAAAGGGCTAATGTCCTAAAGCTCAAAGCAACTGTCAGCATAACTAACTGCAGACATTAAATTTAAAGTGAAAGCATTAAAGAAAACTGGAAATTTTTCAAAGACATCCTCTTGAATCTCCCCAAATATCATGATTTTACACATACAAAAACAGTTATATTGCTCAAAAATCCATCCTGCTTAAAAGGATATGTAAAGTAGCAATGGAACAGAAAAAAAATGTATTGAAAGAAAGGGAGAGGGGGATGCTAAAGAGTTAAATGTAGTAAATGCTACACATTTAAAAAAAATCTAAGTAAGTAATAAGAAAAAAACAAAGTAATAGATGAAATAACAATGGCCACCTTTTCCTTGACACAAAAGATGGTAAGAAGGCTTTTTTTAAAACAAAGGAACAAAAAGAATGCTATAATAAGATGCCATTTCCCCAGGCTGTGAGGGAACATTGGAATGGAACAGTTTACCATGGAGATTGGGGTCATCGTTGCTTGGGGTGTTCAAGATGAGATAAAAAATCTTTCTAAAGGACCTGCTTTAATCCAGCTTCAGGGAAAAATGTTACAGACTTCATCCAAAAGATCAGACTCGATGACCACAATGGTCCCTTCTGGCCCTCAGAGTCTATGAATCTGTTTACAACTAAAGCGATGAAGCAACCTGTCAGAAATACTGGTGAAAATTTAAAGTAGCTATAGAATTCAGAGTTTACATTTACTTGTAAGTAAGAGAATTTTTGCCCAGAGCATCTTCCAAAGGTTAAATGTAGTGTCAATTTAACATCCATTCAACAAAGTCTTTCCAATGGATTTGGGTCAGACGCTGAACACTACCTCTCTTACCTGTAGAAAGGACAGACCATAAATTTACCAGTAGTTAAGCTCTGCCCATTTCAGGACAAAAACATTTACTGAAATACTTAGGATTCCACAGTTCTCCATTTCTTTCCCTTGCCTTTTTTTTTCAAAATTCTTTGATGACTCCTCTATAAACCTAAGTGAAAGCAGTGTCAAACCTCAGAAAATGTACCTGGACATCAATGTTGCACCTAATTTTTTTATCCAAAAATAGAACAGTTCTGTGGTCACAGGAAGAAAGCCGTCATGGTCCATAATGTAACACTGTACCTAAACTGGTACTGACGTATCAAGAGAATTAAACAAGCAAACTGATCTGGTATCTAATGCAATGTATTTACTAGGAAAGAATTAATTTGGCTGATCAAGGATGAAAGGCCAGACACATTACAACAGCCCATACATTTTCCCTTAAAAGGAGAAGAACTTGTAAGAGGTGTATAGGATGAATAAGGCCTCTCAGAATGCAATCAAGGAAAGTAGTGCTTAGGTTCAATGTTAGGGGCCAGACTTACATAGTTTTGGTCAGATACATTATGTAGACTAATTCCCCATGGGCAACAGTGGAATTTTTGCCCAAAGCAAGCAATGGAGCAAGCACTGTCTGGAACTTTTAGGAGTAGGGGAACAACTCCACCCTGGAAGAGAAAAGAATTCACCAGGGGAATTCAATGATTCTTTTGCATCTCCACAGTGTCTTAGCAAAATGGCCTTTTAAAGTACGGTCACGCTTCAGAGAAGTTACCTGGGCATAAACAGAAGAAGAATTTAGCTCAGTAAGTCTGAAAGGCAGTATCACAGCTTTGCCTTATTTAAGATGCAACAGTAATTGCTTCATTATTTGGCTTGGAGAAAACAGTGTCCATTTGAGTCCACATTCACTTGCCAATGGTGCAGAACATTATTATTTACCCAGAATGCAGAAGTATGCCAGGCACCTCACAGGTCAGTATACCCATATACTTCACTGCAAAGTGTAAATGCTGTAATCCACTCCTGCTGTCAGTCCTTTGGCTATTAACAGATAATGTAACCTAAGTTGGAGAATCACTCAATTTGCAAGTCAGACATTCACTTACAAGAAAGAAGCCTGGAGGCTGATTTTGTCATGAGACTATTCCTTATGTGTTACCTCACCTAACACCATGCCCTGCTAATGTCTATTTGTCCTTCTTTTCAGACTGTATTTGTTCTGATTGAGATGGAGCTGTGTGCAGCAGTAGAAGTCCACAGAGTGTCATGGTGATCCCTGCCCACCACAAGAGTGTGTGGGTCTCTCCAAAAAGCAGCTTGCCAAGGAAGGCCTACACAAAAAGAATGAGAAAGATGTTCACAGGTGACAACTGTAACAAGACAGTCTGCAGGACAACAACTTGGTGGCAGTTTGTAGCTAGTCTAAACGGGCATTGCTAGTTTTAAGTCTATGATAGCATGCTGAATCACGCTCCTGGAAGAGCAATCCCATGATGCCTAGTAGTAGTAGGCCTCTCTCTGTCTCAGAAGACAACAGAATTGCGCCGAGCGAGATATCAGCTAACTGAACTTCTGCGAGTGTGGCAGCAGTGATGCCTAGTATAACACCTGCCTGATAAAACTACTCCAAATGCCTGCTGCTAATCAGTGGTACAGTAGTTAAAATCAGAAAAGACCCATAGGAGCAGAAATACTTAGACCAGGAGTGTCGAAATCATTTTGTGCCTCAGGCCAGATCTGGACTGCAGGCTCCTCAAGGGCCAGGTCTGGTGGTGGCTCCCTTGGCAGGAGTGACTGTGCTAGTAGGCATTGCAGCAGCAAGTGGAGCAAGCAGCTGAGGGCCAGGTGGCTGCTTGCCAGCAGCAGAACTGGTGCAAGTAGCAACTGGCTATGCAGCAATGGGCCAAGTGACTGCAGGATGAACGAGAGCTGTGTCGCACAGCCCTTGTTCAATCCCTGCAATTGATAGCTATGTTCACTGGGGCCCCACAGCTACGGATTCAGCAGGAGATCATGCTCTCTGCTAGCAATACCTCAAATTTCCCAGCCCACTGGTAGCTGGCAGGCCAGATGCAACAGCTCTGCAGACTGGATGTTTGATATATCCTTGGTTTAGATTGCAGCTCCCAAGACACAAGACGCTCTTCAATTTATCAGCATTGGCTCTTTGCAGAAAGTGTTATCCAAGTTTGTTTATTTAGGCTGTGTAAACCAGGTACCTTTCTGTGATCAGTAAACAGTTCACCACCTTTACAACATTTTCTCCTTGTTGGATCCTGCAAATGTTACCCACTGCACTGTCATTTTTCTCCTTCTGAATTGCAGCAGGCAGCACAATTCATCTAAGGGAATATATATTGCTATGGCTCTTTGCTTAATACTGACTTCATGTTGCTCCTGAGCTGGCCAGGACTGAGTGCCACTGTACAAGATCATGCAGTTCCTATTCCTGTTGGTAGAGGATTGGTCCCTGTTGTTTTGTCCAACCTAGCTGTAAAGGCTCTAAGTGATGGGACTACCTGGACAGACTATGCCATAGTTTAATATAGAACTATTTATTTTCATAATCAGTCTTAATTTCATCTTAACTTCATCTCATTCATACTTTCATCCCATGACTCTGGTTTATAGTTCCCAAATTCATCTCCCCTTTGAGAATAAAATCGTTACCTCACTAAAATCAATGGCAAAATTCCCATTGATTTCAAAGGGGCCAGGATTCCTTCCCAGTATTTATGCCATACGATATTAGTAGACCGTCTATTCCCTTTCGCTACTGACCATCACTTTGCCCAGCAACCTGTATTCAGTTGTTTCACACCCTTCTTGTAGATCAATTCCCACAGACCCTAATTTTTGTTGTTCTTTTGTCTGAATAGTTTTTAGTTTGTCTATATCTTTTGGAACCAAGGGAGGCTAACCTGAAGTCCACTGAAGTCAGCAGAAAGATACCAAGTACTTGGATCTGTGCTAAAAATTGGGCAAGGGTTACTTAAAATAGGGAAGTGAGATAAATGTTTCAGTTTAGGAGTTATCAGAAGGAAAGGAAACTCGGAAGTGTAGTATTCTCCTCATGCCCATGGGCAATAACTCTAAAACCAAAACTGGGGATGGTTTTAGCTCTGGGCTTGTTAAAAAGTAAGTTTTTCAATAGATGCAGGACAGAGTGTCCTGGTTCTATCTCAGAGGTCCACACATCTTACTGCAGGCACATGGATGATAATGACAAACCCTGAAGTTATTGAACTTGATAGTGCTGTGGATGGGATGAATAATTCCCTCTGCTAAATGAATTAGTAAGACAAATTCTACAAACTCTGTCAGGAAAGAGGCCAATGAGCTGATATGTAATGTGATTATCTTGTATCTACCTATTGAACGGATCTTTTATCTCCCTCTGGCCTAAGTGGTGCCAGACATTGCTGGAGACAGGAAAATGAACTAGATGGACATAGGTTTATCCAGAATGGCATTATCTTATCATATGTCATTAGCAACTCATCCTTATGGCATGAAAACATTAAATCAGCTCTACTCACAGAAGAGAGGAAGTTGGAAGCTGTTGTTGTCACAGTGGCAGTAGCTGAGGAAGAGGAATACCGGAGGGCTTTTGCAAAGAAAGTCCACATGACTGCATTGAAGGCAAGTACCAGGCCAACACATCCTATTTGGAGCAGCACGTGTAACTGCAAAACAGGAGAAACATACATATTTTGGCTCAAATTCACTTTCCCAACTACCTCAAAAACATCTCATGGAAAGTGAAATTAGTACAATCTGTGAAATTATCTGGACCCAAATTACAAACGTTATTTGGTGAGATCTCAACTTTTGTTTTCTTTGTTACTAACAGGCTAAAGTCGGTGACTCCAAAAAAGGAGAATTAAGACATTTTAAACTGAAGATGTACCACACATACCCATTCCTCCTCCTTCCCTTATCACTAAGGAAAGAAAACAGATAACAGGGGAAGTTGAGTAAACAGAACTATGGTTCTTTTCTCTACCACCCTTTCCTGAATAAAGAATTCCTTGGTGAAGGCCTGATCCTACATGGTGCTGGCCACCCAGAATTCCTTTTCTTCACTGAATGCCTTGGAAATTTTCATGACCATGAAGGAGAAGCTCATGTTTTGTGTAAAACTAGGCCCCACAGCATATGAAAAACATATACTGACAAGAAAGGGGTGGGGTATGGGATTTGACGGGAAGGAACAGGACAGGATCTAGGAAGATCTCAGATTCAGGGTCCAATACATGTAAGTCACTTCTTTCCAGCCATACATAATGGTCCAAATTCAGCCTGAGCATAAGACCTGAATAACAGCACTGAATCCTTGAGTTAATTTTGTTTAAGCAAGAGCTAAATTTGGTCCAGAATCTGTCCGCAGCATGACATGGAATTTGGACCAAAATGAATTCAGGATCAAATCACTGCTCCTAATAAGCCTCCTAACAACTGCTCTAACAGTGTTCACAACGGGCCATTACGGCAGAGCCAAATCATGCTTCCTCTACCAGCTGATGTTTGGGGAGTTAAGTGTTACTGTAAATTGTTTTGCATGCTGAGGGAATAGCACACGTTCAAAGAGTGCTTTATCCTAGAAAACAAATATCTAAATTCAATCTGGCCACTGAAACTGTGGATTAAAAAAATAGCAGCTTTGAGACAAATCTCCTGATGGACAAAAACAGAGGCTTAAGTTTTGACTGTATTAGAACTAAAACATAGGCTTGATCCTGCAAGGAGCTCTGTCCAGTATAGACCTTTGCCTTCTGCACTTCTGGTAATAAGCCTGGGACCTCTGTTTGGAAAGGGAGTGCAGTTTTGCTTAAGAACCCTGTCCTATGTTTGTAAACTTAAACATTCCCCCACCATTTAAATTGTCCCTGAGGTGTCACTGCATTAATCACCAGATGTTATATACTTGATGTAGGTATATAGGCAGATCAGGGAGGAAACTGCAGCTCCAAAAGCCCAGCAAACATCCCTTGAGTACATACATGTTGGCAGCTGAAAAGCCACGGCTTTGTCTACATGTTAAATTAATGGCTATGCCTTCATGGTATGCAATTTATCCTGGATGCCACTGAACACCTAAAATGGATCGATCCTGAAGTGGTCATTAATGTAAGAGCCCTTGAACAAGCACACCTGAAAGGTGTTGCCTCTTGTATGGGGATTAACTACTCTTTATTAACAGTCAAGAGAGATTGTTTAGCAGGAGCTGGGGAGTGAACATAATTTTCTGAAACCCAAATATGTTGAGAACAAGATTAAAGATGACAGATCACGCAGCAGAACTATTCGAGAACGTCCGTGGAATAATTCGACAGGACTTGCTTGCTGGATTTACAGATATGTTTCAATTACAGCTTGATGGTGATGCTGAAGCTTGGAGGTCTGAGTTACCATGATAATCGTATACTGGTCATCACTATTGGCTCTTCACTGTTAGGACTCTGCTCCAATGGGCTCAATTCAAGTTGACCCTAAAGGCACTCATGATGAGATGTTCAAAAGCAGTCAGTATTGGCTCTAACTCTGTTCTCTCTGAAATTTAGGGTAAAACTCCCTTGACTTCAATGGCAGACTAATTCATAGGATCATAGAAAAATAGGGCTGAAAGGGACCATCAAAAGGTCAGGTGGTCCAATCTCCTGTTTTAAGCAAAACCATCCCTGCCTAAACTGTTTCAGACAAATGTTTGCCTGGGCTGTACTTAACTTCCAGTGAAGAGGATTCATAGATTGTAAGGCTGGAAGGGACCTTGGAAGATCATCAGGTCCAGCCCGCTGCACCATGCAGGAAAGATAACTGGGGGTCAGATGACCCCCGCAAGGTGACTGTCTAGTCTCCTCTTCGAGATTTCCAGGGTCAGTGATTGCACCACCTCTGGAGGGAGCTTATTCCACAGTCTGGACACCCTAGTTGTGAAGTAGTTTTTCCTAAGATCCCACAACCTGATGGAGTCAGGCCTATGCTGAGCTCTCCTGAAAACCCACACCATTCCTGGGGTGAGCCTCTCACCCTCCCCACACTTACTAATTATCTTGAGTGGATACCTGTACTTGGACCCCACTCACCTTTTAGAGAATGTGGGGCTGTGTCTTGAGGGTCAATGAGAGATGGGGTGGCCATAATAAGGCAGAGCTGTGGTGTGGAATTTGCTTTGCTTTGCTCCAGAGCCTTGCTCTTTGCCCTTTGAATCAGCCTACTTTCCAAACAAACTCTTTATTTCTATAGTTATAACAGGGTGGCCCATCCCCTTAAAAAGGGCAGCCAGCTTTACTGAACAGATGCAGCCACGGGGAGGCTGCTGATAAGAGAGTGGCTTATTGAGAGTTTAAAAATGCCAGAGAGAAGAGCAACAGGGCAACAAACTGTGTGGGAACAGTCCAGACAGAGCCAGAAGCAAGCAGCAGGCTGAATCGCTGGCTGCACAGAGGCCAGACTACTATGCTAGGGCCTGAGCAGGACAACAGGGTTGTGTTTTGCTTGCTTTGTCAAGGACAACTATTTGTTCACGAACTGGCTGAGAAGCTCCTCAGGGAGCAAAAGTCTGCCTGGAGAATCTAAGAGGAGAGGCAGCCATGTGCAATAATGCTGCTGATGGACAGGGCAATCTGAGAATACAGAAATTTAAAAAAAACACTCCTCCACATCTTAACTACTTCAACATATTGTGTTAAAAACCAACCAAAGAATGTGCCTGCCACAAAAGACACTTTTTATTATCAAGAGATGCTCATAATGGCCTTTTGTGGCCTCAAAGTTAATCTTTTAAGGGAATCTCCATCTCAAATGGATCCTTTTTGTGCAGCGTGCCTTGCTAACCCTTCTCTAACGCGGAACCCACTAATTCCCACTGGCAGTGAAATCAAGCAACCTGTGCTCAGAGTATGCATGTTCACAGAAACAACTCTTTGCAGAATGCTGCTTGGACAGAGGATCCAGGTTGTAGCTGTGCTGGTCTAGAGGAAAAGGCAAACAGGAAATTAAAGATTCTTTTTTTGTAAATAAAGATTTTTTTTGCAAAATTTTTGTTGGTCTAATAAAAGTTATATTCTCTATTATGAATCCTGATTGTCTTATACAGAGGAGACATTTCTAAAAAGCTATGTACACCTATGTGGCTGTAAGCTTAATTTTCTCACAAGAACTGTAACTGTTTTCAAACGAAAGAATGAAAACATAATCTTCCTCCTAAGGACTGTGTGAAGTATCCAGCCTAATAACTCAATGGCTGCTCTTAAAACTGGCTTTTCAAGAGCTAGAACACATTTGATTACATGCTTACAAAAAATGAAATCACCCTCCTGATACAAGTGAAAAAAAGAGGAGGAAAAAGATGTGTATCACTCTTATCTCAGGTAAAATGCAAACCATGACCCCTTGGGAAGAAGTAATCTATTTTTTTATCTAGCTACCACTTTCCTGGTCCTGAGAATGATGGTTGATATTTCACCATTTAATTTCACATTCTGTAGCTCTTAAACACAGAGCACTTCAACTCACTGAAACTGCTACATCTGCCTATGGCTGCTATGAAGATGCTCTCTGAGTGAGATTGTGCAGGTTTAACACAGCCACCAGGATACGGAAACATCTTAGAACAAAAATTGTATTCTTGCAAAATTTCAGTCACTCACAGGAACACTTGCATGTTTGCTTAAAATTACCGTTATGACTAAAAAAGAATAGTAACTCGCATTCAAGATAGACATGAAAAAAGGCAGCTGGAAGAAACAACTAATTTTTTAAAGAGATACAAACTAGATAGTTTGTCATCACTACTTCAAATTAGCAACAATTGACTAGTTAATTAAAAAAATAAAGGGAAAATTTCAGGAAAAATATTAACAAAACTTTTTGGGCTAGGATTATAGCTACAAATCCTTCCTGGGCCACCCCAGAACGCGTCTGTATGCCACCGGGGGACTCTCCTCCACATAGCTGAGCAGACACTTGCCTGGCCCAAAGCACCGCTCAAGCAGGTGCAGGGAGGTGATCCTCCCCCTCTGTGCGGCACTGGTCAGAAACTGTGCTATGTACAGTGGTGGTGCAGAGGTATTTTGATGGGTGGCCCAACCAGAATTTCTAGCCATAACCCCAGTCTCAAAGCCAGTTCCTTATTCAAGCTATTATACTTAGCATAGTGGGCATGGGGGCTGTTAGTTGCCAGTCTGGCACAGCCAAACTGTGCTTTGGGCCGGGCAGGACTGTGGTCAGGGTTCTTTGGGACAGTCCCCCTAGTGGCATCAACAGGAAGTTTGGGGTAGCCCAAGAAGTATTTTGCCCCATAATTCCATCCTAATCTGATCTTTTAGGGCTCTGTACTTGATGTGGGATATTATTTTACATATTAATTAGTACATATGCATAGCTAATAGCTAATTCTATCTTTAGGATGTATAATTCATTAATAACAAGCTTTACTCGGTCTAGATTACCTTTGCAAAAGGAATAGGGAACTGGGAATAAACCACCAACTTCAGACTCATGTTTGATGACTTGTTGGTGGTAACCCTTCTCAAAAATGATTTTTAGTTACTGGTTATACCTACAGTCTCAACATTTGTTTAAAGCACAAATACACCTTTTGGTACATATTTATCTATCTAAATATCTGATACTACCTACACTATGTATTTTAAGCATTCTTGTGGCTAAAAAAAAGCAATTAAGTTCAAAAGCAGTAGAGATCTCTACAAAGACATTTAAAACATCTGAGGAGAGGAGACATGATGGAAATCAAGAGCTGAATCTAGCTTTTCTTGTAATGACTGAAAGGAGGTACAACAGAACTAAAAGCAGGAAATTGTTAGCAAGAGAGAGGAATAAGAACAATTGTTTCTTGGTAATACAAAACTGCAGCAACATCCATCTTTTCCAGGGAGAATGTTGCAAAGTTACAAAACATTTGGTTGCAGTGGTTTCCCAGGTCATGCCAGCTTTCCTCTTGTACGATTTTACGAAAATGTCACTAGAATATTTTGAAGCTATTATTTGTCTGTATACTGACAGCTACTTTTACGCATTAGTCAGTCGCCTGGTAACTGTAAGAAAGCTGCAGTATAAATTGCTGACTTATAGTAAAGCACAAGCCAGAATGGCCTTGGCATTAATCTCTGGACACTGAACTACTAAAGGAAAAGGGCAGGCCTGAGAAGGCTCGGCAAAGAAACACCACCACAATTTACATTCTCTCATTAAAGATGCTCGACACCAGAAAAGCAGCTGTGGTGGCTGAAGAGCATTCTCATTTAGTAGGTTCAGCATGGATGCATGAAGGAAACCCGTTATCTTAACGCATAAATGTAGTATACTCAGAAGCTTTACCCTGACATAAATTCTATGTCTAGGAAACCTCCCTAACAGAATTAAATAGAGCAGCATGCTGGCACAAAAAGTCACCAAACAGTGAAGACTGCCTTTGATAACCCACCCTTCTCACTAGATTTATCACTCCCCTCCACAAGTGAGAGCTCTGTGGTAGGAAGCAACTGCTGCTTCCACATCTTCAGACACCTCGAAAAGGGACCCAACATCACCAACACAAAGCCACAATTGCTCTCTAGCAATTTAGGCCACAAGCTGCTGATCTGCCCCTGTCTCTGGGGCCAAGCCTGGAAGACCTGCAAATGATTTAATGCAGGGACCCCGTGTTTCTTTCCCACTACTGGAAACAATCTTGGGGGCTCTCCGTTCTCCCCGCTCCCTGTACGGCAGTAGGCAAACATGGCCCAGGACTAAACCACCGTTTTCGTGCCTCAGCCCAGCCCCGAGGAGGGGATGCGACTGCAGGGGAGCGGCTACTTCTCAGCGTGCGAGCGGGGCGGGAGGCTCCGCCGGGTAGCAGGTGCCTCTTACCCAGGCGCAGGGGCCAGCGGCCGCCTCGCCCCCCTGGGCGGCCGCCACGCAGACCTCCCGCAGGTACTCGGCGCCCAGAGCCAGCTTGGCAGAGCAGGCGGCCAGCGCCCCCAGGAGGCCGGCCGCCGCCGCGCACGAGGGCCCCGCGCCCCACATAGCAGCGCAGCCCCGCGCTGACACACCGCGGGACTGCAGCCGCCGGCTCTTCCGGATCCGAAGGGGCTCGGGTCACGTGATAGAACCTTGTGGGAGGGAGGCGGGGAGCTGCAGCCGCCCAGTGATTGGCTGAAAGGGCTTCCTGCCCTGCCTCTCCTAGTCCCTCAGCAATCCCCACCCCCACCGGGCTCAAAGCGGGCAGTTGGGCGCGGGGTGGGGGGAGAGGCACGGAGCCGTAGACAGCGACAGGCGGGCATGGGCTGCTGTCCCTGTAAAGGGGACAGAGCCAGAGCTGATGCCTGATGGGAGAGGCGAGGGTGGTACTTAAATAACACTGTGCAATAGCTTGCGGGGCAAAACCCGTGCTAGTACGCTACTGCGCAGTAGTGTTAGGCTACTGCACACAGTTGGTATCAGTAAAAAAAAACTGTGCGCCAGCACTACTGTGCAGTAGCACCACTTACTCTGCATTGATTTAGTACTTGGTTATGCAAGTACTAAACGTAATGCACTGTAACTACAGCACATTAATGGCAGTGTAGATGCATCTACTCAGTACTAGGTGGCACTGGTAATGCATAAGGGGTGTATAGAGGTGCCCCCTATGAAAAGGTGGCCTACATGGCCGGTGGCATCTGCAGGCAGCCCATGTTTGGTGCTGGCTGCCACAGATCCCTGCTGCTGACAGCATTGCAGCTGCCTGTGGGAACTCCACACCTACCATCACCATGCCCCCCCGGCCCCCAGGTGCACACAGCGTTCATGCTAGGTGGTGAGGACTCAGGGCCCCTAGAATCCCTACCCCTGCCAAACCAGGTCCAATGCAACTAGGCAAAGCCCAATACTCAAGCTGCACAAGTCGACCCAGCAGAGCTCCATCAAATCTGTATGGCTCGACCACCAGTCACCTCCCTCCCAGGCCCATCAGTCTGGGGCTTCAGATGCTGCCCAAATTCAGTATCCTACCTCCAAGGCCCAGACTGGGATACTTTTGAGTTCAGATGCTGTACCTTGCCATCCCCTTGGTCTTGGTCTTAGCCAAAAGGCTCCAAAGTACAAACTATGCATGATAGTCCAAACCAACCCTCACGGGTGAGGGCAGTTCCAGACTCTCACTCCTGTGCCCGTGTGTGGAAAAGCTCTAGCCACTTCAGGTTCCAATTTCTGAATTCTCACCCATTCCTCTGAGATAAAGAGCTCTTGGCCAATTCAGTAGGGAGCCAGGAAACTGAGTCATGATCTGTGATCACTGTTCTTTCCTAGGGTCACTTAGCATCTGGTGTGATCACTGGCTTATGTATAGCGACTTACTCAAATTGCAATGTCACGATTTTGTGGAACCTGCAGAAAACAGTGGTTTCCAGTTTTCCGCAGAATTACCAGAAACAAAAAACGTACTAAAAGCCAGCAGCAACTGCAGCACCAAGGGGAGCAGCCGAGATGGCAGACAGCTGCTGCTGATTGGCCAAGGGCTGCCCTTCATGCAGCCCCCTCCCCCCCAATCACAAATCAGCAACCAGGAGCACTGCTGCACAAAAGGACAGCTCTTTCAGCCCATCAGCACTGAGGAAGCCCCCCCCACCCTTGGCTGCAATAGGCCTGGGAGAACAGGAGCTGGAACTGCTGTTGGCCAGTGAAATTATCTGTCTGCCAGCTTGATTTGAATAGGTCCCTACCTATTCATCTCAACACCTTGAAACTGTCTATCACACTCCGCTTTTCTCATATGTTACTCATGGTTCAGGCTGAACAGCTTCTGGGATCAGAGTACCTGTGAGAAGGAACGTAGCGCTAGACCCAGCACAGCAAAAAGGGCTGTGGGATGTTCAGGACTCCCCAGCAGTAAGCTCTCTCAGGTCTGCTGTGTCTGGATCTCTCCCAGAGACCTGAGGAAAAGTACTGTGGTACAGGAAAACTTGCCTATGTCCCTAGCTATACAGTTGGTCCAGTAAAAGCTATCCCCCACAAAAATCCTCACCTCTTGCATTAGCCCTAGATCATCACACCTACAAGAGGAACTGATGACTGTCGGGGAGCCCTCAACACCCCTCTTCCCTTTTTGCTGTGCGAGGTCTATCGCTACATTCCTTCTCATAGGTACTCTGATCCCAGAAGCTGTTCAGTCAGAACCACAATGAGTAGCGTGTGAGAAAAGATGCATTGTGAGGGACAGTTTCCACTGAGTTGAGATACCAAGCCAGTAATCACACCCAGTGCTAACAAGATGACCCCCAGAAAGAACAATTGTCACAGGTCATGACTCAGTTTCCCTGCTTGATTGGTTAAGGGATGTTATCTCTGAGAAAAGGGCAGGAATCCAAACGGTACAAAACTGCTCCACACAAAGGCAGATGGGGGGTGATGTCTGGAACAGTCTTCACTCATGAGGATAGATTGAAGGGCCTGAATCCTTCCTTCCCACCTAGAGAATGTCATCTGTGTATTCTCTACTGTATATAGCTGTTCATGGTAAATGTTGCCTACTTAACATCCCAGTAAAATGGTGTATAGTTCAGAGGAACTTGGTTTGGCTTCTCTTGTACTTTGTTGAATAAAGTAAAAGCCCCCAGCCCAGTGAATTTAACGTGACAAATGAACTAATTACTAAGAGGTATTTTTTTTCTTTTAATTTTGATCAAGAACAGGATACATCCACTCATATTTTGCCTGCTTATGAGGAAGAAACATCCAAACTGTAGTCATCCCTACTCCTGTTTGGTTTTTTTTTACAATGGTTTTCACTTCCTTTTATGCATCCCACTATAAAATACAGGCATACCTCGTTTTATTGTGCTTCGCTTTATTGTGCTTCGCAGATATTGCGTTTTTTACAAACTGAAGGTTCGTGGCAACCCTACGTCGAGCAAGTCTATCAGCGCCATTTTTCCATCGGCGCCATTTTTTCAACAGCATTTGCTCACTTCACAATTAAGGTATGTACATTGTTTTTTTTTTAGACATAATGCTATTGCACACTTGATAGACTACAGTGTAGTGTAAACATAACTTTTATATGCACTGGGAAACCAAAAAATTTGTGTGACTCACTTTATTGCGATATTCGCTTTATTGCGGTGGTCTGGAACCGAACCCGCAATATCTCCGAGGTATGCCTGTAGAAATTAATGTGCATGGGTCCAAATGACAGAGTTTCATGTTTTTCATTTGTAATAAAACAAAATTCTTTTATTTTTCACAAGACTTATTTAAAAAAACCCTGCAGTTCCATAAACAATGAAGTATTGATATCAAAGACCTACAACACAGAAGAGACTACAGGTATCATCACAGCTGCATTTGCTGCTGCATTACAATACCGAGCATTCTGCAATGTGTCAGGTAGACAGCACTGGTCTACCCTCAAATTAGTTTGCTAGTCTGAGATATTTTATGCAGGAGGCAAGGTCGATTTGCATGTTATAGACAGCTAAAACAGCTTTTGTAAGCAATGGGCTTTATCAAATGCTGTTTTAGTCTCTAAAGCACAAATCTACCCTGCTTGACTTCAGACTGACATAGCTAAGCGGGTACTTGGGGAAAGGGGGTTATGGCGTAACACCCTGAAGGAAATAACTGAAGAATGGTAGTATTAAATTGGAGGAACAAGCCCACCTTTTTGGTGTGCATCTGCACACTTGGAAGACTACAGGCCCTGTGAAACAGCTAAAGTATTGTGGAAAAAAGGCAGAATGACTGTCCAATCATCTACACTTAGTCTTGAGAAGCTATATCCTTCTAGAGGGAAGAGACTATTTCCTAATCTAGTCTAAATAAGACAAGCCAAAGCCTTCTATTTTCTGGTGAACATATTTGAGGTTAGACTGCCCTGTTATCTGCTCCAATCTAGCCTCCAAGGAGAAAACAAATCTGTTATTTCCCTACCAAATATTAGTATATTTGAATTAAATTCTTATTTAAGTTGAGGGAAAAAAAAATACTTTGCAGGCAATGCAATGGAATCTCACTAAATGTCTCACACTGCAATTCACAAAATGGTGGTCTCCCTTTTTCTTAAATATTTAATGATGATTCATCACTACTGTAACACTTCACCGTACAAAGATAATAGATACACTACAAATACTAAAACCCAAACATCTTTATCCAATGAACTTTATTACATCTTTATCCAATGAATATTTTGTGGTATATCAACTAATTTACATTTTGCTTATCTAAATTTTTCAGTCATTTGTAAAATCCTCAGTGTGATTAATGAGGTTCTACTATAATCTTAGAAGATGCACTTTCCACACATTAACACTACTGTGACCAGACTGACTTCTGCTTGAGAAAAAATTAGTTATATAGTATTTAAGCAAGTTAACCAATGAAGGCAGTCTCCACAAAGCAAATGTAAGAACAGTGTCCACCACTGCAAAGGTCATTCTCTAAGCTTAGAGAGGGAGAGAAAAAAGATAGGTTTAAAAGCATCTGAATTCCAAACAAGAACAAAAAAAATATAATGCCACAAGTTGTGCCACATTAACGGTACTATTTACATATCAGTTTATTATTAAATTGACATTACTGCTTTGTTGAAAAAGCCTAAGTACAAAATATTTTCAAGGAATGAGCATTAATGTTTGACAGATTAATCACAACAGTATGAACATGCACTATTTAAACAGATAAAAATATTACAAAAAGTTGCTTATGGGAATTTCCATCTTTCCACAAATTCATCTGCTGAAGAAATAATGTTTTTGGGGTGAGGGGGAGAGAAATCTGAAGGACAAAAGAAACAAGATGAGACGTTTCAGTGAAAACAAACCACTTTTTCTTCACAAGCAAGGCACAATTGCAACAAAGTCTTTCAGCACATAAAATAGGGTATTCAGGTAAGACTGTACAGCACCTTCAGTATGAGAAAGTTCAGAAGGCACTGAAAAGCTGTTGGATGAGCTGGGACTGATGCTCCACTAAAAGCTGCCATCTGGCACAATACACAGCTTGACATACCTAGTTATCTTGAACCCATCAGATGAAGGGCTATAGCTCAGCACTGAAGGATGACTTTTGTAAACTGGCAGTTCTGTGTTTTTAAATCGATGAATATTTTTGTACAATGATATTTGGGAATGGTGGTATGGCAGCTTATAATAATTCCTTACATCATTCAGATTTTTTAGCTTCTTTCAACACAGCATTTTCAATACGCAGTTTTTCAACCTCCTGTGAAGAGAAAAATACAGTACCTAGTATTATGAGAATATCTGTCCAAAGGGATTATACTCATCTCAAATGTCAAGTCATCAAATCAACTTATTTTAAAGTTGTACACTTGTTCAAGGATCCTGTAGCTCCATGAAACAATTCTAACACTGATGATGAAAGTGATGTTATGACTAGGGATTTGGATTTTCCATTCATCATGGAAAAATGCAGTAAAATGCGGATTTTCTCTTTTTAAAGGAGAAAAACCCACACTTTCCTCTTTTGAAGGAAAAAAAACATGGGAAACAAAGTTTTCTTGCCAGTCTGCAAGGGGCTAGGGGAAACAGGAGGAGGGCAATCAGGCAGGGGGCGTGATGTGCATGTTCACACATATACATGTACATGGCAGCCAGGCAGCATGAGAGCAGCTCCCCACAGGTAAGTC
>NW_017728886.1:78605672-78644435 GCF_001723895.1 Crocodylus porosus
ACGACACACGGCATGTACCCCCAGATTTATGTGCAGGGTGAGGGCAGATGCAGGCTCAGGGCTCCCTGCCCCCCTCTCAGAGCCTCTGCAACCCAGCAGGTGGGACCCAGCGCAGCAGGACAGAGCAAGGTGGGGAGGCTCAGGGCTACTGCCATGAGCCTTGTGCTGCCATGGCAAGGCACTCCCTGTCCCCCAGCAGTAGCAGGGACACAACCCCATTCTGCTGCCCCTGCTGCTGTTGGGGGGAGGGGGGGGCAGGGGGTGCCTTGCCATGGGGCTCTTGGAGGCAGCACTGAGCCTTCCTGCCCTGCTGTGCCAGGTCCTACCTGCTGGGCTGCAGAGGTCATGGAGGAAGGACAGCAGGTCAGGGTGCCCCAAGCCCACAGCTGCCAGCCTGCATCTATGCGGCCTTTGGGGGAGGGAAAGCCAGGCTCTATGTTCCACTCCACTGCAGCAGCCACTGCCTCCTATAGGCGCAGTTGGGGCTGCAGCCCTGAGTCTCTGGCTCCACAGCCCTGGCAGCTGGGGGCCCCCTTTGGCAGAGGTAGAGGGCTGTGGATGGGGCATGAGGGGCAATGGCATGGATAGGGCACCAGCACATCAAGACTGCTCAGTGCCACAAAGCAGTGTGGAGCTGCAGCTGGACCTGGACCTGTGTGAGTGAAGGAGGCAGGGAGAGCCTTTATTATTCATAATAAAAAACCCCAAGAAATCAAATGCTAAAATTTATAGATATTTAGAATTGATTTTATTATAGGACTTGAGGCACTGGTAGGCTTCGAACTTGATAGATATATATATAGTGGCATTTCATTTTAATCACAGAAAAACATGGGTGGAGGTGGTTAATGAGAGAATTTGCAATTTTTAAATCAGGGAAAAATCAGGATCGCTGGTTATGACCCACAGGTGACTGCATGGAACTGCAATATGCCAAATGTTCTTATCTGAAGAATGAAAATTTTAGTCTGCTGTATTAAACATTTTCTCTGTTCTCCATCAAACCATGAATATAATCTGTATTCTAATCTCTGGAACATACCTCAATAAGTTTGGCATTCTCTTTTTTCAGTTTCACAAGATACTGAATCTTTTGGTTTAGGTTTTGATGGCCTACTAGCTTTCCATTCTCCAAAGTGAGTGAATCTACTTGCTTCCTTAGAAAGTCCATCTCCTGAAATCAGATAATAAAACTGAATGTAATCTGGAACTCTGTTAAAAAAAACCCTTTGGTTTTCAAGAAAGCAGTTTCTTTTCAAATTAGTAATACCACTCTTTAAACTCCTAGCATGCAACATATTAATGGGTTTACTCATTGAATACATGGTATTCAGTCTTCTTATAGCTACTGGATTAGTTTTCTCTTTGGAAAAATGCAGTTGTCTGATCTGCATTGCAAATTATTATGGTTTCTACGCTCAAGTTTCTATCAACATCTGATTACAGTACTTTGTTAGAACGCTAAATACATACAAACTATAAAGTAAAATATGTTTTCAGAGACAATCCTCAGCTGTCATTTGCAGCTTAATAATGACTTTTCAGTCTCCCAGTTGCAGTTCTATTGCAAGCAATTAGTAGAAAAGAAAAATCCCTTTTTTTTGTAACCTTTTCAATTTTGTCTCTTTCTTCATATATTTCTTCCAGTTTTGATCTAATTTCTTCTTTTTCCTGAAATGCTTTAGACTCCAAAGCTCTTGTCCGTTTTATTTCCATGGTCATTTCAAGGCAGACACTCTCTGCATTTTTAAGAGCATTTTTGGCTTCTTCAAGTCTGTCAACAAAACATTAAATATTAAAAAAATAAAATTAATTGTGTGTTAATACCTTCACAATATTTCAGCTCTCCGTATACAGTCATTTTTTAACAGGCCCTTTTGTCTGATCTTTCAGTAGCCTTCATCAACTTCAGATTCAATACAGGGGAAAAAAGTTGTTTTCCATGTCAAACTTGGAACCCACAAGAACCCCTTGAGTATACTTTCCCTCCCTTAAAATCTGATGCTTGTCCAAGTCACATTGTGCTGCAAAAAACACTCCCTGTTTCCATACTGGAATAAAAAGCAGAAAAATGAGAGAAGATGATAGGCATTAACCTTTTATCTACCCAGGACCTCTTGAGCACATGCTGACACAGGGGTGATGCATAGGGGGTGCACATGGGTGCAGCACATGCACCCCCTGAGCATGGCAAAAGCACCCCCTACAAAACAGTGCCTACTGCCCTCCCCACCACTGATGGTGTCTGCGAGCGGTCAGCGATCCCTGCTGGCCACTGTCAACAGCGTCTACAGGTGGTCACTGACCCCTTGTCGGTACTCGCCACCCTCCCCTGCCAACGCCAACAGTGCTGGTGGTGTCTGCAGGAGCTCCCCACTTACTGCTGCTGTGCTCCTGCCACCACTGTGCCCCCCCAGCCAACCTAAAATTTGTGTATCCACACCTCCATGTGTGTTCTGCTTGCTACTGATCTAAACCACACCACTTATAGGAAACCATATAAATTTAGATAGATTCTGCCTGGGGTTTTTTGAATGTTTGTACCTAGCCTAGGATGCAATAAACACAAGAAGAAATGTTTGTAGAAAAGAAGGTTGTTTTCCAGAGTAAGGGAGCTCTAAACACTTTAATGAAATGATGACACAAGAGACAAAACTGAAAATTAAAGACTCAAAAATGTTAGTTTGACTAGTTGAAATTGATTGTCATCAATTAATCCAGTCCTTAATGAACACTTGGGAGAGAAGATACCTTTATTCAGAATCCAGCATTAAAGTACAAATTTTGAGAAGCTCTTTCATTTAAGATATCCTTTATGCAAACACAGAAATTAAACAATGTGAGATCTGGTGGTTATAAGAAGAAACTCTTACTACACATTTAGCCCTTCTTAATCTAACAGAATAGCAACCCCCCTCCCCCAAAAACAACTTTAAAGTATCTTTAGCCTGTCACTAAATTTGATCCACTGGCTCTTAAATAGGGGTGGGCGAAATGGGGCCATTTTCAATTCAGATTTGGCCCGAATCGGGGACAGTGATTTGATTAATTGATTTGAATCAGTCCGCAATTCGATTTGGCAGCATGGAATCTTCAGCTTCAGATTCGATGCCGATTCAGAGAATCAGCAATTCGGCCGAAGACACAGCTTTAAATGTTTTTTCTACATACATCAAGGTACTGGGTGCGGCTCATGAACGCTGCAATGCTGGGGCAGATGGAGCGTCCCACAGAAGTGCGGGGGGGGGGGAGGAGAGGCCACAAGCTGGGTATCAAACCCGGTCCACTTCCAAGGTCTGCTGCTGAGTGCGCTAGGGAGCCCTGTGCTCTTGTGGGACAGCTCCAGTTGCCCCGCCATCACAGCATTCACGAGCCACCTGGTACCTTGAGGTATGTAGAAATAACATTTAAAGCTGTGCCTGTGTCCAAATCTTTCCAAATCTCTCCAATTTGATTTGGAGAGGTTAAAGGGTCTCCTGATTCAATTCAGATTCAGAGATTCAGCCACCAAATTGGGCCAAATCTCTGCTGAATCGAATCAGGGATGCACAGCTCTATTGTTGAATGTATAAAAGGAACCCTTTATATCAGCAATTTCATGGGTGTTTGCCACTCAAGCTTTGATAAAAGAAAAGCCACAGAAGTGGTACCATTAGAAGCTTAAAAATAAGTTAAATATTAACTCTAGGCATCACCAGCATACTATAGTAATAGGCACATTAGAAAAATAAGCAAATTAAATACAGGTGTTGTTGTGACCATAAGTTTTATATAAATGTTCAGCAGCAAATATTGACAAAAATAATGTGGAAAGACCCATGCTTCAAAATGTGGTTTTCATTTAGAACTCTGTTCTACTCCCAAGGCCCATCATTTCATTTCTGAAAAACACAGAAGTTGCCAGTATTCTCAAATGCCAAGAGTTGGAGATAATGCTTTATAGTGTTCAGAAACATAAATGAACAGCAGAGCTGTTCTCACATGCATTTTAAGCATTTTTAAAGGGATTGGCAATCTGTACCATAACACATTGGTTTTGAAAGGCTTATAAAAACAACAGAAAGCACAGATGTATACTTCAGAACACATTATCTAGGCTTTAGTTTTGTAGCTAATGTAGGAACTACTACCACCTACTGATGAAAAATAAGAACTGAATGTTTGTACTTTAAAAGGCCAAACTAATCTTCATCTTTGGGGTTTTTTTCTCAGATACATTACTCAAGGGTTCTTGAATTCAAATTTCTAGGTATCAAACAGCATTTAAAACTTACTCAGATCTCATTTTCAGTATTTCTTCCATTGCTTTATTCTACAAAAAAGTCAAGTTAGGAAGGGTTACATCTACAGAATTCAGACATTATAAAAGCACGTACATAGCTCAGTTTATACACTGAAAGGCATTACATATCAGCACAAAATACCCACAGCAATTTGTCCCTTGGGCTACTTGCATATAGCTAGTGCTGCTGCTGTAAGACCATGCTGTAATAACATCTAGGAAATTCATAACTTGAGGAAATGAACTTATTCAGCATTTGCCACAAACAGTATCCATTGCAACTTAAAAGCTACCTTTTTTTTTTGTATACTTCAGAAAAAGGAAATAGCAAAAGCTCCACATGTCCCAGTGGAATGAAGCAAGGCTACTGGGTGTTATTTTCCTCACTCTTCTTTATTCCTTCTACTGTGGTTTAAACCCACTGAAATTAATAACATTAATATATATAGTTAAAGTAAAATTAGGCACTATCCCCTTTTTAATCCACTAGCATCAGAAATTTTGCAATGATATGAAAACAGAACAAAACACGAGGAGCAGGACTTCAAAGCATAAAACAAGCAACCGAACATCACATGGGAAAAAAAAAAGAATACCTTTGCTAGTCTCTCTTCAGCAATTTCCTTCTCTGTCTCTCTTAGATGCTCCTCACTCTGATGTTTGTGATCCCTGGAGAAATATAAAAATTTATCCTTGTTATACACAAAAGAAACTACTGATAAAACAAGAGCTGCCTCAGAATAAAACTAGTGGTTGACTTTGTGCTTGTTCAAATTTGGTTAGCATGCATCCAAAAAAAAATCTAGCTCTGGAAGGAGTCTGAAGTTTCCTATACTAAAGTAAAGATTTGTACTTAAAGCAAACACACACAAAAGATATTTAAAGAGAAGTGAGCACTTTTATTTAAAATACCTTTTCACTAGCAAATATGGATCCATGTATTATACAACTGAGGTTTTAGCAGTTTTTTTATTAACTGACAATCTTGACCCTGTATTGGATTAGAAAAACTTCTTCCCCTCTTTGAACTTAGGTCTTTCATAGTTAGGAGGATAAGAGGGGGTTTTTTTTCCCAGAAGGTTTAAATATTTTTCATTTTGTTAACATTAACTAGACTCAAGACACACAAGCATAAGTAAAGAGGCACAAATGCCCTTTTTTGCTTTCTTTTAAATCCAGCAATAAGATGGGTTGTTTTTTTTTTAATAATAATTTTCTAAGAAGAATAGGTAGAACGGATTGACAATGGCCCAGTCAGATTGCTCACTTACTACTTGTTGTTAGTTGCTTAAAATCTTTGGCAAATTAAAAAAAAGCAGCCCAAATTAATACATCAGATATTTGGTTCAGGGTCTCTCTCTTTCTCTCTCACATACACACCGCACCTTTAAATTTCAGCCAAAACAGTTTAGCCATTTCTGTGAATGAAACTAGGAAAGATACATTTCTAATGTTAATTTCTGTTGAATATTGCTTTGGCGAGCACAGCTACCTCTTAGCTTTGGAGAAAGGATTTGAGCATGCTCAAATCCAAGTTTTCCAAGGGAAAACAGACAGCCTGCAGTAACTGCTCCAGATAGCAGACAGCAAGGTGTCCATCTCTGCTGTGCTCCAGATGATCCCCTCTTATTACCCAGTATTCAGGCAGAACTAAGGAGGAAGCAGTACGATTCAAACTGAACAAAAACAAGATGGACCTGGAGTGGCGCAGAACAATTCTGAGGAACTACACTGAGAGAAGGAGCCTGGAGGTCAGAGACTGGGGGAAGGAGGTTGGCAGGAATGCCAGACCCAGACTGGTTGGCCATGGAAGAGAATCAGGATGGAGAGGGACCAACTGAAGAAGGGAGCTGGGTAGGGCAAGGAGACTGGAAACCACTACAAATAGGAGGAAGGGAGGCTCGCTGACAAGAAGCTAGAGTGTATGGAGATACAAGGGCACTAATGTGGGCAGAGACTGGGAAAAGCTGCTGGGGAAAAACATTAGGATTAGAACATAAGCCCCAGGAGGCAGACTAGAATGGGAATTTGGTGGGTGTGAAGAAAGTTAGCAGGAAGGGATAATGGGAAGAGAAGACTGGAGAGTAACTGGAGAATTGGGAGGGAAATAGGAATGACTTGGCAAGAAAACTGGGAGCAGAAATGGGCAGAGATTTGACTAGGGCTCATTGGGGTTGGGTAAAGACAAATAACAGGGAAAAGCAGAGCAAGTTGGAAGGAAAGCAGCAGAAGTCTTGTGCCCACTCTTTTCCACAGCCCTGTAGGGAACACAAATCTTAAAAAGTATCATCATTCTGAAGCCAACATTATTAAAGCATCTTATCCTCTAGTGGACCAACACAAGAGGGGGATAAGAACCTCCTCCTCCTATTGGTTACATCATTTGTTGAAGTGGAAGAAAGGCTGTGATAATAAAAAAAATCTATTTTTTCAAATTTACTTTTAATAAATCCTCATACATTACACCAAAACCTTGGTTAGAAATATGTTAAGGTTGTAAAGTCAAGCACTTCAAAGTTAAGAAATGCCAAAATAAAGATTGCCTGTGGCACCTTAATTCACATGCCCGTATCAGACTCGCATACTCTGTTTTCTCCAGGACCCTCTTACTCGAGCACATAGTAAAGAGACCAAGCAGTTTTGTTTCTGCCTCATTGCTCAATGGGTAGACCTCTGCCTTTTTTATTACACACTATTCAAAGCCTGCTCTGAAGACAAAAATCAAACATTTCCTTAGAGGATATTCTGTATGGCTCATTCCTCTAGTGGTCAAGTGCTTAACTCATGATGAATTTACTTTTCAAGACAACCTGTGGAAAAGGCACAGAGAACCCGAGTGTCCAGTGCACCTGAACTTTCAGAGCATATAGTATTAGAGAACTGTGCAGGTAGGGAGCAGTGAAAAGCAGAGCAGCAGATCTGGCAGGAAGCACATGACAAGGAACAGAAAGCAGAGTAGCAGATCATGCAGGGAAAGGAGATCAGAGATCCAGAGATTTCTTGTAAGAACCTATACTGCCAAAAACATTTTGATCTTTGGAGTCTTGTCAAGTTCTTTGTGACAGAACTGCTCTGCTCTAGTTTTCAGCCCTGTGGGAAATAATAAGTAGTGGTATTTTCCAAGAGGGTCATCAAGTATAAAAAGGTTAACTGCCTACACCAGTGTAGCAACAGACATGAAATGAGCATATGCATGGACTTTGTAACCTAAATGTTTTTTACCTAGGCATTTTATGTAAAGTAGCACTCAAAACTGTTTCTACAATTTTCAATTCACCTTCAGTAAAACTATTGTTAATTTTAGAATTCAGGAAGTTCTAAGCATTCTAAATTTTCAATGCTTTCTAATGGAAGAGTAGATCCAAGTCCTATCTTTTATTAGGTTGCCAAGATGGTAGCTTTGTGTGTGATTTATGCTTTAAAATATCTTTTTTTTCTAAATGATTTACTCTGCTTAATTAAAAAACATAGTGACAGAAGATTATATTACAATACATTATTCCCATTTTCTATATTTTGTGAAGCCTTTTAGATAGTCCGAAAGTGTTAGAAAGACATATGAACAAGTCTAATTGTGAAAAAATTCTGTTCAACACCAAAGATACAGCCTGGTGATTCAGAATGAAGATCATGTCTAACCCACCTAAGAATGTACTGCAGTTTGAAGTCTTTCATCATTCATTGTTCCATTTTCATTGAAAGTCAGCTTTAGAAAGCAGAAAAACAAGTCTGGAAAACTGACCTCAATTCAAGTCTACGATAAAATTTCCATTTACTTTTAGTATGACAGTCACCCTGGCAATTCACATTCCGTTTATTTTCCTTATTTTTGCCATGTTAAAGACTTCAAATGTAGTTAAAATGCGTTATTTATGTGTTTTAATAGCTTAATTATTGTACTTTAATAAACTGTAATTCAAAGATAACAACATTTCCTGACCTTTAAAAGACTTCCACAAAGATCAGTGTCCAGTTATCTCAGTTTATTGCTCTTCCAGCAATAGTTGGGAATTAAATCATGATATAACCAAGAGGTGCACAGATATAAAGTGGCAGCGATATAAAGAAAATCGACTGTATTGGAAAAGAAATTGGCCCAATGTGGCCAGTAATTTGGCCGATAAATGCCTGTGTGTGTGTGCAGCTGCAGCACAGCATGCAGGCAGCAAGAAGCACAGCCCAGCAGGTTGGACAGCTGTGTCCAGTTGGCAAGTCTGCTGTGGTGGAGGGGGACAGGGGTGGGAAGTGGTGCATGTGTGGCGGGGGGCAGATCAATGCCGCTCGCTGTAAGGGAGGGAGCGGGACTGAAGCAGGGCGAGACAGGGCAGGGTATGGGATGAAGCTGTGGCTCGTCCAGGGTGCATGGGGAGGGAGTGATGGCTCCTGCTGTTGCATGCACCCTGGCAGGGCATGGGCCCCTGGATCAACATGGGTAGGGTGGGCTGTTGCTGTGGGCTGTGCCAGGATCTTCCTGGTGAATGGGGGAGGGGGTTGGGCCGGAGCTGTTCTTGGGGCAGGCACCGATGGTGCTGGGAGTGGGGCTACAGCAAAATTTGGGGTGGCTGCAGCCTCACCTGTAGCCTCCCTCCCAGTGCCACTGCCCACCCCAAGTGCAGCCTGGACCAGCCCCTGATGGGAAGAGCCCGGCATAGCCACAGCCTGCTCCACCTTGGGCAGATCCAGGGACACATGCGCCTCTCTCACCCCCTGCCTCACCCTCTTGGGGTGCATGCAGCAGGAGGAGCCACTCCCTCCTGGATGAGCCATGGCCCCATCCCAACACCTGCCCCATTCCCTCCCTCACTGGGGTGGGGAATTGATCTACCTGCCCCTGCCCAATGCTCCTTCTTTCCCCCCCTCCCCTTCCATCACAATAGACTTACCAGCTAGATGCAACCTGTATCAGAAATCGGATCGGTATTGGCTGATATGCCTCCTTAAAAACCGGCTATCAGTATCGGTCTCCAAAATCTCTACCAGTGCACCCTTAGTATAAACTAAATTCTGAGGTTAGAGAAGATTTTACCTGTTTTTCCATCGTCTCTGAGCCTCTTCAATCTGACCCTGTAGGTTCCGGTTTTCTTCCATTAACGACAGCATTTCCAGGCGCATGTTTTCCAATTCACATAACTGCTCCTAAACCAACGTTACAAACATCTTTTCTGAAAACTGAAGTACAACTAATGCTCTCAATAAAGAGCTGAAGGAGTACTCTGAAAGCATTCAATTAAAGTCATTTTCTATCAAGGCCCCCCATGAATCTGCCATTCAACATTTGAACAAAATTTGCTTTGGAGAAAGCCAATATCATCCTTGGATAAAAACATGGGGTACAGCAGTGATACAAAGTTTCCCCAATAGTTCTGCTTTTTTTTACTTTGGTCTCAGGCTACAGGAAGATTAAGAACTACCCTTCTGCATTAACTTAAGGTTCTAAAGACACAGCCTACTAAGATGAACTAAAAATTAATATGAAATTAGTGGATTTACAAATTGCCCCTGATTTTTAAATTTATGTTACCTTCAGCCTTAGGATTTCATCATTTTTATCTGTTCTTTCTTCATTCAACTTAGATACAAGATGCTCCAGAGTAACTGCAGAAGCTCTCCTGTCTGCTATTTCCTGCTCCTGAGTTTCCAAAAGTTTTGCTAGATTTAGATTAAAATTAGGAGGAGTTCTTGGACACTGGAAATAAAAAGTTTTATTTAAATTTCTGAAAAAGTGTCCCCCCATGTTATACATTTTATTTTTTAATGCTAGGTCAGTGGGGGACAAAAACAACAACAAAAAGAAGCAGCACTACTTACCTTTCAAATAAAAGAAAATTTCACAGATAAATCTATTTATGGTCTGAAGCCCCTCTCCTCCTGCATGTGTATATGTACTGTACACTACATATATATAGGCAGTTCTTGGACTTATGACAATTGGTTCCTTAAAACAGCATCTTAGATTGAAATGTTGCAACTCGGAACTGATTTTTCCATAGGAACAATGTTATAAATGGGGGAATCGGTTCCTGAACCAAGGCCTAATACCCTATTTCTCACACGTGGTGGCTGCTGCTGCCATCCACCAACTTGCTCTGCCGCGCTTCTTTTACACAGCCGGTCGTGCATCCGGTTCTATGGGCTGCTGACAGGTGGTGTGTGATTGACTGGGGGCAAGGCCTGTCAGCAGCCCACATGTGACCGTAGCTGCCACCCACCGCCCTGTCTGGCCAAGCATCAGAAAGTCAAAACAGGGTGTCAATTTATAAACATTCTCAGTGCTGTTCATTGCAACTTGAATGTTGTAAAGTTGAGGACTGCCTGTATACATATATAAAAGCTTCAGTGAAGCATGGTTGAGCAAATCCTTGTCTCCCAAATACCGTACCTGTGCTATTGCTGTAGACAAAGAGGAGTCCACAAAACAGTCCATTTGTTTTATTTTTAGGTCATATTCATTCTTCTTCTTTTCCAATTCCTCCACCTTTTGGTCAAGCTATTATAAAAACCCAATCAGTTAGAGTTCAAAAATTGTAAAAATGTCACAAAAGCTGAAAGAGGCAGAAACTAGGCATAAATTCTAATACTATGAATAAAATATGCAAGTACAGCAATCTCAGATGGTATTTGGAATATTTAATATTTTACACTTCACAACTTTAACATCAGCTGTTCTTCCATATTTACCTACAATTGCATCATCTTTTTGTTAATCAAATAGCAGTTATCTACCAAACTATTTAAAGAGATCCACACAGTAGTGTACTGTGTTAGCACCTAACCTGCTTAATTTTTGCTGACATTCAGCCTCACTTACTTTTCTCAAGGTTTGATTGCAGGTTTTTAAATGTTTGCTTAAATGAGCTTTCTGATATGAGTATACTAATACACCTTCTATTAGCAAATCCCACAGGTGGCAACATTGCTAAAACTTACAAAAGAATACTTTTACTAGTATAGGTTATTCTCTTCCAGCACACTGATCCAAGCAATACTTGCAGAAGGACTTTTGTAAACATACCTATACCTACATTAGGATTTTTATCAGCAGACATATTTGGCAGGACAGTGAGTTATGCAAATAAAACTTAAGTATAGACAAAAAAACTTAAGAAATATTTCTTTGCGTTTAAAATATTAGAATGCCTTCAAATTGCCCTCTCCCATTATTAAACTTTAGGCAAAAACAAAGAAACATCCCTTTTGCATTGCTCATAGCTCAAGTTCTCTTGCCTTTACTTGTACTCTTGGGTTAAAAAAAAAAAAAAAGAAAAGAAACAAAAACCACAAAAACAACAAAAAAGGTCTTCTACTCAGCCTTTAAATTTAGCATCTGTGAAAGCTCAAGACCCCCATTTCTCAATGCTACACAGCTTAACTCAGGGTTAGAAAATTAATATTTATCTGCCTCTGGCTCCTGTCAAAGATGACAGGAACTAGGGGCAGTAGGACACGGGGGAAGCCATGGCAAGCTCCTGCCTACCAGGGGCTTTTGGCCTGGTACTGTGGAGCTGTTTGTGGCTGCATTGGCACAGGGAATTCAGGTAAGAAGTGGGGGGGAGGGTGGGGAAGGCGGCAAAGGAGGACCGCAGGCATTTCCTCAGGTCTCGGGGCTGAACGAACTGGTACACAGCGCGGGGGAAAGCGTCCCATCCCCACCACTGATGACAAGCACTTCCTGCTGCAGCCACTCACAGCCTGCTCGGGGCTGTCCTACCTCTCTGCTGTGTCACTGCTGCCTTGTGCAACAGTGGTGGCAATGGAGAGCAGGCACAAGCAGCTTCATGTGGGCTCTGAGTGGCTGCAGCACAGGGCACAGGCGGTGGGGAGGACACTTTTCCTGTATGCTGAGCACCATTTTATTCCCTGCTGCCACTGCTAGCTTAGACCCCGCACCAGCTCTGGGCTCGCCTGTTGGAGCTGAGCCCAGAAACTGCTGCTCAGTGCAGAGGAAATCCACCTCACCCCCCATGGCTTGCCACTGCTGGGCAGCGTTTGCTGTGGCTGCCCCCCTGGAGCCCGTGCCATGGTAGCTTGTGGTGCAGTTGCTTCACCGCTGCCTCTGTGCTGCCCAGTGCAGCAACAGTGACCATGTGGCCAATTTTTTTTTAAATTAAATTAAAATATTTTATTATGGGCATTTGATTTTTAGTATGCAATTTGTCTCCCCGCCCCTCCAAGATGGAAAACCCTTTTCCCCAAAGAAATACTTTCAGGGTAAAGGGAGGGACTTCCGGTGGCAAAGGTCTGAGATTAGGGGCAGGACTTCCAGTCCCAAGATGGTGACCAGGGGTCACAGCATTTGTCAAGGGGCAGGGTACTCATGCAGCCCTAGACAGCTTGCCAAAACTCAGTAAGCGGCCATCTGCCCAAAATAAATTGCCCACCCCTGGCTTAACTAGCATTTGCTTCAAGTCTTTTACATTATTACTCTCCTAATTCAGTAAGAAATAATTTGTTCTTAATATAACAGAACTGATTAAAAATGTTTGAATGATTGTCGCTAGGAAGTAATCTAAGATTTAAGCCCCTTTCCATCCAGTTGTTATAAAAGTAAACAAATGATTCTACAAGAAGAGCATCCTATGTTTTACCTGTTGTCTATATTCTTGGATTACAGCATCTTTCTTTTCTAAATCTTCTTGTGCACTCTGAAGCAATGCAACATGATGTTTAGAAGCTTCTGTTAACTTGTTTAGTTGCTCGGTGGTATGGTTCAGGTCTTCAAGCAGGAGATCTCTCTGTTTCATTTAAATGCACAAGCAAAAAGCAGGAACACTGAAATTAACAGGTACTATTCCAAAGTAAGTACTTCAAATTATCTTTATCAGTTAAAGGTCCCCCTTTCAAAATGCCTTTTAATTCAGCATTTCAGTTAAAAAAGATTCTTTGGCAGCTCTTACTATGCAAAATACCTTAGTTTCAGAACAAAAGGTTTTACAAATTTTTGAAGGTAGGCTAGGATATTTTAGTTACAGTTAAGGTGTTTGTGAATGATGGCATTGTATTATGGCAGATAAGGTTCTCTGGGTAGATGTGACATTGTGTGTTAGACCACATAAAGAGTTGGAAAAATGTTCTTTCCAAGTTTTCGGGGACTCCTTTTTCAGCCATACGAGAAGTCTGGATACAACTTATAAAAAACAATTTTTCCAACTATTTAGCTGGTCTAATAAAATATATCACATCTACCCAAAGAACCTTGTCTGCCAATGTCCTTAGACCAACATGGCTACAACCAACAATTCTAAGGTATTTTATTATGGTATTTTCAAGGTGGGGTATAATTTATATTGAAACAACCATGTGACCATGGTTATTTAACACAAATACTGCATCTGTCTTAATCAGAGAGTTAGTAATTTATCCTGTAATTTTAAAATTGTACTTTACATTGCCTTGCATACAGATACTCTCAGTAATATCTATGGGTAATGGCAGTTTAGTTAGCCTGGGAGGCGGAAGAGAACCTCATGCAACTGAGTAACACCAATGCCTAGTATTAAAGAACCTTTCTATTCTTATTTAGCTGGATCATGGTAGCTATGGACAAACAAAAAAGCCTAGGGACCCCATTAGGAGCTAGGTGAATACTACTGAGGAGGTATGATGAGAGTAAATACAAGTATGAAGAAAATAAAAGTTAAACTATTTTACACTGGAAGTGAAGGTGACTGGCAAAGAAAAAATTCAGCAGGTAATTCAGTTCTGGCTTCCATCCTTCAAACACATGGAAATAGAGATTCAAAATTACTTAAGGTCTAAATTGACATTCATGGTTTTGATAAATTCTCAGCCGAGAGGAGATTTTTTTTTTCAAAACTGGAATTCAGAAGGATGAACAAGCTATTCTAGTAGATATAGGAGTGGCACTATGTCAGGACTGAAGCACTATGGGGTTCTACTGATTATTTTACATAGATCATCAAAATTGAACGCCTTTATCCTAGAGATAAAGGGCAAGTTCTGCAAAATAAAAGGGATGGCAGGAAGTGAGAGGGGATAAACGGAGTAAAAAAATTAAAATAAAAAAGATGCAGGATTAAACAGATCAATTCTGTGAATCTTAAATGTGACACCAGCAGGTGGAGCTTTTGGCTAAAATCACAGGTAAAGGAAAAAGTTACTTAACTTAGCAGCACTAGAAAAAATGCTAAAATGCACCATTCTTTTACCTCTACATAAATTATTTTTTATGCACCTGATCCAGCTCCCATTAAATGCAATTTAATAGCTCACCACTGACTAATGCTAGGTGTTTATAATCTGTCTTTTGGATACAGGTGTCCCTCGCTTTATGGTGTACATACGTTCCTGGAAAATGGCACACACTCAAATTTGCATAATGGGAACCCACGTTACAAGTAACAAATAGGGATACATTCCAATGCCTCGACTCTACTGACCCTCAGTACACTGGCTTCCACTACACGGATTGCATGAGTGAATTTACCGCGTATATAATAAATTCTTGATATAAAGCGAGGGAAACCTGTACCTATTTTGTGTCCAAATGATGTCAAACAAAAATCAAACTCATCTACAGAAGACATAAATTGCAAGGTAGTACTAATGCTACATTCATACCTCAATATCATCAGCTGCCTGTTTTCTTTCCAAATCTTCTTTCAGTTTCTCAATTTGCCTTTCCTGTTCCTCTATGATTGCTTTGCTTTCCTCTTTTGCAAGCAAAACATCATTATACTTGAACTAAAAAAAGCAAAATTAATCTTTAGGATTATGATGGTGCAAACAAGATTATCAATGAAAATGGATAACAACAATGGAAATGATGCATCTTGCAGATTTGAAATGACAATGAGAAATTTCATGCTGAGAGGTCCATCTGCGAGTATGAATTTATAACTTGATAATGTTATTACTTGATAAATTCCATAAAATAGTTTTGCATGAAAGACTTAACAAAACCCTAGTGAAATTATTAATTCAACAGATATACTTCTTAATTTGTGTTGAATTAATTTATTAATGAAAGTAACAGATGTAATATATGCTATATATACACACAATAAATAGATCACAGTGTATATTGTGAAATTTTACACGCGTTTCTTTCTTAGCACTTTTTGGGTTTACATATAAAATATAAAACATTTTTTGCATGGTTGTATCTCTTTGCAACAGTAAAAGAAAGTATAGACAAAGACAGATACTTATTGCAAAAAGATGCACCAAAACAAAACCTCACAGTTCCATCCAGTCCAAACGTTAATAACAAATCACCTTCTCTTGTGAGAAGTTATGCAGATGAATAACTTATTTATTTAAATACTCTTATTGTTTTCATGTACATAAGTGCTGCAGTACTAAAGTCTGAGTTGTATGTCATAACTATATTTATATTCACTCTCTCCTAAAAAAAGGAATTTGGTGGCTTGACTCAGCCATTTCTCCAGTCACTAATTTCCCTGAGAAATTTAAACCTGACTGTCAGCAGAGTGAAGCTCACAAAAAGCAAATATACTCCTTGATAGAATCCTCTCTTTACTAAGCCTGTGGAAAGCATTCAGTTTCCAAGAAAGCCATAAGCATGAACTGTTCAGAAGCATTTAACATGTTAAAAAAGTTTCCTTCTACTAACACTACAGCAGATGACACTAATCTATAGTAAAATATGTAACCAAAGTGTTCACTGTCATTTTATTCCATTTTTGCAACACCATGAATTATACCGTATGTCCTCAATGACAGAACATACGTTTATGTCCTCCAGTTCTCTTGTCAGTCCCTCTATGGACTCTGTCTTAAGACTGATCAGTGTCCTTAGCTCCTGGATTTGGCTCATCAAGTCAGTTACAACCTCCTGCAACAGCAGAAAAAAAAATGGACTTCATTGTTTGCCTGCATATATATAACCATGATTTCATTTTCAGTATGGAAAAAAATATTTCAGCTTGAGTTTTGAAATTATACTTTCAATGTGCATGAGGGAACAATAACATTTTTGTAATTAACAAGTCCCTTTTCCCTTTATCTTAAGCAGTCAGAAAATAGGATACTTCTTCAATGTCCCAGAATGAAAGAGACTATAATACAGTACATACTAGTTGGTCCTACCTCAAATTCTCTTGTTGGAATGTTACAATTACTATTACTTGTAGGCACACAGAAATTTCAATAGGATGTATCATCTTCAGATTACCACTACTGCATTCGAGATTTCTGGAACGTGATCCTCCAACCCTACATACCCCACGTTAACTTTCAAATCTTGAAAACAAAGCATCTTGCAAGATAGCTTATTGAAAAATGAGATCCCATGCAATTTCTTAAATACATTTTATACCTAGCAATAAAAAAGGATGCAGTATTGATTTTACTGACAAGGTGAGAATAGCTACAATCAGGTGCCTATTATGCCATGTTTATTTTTTCATTATTCAAGTCCATAACAAATGAAACAACCACAAGCTCCTGTTAGTGAGTGACATGCCCATACTTCACTTATCTGCTAGCTGTTTTGTCCAGTGGCCACGCTCAATCTTTTCTGCTTTCCCTAGAGGTCCCCTTGTATTCCTAACTCCATTTTCTCCGGCTGTGTGCCAGACTTCTTTTCTGAAGTCTTGCAGGTTCTGTGCCAGCAATATCAATTTTCTTTTGTTCTTTTTTAAACTTAAGAATCAACAACATAAGTCTCCCTGTACCTTATCAGTGGCATTTGTCTTCTCCAGAGAAACTATAACTTCTTCAGCAGCAGCCAGTTTCTGCTCCAGCTTTTGAAGTCGTGCTTCCTGAAAGAAATATTGTTTTATTTAAAGATAGGACTCCCATTACCTCCCTCTACTCCCTCAGTATGAAAAACAGATGAATAATTTAAATATGCTTAATATATGGTAAGACAATAGTTCTCAATCTTTTTGGACTCAAGGCACCTTTCATAAGGCACCCCTCCAGAACTTTTTGAAATTTGGTGCCACCCAGTTCACAAAGCTAATTTATAGTGCTTAATTCCTTGTAGAAGGATCTGGCAGTGGGGATAGGAGATTGTCCAGCCAGGACCAAGCTTGAGCTTGTGCTTATCAGTTTAGTTTTTATCTGCTTATCTTCTAACACCTCACTTAAATCTCCTCACATCTACTGGCATGCTCCAGAAGATTTGGTGGCATCCCACCACCCTGGGTGAGAAATACTGCTCTAAGAGCTAAAATGGCAGCTTAGCAAAACTGCCCGAGGCTTGAAAGCTCTGCATTTGTTTTACTACTCAGTCAATACAATAATACAATTGCCAATATATAAAAAACCCCCATGAAAACAGATTTTAAATTGTCAAAATGTTTTACCTGCTGCTCACGCCTAGCCACCATTTCAGAAGACTGTTTCTCCAACTCTGCTTTTTCAAGGGTTTTCAAGAACTTCCTAGAGAAGGATTTTTTTGTAAGTCTTACTCAAAAGGTAAGAGAACTTCAACACAGAACAAAGTAAACAAGCTAATAGTTTATTATATATATGCAAAGCAGCAACATTGCCTTTAGCTGAAAAAAAGACTACAAGTCCAAGCAACCATTCTGATAGAGCCAGATGATAAAAACTTCTACAGATAGGCCCTAAATGGCTGTTTTCAGGCTCACTGAAAGCATCATTACTGTTGCTTCAAATTCCTTTTTTTTTTTTTTTTTTTTTAGAAAGTCAGCAGCCTTTACTGGAGTGGACAGATGGAATATTAAAAATATTTCTTTTTATATCAAGAGACAGGACACTAGTGGCAGTTACAAGATAGTGAAAAGATGTGCTAGACTTCATGATTTAAGGGGAGAAGAACTGTCTTTGGGCAAGTTTTAAATCTCCGGTGGGAGGTGACTCAGAATTAAGCATTTCTCTAAGTATTTAGACAGTTATTTTAATTTATTTTTTTAAAAACCCTCTTACACTTAAGAGGGGTAAAAAAATAAAATCAAAATTTAGTACCGGGTAAAACCATTACATACAAAATAGAAATGAGAGCTATACTTACTTTGCATTATTTTCTTTGTTTTCTTGTAATTGCAGTGTCAATTTTTGATTACGTTCTTTTTCTGTTTCCAAAAGTTTCAAGAGATTCTAAAAAGAAACAACGCGTTACAACAATTCTATGTTATTAAATTCTGTTAGTCAGAGAACTTTAAAATACAGTAATTTAAACCAAAGCTCAAGAATATGGGAGCGAGTAAAAATAAAAATAACCAACAATATTTTACACAAAGTGCACAAGAGCTAAATGGAAACAAATGTAATTACACTCTGGCTTATACCGGTATATCAGCAGTTTGAGACCACCATTTTCAAAATGTCATTATGAAAGACAGTTCAATTGTTACTCGATTCTAAGTTTACTTAAGGGTACCAGATGGGAAAAATCCTGACACTTACGGGATGTGTCATAGGCAGTTTATATTATTTTCAAGTTTGAATATTCTAAAGGTGCTAAATTTCCAGTGAATTCTAAATTCTAATTTCCAGCAGAAATTTAGCACCTTTAGAATATATATATAGAATATTCAAACTTCTAAAGGCCAATATATATATGCTTCAAATCTGTTAATATTTTTCAAATACTAAAATTGAAGCCTTGGTGAATAGGCAGCCAGTATGCATCACAGAAAAAGTGGGCAAAAGCATTTGCTAGAAATCTTGAGCATCCTTATTACTGTGTTCTGTAGTCACTGCAGTCTGACAGGTTTTCAAGGACAGCACAAACTATACTGAAGGACAGTGATCCAAAACCAAGAGTCATAAGTTATAGATCACTATAATCAGACCTTTGCCAAAGGGAAAAAACAGACACTAACTTTTATATATCTCAAACATGAAATGGTTACATTTAGCTTATATTAGAAAATCAGAAACCTCTGGGTTTAGCACCCAGGATTCAGCTCCAAAACAAATGTCCACTTCTCTGATTTAATCCAACTAGCTCATATCCTATAAAAAGGACAAACAATTACTTCAGAAGACAGTACAAGTTCTGCAAAGAGTTACTGGATGATGTCTTTCATCTAGTGGTTACAAAAGTCAACTAGAAAATTAAATGCACTAAAAAAAAATCTGGAAGTAGTACCTTCCAGAAAGGACTACCATTAAAAATTGTTGGGATTTTCCCTGCCTAACACAGTACTCTCTTTCCAATAAGATCAGTTTCACAACTTGGTTAAATGAGAGGTTGGGTTATATTGTCCTTTAGCAGCCTTTATTTTCTTACACAAAGCTCAGTTTTCAGTGCTTCATTTTCTTGCTTGCTGTCCTCAAGCTGGTGCTTCAACTGATCTGTCTCAAACTTGATTACTTCCTGCAGATTGTCATAGTCATCCTGAAGGCTTGCTTTTTCCTCAAGAGTCTTCTCGTGTTCTAGCCTTCATTAAAGAAATTAACAATATTGGAAGACAAATATGTGATGAACTATAAAATATCCCAATCAATTATATTTCACAAGCTATCCAATTCAGAATGTAGTACTGATTTAGAAAAAGGAGCATCATGTCAAGATGTGCAGGATTTGGTGCAACTTTAATCAACATTCCCAAAACAATAAAATTACATTAGAAATAATTGTAGGGTGGTGTGGTATAAAGAGAGGTTAGCAGACAATGGAATGTTTGTTACTAATGCTCTACAACCTTAGGTGACAGAGCAATAATTCAGTCACTATATCTTGGTTGGTCATTGTGATCTGTTATTTGTCTGTTGGCCAAGATTAAGAATACATATTTTTTAATATTAGCAGACTGATCCTTTGCATCTGTGCAGTATATTTGCCACACAAGAATTTTCTGCATGCTGTGTAAGTGTATTAGATTTCCTTTTATCCTGGTAGTGTGAGAATTTAGGCCATCTCATATTTGAGATTAAAAGTTGATGGTCCTCACCACTTACTGAAAAGAGAGTTACGAAACGTAATATGAATATAGAAGCTGAAGAAAAGGCATTTACTAAAGGCTCTTCAAAAGGATCAGTGCCTCTCAATATTTAATTGGGGCAGCAGAGAAACAATTGAATCAGTTTTGATTCAGAGAGTCAGTTTTACAGTATACCTGTCAGATGATACCATATAAGATGTAATTCAATAGGCTAGAGTAACAGTAAAGCCCACCTGTTTGCACAGCAAATCGAAGAGACTCTCCATGCACCAAAATAGAGTTATTTTAGTGGACATGAACCTGTTTAAACATCACTTAACTCTTAAATACTTGCTATTAATTGATTAAACTTCACTGATTTTCTAATCCTAGTAGCTCTTAAATGTCAATTACTGCCTGCAGTTCAAAGAGGTTATCAATCTCAAATTGCCAAGCTGTAAATAAAAATAATAAAATTAAATTTAAAAAAAAAAATCAAGTTAAGGGGGGTTCACACTTCAATGTCTTTCTGCTAATTTAACCTTTCATTATATTTTCTACATATATAGGATATAACTGAGCCGGTAAAAGCAAAGAACAGAATATAGTGGTCAGCTTTTACAGGAGTGACTTAAAGCACAAATACATAGAAATTAAGATTCTGGAGGCACCTCTCAGGTAGAAGGTTGAAACATTTTTAACTAAGTAGTAACTGACAGCACACCTGACATTATCCAGCTG
Organism: Crocodylus porosus; assembly: GCF_001723895.1. Taxonomy (NCBI): domain Eukaryota; kingdom Metazoa; phylum Chordata; order Crocodylia; family Crocodylidae; genus Crocodylus; species Crocodylus porosus. The sequence goes on from NW_017728886.1 coordinate 78,626,517, forward strand.
GAGCTGCACGTTCATGTGTCTATCAGAAAGCTGACTTATTTCCTTCTCTTGTTTTTCTTTGAATGCGTTATACTCCACTTTTACAGTAGACAGCTCTTTGTCTGCAGACTGCAGGACAATGCGTAAATCATGGACTTCACTCATTAATACTGTCAAAACGATACAGAAATGTTTAGAAATGTTAATAATTTATTAAATTCCTTGCATCCCAATGCAGTATCAGGGATGCTGTCAAATCCTGTTAGATTAAAAAACACAACAAAACAAAAACCAACAACCCATCATGTAAGATTGTCAGAAAAAAAAAAAAGTCATACTCTGAAAGACAGGACAAAACAATGGACGCTAAAATGAAATAACGAGGAGGAAGAGGGACAAAGACATCTTGTAAAAAAGTATTCGCTAAATCAAAAGAATTCTAGATACCACTGGGGATGAAGTCAGTTAGACACAATTCAGAATTGCCGATAAAATGCATGCTAACACTTCTGGATGATAAGCAAGTACTAAAATCAATCTTCAAGAAAGATCAATCAGTGAATAAAATGAAAATGACATCTCACTTTACAACATATTTTATATTCAAGAAAACCTTTCTTCAGTGGATTTGATATCCTGACTTTTAAACACTGTAAACTAAAACACAGGAAGAGTATGGTCTAGTATGGAAAACAGGAAAGTTTCAAGTACTTTCAGGTTTGCTATATCACAAAAAATGCAAACATGATAACAATTCATGTAGTCTACTCAACCCAATCTAACTGAAAATGTCAAAAATATAGGAATATTTGCATTTATGTCCTATAAGTATGACAATAGTAGAAGAATAGTATTAAAGATGCTCCACAGTGTTCAGCTTGATAAAACAGTGGGACATTTTCCTTGCATTTTTAATTATTTTTCTTCCTAACATCATATACATTTTTATTTACTAGTGATGAATTCACTTTCCATTGTCTCTAATAAAGATCTTAACTCCACATTGCTCATGAGTAGGCAGGAAAATTGCTCTGATGATAGATGATATAAACTCCTTATTACCAAATGAATTTAAATCTATTATAAATAAAAACAGTTATTCAGTATTTCTCACAGTTGTTCTAAAACTTCACTTCTTAAAAAAATTAATATAGCATTTCAGTGTTACACATACTTACTATCATTCTTGCTCTGAGTGTCTTGAAGTTGCTTTTCAAGCAATTTTATCTGTTCAAAGAGCTCCCGTTTTTCTTTATTCCATTCATTTCTTTCTGATGAGAAAAGCTTTAGAAGATAACATTTAAAAAAAAAAAAATAAGGAAAGCATAAGTCACCTAACTGAAATAAATATAGTTATACATTTTACATATTTTAGCTAATAACTATAGAAGACATTTCTGTGTAAAGACATTTTGAACGTTTATAATCAATTTATATTAATCTTGAACATTCAAAGAGAGTATAATTGTAATTAGCTAGGTGTATTTGGAAGTAGAAAAAGAAAACACTACCATCGAAGACAGACAGGCTAAGGGAAGGAAGAATGCAAGAGCCTCATCTAAACATATTAATCACTGAGCAACTCCGAACCTGACACATCCTTTAAAATTAAGATAGCGGAACTGGGGAAAAGTGACTTGTACTTCTTTGTCAATAGCATCTTCTACTTGACACAGCATATTCTACTTCTCCTGTACTACTGCCATTACATCACAAAGAGCTTTATAAAATCATTCTGGTATCTATTACTTTATTACCAGCCATCATTTAAAGAGGCCCACTCAACAATTACTTCATTTTATAATAATGGAACAATTTCTAGTCTATAAATATAGTCATCAGGGCATTTTACAGTTCTTTAGAGAGATAAAACATGGATCCAGGTTTTCCATTTTCTACTGAAAAATGGGGGGGGAAAAAAAAAGTAGATCTTCCCCTTTTACCTGATAAAAGCACAGACTTTTCATTTTAAACAGAGAAACATACAGATTTTATACTTTTGCAAAGAAGTCTGCAGACTGGCAGAGTTCCAGCCGGCAAAGGGCTGCGGGGAGTGTGAGGAGTCCAGTCAGGCAGCAGATGCCACGTGCATGTGTGCATCAGGCAGCCTGAAGAGCAGTTGCCATAGGTAAGTCTGGGTGTGGGGGGAGCAGGGAGGAATTGAGGTCCCCCATACGGAAGCAGTTGGCTAGGGCTAGGACTACTGCCCAGCCTGGATGGTATATGGAGCCTGGGGCCGGAATGCAGTCACAGGGCCCTGATGGGGAGCAGGATGGGGCTGTGGGCAGCTTGTCTGGGCGTGGGGAACGTGCCCCCCAGATCTGTGTGCAGGGTGGGAGGCACTTGTGGACTGCCCTCTGCGGTCTTGGGCTCCCCCGGGGTCTCTGTAGCCCAGTGGACAGGACAGTGGGCAGGGAAGAGCAGCTCATTATCGCTGTGACCCCCATACCACTATTGCAAAGCACCCTCTGGCCATCCAGTAGCAGCAAGGGGCACAACTTGGGAAGTAGCAGGGGTGGTGGCACAGTTGTGCCCCTCACTGTTGCCAAGTAGAGGACACTTCGCCAGAGCAATGCAATGCTCACAGCAGGAACAAGCTTCCCCACCTGGCCCCACTCTGCCCTGCTGCGCCAGGTTTGGCCCATTGGGCCTCAGGGAGAGGGCAGCCTTCCAGGCACCCTCCGCAGCTACCCTGAAGGTTTGAGGGGGCCCAGTCCTGCACACCCAATGGAATTCCTAGGCAGGATCAAGACCATCAAGCTACTGCAACACCTGACTGGTTTTCCATGGCACATGTTCTTAAGAGGGAAATGCCCCTCGTGTCCATCCTGGGACCCATCTTATGCTGACCAGTGCAAAGGGAGGGGCCAATGTAGGTTACAGCATGGAGGCAAAGGGCACTGGGAATATCTCTGCTCCCCCACTACTCCATGCCTCCTTGCTGGGACTTGCTGGCCCTCATGGGGCCTGGCTAGGAGGTGAAGGGCAGCAGGAGAGACACCGAATACTGCGGCAAGGGAAACATGTCACCCCCTTGTTCCACATTGGGACCTGGACAAGGGGCAACATGCATTTTGCCAAGTGAAATGGATTGGCTGCAGCTGGAAGATTAATAAAATATAGTAATAAAATTATTTAAGAAGGACTTGTAAACATTTAATATGGTAAATGACAGTTTAGCTCAGTCACAGCTCGTATTTGGAGCATTTTTGCACTGCAAAGTTTTAAGGGGGAATTTTCCACAAATTGATGCGGGTTTGTTTTTTGTTTGTTTTTTTTTTTTGGGGGGGGGGGAGTGGCTGTTTGTTTATTTATTTTTTTTGGTTACAAATCATTAAATTAGTCAAGAACAACAGTAGATATTTTTTGAGTGCCCAGCCATTTATGCTTTGACTTTGGACTCAAACATCTTTAGAATTAAACAATTATATATAATTAATGTTATAATTAATTATAACATTAATGTTATAATTTTAGTAGTATTTTCTCTCTTGCAAAAACAGGTGACAAAGAAAAAAGTCATTCCAGAGGACAGAATTTAGAAGAATGAGTTATTGCATCACTTGAATATACTCTTATAGAAATTTGCATTATATGGCTCTCTCACCTCTTGCATTTGGGTAGAATGATGTTCGAGTTTATTAATATGTTGCTGAAGTTTTATGTTTTTACTTTCTTCCTCATCTAGCTTTTTTTGAAGAATGTTCAGTTGTTCCTGTTATGTGGCAGACAGATGAAATTAGAAAGCTTTCCTGAAAATTCTGGTCATGTGAAATAGTCAGTTTGCACATACTGAATTCAGAAAAGGTTCACTTTTTTCAAATCATTTATCACCTGAACCACAGAAGCAAGTCTATAGAGAAAGACTGTGGGTTTCTCAGTTCACAGTGCCACAGAGATTTCTGAAACTCCCAAATGAGCTGTGGAAGATCCCTAAAGACATGATATGCAAGGGACCTATAATCCTACAATGCTTTCCACCAAATTTCTGGACCTACAGGGAGATCTGTCAACTAGATCGGCATGTGCAGGATTATACCCAGAGACGGACCCCCACATGCAAGATCCGGCCGACATGCTTCCCTTCTAAGCACGTATGTATAAGTCTAAAATATCAAGCCCCTAAATTGTAACAGCTATCTATCAAATTAGATACATGTGGATTACAAATTTCTTGGAAGAGCTTTGCATTTTGTGAAAAGTAGTTAGGCATTTCAACATGGGATTCTATTGCTATGTAAGTTTCCATACCATTTAAACTTGGTACGCATTAACAAAATTAACTCAAGCATTTTGTTGAATTTTTTCTATGGCTAAAAGTTCCCCCTGTCAGGAAACTGAAAGTGGAAGTTTCCTTTGTGGAGGAAGAGTTTAAAGTTTTCCAACTGGCTTTTGACAGATTTCCTCAAATAATGCAGTTCTATACTCCTGAACTAAGCAAGCACTCTGATGGTTGGGGACCCCTCTGACCTACGCATGAGCCTCCTAGAGTAGTTTTTAAATCAGGTGGTTTGAATAGTCCAGTTGAAATGCTTTGTGGAATATATAATTTCTGCTGAATTAAAACTTCATATTCATCTATTTTTCTGGACACACGGGCAGAAATGAATGCATTGCAAGTTTGCATTCATTGTAGGACTAAAATAGGCAACAACAAAGCATATTTTAAAAAATAATCCTGTAAAAATTGTGATAAGATCTTATAAGCACCATAGATGCACCTTTGACTTTTTTTTTTTTTTAAAGTGAGCCAAGAGTATAGTTGAAAGAATATGGCATATACTGGAAGCACTGAAAATATGGTAATAGCACACACCTAAGCATATATTTTTAAACACTTTTTTAAAAAAAAAAATACAACAACATAGAACCAAAATGGTCCTATTCAATGATTACCAAAACATGCCTTAAAATACAATCACTTATTCACTTTAGTTTTTCCAAGCATTTACCTGCACCACTCTGAGTTCCTCAGCAATGGCCTCATAGGCTTGTTCATTCATTTCTGGTGGAACTGGTTCTTTGAAAATATCATCAATCATCTCGGGACTCTGGATAGCTAGAGAATCAAAGTCCAAGCTCTCGGGGCTTACTCGTGGCACCAGACGGGACCTTAGTTGGTAAGCCTTTGTTGGAGTAGTCAAGTTCTGTTGAAAATATTCCAATCGAAACATTAAATATAAATTCAAAACTAGACTGTCATGTAATTTGTTTCATGATTCTAATACCAGAATACAAAGTGAAATAAAACTGAGAAATTTCCAATAACGTAGCTCTACAGAACACTTCTGCTGAAATCAGTGAGCGCTACAGATGTGATTCAGGGGGCTGGACTCGATCTTCCAGCTCTAAATGTCTATGAAAATCACCACTGCAAGTTTTCTGATTTGCAACCCAGTTATAAGCAGTAGATAGTTAGGAAGCAACTCAGAACAAGTGATAACATTTCTATCCATCACAAAAACAAAAACAAACAAAAAAATCACTAACCAAATTTGTGCGCCAAAACATTTTGTTAGACAAGGGATCATAAATTCTAATTCTTACTAAAAATCTTGCTTTCATCTCAAATAGCAAATATTATCAATATTATCTCAAATATAACTAGACACTGTTGCACACATTCTTTTTCATTAAGATTTTACAGATTCTTATACCTTAAGAGTTTCTCTGTGCATTTTATTCAGTTGAGAGAGCGCATGGCGTTTGTGAGCCTTAGTTGCCTCCAGAATGTTTTCAAGATGCTTGTTTGCTTTCTGAAGGGATTGAAGATCTGACTCCATTTCCAGATGTTTTTTCCTATTTAAACAAGATTTCACCAAATAGCCACAAAGTTATTATACAATTAATTACCTTGATTTACTTCATTTCTTTATGAAGGGATACATCCTTTAACAGCATGAAAGTTACATTTCAGAGTCAGATGAAAATGGAAATGAGTGTAATGTTTAGTTATTTGGACCACTGGTGCTCTAAGTCAACACGTCTTCTTTCCATAACGCTAAGTAGAGTGTCCATGTTTAACAATAAAAAGACTAACATTTATCTTGCAGCAGCAAAATAAAGTGTACAAAAAGCTAAGAAAAATATAATTATATACAACAGAAAAATCACGTACAAAAAAACAAAACAATAGATGCACAATTATACCCTTTTATCTATGTATATATTTGAACTCCAAAACCACCATTATTTACATGGCTACAGCGATTCACTCTAGAAGATTCTCTAGTCCAGAGGTGCTCAATAAGAGTGTGCGAAATGGGCTGCATTCAATTTGGATTTGGCATGAATCGGGGGGGGGGGGAGGAGGGCGGCATAGTCCTGATTTGATTCAGCTGAATCCAAATCTGAAGATTCAGTGCTGATTCAGAGAATCAGAGACTCAGCCACAGACACAGCTTTACATGTTTTTTCAACATATTTTGAGGTAGGGGCAGATAGAGTACACGTTCCCCAACGGACCTGGAAGTGCTTTTGGTCCACTTCCGGATCTGCTGCCAAGCGCGCTGGGGCCCCACCCCGTGCTTCTATGGGACGTTCCATCTACCCCACCATCGCAGCATTCATGAGCTGTCTGGTACCTCGAGGTATGTAGAAAAAACATTTAAATCTGTGTCTATGTCCAAATAATTGAATCTCTCCGAATCGATTCAGAGGGTTCCGATTAGATTCAAAGAGATTAAAAGGTCTCCCAGTTCGATTCAGATCTGGCTGCTGAATCAAAATCGGCAACCAAAGCTTTGCATAGCTCTAATGCTCAGTCCCAACCCACAACACAGCTCTACAGGTTAAATCTCGCCTATCTGGTGTGAAAGGCTTCACCAGAGTCTAGAAATTTGGTGGAGGGGGAGTGGTGGCAGCACTGACTGCCAACTCCCTTTCCACCAAATTTCTGGACCTACAGGGAGACCTGTCAACTACATCTGCATGTGCAGGATCACACCCAGAGACAGACCCCCACATGCAAGATCTGACCAACCCTGTACCACTTGCATGTCCCTGAAGGCTGAGAAAGTTGGGTGGCCCTGGTTGTAAAGAACTGACCCATTTGGCAATGTACAAATTGACTATCTGCTACACAAACGTTAGACAGCTGTAGAAAAAGAAAGTGTTCAGTATTAAAGGCTTTTAAAAACGATACGATAGGCACCAAGAAATCCACAAAAATGGCAATGCTTATGAAAGTTCAACTACCAGGTTAAATATGTTTTAGGATTGCACTACACTTCCTGGAAACACTGTGGCACAACAAGATCAAATCACAGCAAGACAATACAAATGTAAGTGAATCCCAAACTATACACACCCTCCAGCGATTCCCTTCTGGCTTCAAAATATGCATGGACACAGTAAAAACTGTACAGAAACAGTCTTAGCTAACAGTATACTAGAACCCATATATATCAAATTAGTATATTTTGTACCAAATGTGCAATGTCTTTATTTTTTTATTTATTTTAGGTATTAGATTTTTGCCTTTAATTTAAAATTAAATAGCTTCTATTCTGACTCCCATCTCAGATTATTAATATTAATATCTATTAATGCAAGGATAAGAACCAAGTCATTGGTCTAAGCTTTCAGAAGTTAGAGCTTTCAGCTCTAAAATGTTGGAACTTTGGGGACACGCCCCTTTAAGACGGCAAGCAGAGGGCTGTAGCAGTCCGTATGTTCTGAAAGTCAAACCCCTGTATGGGATTTCAATTACAGCACCTAAAAACATGAAGCCTAAGTCCTTTAGGAAATCTTGACCATGAAACCAAGTAAATTGAAAAAAGAAGAACAAGTACGGGCAAAATACTGTAAAATGAAACAGAGAAAAGAATCACAGCAATGTTTTACTTCTCTTTAAAAAAAGAGAAACATTGTCAAAATGTGGGCATGCATGTTTTGTTATTTTCAGCCAGGCAGCAAGTTTTGCAGTGTTAAGTTATCCATGCTCAAATGATAAGAACTTTATTTCCTGCAGCTTTTTTTTTTTTTTTTTTTTTGAGGAAAAAGTTCAACACTTTCTCCATTAAAAATTAACAAGCTGCAGGGTCTATGCTTCCTGCACAATGACATGAATGACTTAGAGATAAGATTTTGGGGCACCTGCCCAGGTGACCCACATTTGCTGCATACCATAACACTCAGCTGTGCTCTGCAGCAGTTTCACGCACCCTAATGTAAAGAACTCTGAACAAGGCCAGCGGATCTGTGACTAAACAAAGGCTGATGTAATACCTGTAGTTTGGTACAATTGTTACTTGGTGCTCCATGAATAGTGTGAATTAGGAAAATATTTTTCCCTTTTTCTTCCCTTACCCTGGCACTTTTGGGAAGGCAGAGAATTACATAGGCTATATTCTGCAGTTAGGATTTGACCTTAAACATCTGTTTGTGCATCTTCCCTAGCAGATAATGGTATCAGAATATTAGTTTAAGGGATACTTCTATATTGGATTCATCTTACTTGGTTAGCTCTTTAAATTCTTCATATTCTTGTTTCGAACTTGCCAATTCACTCTGAGTATGCACTAGCTGTGCTTTCAGCCTTTCAAGCGATGCCACGGAATTGTTTTCAGTTGATATGGTGGTGATGGAATACAAATGATGACCTAAGCAACAAAAAAAGAGAGTCAGGTTGTGTAGCACAAAACCATAAGCTCCATCAACAAATTACACTTAATCAGCTTATGACCATTTTACCAACCGAGTCTAAAAAAAGTTAGACACTAGCATCAGTTCACAAAAAAATAGGCAGTGTATTCATTATTACTGTTGCCACAGACTGTCTTTATTGTATAGCTAATGACAATGGAATAGGATAAGCATATTGAGCAAGACCCTGGGAGCAATGAATCTGAATTATTACCTAAAAAAAAAATCTTAGACAAAAAAAAAAAATACAGAACAAAAAAGTCCATTTGTGAGAGCTTCCAAGGATCTCTAGTGTTTCCGAAGGAAGGCAGTAATACTAGCGTTACCCTCAAGCCTAGATGCCTTAGGCATGAAGCAGGACCTGCCTTGCACAAATGCAGAAGATGGCTACTCCCACAAGAGCTTAAAACCATGTTTTTCTAAACATTTTACACTCAAGGCACCCCTTGGAAAACCACTAGCTTAGTTTTCACTCATTTTTTGAATACAAAAGAAATAGCAGCACAATTCTGTTGCAAAGAACTCAGAAAGACTGCAACAGATCAGCATGATTTTAAAACACAATGAATTCCTATGTGAAATTTCTGGTTTTAATCATGTGAATCAAATTGGAACTCCTAACAGTGCTACCACTATGTGGCACCCCATGGCACTCTTGTTGAGAATCACTGCAGTAAAGTCTAGGTAAAAGACAGACAAAAGATAGATACACATAGAAAAAGGAGTCAGTATAAGTAGGACTGTGGTCTTAACACATATCAGAAACCTAATTGCTGTTACATTTTTGGCAGACATGGAAAGGGCGAATAAAAAAATATATATATTTTTTAAAATATATCATCATGACACATGAAGATTTTTTTTTCAAAATGTTTTTAACATTACTGCATCATATGGTAAATTGATAAAAATGATGAGAGTATGAATTTTTCTCCAAGTGCATGTTTCACATTTAAAGTGATTTTTCTAAATTAAATGCATAAGGCTGAATTTGAGTGTTTACTGTAACTTTGCAAGCTTTTTCTTTTAAAAAGAAGTTAAAGTTTGAATGTGAAAAGTGGAATGCCATTTCTGTGATCCTCAGCATCACCACTGCTTGTAAAGTGGTTTAAACTCTAACTTAGTGGTTTTCAACCCTTTTTCATCTGCGGACTGCTTTGGAAATTTCAAATGCAGGTGAGGACCTCACTGAATTGCAAGTATGGATATTCACACTTTTTTGATTGATCATAGTTACCTTTTGTGGACCCCTTAGACAGTCTGTAGACCCCCAGGGGTCTGCAGACCACAGGTTGAAAAACACTGTTTTAAGACGAGTAGAGTTTCTCAAAAAACACTTTATTAGCATCTTTTAAAAGTGTTGTACCCGGGACCAAAGAATGGACTACCCCTTTAGAAAGCATGCCAGCTTTTGTATTCAAGTAAAGCATGACTAGCTTAAAAACATTTCTAAATACATAATGCTACAGTTTCATGCTTATTGTACCGTAATAAGCCAGTATTATACACAACATGGAATATAAACTTTCCTCTCTCTCTCGTTTATAAATATACTGGCTCAGCAAGACCACCAGGAATAAAAAGTTACAAAAGCACTTAGCTTTTGGTGTTAAAATTTGAAGGTTTCATTTTGAAGAGTGCCATCCTTTGAGTAAGATACCTCTTTTAAACTCAAAACATGTATATTTACTTATGAAAGGAATAGGGAGTTCTTACCTCCATTATTTTTCCCTGTGGCTGAAGCCTCCCAAAAAGCCTTTTCTAGTTCTGCAATAGTTTGAGCATCGATGTCTTGAACCCTTCTCACAGATGGTAAGGAACGAAGTCTTTTATTCTCCTCTCTAAGGTTATGATTCTCCATGGCATACTTTGCAATTCGTGGGTGTTGATCCATCTGTGAATAAATAGAAGCAGAAAGCACAGTTGATGATGCATTACACAAAAGGCTATTTATATATGACTGCCAATATGTCACCTTTCAAAAACATTAAACTGTAAATAAAACAAACATTTCCTAAATTAAGGACTGTTCAGATTTGCTATGCAGTAAGCTAAATTAATGTTTACTGGAATCAACTCTTCATGACCAGTTATGGTTAAAGACTAAAAGAAAATGATTTTTATGTTCTATAATAAGTCAAGACAATAATATGCAGTTTTAGTTTTGATCATTCCAACTGAGTTCCTTCTTCTACAATGCACCACAATTTAAGTCTAGAATATATATCTTCCTATTCCAAGTTAAAACTAAAAGTACTTGATGTTATTTAATCAGAACTGAGGTCCCATTTCCTTAATCTCAAGAAGCCAGCAACATAAGGATGACATGCTCCCACCTAAGTTCACTAAATTGAAAAACTGAAAAAAAGAGTTGTCCATTAACATCTTATTTTAAATACTAATAATCAAGGTCTTTAAATAAAAAGGAAACAAAGTTTTATTTGTGCTGTTTGTTAGCCCTGTCATGTTCTTGTGGAATGGATAAACAAGAAAACACAATTACTTGTTGTCTTAATATCTTCAATTCTTCTCTCAGTTCGTTGATGAGGTTGTCCTGCTCTTTGGGCAATAAACTGCCACCTGCTTCTTTATGTAGTCTCTCCAAGCGAACTATATGGTCTTCCCGGAATTTAACTATCATTTTATTGGACTGAATGAACTTCTCCTTTTTTTCACAAAGATCTTCTAGTTGAGCAACTTTTTCTAACAAAGTCTAAAAAATAAACAAAGTTGATTTAGTGGAAAAAATGGTAGCAAAGCCAAACTGAATTGCCAGCATATACATAACACAAATCCAAACATAGCACATATTTTATGTAATGAGTTCAAAACAATATTATGCAAAACAGACAAATGAGATTATTCTATTTAGATTTCTGTAATGAAACTAACTTCGTCTAAACACACACACTCTCAATCTAATTATACATAAAAAAATTATGATTTATTCTTGGCATCACACTTTGGAATTTCCTTTAATTTACAGTTCTAATAGTTTATAAACCCTTAGTGGGTACACTTTACTGTTTTGTGATTATGTATTATAAAATAAAATACTGTTTAAACAACATATTGTGCTTCAGTATGCTCACTCACTTTAACCAGTGACCCAAAACTAAGCATGATGCAGTGTGTTCTTACCTTCTTTTCACTTTCAGACTTCTCCAAGAAGAGCATCGCCTCAAGAAAATTGTTCACGTAATTTTTCTCCTCTCTTTGCCCAGCAGCAGCTTAACAGAAGGGTAAAGAATAAATCACTTTCTACATAAAAAATAAAGATTGTCCATGTCTTCCTTCATGCTAAAAGAGCTACCTATACATCAACCCTCCCCACCCTCATCATTCTTGACGGGTGATTCGCTAGTAAGATCTAAAACCTTTACTCTGACAATTCAAGTTAACAAAGTTGTGCACAATGAGCAGGTGTTTTAAATTAAGTTTTTTAAAAACAAAAATTAAAATGACATACTCAGTAAAGAAAAGAGTAAATACTTTAATTTCAGTTGCTTTTAACATTAGCCTAAAATTTTCATTATTGATTTTACATTGTATGTATAATAAACTGAACTATTTTAGGGCTTGTTGGGAAACTTAGGGAAGCTAATTCAAATGAATTAAATGTAAGAATTTAGAAGCAGATTAGTTAAAACCTTAATTCCAAATGAGTGTTCAGAGTGCTTTAATGCAGCTTAGCAAATCAGCTTTAAAAGTTAATTTGGATTTATTTTCCTTAGTATCCCCAAGCAGACAAGCTGAGACAGATTTATAAAGATACACCAAACACCGCAGAATTAAAGTACCTAATAACTTTCTCATTATAAAGTATGTAATTTTTAAAAGACCAACATGTTTTAAAATAAGCAGTTAATAATATTTGCATCTTTAAAATTCAAGCCTAATATGTAATAGTTTGTGTTCATGAAACTTGATACACATGTCCAATTTTTAAGGTGCATGATTATTTAGCAGATTTAAGTCACACTACTTTTCCTAGTATTCCTACCTACTGTAACAGCTGTTAAACCTTCACAAACACAGCAGTGCAGAGCAGTGCAGCACCTTGTAAACTAACTTATTCAGAGGCATCAGATTCCATAGCCTACAGCCTGCTTTGTCAGATGCTATAAATGACATGCTATATCCATTCAGAGCATCTGATGAAGTAAGCTGCATCTTATAAAAGCTTATACCTCTCTAAAGGAGTTAGTCTATAACGTACCACTTCTGCCTAATGTCAGACTGATATGGCTAGTTACCTCTCTAAACGCAGTAAATCTAAGTGATGTATTCAACATCACAGAAAATCTTTTGTGTATGGTTGAATATCTTATGCTTCACATAGCAACAGATGTGGGGGGGGGTTTTTGCAAAATCCAAGTAAAGATGATTTATAGTTGTTGGGTCTCTCATGTGCTCCTGATGCTCTACTGAAAAGCTTAATTGCTTGACAAGGTCAGGCCACAGTTGGTGCAAAGCCACAGTAAGAGTTACAAGGCCAGGATAACAATAGTAATAAAATACTATAAAAAGGTACAAAATTTCAGTTAGAATTATACTTAATAGGAAGCTTGTCAGGATCTAAACTGTACAATTGTTCAGTGAAAAGCTCATGGAAGTAAAGTTTACAGATTGACAAAAAAATTCATTATTATCCAATTTATTTTCTATTTATTTTGTACATTAAAACAAGCTCTTTTACTCTTCTCCCTCGCACATCAATATTTTTTTTCCTAGAACAGTGAAAAAAAGCAAGGCTGACAAACAAGTTTTGTGCAACAAACACACCTAGTGAGGAAAGACAGAAGCCTCTATGAATAGATAATTGTATGCCTATTTTGACTTTTCCCCAAGGGCTAGGCCATGACTATTTTAAAAAACTAGAATCTGGAGAATTATAGTTATTAACCAAAACAAGAACTGCAATAGTACTTTCACTTAATACAGATACACAAAGAAAAAAAAAAGAAATAAAATTAATCCATTAGATTAACAAAAGTACCTCCAAAACTATAAACATCTGCAAAATATCTACTATGCTGCATATAAATATCCAGGTGATACATAAAACCTAAAGCATACAAATTAGGGGAAAAAAGTCCTCACCCCCACCTCCCCCAGCAAGTCAATGAGCAAATAGCTTCCCCCTACCCCCCACCCCAAAAGTTTCTCTCATTCCAGAATGCAAAAGGGTTTTTTCTCTCCTACCTTGTAAAACAGAAGAAGTATCATGTGTGGACTGCCCTGAAGTAAGCTGAGCAAGCTGTTCCTTCAGTTTTTTCACCTCAGCTTGTAGCTGGCTCACATTTCCTTGTGTGTCTTCATTTATAATAGCCTTTTGTCAAAATTGTAACAAGAGGGTATCAGGAGGAATAAAATGCAATCTTAAGAATTGTAACATTAAAAAAAACCTCAAATTAATCAGAAAGCAGTAGGTAACTATCAGCAAGACTTTCTTTAAAAACAACAGGAGTTCACCTTAAATTTTATTCTACTTCATTAGCTTCTGAAAATTAAAAATTATGATCTCTTGGAAGAATTATGCTTAACAAGAATTTATCCCTGAAAAGTTCAGGTGAAGAAAATTACACACGCGCACACACACAGGCCGTGTGAAGCTTCAGTCCCCAATTTGATTTGACAGAGATTCAGCCCAATTCAGTGGGCAAATCTCCAAACCGAATCAAGAGACTCTGTACTCTCTCTGAATCTAATCCGAACCCTCCAAATCGATTCGGACATAGACACAGCTTTAAACCTTTTTTCTATGTACCTCAAGGTACCAGGTGGCTCATGAATACTAAGATGCTGGGGCAGATGGAGCATCCACCAGGATCATGGGGCACTCCCCAGTGAGCTTGGCAGCAGATCTGGAAGCAGACCAGAAGCACTTCCAGTCCACTTCTGGGTCCACTGGGGAGCACGTAGAGGGCCCCTCCCACACCCCCCTGGCTCGGTGACTGGTGCCTCCTGGGGTCCCCCTGGAGCCAATTGCCGAGCCAGGGCATATGGGGGGTGGTACTTCTGGTCTATTTCCAAGTTTATACCAAGTACACACACACACACACACACACACCATTCTGCATTTGAGTTAATAGTACAGCAAAGATATTGAATAAAACACTAAATTAGCATACAAAAATACAAGCAAGTTACAAAACTATTTTTTACCATTTAAAAAAAAAAATCATTCTTTTTACCTTGTTTTTAATCAACTTTGCTCTCTGAGCAAAATTAAGGGTGGACAAAGTTTCACCAAAACACCTGGATCCAGGGTGAACATTTGCAATTATGCATGTTTTTGCGTTACCTCCAAGAGAATCCTGTTTGAAAATATGAAAATAGGCTATATTTGCAGATTTGTGGTTAAACTCAGAAATTTACTTCCTTCCACATGTAATCCCGTATGTAATTTTAAACAAACCTACAGAATAGATTTATCTAATGAATTCCTGTATTTAAAACATTTTATTGCGAAGCTGATCAGGAAAGGATACAACCCTAAAAGTTTGGTTTAAAGCAACTTCAAGCCTGTACTGCAAAGGGATTCAAAACTAAGTAACACTTCAGGAACTGTTAGAAACGAACCATATCCTATTACGAGCAAACCTAGAAGAGATGTACAGAGGTGGTTAGCAGTGTCAGTCTGAAGACTGGCATAAGGCAGGTTAGGGTAGTACCATATGGCATGAAGAAATCTTGCATTTGCCCTGACAGAGACCGTTTTCTCCTGGGGCAAAGTGAAATCATCTATTTCTGCTGTCCCAACGCAAACCTTGCAAAACCATTTGAGATGGGCAGCAACCATTTCTTTCAGGAAAGAACGTCTGTATGGTTGCCTCAGAACAGCATCCCAAGACAAAAAGCCCAGTAGGTTCTTCAAGCATCCCACAATGTGCTGCTTTTACCCCAAGAGGCTGAGACTGAAGTCGGGTGACGGCTTTAGTCCCGATGGCAAAACTATATTGCCTGGAGATGACTGGACACAGGTGGTCTCACACACACCTATATATTGCGAATAGCCATTCCGTACTCACAATTTGCATGAGATCAGCATTGGAACCAAGTCCATCTGAACAACTTTGGACATATCTATCGACCAAGGACATCCATCTTGTTTATCACTTGATCAAATCGATCCACTTAAATTAGCTCTCTTATCACTGTGTCACTGCCTTCTATATATAAAGTCTTTTCTGCCATTCCAGTCACAGCATTTAACCAAGAAGTTTACTCACAGGGAAATTGCATTAATTTAGTGTTGGAGTAATGCATCCCATGGTCCAATTATTGATCTCAACTGAGGACACCACAATTATGCAAGAGGTAAGGATTTTTGGGGGCAATATCTTTTATTTGTCCCAGCCATGCAGCTGGTTCAAGTTAGATAAGTTTATGAATTCAATTTATTCTTCATCAGGCCAGAGGAGGGAAGCAAGCACAGCGATTGCTAAGAACAGTGGGTAGAGTTGTGAATCTGAAGGGAGGAGAAATTCCCAGAGGTAGCAAACAAACAATTAGCAGAAGCTTAATTACTGGGAGATCAACTGTAACATGCAAGAAGAATTTCAGGAATCAGGTAGATTACTGTGCATCATAGTGGCATAAAATTGCTTAACAATTATTGTGTTTCCTTTCCAGAAGAAACTGTATGAACACTTGTACACTTTTAGTTTCTACTGGGAGTGGCGATTCTCCTGGTGGAAAAGTAACACCACCTGTACATGGCCAGTGTTTGTTTCTTCTTCAAAACAAATCTAGAAAAGGAAATGATGTTGTAGCCATGATGGACCTTGCCTGAGCAAAGGAAGAACTTGGGTAAGATTGTGTTTTGCAGTTCCTTCAAAATATTCCAAAACTTGTGCTGAGAGCAAATTTTGAAGTCCTACTGCATGTAAGAAATCAGTTCTTTCAAGAAGCATTATTGAGAGCAAACCAATCCAAAAAAAAAAATCAATGTTTTCTTTTCTAACACTATTATATAAAGAACTAAGTGTCATACATTACCCGTAGTAGAAAAGTGAGTCTGGAATCCCTGTAACAAATGTGTCTCTGTTTTCCATTACCCACATCAACAAGTGCCGTAATCACTTGGCCTAGGCAGCTTAATGATCGGTTTATATTACCTGCTTCCTAAAGCATAAAAGACAATGAATGAGGGGAAACACAAACAAAGCTTTCTTAATTAAGACAGGTTTCAGCTTTAATAGAAAAGGAAAAAGAGAGCACGAACCTTTAATCTCACTCCTTCTGCATGGGTGTCTTTTTGTCTCTCGGATCCTGCCAAGTCTACCAAATTAAGCTGCGAGGATCGGATATTAACAATTTCATTGTTTTTCTCCATTGATTCTACTGTGATAGTGAAAACAGCATGTGACCTTGAGGACTCTCTGTTCATGGAGGTAGATGCTACACGACGATTTCTCCAGCCCATAGTCAACACCTAGGCAAGAAAAAAAGGCACAAAATCATACCAACTGGCTTATTTCAAATTAACACCACTCCCCTCCCCCCCAATTCAACATATGAAATTTAGTATCCAATCTGAAGACACTCAAATAGTCAATAAAAGAGGCCGTGTTGCTAAAATAAGTAAAGCAGGCATAACCAACCTGTGGCACATGTGCTACAAGCAGCCTGTTGGGATGGCATGCAGCAGATCAGGAAGGGGGTAGAAAAAAGGAGCACACTGGGTGGGGGGCGGGAAATGGGATTGGAGGGTAACCCAGGGAAGAGGCAGGACTTAATTTGAGGCACACCTACCAAAAAGGTTGGCCCCCACTGAAGCAAAGCAGCTGTAAAACTGACTTTTATCAGTGTATATCTTTATACAAAATTAATATGGTCATAAATCCTAAATGACACTATCCAGATATTTCTGATGTAGATGCAATCCAACTTGCTGGCTTAAAAAAAAAAAAAAGATTGAACATTTGCTCTCCTCCCTTTATTCCTGCCAACACAGTTCCAAGTTTTACAATCTTTATAGTTTAAAATTGCAACTGCTACATTTTAAAACTCATTAACATGTTTTTCAAGTACAGGCATACCTCGGAGCTATTGCGGGTTCGGTTCCAGACCACTGCAATAAAGCGAATATCGCAATAAAGCGAGTCACAGAATTTTTTGGTTTCCCAGTGCACGTAAAAGTTATGTTTACACTATACTGTAGTCTATTAAGTGTACAATAGCATTATGTCTAAAAAACAATGTACATACCTTAATTAAAAAATACTTTATTGCTAAAAAATGCTAACCATCATCTGAGCCTTCAGCGAGTCATAATCTTTTTGCTGG
>NW_017728886.1:78644798-78669286 GCF_001723895.1 Crocodylus porosus
CCCCCACTCTGAGAGCTGCCATGCCCGCATCCCATCCCACCTCACCCTACCCCCTGCCCCAAGTAATGCACCCCCCCATCCCAGCTGGGCACCTTGTCCAGACCCCAGCCCAATCCCTCCCTCTCCACCCCCCAACCCCAACAGACTTGTCAACTGCCTGTTTAGTCTATGGCTGAATTTTCAAAGCAGCGCCAAATCTTTTGGATGCGATTTGGTCGAATCAAATCACTGGCGTCTGAATCCAAAGTGAATACTTGCCACTTTGCACAGGTCTAATACAGATATTAATGTGATACAAGTAAAACCTTTATGAAGGATACAAATGATAGAATTCTAGCCCTTATAGTAAATATTACTCAGTTTTTGAACACACAGCATTAGGTACATGCAGTGCATGGTAGTGGGACTTAAGAACCTAGTGCTGAACCACTGACTTTCACTGAAAGTACCAACAGAAAATTACCATCAATGCATTTTATCCACCCAAACCTCTTAACTTTGACAATCTCTAAGAAGTGCAGGGTAGGTATGGAACATACCCGCTTTCAAGAGAAAACAAATGAGAAATATTTCTTTGCATGAAGATATTTATAGTTCCACAAAGCAAGGATAAAAAAGTTTTATTTCAGTGCCTCATTCTTGCTTCAGCTAATATTGCCATATGAACAATATCATACAAAGCCTAAACCAGTAGTTCTCAACCTTTTTAGACTCAAGGCATCCATTGTTAGGACTTGTCATGTAGTAATTTTGGGTGGCTCTTAGAGCTCTTAACACCTGGATTGTCCACACATTAACACATGAAACAAATTTAGGGGTGTAGGTTGTAGCCGTGTTGGTCTAAGGACATAGGCAGACAAGGTTTTGGGGGGGTAAATCTGATATCTTTTATTAGACCAATTAAATAGTTGGAAATTATTTTCTTAGCAAGCTTTTGGGTTTAAAAAACCCTTCGCCAGGCTAAGGAAGCATCTGCAGTTGGTGTGTGCTCCACTATCCAAAGAAACTGACTTTAAGCACTTATTATGTAGCTCAAAGTTACACCACCCTAGGGCAGGATTTCTCTCTGATCTGTGCTACCCAGCTTGCCACTCTAGGCTACATCTTAGCGTAAACACCCACTCCACCCCTTCTGCTGGCTCAGATTGGGCCTCACTGCTCCCCCGACCCAGCATCCGAAATCCTTGTTTGCTGCCCTCCCCTTCCTCTCCCCCTGCTTATTTGTGGCTGCCTGTACTACTTGTCCCAGGGGAACAGACAGGGAAGGTTTAACCTGTCAGCAGCATCTGGGCAGGCAGGTTAACCCTTCCCTGCCTGCTCCCCTGGGTCAGATAGCACAGCCAGGTATTAAATGGGGACCCAGAAGGGAAGTGGGGGGAGATTCTTGTTTTTCAGTGCTCCAGGGCCCTCCTGGAGTGAGACAGTGCCAAATTTAAGCTAGCACTAATACCAATCAACATGTGTGAGACTCACAGTGCAAGGTGTAACATGGCCCACTCAAGGAACGCTTGGAAAATACCAGAGCTAGGCTTTGACTTATTTCTTGAGTGCAGAAAAACAGAGCAATTCAGTTATTGCAAAGAACCCCAAAATACCACAACAGGTCAGAATGTTCTCGACATAATGGATTCCTACTTGAAATCTCAGTTTATACTGTGAATTATATGTAGGTGTTTGCATTTCTAGTTCACAGCACCCTGGTTGAGAATTACTAGCCTAGAGGCTTCAGAAAAAGTACTCAATAAAGACTACCTGATATGCTTCTGCAGCCGATGTTAGCACCTGCTCTACAGCACCAACAACAAAGACTCCCTTCTTGATATGTTCCCTGAGAAAGAGTCCAGCTGAAGCAGAATCCAGCAAGTCAAATATCTGTTCGTTGTAGATTTCAATAAAGGAGCACTTGCAGAGAAAACTCTTTCCAGTGCCAGCCTGCAAAACAAGGAAATTTCCAGAATTGATATACCACTGTTATTAAAAAAAACCAAAATAAGTCTCTAACAACGTACAACCATTTATTTTACAAAGAAATGGTTATTGAGGATACATATTATATAACATCACTTATTATTCCAAAGGCCAACTTTTACCCTGAAAGCTAAATAAATGCATCTATGCAGAAATGTTCAGGCACTTGTATCCATCAACTGACAAAGCACTAAACAACAAATACTCCTTTACTAGGAAAGAAGATGTAAAGCTAAATGTCATGCATATCATTTTTACTTAGCCAAAGGTAAACAATTCAACTACTTAAGGTCAAAAAGAAATGTCTTTGTTTACCAAGATAAAAATAAAGTTTTACCTTTTCCTTTTCACGTTCAATCAGAAAAAATAAATATTCAAAACTCCGAGGAATTACACCTCTCAGATTATGAGTGAAATTATCAGAATCAGATGGACCTAAAAAGAGGTTTGATAAGTGATATTTAGAGGTTTAATTAGGAATTATTATTCAACAACAGCAGCTGGCTCTCTCATATATATTATGCAATATTGTGACTACAAGTTTATCACCAGTAATTTATAGCAAAACAGAAGAGGAAGAAATTGAGCCATTTCTCCTATAAAGACTTGGTTTTCTTGCATCATCTTAGATTTTATAAGATTTTAGATTTTATAAGATTAACACTGAAGTAAAATAAGTCCTGTGAAAAGCTCATCCATTTACAGTTCAAGATACTCAAAGTTTGTTTACCCATAAAAGAGATACAAGTATGCAGTCTGGGAAAATAGTCTTCCAAAAATTCTATATATTTTAATAAGAGAAGAAAGATACTTAGCTAGACTATCTCACTGGAAATTGAATTGTGTTGGGGGAAGGCAGGCAAAGGAAGGGGAAAGAGAGAAAAAGAAATCCAAGAAATACTTTCAGAATATTTAAAGGCACTTGGATACAAATATTTGATTTACTAAGTTTACTTCAGCTAAGAATAAAAAAAATAGGTCTTTCTTCAATTGGAAAAGATGCCAAGTTAGTAACTACTCCTCATTCTCTTGAAAGACTGAGATAAATTACTCCAAGTGCTATAAAAAATGCTAAAGCAATAAAAGGTACCCGAAGAAAAATGAAAACCCCACATCATAGATCATTTACAAGGCATGAAGAACATAGTATTAAAACTAAACCACATTACAGAACAAAAATATTAAAAAAAAAAATCCCTGTTCATAATAAATTATTATGCGCTTACCCATCATAGTAAATGTTTTCCCTGAACCAGTCTGACCACTGAAGTAAAGAAAACAAGTAAACAAAACTTTATTTTAGCAATGACATCACACATTAAACCTCATCTTCCAGGTCAGCCAATATGCTATCAAGCATGCAAAAAGCCACACTCTATAGCAGTGGTTTCCAACCTTTTTTTCCCCGTGCACCACACTGCTGGGAGCAGAGTGCGGCGCTGGTGGCCCAGGGGCGGGGAAACTCCTGGCACGCAATGCAGCTCGTCTTTCCTGTGCGGTGCCGGCAGCATTGCCCTTGCGACCCTTATTTGGGTCATGACCCGGGATTGGGAATTGCTACTCTATAACAACAATCTATATCTCAACACAAGTCAATTAGTATTCATTTACATGTAATTTTTAGAAACATAGGACTGTGAAACTAAAAGTTTATTTAATATGAAATAAATTTAAATGACTTACTAAGCAAAGATGGTCCCATTATAACCATTCATACAAGATTCAACAATGGTTTTGGCCACACTTGAAAACACTGACTCCTGATAAAAGAAAATACATGACATCTGGCATCAAGATTTCATAAACATTAAGCAGCAAGATCTCTTTCTCAGTATTGTCCATAGCTTAAGGAAATTTGTTGTAATAACACAACAGGAAGAGCTTTACGTATTTACATGTTGATCGTGACAATCATTTAATGCATCATTTCTGGTGCTCTTTCTTGCTGTCATCAAAACAAATGCACCAACACAACCCAGTTCCTTATTAACATGGGACCTAAAAAAATAAGTTTTATTTTTATTTTCTTATAAGTAGTGAATCAATTGCTTTGTGTTTGTGCTGGATAAAGTTTTTCTACTACCACCATCTATTGTTGTGTATTCCTCTATTAGGACTAGGGGTCTACACAACCTGAGGCAGCTGCCAATTTCATGGGGAGATCGCGGAGCCGGCCACCATTTTTGCCAGCTGATAACGGCACTCCTAGCCCCCATAACTCTGACCGGTCAAAGGCCCCTGGTAGCCCCACCCCTTGCCACTGACTGGCTGTGATGCCTGTCCACCATGCAGCTTCACCCCTCACCACCAATTGGTTGAGAGGGGCAGGGTGACAAGCAGCTTTCTTGGCCAATCAGTGGTGAAGCGTGGGGGCAGCAGCAATCTTACGTTTTCCTTCATACTGGCAGCCTCTCTCCCTTTTCCCCCCCAGTGGGCTGCACAGCCAGGCCACAGAGCTATGAGGACTCCTGGATTCCTCTAGGGAGACAATATTTTGCTTTCAGCATGTTTTGCTTTTTTGCAGATTTTGCAGGCATTGCCCAGTTTTTCAGGAATTCCAGATTTTGCAATTTCTACAAAGTAGCAATTCCAGTAGGTTCCTACTTATGATTGTAACAATGCTCTAATTTGTCTAAATAAAATGCTTTTTTAGGAGCAGTATATATTATACGACAGAGGTGACCAACCTGTGGCACACGTGCCCCAAATGGCATAGGCAGCCTCTGTGCATGATACAAGGCAGGTAGGGAAGGGAGCAGGAAACATAGCAACACAAGACAGGGAGCAGATAGCAAAGCAACAGATTGGGTAGGGGAAGGGCAAAGTAGCATTCAGTGAGGGCTTGGTGCTTACTTTGTGGCACACCAGCCAAAAGGGATGGCCCCCACCGTTAAAGAATAATATGCTTTCCATCATTAAAGCAAAGTTTCCCAGTTACAACATAGAATTTTGCATGCAAATGTATGGCGTAACATGGTCCACAGCAAATAAAATCCTTCTCATAGAATGGATGCTCGGAAGACAAAGTTACCTTTTGTTAGGGTTGTAAAATTTAATTTCTTGTGCCCTTTACAAATAGTTTGATAACTGCCTTCTCCCCCTCCCAAACACACATTACGAATTCCACAGCTAGCCTGCATCCCAGGGATATAGCAAATATTCCAACTTATTTTTAAATGTCACCAAATTGTTTACTTCGCTAGTCACGAACCTACAATGCTTGAGGGATTCACAGCACGTCATATGCATGTTCTTGAGTTTGTTTTACTGATATGGCAAGTGTACGGGTAGCTCAAGCTATGCTTATATGAATTAGTGGCATCCGATATAAATGTATTTTGTATAATAGGGTCAGGATTGCATAATGAATTTTACACCTGGAAGACGCTTGGAGCCTCAGTGGCTAAAAAGAGGTAATCCTTCACAATCAGCCTGTACCCGGGTATGTTAAATAACCACACCCTTCAAGCAGATGATGAAGTTCTGTTTTAAAAAAGGGGCCATAAGAATAACAGGCCATTGAGCAAAGCACTTTTGTCACAATAGGGAAACTGAGTAAGAGAGTATCTGTAGGTACTGGATTAGTAATCTTGGTGTCTAAAAGGATAGGTTAATATCTTGATCTTAATTAGAACAGGAAAGACTTCTACTCTAGTAAACAAATACACACTGCGGAGGGGGGGGGGTGAGGCCCACAGGATATGCATAATGTAGGCTCCCCAAAAATCCATGTAAATGGCCAGATAAGAAACCATACCTAAGCTTTATCTTGAAAACAAGTTTTACTCTTTAGCTTTCCCATGCATAGGGGAGATCTTCAGGCCCTCACCAGGGAGGCTAAGTATCCTGGCCGACAGTAGATTTAGCAGGAGACCCTGATAGAAAGTTCAGAGGCAGGGGCTGACTTCTAACCTGTTGAGCTGAGGAAAAGCTGCCTTCTTGGGTTTAAGATTCAGAATAAAATCAGAATAGTTTTACTTTTTCTTTTGCTTGTTTATTCTTATTTACTTCCTGTAGCTCAGCATATGGTTACTGATTTCTTATGTTTGCTCTTGTTTTCATAATTTTTTTTTTTGTTATAACTTATTTATTGTCAGGATAAGTGCGATTCCAGAGCATTCAACCATACAAGCAGTCCTCTTCTGTGGAATGGGAGATCCAACTTTTCTGAGTGTATGACCAGATAAGGGTGCAATTCTTCTACCTGCCAAATCCCCTATGCTAAGAGCTTGCAAGGCCTAGGTGAGATGGACAAAGCTGAGGCACCATTGATTGCAGGGTGACTTCTGGCACTTCTTAGTCTGTCCTCAGTAGTCAAGCAACAGATGCCAGAGAGGGATTTGGGAGTGAGGGGCACCCATGTAGGTATAAGAACACCCTGGGACCCCCTCTCAAATGCACGCCTGGCTGTATGAGGGTTCAGGGCATCACAGCTACTACCAAATGAAATTGAGTCACATGTTACAAGGCAAAGGTTTCTAGGACAAGCAGAAAATGAAAGTGCAATGGGACTGCTGTCCATCAAATGTTCAGAATTTCAAAAAAGTAGCTACTTGGGAATTGGCTGAACATCATATGAAGAAAAAAAAATTAAACAAACCCTGTCTTCCTATACTAGATATTTTATAATGGTACTGCTTAAAGCAAATGATTGAGGTAGTATTCTAAAATCATACAATCAGTATATCTGTTTAAAGAGCAAGTACACCAGAAGCTGACCTAACTACTCAAAAAGAACACCATCTCATATTAATCTACATAATTTTTTTTTAAATGAGTTAGACTGCTAGCTATTTTTATACAGCTAAGTTAGCAGCAAGGTTTAATTTCTATCTAAGGTAGTGGTTCTTAACCTTTTTTAGATTCGAGGCATCCCTTGATAGACTCAACATACTCCTCAAAAAATGCCAGCTCTTGGGGTTCACTTGTGTTTTAATTACAGAAAAAAACAACAGAGCAATTCACAACAGGTTAGAATGTTTTTGACACTATGGGAACCTATTTGAAATCCCTTAATTAATCTTGTAAATCATGTTTGCACACCTAACAATGGGTAACATTGTCTGGCACTTCACAGTACACTTAAAAGGATCTCAAAACATTCCAAGGAAACATGCCACTCTGGTTGAGAATCACTGGTCTATGGTATTACTATAATGTCTACAAATGCAAACTGAAATTCTAAAAAAACTTTGATAAAAAGAAATTTTTAAAAGCACTGGAGAGAAAAAATGAAAACAGAACTTGCTCAGTGGTAGTTAAAACCTACTGTAGCATTACCAGTAAGTATGAAAACAGGGATTCATATCTTATTAAATATTTTTTATAGCCATTGCAACCATTTTTTCACTTTATCAGAGATTGTCAACCCCCTTTCAAAGCTGTTACCTGGGTTGTGTCTATATTTGCAACATGGTCAAAAGTGAAGATCTTGGGTTCAGGCTTCGAATGCAGACGGATAGTATTTGATGAAAGAACTGATAAGCACAATCCTTGATCCCCATCAGCTACTGCAGGTCCTTCTGAAGGAGGACGTACTCTCACATAAACCTTGATGGCATCACCTTCAGCACTAAATGAAGCAATGTTCATATATAAAGTATTTATCAAACCATTGAAAGACAGATTTCTAAAATCATGAGATTATAGTAGTCAAATTAAGGAAGGCTTATCTGAAATTATACTAAAATCTAATCTGTAAATTTAAATTCTATAAATCTACAACTTTAAGGTATGTTGAAAATTGCAAAATGAAGGAAAAAAATTGTTTCATATAACCTGAAATTAAACACCATTGGCTGTCACCAAGGCCAGATTTAAAAAAAGGCATTGAACATCTCCAGGGTTATAACAGTTAAAGTTATATACTTTGTGAAGAAGCATTAAGCCTCATCTTACTGGGCTCAAGCTTATCTGTTACTAGTAAAAAGGAAGCAGCTGTGGGAAAGTGGCATGTTATGCCATACTTGCATAATGAAAAGTTACTTAAAAACTGTCCTTTGAAGCATTTGACGTTGGTCACCATAGGAAACAAGACACTGGAGTACAGAGATCATGGTTGTGATCCAGTACCTATAATTCAACCCACTTAATTAAACGGAAGGATATACTAGTTAAAATTAGTCCAAAGACAGTTCTACACATGAGCATTTCTTGGCCCACATTAAGATGGTTTTCCCAAAAGCTCAGTGTATGGCAATATAAAAAACAGGCTACCAGGTATTCTGCAGTCACCTAAGATGACAGCCTCAAAGTTGGGTATATACAGAAATTTACAGGCAAGCAGTTTTACAAAAGAATCCACAAGATCATTCATTCTGGCCCCCACCCATGACAACCACTAAATTCACAACTATAAAACCCTAAAACATGCCATTAGAAAATGGCAGAAAATACAAGAGCACAGGTCAATATCCTACCACTGTAGCAGCAGTTCATGAGAAGACACAAATTTCTATTCCACCACAACATTTAGAAACTCTAAACCCTCAGAATCACTGTGCCATACAGAATGCAATTTAAAATGCATCATAAAACAAATAGCAAATAGATCTTTACCTAAGTGAATTTGACAGAGGTAATGCTGGATTGCGCACATCTCCTGTAAAATAAAAGGGGAACAATGTTCATCAAACTTCAAAAGAAAACCATTTGTAGCTATCAGTAAAGGATTAGGAGAAAATATTCCAAATTATATTGGGAGAGAGAAAAAAGAAAGACATTTGCATACCCACAAAACCATTTAAACATGTTTTACATTGTAACCGGCAATAATACAAAGCTGCAAAAAATTTTCATCTGCCATATTCCTTTGCTAGATATCTGGTTTAGTGCTACTGGCATATCTAGTGGAAGCACTAATCTTTCAAGGCAAACATTTGCATATGTTTAACTTTATGCACAGTGCAACCCTATTGAATTCAGTGGGCTGCTCAAGTACATTAAGTTATGTGCATGTTTGCATCAGGCCACAGATTTTTAGCTATGGTTACAGATTCCCATACAATGGGAGTTTTAAAAAGTTTTAAAGCATGACAGGTAGATATTGCAGAACATTAAGTTTTGACGCATAGTAGCCAAAAGAAATTTCATTGCATAACAGCTAAGCAGCTGAAATACTTTTACATGATCACTGTAAAAAAATAAACTAAGATGAACTCTGTGAAATATCCAAACTTCTACCATCTTTGCTCTCACCATCAGCATAAAGAAAATAATTGTACAGGTAGTTCCACAAGATCCATCAATCCTCCTTAATGAGAACCAGCTAGCAGTAGCCCAAAAGTTCAGCTACCTAGGTTTTACAGTGACTACTAACCTTGCACTGGATGAAGAACTCAGTGTTCATATCAGAAAAACTGCCACCACCTTCAAAAAACTAAAAGAGCATGAAATAACTCAAAATTTACTATCAAGACCAAAACGCTAGCTACAAAGACACATACAGTGAGATATGAAGTACAGGTGCACTGATACATCAGTCCAATATTGAATTGAAACCAAGATAGGGAAAATTGACAGCATCAAAAATTGGCTTTTTTTGCCTGATGTGGCCAATAAATGCTCTGTGCAGGTGTACAGCCACAGCACACGTGTGGCCAGGAGCACAGCCCGGTGGTTCAGAGGCCAGCATAGGGCTGGCACAGTGTGGAGGATCAGATTGAGGCCCCCCGCAGTGAAGGAGTGGGGCAGGAGCAGGTGTTGCTGAGCCAGGGAGAGGTTGAGGATGGAGCCATGAGCAGCTCATCTGGAGGGGGGGGCCTGCCACTACACATGGTGCCCCTGGAGCTGTGTGAGAGGTTGTACTGGGGCTTTAGCCTCCCCCCTCCCCCTGAGCACAGCCTGGCCCAGTCCCCTTGCCGGGAAGTGCCCAGCACAGGCCCCGGCTGCAGCCCACCCTTGCCTCGTGCACAGATCTGGGAGCACATGTCCCCCATGCCCTCCTAGGCTACATGCAGAGACAGGAACTGTTATCGTTCCCCCACCCCACCCCGAAAAGCTGCTTGTAGTTCCATCCCATGCCCTGCCCCAGCTGAGCAACACCTGCCCCAGCCCCACTCCCTCCCTTGCTGTGGGGGCCTTGATCTTCACCCCACCACGCCCCTTCCCCTACACCAGACTTAACCAGCCCAATGCATGTCTCCAGGCTGCCCAGCTGTATATCGGAATCAGATTGGTTTGGCCAATATGGCTTCTTAAAAATCAGCCATCGGTACCGGCCCCAAAAAAATCTCTATCAGTGCACCCCTAATATGAAGTCATTTGTAATCGATCCTGACCAACAGGAAACCTTGGCAGGTGATCACAACAAGTGGCATCATCTCCACTAGGGCATCTGAGTTCAAGCTGCTGGAGTCAATTTCTGTCGCGAAGAGAAAAGAGCCTATAGGAAGCAAGCAGCTCCTGAACCACCCAACCATAACATATGCATTT
The DNA here is from genome assembly GCF_001723895.1 of Crocodylus porosus. Taxonomy (NCBI): domain Eukaryota; kingdom Metazoa; phylum Chordata; order Crocodylia; family Crocodylidae; genus Crocodylus; species Crocodylus porosus. The sequence continues at coordinate 78,655,200 of NW_017728886.1, forward strand.
GTATCCACTGCCACAGACCATACTGATCTCTGATTAAACTATGATCACATGAGATATTGGCAGACCATCTACATCATGGGATGCAATATCCACTGTCTCCTGTAGATGAAAGGATGCCAAAGCAAGCTACCATCTATATAACCAGGTTAAATGCATCATAACAAATATCTGTAAGGCCCCCCTAGCACATAGTGGCTTAAGTCTGTACTTTGGCTTCAACAGCAGGACTTCCTAACAGCGTGAGGGAGAGGCTCAAGACTGAAACTTATCACCTCTACTACATCAACCTGCTTCTCAATGAAAGAGTCCCAGACACACTGCGCTGGATATCTCTCGATTTACTTGAGGACACTGAAGCAGCATACTATGCTATGAACTTACAAAAAAAGCCAATGCAACTTTCAAACGTGGTGCATCAAAACTGCAAAATTACACAGTGAAAAATGCAATAGTGAGATGGTGAAAACACAAGAATGAAAAATGCAGTCAGGAAAATCAATCATGGCTTGTGGACAGAGGTGATATCTTTTATTAGACCAACAAGATTTTTACCAAAAAAAAATCCTTAATTGCAAGCTTTTGGGCACAAACACCCTTCATCAGGCATCAGAGAAAAGACTGTCAGGGAAATCAGAAATGTGTATATAATGAATGCATGTAATTGATAGAAAGTGAGTTACTATTTATTAATTATAAGCATGTGTGTATACACATAACTGATAGTTTGAAAACGTATATGCACACATATGTGCAACTGATAGCGCTAGGAAAATTATTAGGGAACATGAATGTGTAACTGATCGTTAATTAAGATGTGTGTGATGAACTAGAAAATTAGTTTTCTCTCTCTCTGGCTTACACCTATACACCCACCCTATATCTACATATATACATGCAGACGTACATGCATAGGCACGTATATAGGTGTAACCCATCTGGATCAGATGGGATGGACGGTACATCCCGCTCGCCGGCTCCCGACGCCCAAACAAGTAGAAACCCACTCGAAGTGAATGAGGGGGTCAGTCGCTAATGGGACGGCGAACTAGCCCGAACCTTCCTTTCCTGCGCAGCAGATGCGGGGGGAGGAGGGGCGGGAGCCTGGGCAGACCGCGACGCAGCTGCTTCCCGCCACCGCCCCGCTCTCACCTTCTCCCTTTGCTGGAGCCGCCCCCCCAGGAAGTGACGGGATCCGCCAAGCCCCCACCCCGGGTCGCTGCCAAGGCGCGGGCAGCCCCCACTCCCCAGCCCGGCCCGCTCCGCTCCACCGTCACCTTTGGTCCCGGGCGCCATGGTGCTCGCGCCCGGCGCGATGCCGCCGCTCAAGATGGCGGCTGGTTCAAATTTGGCGCTAAGCACCAGGAAAAGCGGAAGTAACGTTCCGCCAGGAAGCGGCCTTTGTCACATGACGAGGGGCAGCCCACCCCAGCCACTGTCCGCCCTGCCCCTCTCCTGGCGGAAGTGCGTCGTCCATGCTGCGGCTCGCGGGCCGTTCCCTCGAGAGGCGGCGGCGGCCATGAGCAAGCGGGACCAGGTGTCCTACGTGCCGCCGGCCGAGCCTGCCTTCCTCAGCCGCTTCAAGAAGGAGGTCGGGTACCGCGAGGGGCCCACGGTTGACACCAAGGTAATGACCCGCCGCGAGGCCCGCGTGACGTCACCTCGACCTCCCCATCAAGGCGGTAACGTTGAGGCTCCGCCCCTGTGCGCGGGTGCACCGCCCTCCATGGCCACGCCCCCTTCTCCCTTAGTGTGAGGTGTCAGGTCCCCCCCAGGGGCGGCGGGAAGGGCCCAGCTGCCTCCGTCCAGCCCCCAGTACGATAAGTATTGTATTTGCACTTTATTTTCAACCCTGGTATAATGCATTATCGATAATAGTAAAAGTGTTCAAAATGCACCATAATTTTTGAGGCAGCTCATTGTTGCGGCCTATGAAGAACCCAAGTTGCTTTGAGAGAGTCTTAACCAACATCTGGGTTTGCTGTTGGTGTTTTTTTTGTGAGTAATTGCCTCAAAATAAAGAAACGCTTTAAGTTTAACCCAATTCTCACTCACTCGCTGTTTGCTGACGGTAATCAATATAAAGTAAATAAGACTTATTTGCATGCTTTTTTTTTCAGGGTATGATAGTTTTTCAGGAAATACGATCATTTCATATTTAAGACCTGGCAACACTGCCATCCAGGCTCCCTGCAGGGGTTGGCAGGCAGCAGGGAGAAGAGGCTGGTAGGGTGCTTTGAGGCCCCCCCCCCCCCGCCACACATTATATATATTATGCAATTCATGGGTCATTGCGTGATAAATGTAGAGTGGCTGCCCTTGCTAAGTCCTTGTTGCGCCCTATAAAGGTCCATAGGGATTTAAAAAGAGATAGCTGAACCCCCAAGGCCTGGAATAGACTCCCTCCAGAGGTGGTGGGAGCCTACTTATTATGGACTCTTTTAAGAAATGTTTGGGCGGTTATCTTTTTGGGTGATATGACCCCAGCTGACTTCCTGCCCCTGGGGCAGGGGGCTGGACTTGATGATCTTCCGGGGTCCCTTCCAGCCCTAATGTATATGAAGCTGGCCCCCAGGCTAGTGCTTGAAATGGCATAACAGCTTTCTAGATGGTTGCTGTCCAGTTTTAATGGTTTAATGTGGGACAGAGCCGTTATTGCCATGGCCCTTGCATAGAGGCCCGCAAAGGACAAAACTTCAGCCTCTCGCATAGGTTAAAGCAGCGCTTCCCAGGAGGTTGCCTTGTCCTTTCAAGAGTGCCATGGGGCATCACGCAAGACTAGCACTGTTAGGGGTGCAAGCATGATTTGCAAGAGAAACCTCGAGATTTCCCCCAGGAATCCATTTGTGTTTAAACCATCCCAATCTTGGGGAAGAGGGTGGGAGGGGAATCTTCCTAAGCTCTTTGTCACAGAAGAATGGCTCTGTTATGTTTCAGGAGCCAAAGAAAACCCAAGTGAAAACAAAGCCTTGGCATCTTCCAAGGGGTGCCTCGAACCTAAGAAGGTTGAGAACTGCTTGAGTGCTGCATCAGCTTACATCTGGCTGGAGTGGCCTCTAAGGTCCTGTCTAGCTGCTTGTGTTCTTAAGCACCGTATTAAAGGGTACAAGCCTGCGCTGGGATAACTGGAGAATCCTTGGTTCTTGGCTTGAGTTACCTTTGTAGTGTTCTTGTGATGGTGAACGTCTATCCTTTTCCTAATGTTTTTCTGAAGCTTTTCTAGTGTGTCTGAACCACAGATTTCTGATTGGACATCAGTCTATGTATAAATGTCAAATAAGTGGAATATATATCTTGTCTTAAGCAGCAGCAGTTCCAGTTGTGTTCATTTATACAAGCATCTGCTGCTTTCTAGCCACTAAAAAGATGGGCATCTGCTCTTCTAGTGTAAGATTTGACTATACATTTGTGCCATTTGAGTATTGCATGTTGGGAAGGCTTGACACTGTCCTTATGTCTTTCCATCTTGAGCTTGCTACAAAAGTTGAACCAGAGGCTAATCTTCCCAGTACTGTTTGCTTAGGAACTTTGGTTTGGCATGGTCATCAGAATTGCTTTTGTTTCTCTCATGTAGAGAGAGCAGCTTCCGGTCCCTGAGGAAGATGATGAGAGTGGTAGTGACAAAGAGGATGAGCGCCCACAAGTGGTAGTGCTGAAAAAAGGGGACCTGACTGAAGAAGAGGTACTGAAAATTAAAGAGCAGATCAAAGATGCTTCAAAGTTAGGTATGTACTTAAAACAAACACTGAATCTGAAGCTGCTTGCCCTTTTGTTTTGTGTGTGTGATATATATGTTTGTGTGTGAGCGTGACACACACACACCCACACACACACGGACAGGGAGACACTATATGTACGGAGAAAGAGATTTGAATGATGCATGTTTTATTTTCTACAATTTCCTGTGACCTGTCACTTACTGTTCAGAATTCTTTGTGTAAATAACTTATCCCAGAGGTTCCCAAGCTGAGCTCTGTGGCCCACAGAACAGTTCCATAGTCTCTAGAGACCCAGCTAATACAATCATGCTGGTTCTCATTTTTGTTTCCAGCTGTGAGGAATCAATAAGCTAAAATTACTGTGTTTGTGTGAAATTCATTTTGTTGTTCTCCGTGAATAATCTCTTCAGTATGTCTTTCAGTTTTCATCTTCTGTGTTCTGACGTATTTACATATGAGCATAGGAAAAACATTTCAAATACGAGACTAGGACCATTAGGTTCTAATTTTAAATCCCTGGTTGACTGCTTCTCTACTCTGCAGTGTTAAAGGATAGTTGATGAACATGCCAAGTTTTTGTTAGGCCCAACAGGGGCAATAAACTTATAGGAAACTGCCTAAAGAAGATGGGAAATGAAAGCAGTCAGTGATAGCAGTAACGGGCATAGCTGGTGTGGAGATAGGGGAGTAGGGAGAGAGTTAAAGGAATTTAGCTTGCTAGAATGTGGAAATGGCCAAGATAGATCTGATCACACAATTCTTTTCAGTCTTCACAACATTGAGTACAACTGATGGGGACTTCCCATTCTAACTACTTTAAATGTGAAGTTCTTGAGTCATATTTCATATGTGGTATTCAATATCTGGATATATGTGTTCCAACATGCGTAAATTTGAACTGGTAGCAAATAAGCATTCAAGTGGCTGGGAGCAATCGCACTACAGTTCTTTTTATAATAAAAACTCCATGAAATTTTAGTAGTGAGTTTGAAAGGAACATGAATCTTTTCAAAGTGCAGAAATTGACCCAGACTTTAAGATCAACTGTCCCACTTAATTTATGTCTAACATTAGTTTTTCTAAAAAGAAAGCTGAAACATTCTTTGATATTGACAACACTGCCTTCAACATAGCAAAAAATGCACGATATAAAGAAATTTAATTCAGCCTGAGCACACTTTTTCAGACAAATTTTAACTTCTATGTATGTAACAAGACACTGCCACTGATGAAATGGGGTAAAAGAAATGAACCAATAGTCACATTAGTACAAGCTGGTTGGCTGAAGGTGAGAAATGATACAGTAATGACCAGGGATGCTGGTTTCAGCTGTGTCAGTTTAAAAGCATGATAACTTCACAGCTAACAAGAAAGAAGCAAAATTCAACATCCTGCCTACAATCAGACACCATCAAGTAATGAGGCTGCTTCAACCTATTGTCTGTGCCTACTTTGCATACTCAAAGAGCAACCTTTTTAAAAATAGATTGTTTTACCCAGGGGGACTTTACCATCTTTTAACTCTCCTGTGTAAGATGAAGTTTCATTTCTACCTGGGAAAACTTTTGCAATCTTTGAATTCTCCTTTGCCTGAGGAAGGTTGTTTGGGTCCGAAAACTTGCAAAGAAAGAATTTTTTTGCTATTATTTAGTTGGTCTAATAAAAGATATTTTTTCTACCCCAAGAGTTTTGTCTGATAATGATGACCATGAACCTAGATGCAGTATTTTTTCTTGTGTTTAATACTACTCCCAGTTCTAAGTGTGTAAAGAAAACCACAAGGAATTCTACTCAACTTGTTGAAGAGTCCATCCAAGAATGCAAAGAAGAAAATGGCAAGGGGGAAGTCTTTGTAAATAGACAATAAATATTTGGTGCGATAAATGAAATGAGGAAATTTTATGCATGTGGTTATGTTGGACGTCTGAGATGTGACTATTCAGCCTGTTATTCAGATATTGTCAACAGGGAGCAAATTTCTGAAATGCATCATGCAATTCACAAAGTTCTCCGCAAGCATTAGTTACCTCATGGTGTATAAGCAGGTGTTTCATTTCAGATATTTAAGTTTGTTGTCCTGTTTTAAGTATTTGTGACTATACAAGATTCAGTGCACTAAACAATCCTCCTCTCGTCTCCCCAGCATCTGCAGAGGGTAGCAATGCAGCTTAGAAGTGCTATTATGTAAATACCTGTACAGCTTGTGTGTTAATCCCATTTAAAATCTGGGACAGTCAGGACCAGGCTTTTTTTTTTTTTTAAAGAGGCACAAACCCCAGGTTGTATTAATTAAAACTGTTAAGAGTTGCATCTATATGTGTCTGATAATGATGAATATTGAAACATTGGAGAGTTTGTGTCGGGTGTTTCAGTCAAACGTTGTCAAAAGAGGGCTACATAGAGAAGCACTGAAATAAAGAAGATTTCAGAGTGACTTAACAGAATACAGACCGACAATATTACTGTTTCAGTGGAAATGTCTTGATTTAATTAACATCAAAGAATGAAAACTGCTTAAGGACAAAACCAAAAAAAAAAAATCCAAAAAACCGAATATTTTTGGTGTTTAGCCACGTTGAATTTTCCAGGTGCCAAGTGTATAAGTGGAGCCCAAAACCAAAAAAGAGGTTAACATAGAACTGCAGGAATTAAATTTCTTTTTCTGCTGTTTTGGTTATCCAGACTTCTAGTACAAATTTGTGCTAGTGATGCAAGTTGTTCCTAGTACATTTCAGCAAAATATTGGAAAATTACAGAAATAAAAATCTGAGAGAGAAGAGAACAATGAATTTTTAAAACAGTAGCAGAATTCTGAATTTTTATTCCTGTCCAGCAATTCTGGAATCTTTTCTTCATACAGTGGGCACCTATACGTGTGCTCTGGGGGTGTGGAGAGGGTGTGTTTTAATTATAGCAGCTCTCAGGAGCTGCTCTAATTAACACACCCACAGCGTCTCATGTATTCAGCATCCTGTGTTTCAAAATAGTGGTGGGAGCAAGCTCGTTTGAACTTTAAAGTGCCCCTGCTACTTTTTTAAATGCAGGGATGCTGAATATACAAGATGCTGCAGGCATTTTAATCAAGTCCACTCTGACGCATTCTAATTGGAACATGTTAGAGCACATGTAAAACTGCCCATTAAGATTGGATTGGTCAGTATTTCACAATTGGTTAACTGCTTAAAATACAAGTAAGCATGATTTACTTCCAAAAGCCAGGTGAGAAAGATCAGTATGCTTACCTGTTTAATATTCTTAGAGGGTCCATCTCCCGAACTGCAGACTCTTCAATTTTCAGAGTGTTCACAGCTTTAGGCTTATTTAAATACACATTTCACATGCTTTATAACATTTTTTTCTTTCAGTTCTGTAAAGCCTGTATAGATTTTATTAGAAAAGTAGATTCTGTCTCAGGAAAATGTTAATATTTTAATTAGCCTGGAAAAGTGGTTGCATCTTTCACACTATATATCTTCTGTAGAACCAACTGCTCTGGTAGCCACAGAAATTGTAAATGATCATATTGCGAAGAGAAGTGTCCTGCAGTATTGTGTCTGGAAAGGGATGTGATCTATTAAAGTCCAGCTGGAAAAGTCCAAGAATAATTTATTTCCCTCAGTAAGGAGAATAACAATTTGTGTAGAATGAAAGTGCACTGGGGTCAGATTAAGGCAGTGGTTTTTCAACCTTTTTAGGCCCTTGGAAAATACTAGCTCTTAACTTTCACTGTTTTTTTTGACTGTGAAAAAATACCAGAGAATTTTTTCTGTTGCAAAAACCTCAGAAAGACCACAACAGGTCAGAATGTTTTTAACACTATAGATTCCTCTTAGAAATCTTTGGGTTTCTTGTACATCATGTGTAGCTGAACCGTGTTAATATTGTGCATCAGCCTTAATGGGATGATAAGTTTATCAACTGTTCATGGCACACTGGTTGAGAATCAGTGGTTTAAATAATCTCTTTCACACAGGATCATTAAAATTGAAGGATATATGGTATGCAAACTCTGCTGTACAGTTCTTCCCATGCTGCTCAGCCATCAACTTCAGTACCTCTGGTACACCACCCTGGTTTTTTGATATCCAGTGTTAAATCTCACAAATGACTGTTGCTGTGGCAAACTGTTTTTGGCGATATGCAGGCAGATGATAGTGGGGGCACAGAGTGACTAAACTTTGAGGACTGATAGTCTCTTATCTGTGTCTCTTTTTGTCCCATGCTGTGGGCCCTTTCTCTTTGCCTGCCAGTTGAGATATGAACAAGTACATCTTCTGCCTTTGCTGTGTTCGCTGATGGCTAGAATATATGTAGATATTTGTTTTTAGGAATTGGCTTATAGGTAAAGTAGATATTGTATTAGAACAATGGTCCAGGGCAACAGCAAGAGTTAATTTATTTTTAAAAGCATTTTGTCACACAGTTTCACAGCCTTCAGGGAAGACAGGGTGTCTGCATCCAACGGATATACATATCCTGAGAAATTGAAAACATCCTAATTTTATTTTCATAATAGAGATAGGCCTGGCTCCAGTGCCCACATGCAAAAGCCCTTTGACTTTCTGGTTTTGGGAGAACAGACCAAATTAGGAGGACACCTAATCCTATACAAATTAGGATGTATATATGTGATAGATTTATGAAAATAGGATTTTGGCTGATAGACAGAATGTGCGCAGTGTAATGACCACAGGGAGACCAATTAGTGATGCCCAAAGATGGAGAGTCATCAGAGAAGAAAGTATACAAAAGGAGGTGTTTTCAAAACAGTGAGTGGGCAGGTGGCATCAGCCCCCTGACCTCCAAGGTTGCTGACGTGGGACACTGAAGCAAAGAACCTCAAGGTGGTGTTTACTTACCAGCTGGAGAGACTACATGCCTTATGCATATTCTGGGCACTGGGGAATTTTGTGGAATGTATGTTGTAATAATCTTGCTTGCTTTGCCTGCATTGGTCTTATTTCCTATCACTGTATCAGTAAAATTTGCCTATTATCAACTGGAGGAGTTTTGGTCTAGCTGAAGGTTGTGCTCACCTGGAGCAAGGTATTGGGGCTGGGTTGTGAATCAAGTGGCAACATTCATGTGTGGTCACAGTGGGAGCTAACAAAGGTGGGGCTAGCATGCTCTGCTGCTGTGCCAAGGCCCATATAGGAAGGTTTTCATGGAAACATAGATGTATGTATTGGATTTCAGTTTCCTGCTCATCTTGATCCTTTGTTCATCTCTGCCCTACCAACCTCATTTTTAGTTAAAAGAGTTCTTTGTAACAGAAGTATTGGTCTGTTATTTTTCTGTACCCAAAAATGATGGATAACTAAGCTGGCATTTTCTGAGGGAACCCTTAAGTCTAAAAAGGTTGAGAACCGTTGTTCTGTACCATTTCATTGATCTGGCAAATATAGCTGTTTAATGTCCTGTTCTTACTTAACCACTTCCTGAGGGACAGTGGAATTTAGTAACTATATATTAGCTATAACATTAGCCTTTTGTAAATAGAGTCTTGGAGAGCTCTTTAGTTAGAATTTAAGCTTTTAAATGGAAAAAATCAATAGGAAAGTTTTATATTAATGGAGAACTTGATAGAAGCTTTTAAAAAAAGTTGCCATATTTACTAAAAAGCCTTTTTTTTCGTAGGGTCAGAAGGGACCTGAGCAGATCATCGAGTCTGACCCCCTGCCGTGGCAGGAAAGAGTACTGGGGTCAAACAACCCCAGCAAGATGTACATCTAGCCTCCTCTTAAAGACCCCCGGGGTAGGAGCCGGCACCACTTCTCTTGGAAGTTGGTTCCAGATCCTAGCCGCCCTGACCATGAAGTAGCGCCTCCTGATATCTAGCCTAAATTTTGCCTAAATTCTCTCTCACATATCTTTCTATAAAGAAGTACTGTTAGTTCAGAAGTAGTAAAATTGGCTTTATGAGAAATAGTTTCTGATTATGTGCAATTTTAATTGGTACAATATACTTTCTGCCAGCATTCATTATAATCTCTAAAATTGATTTTTGTGTCGCTTTTCTAGTGTATCTGGCCTGTGGGGCATTATGATATATATAGATGACCAAAACTTGGCAGTAAGTGCGCTTACTCACTGAACGTCCTTTAATATTATTCCAGACTTGTTCACTTTGCTTGGCAGAAGGGGTGACTGCAGCCTCATCTGTCTCGTTAGAGCATCAGAGCATCTTTGTTTTCCTAACAAACTTTTTAGCACATTAATGCCCATGCTGCTGTCAAGTTTGTATACAGCAAGTGGCTATATCAAAGCCATTTTATAACTTTGAGTTAAACATCAGTTTAAAGTAAAAATTCAGCATATCTAACTGCTGTCCTCCCCTTCAAAATATTATGGGTTGAATTAATTCCTTAAATGAGTGAGACTGGATACCATGCAAATGAAAATTTTCTTGTCAAGATATCCCATTATAGTTCAGTGGGGCAAGTACAGAGGAAGGAAAATAAAGCAGGAGATCTGTTCTCAGTCGGAGTGAGAAATCTCCGTAACAGGAATATATTAACTGTTGTAGTATGACTGATTCCAAGCCCCTTGGAGTCAAGGAAACAACTGAGAAATTCATCAGTCTGGTACAAAACTTCTCCATCCTTTTAACAACACAAGTTGCACATTTTTAAGGGTTTGAGCTTACTACAGTTGCCATGAGCCCCTGCCAATTTCTGTGAGTTGTGTTTGTGTTGCCGTGCAAATGACCTATGCAAGCAAACATTGTCTGACTGTATGCCCTGCTCCTAAACAAAAAAAAAAAAAAAAGACAATGAGCTAAATATAAAAAATACTTCTTTCCCCCACTCATTTTGTAAGGTATAAGTTTGCTGCAAGAAAGCCAAGTAAAATTTTCATGAAGTGTTAACTTCTGAATTGTTACTTCTTAAATGTGGAGTTTTTAGCTCAACTTTTGAATGCAGGCCTTTTAACATATGGAATTGGGATCCAGGCAAAAATAAAAACAAAACCCAACAACAAAAACTTCGGTGAAATTTGGTCCTTGTTTTGGCTAGTAATCCTAGCATTTTAGGTGATTTTTTGTTTTTTTGTTTTTTTTGTTTAGTTGAAGAAACTCTCTTTCCTGTTCGCACTTTTTCCAAATCACTTAAATAAGACCATAGCAGCCATGTATTCTCACCTGATTCATTCTCTGTCCAGTACTGCTGACACATTTGAATTGTCAGTACAGAGGTGGTCTGCATCCATGGGTGTAGAATTTCCTAAAAGGGGATATGGCATATTGTCCTTCAGACCATCGGGTGAATGGCAGTTAGGAGTGTTTGAAGTGCTGGCTGAAGACTCCAAGGAGCTGGGGAGGAATCAGGTATTTGTAGGACGGGGACTATGGTGCCATCACTGCCACTGCCTCCAGCTGACCGAGACATGGGGGGAGACCCAGAGTTCCTCTTCCTGCCCTGATCCAGCTGTGGTCTTCAAGGAACAGCTGCACAGAGTGCCAGGCTTAGCCAGGGACAGGAGTGGTGGGACACAAGTTCCTCTTTTCAGCCTCTGCTCCTTGGCCAGTACCCCTCACAGTTTCCTCTGCTGGATAGGAGCAGGCACTGGAAGGGGGAACCTGCACGTCATTGCTGCTGTCCCCGACCAAACCCATCACTCCATGCAGCTGCTCCCTGGAGCCCACAGCTGGAGTGGGGCAGGAGAGAGTGCTCACCTCCCTTCTGTCTTGGCTCCCTCACCCTTTCCCTTGTGTCAGCATCTGCTGGAGACAGCAGCGGTAACAGGGTGCATTCCTCCTTCCAGCATCTGTTCCTGGCCAGCAGGGATCACAATAGGAAGCAGCAAATACAGAAAAACGTGCCTTTTGCTGCCACTGCCCCCACAATACCTGTATGGCTGCAGCCTGTGAGTGAAGTGGGGCAGGAACTGCTCAGGGCCTTTCTCTGCAGCTGGGTCAGCTGGGGATGGCAGCAGCAGTGGAAGTAGGGAGTGCCCACACTGGTGCGCCCTTCCTGGATCCTCTCTTGGAAAGAAGTACAAAGGTATATTGACTTGCCAGAAATTATAATCAGAACTGGAAATTGCACTTGTAATTTTTGGTTCCTTATTTTCTCATATTGCTATATTTCTCTGTTTTATTATATAGAATGTCTCCATTGGAAACTACAGTATGTTCTCTGGTATCCAGATTGCTTTGAAAGCATTTGCCTAAAGCTGTGCAGATGAGTGAAACTGCAAAAGGTCAAAGTCATCTTTCTTAACATGTCTGATTGGTTTATGTAAATAGATCCCTTGTGATGTCAGCAAGGAAATCTGTTGCGTATAGTGTAATATATTACTGGAGTGCTAGGTTGCTAGTTACCAGGCCGCTTGTAATCACTGCTTATTTTAAGTTAAAGCTACCAGTTTGCCATTGAGATAACAGAGGATGTACTGTAGTCAGATTGACATTATCTTATCTAGTTTGTAAACAGACTCCTGGAATGTTCTTACTAACATCCACAGTAGTGACATTACTGGAGGAATTGCAACAGATCTTGGATGTTATGTTGGGAAAACAAATTGTGGTTTCCCATTTAAGATACATTATTTAATTTTATCAAACTGTTGGCAGAAAAACAGTCACCACTGCAGTTGCACTGAAGCAGTAGTAGTATATCATATCTTTGCCTATCTAAGGAATACATTTCTCGCTCCTTCACTACTCTATATCAATTATATGTTTGGTTTAAACGCTCATGAAATAAGTTGGTAATTCTCCTGCTTCAATTCACATTGAGAATCAAAATGGTATAACCAATTTGATTTTCCTTAACATGAAAATAATTGAGCAATTTTGTCCTTATTAAATGTTTTATGCATAAAAAAGTTGGTATAGTCGCATGATTTAATGGGGCAGTTAACATTTTCGTCAGACGGACACCTGCTTTCTCTCCATGTAATGTTTAAATAGTGAATTTCACCCTGAGACACTTCTTATGCATATACTCCATTCAGCATGATGTAACACCTTCTTACTTAAGCCATTCTGTCCCAGGGACTAAGCACTTGTCATAAAGGTAAGGATCACAAGAGTACATTAATGGCAATACCTTGTTATAATGCTGCAGCAGCAGCAACATTCTAATGAGCTGTATCCTCATAGCTGTGCCGACACATATATGTATACTGGTGTGCATAGAAGCCAGGATCCTTCAAGCACTTTACATACATGCATAAAAAAGTATTTTGGGCAGATCAGTGTTTGCAAGACTGAGACCATAGATTAGTTGTAATGTCCTGCTGTGGAAATAGGTATTTTTTTTAAATACAAGAAACCTGTATTTCTTAAAAGACTATAGCTTTGTTTGCCAGATGCAAAAGTAATATTTCATTATCAAGCTTTGGAGATCAAGTGCCTAAGCAGGTAGATGGTGGTATACAACATAACATAACTTCCAAGGGGGATGATATAGTCTGTATTTTGTTAGTTTAATGGCATGGTATGTTTTGTTGGAAACCTTACAAAATTTTACCCACCCTCCAGAACTATACTGAAATTAGTCTTAAATTGCCTATTAAATATAGGGCAAATTAGTAAACACTGATACATAGAACATAAACTTTTACAGGCAGTCCTCAGACTTACAACACAATTGGTTCCCGAAAACCACATCTTAAGTCAAAACATTGTAACTTGGAACCAATTTTCTCGTAAGAAACAATGTTATAAATGGGGGATTGATAAATGGGGGATGTATTTATATTGTAAATAGCAATCATATTGATTTGGAAGGACTTGTTTGAGGTGACTTTGCTGGACTTTATGAAAGGCTCTTGGCTGGACTTTTTGAAGGGTTCTTGGCTGGAGTCTTTTCAGGAGTCTTGACTGCAGGTTTTTCTGGAGTCTTGTCTACTTTCTTACAGAAAGTGTCCAAGGAAGTTTGGATAGATGTTCTCCAAGGAGATGAGTGGTGCAGTGAACTTGTTCACTGGCGTGGCATCTCATTGGATCAAGCGTTGCAAAGTCAAAACTGGCATTGTAAAGTTGAAACAGGGTGTCAGTTTATAAACATTGTAAGTTGAGGACTGCCTGTATTTAAAAAAAACCATGATTGGTCTGCTGATGAACATACTTACATTTGACAAGCTTTATAGAAACGTATATACTATTCCAGTAAGTTATCTGAATATTTTCTTTTATCTGTAATGTTTTAAGAATGCAAAAGCACTGTTCTTCCAAGAAAAAAAGCTGCTTAGTTAACTTATCTCCTGCAGAAGTGCATGGCCATATTACCAACTCTTATAGAAGTCATTTGCAGAATGGGAGATCGTAATTCTTAAAGCTCAGGCTTGTTCCTAGGAAAGACTTGTGAAGGTGAGAGTTTACGTAAGCTTCCCTTGATATTTTTTTTTTTTTTTTTTTTTTTT
>NW_017728886.1:78669334-78697180 GCF_001723895.1 Crocodylus porosus
TCGGTTCAGCAGGAAAAATACTAACATAAAAAATGTAATGTTTTTTATAGTTAGAACATGTTCTGATTATTGGTCAACTTTCAAATGTGTCTTTATGATGTTTTCTGCAATAATGCTGATTAAAAAAAATAACTTCTGCTGCAGATCATATGTATTTAAATAAGAAAGGGAAGGGGAAAAAAATCCCTGAGTGTTGATATTATAGTGGCATGGAGGTCATTGTTAAAGGGGAATCAATAAACCACAGCTTTGTCAAGCAGTACTATTGTCACCAGGAAGTTCCTATTGCAAAATTGATTTTAGAACAAATTTTTTTACTTTGTTAAAAAAAATGTATTGTGCGGGAGAAGAAGCACTGGTTCTTAAATGCCTTTCATCTACAAATCATGTAAATTGCAAGCTACTGCAGCAAGAGCCTTTGCTTCTGATTCATTCTTTTATCAGAATGTTTCCGTGATATGTTCATGTAGTAGTTCTTCTCTGCTTCCTTGGCAATGTCAGAATATCTCCCTCTTATTTCAGGTGCACACATCTTCCTTTTCACATCTGGATGAGCAGAATTCATGTGTTCAGCATGGTGACAATATAAATGCACCTACACCTGGCACCTAGTGTAAAAAATGAAAAGACAATAGAACGTTGTTGTACGTAGAAGAAGAGATGGTAAAGGTTTGGGGGCTTTTTTTCCCCTTAATCATCTGAAATTAGCAGTGGGACAAAGTTAATAGAAATAAATTGAGGATACCTTTCAAGCTAGGTATTTAGCCCTTTAGAGATGTAGATTGTGAAATATTGAAGACAGTATTATGTTTTTGCAAAAGGTGAAATGGAGGTCCTTTCCTTCTACACATGTGGAGCTAGATCATGTGGAAGCAGTGGTGGCTGGCTCTGCCATCTCTCTTGTTTCTGCCCAGATGGTAGGGCATTGACTGTCACCATCTCTCCTTCTTTCAACTACAGTATGTTAGAAGGTTTTCTTGGGTTTTTTTAGTATTGTGCTTTGTAGGTGTGTGACAGTTTGACGTTGCAGCTTTGGAGATTCCCTTGGTACGTGATTGAATCCAGTCCCCTACATTTGCAGGTTATGGCCTATGAAGCCTCTTGCAGTCCTGTGTTCCGAAAGCTCTGGTTGGTGTGAGTAGGATAATTACAGCAGCCATGAGAGAAGGGATTTCTCAGGCTATTAGATGGATGAACACCACAGAGCAGTCCTGTTTTTCCTCAAGGTTAAGTACAGAGAGTCAAAAAGTCTGAGGCTGAATCGGTTCAATGTTTGCAGATTAATCTAAGCTGCGTAAATTGAACCAATAAGCAAATGAACAGACATTCACTTTTGATTCTGGAAATGAGGCCACATGCTTGCAGTGGCCCAGGCCAGAAGCTGGGGGGCACTGGAGAATGCCCACCATGTGAGGGTGGTTCACAAGGGACATTTAACTCAGTCGCCCAGCATGCCAGGATGCTTTAACTTGAATCTGGAGGGGATCTGGAACATGTTCAATAAACCGATTTAACCCAAGTCAGTTAAGTCTGATACTACATCCATTCAGGTTTATCTTAAACTGGTTTTGGCCATTTTGAAAGAGGTTTATGTGCACTGAACTTCTGTTGTCTTACACATTTGAACCAGTTTCCAATAATTTATACCATCTTGTGTGTAATTTCTGTCCCTAGCCCGAGAGGATTAGCTCATGATGTTTTTACAGCAAAACCTTGACTTCATTTTGGTGAACTTTAATTTATTTTATTTTTTTCGTTTGTTTGTTTTTTCAATTTCTAGGGTCTTGTGTCAGTTTTAGTTTGGGGAAAAAGAGACATCACCATGTATATGTGACAGGCAGTTCTGATTTTTGCAATCTTTATTTACAGATGAAGAACCAGAACCTTCTGATGGAAAAATTGTGTTCAGGAAGCCATCAAAGCGTCCTTCAGAAGAGAAGTTTTTGGGCCTGACTGCAAGTTCAAGTAAGAAGATAAAAGAGTCAAGGAAAAATAGGAGCGAACCAAAAATCTCTCTGAATGCAGCTAAGCAGATAAAAAATAGTAGCCTTCTCTCATTTGATGATGAAGAAGATGATGATTAGTAGTTGTGCATGTCTGAGTCTGGTTCTCTTTCAGTTGGTGTAAAATAATTACCATCAGAGAAATGCAATATAAAACTGGTGGTTTGGATGCTATTGTATGAGCAGTGTTTTTGGACTGCATTTTAAAATAAAACTTAAATGTATGTGTAAAGTAAAATCCATGCAAATGGCTGTTTTTAAGATTCCACTTTAGTAGTAAAAGATGGAAAACTCATCAATATGTTTGCATTTGCGAGCCAAATATTTTAAAGTCCTGCTCCTCCCCCCCCTTTTTTATTTTCTTTTTAATACACACCAAGACCTGAGTTAATACTATTGCAGGGGGAGTTTGTCCAGTTAGAGTTCATCTTCCTAACTTCCAAAACTATAAGGACTTCAGTAGTTTGCTTTAAGAACTAAAATCTTTGACCCTTACTTAAATAAAACTTGGATCACTTTTTTTTTTTGCCTCGGTGATCTACGCGAGGCACACATCATGTAGCTCTTACTCAGGACTCAATACCCAGTAAAGCCATGAGTTCTAACACATCATCTGCCTTAGTATCAAGTATGTTAAATTTACTTGATGGAGCTTTTTTGTATGTGTAAGGGTTACAAGACTGGGTCCGTTAGCAATTGTGTCGGCTTCTTCATAGGGCAGACTGCAAAGAAACCCAGTTAGTCCACCTTGGATACAGTGTGGCTGGGCTTAGTGTTTGGAAAAAATACTGGATGGAAAATACACTTAGTTGTAGAAAGTTATACATGTACTCATGTGGGATATAAAACAGCTTGTTTTAAAAGACTGCATTTAACATTTCAGCTATTAAAAATATTTTTGTCTTGTTTAGCATGGGAACGTTGTAAGCAGGATATGTTTTGGGAAAAGCTTTTATTTTAATAATGTGAGATACAAAGGGTGCAGACGCATGTATATTTGGAACTCTTTCAAAAGAGGGCAGCAGCTTTGATGTTTTATTGTGTGTGCAGGAGCAGAGAAGTATTCAAATGTAGAAAAACTGCTCCCACGATAAGGCTGGAAGTAATGTTAAAGTTAGAGCTGTTCTGTTACATTTTGACTAGTTTTTATCTAATACACACATACCAATGATGCCTTTTTGAAAGGTTCCCAAAGGTTTGAAAGGGTTTCAGATGTTTGTGTGTCCACACCCAAAGTCAGTCAGACTTGTTGGCTGTGGTGATATCAAGTTTGTATGTTCTGCTGTCAAGTAGATGAGCACCCTTCTCTGGGTTATAGAAAAAGGACATGCTGAAATTTGAAAATAATAGTGAAAGCTGATGTGGTTTCTGGGGTAGAGGAAACAGCTGGTACATTACCCTTTGACACTGTTTGGAAGTACTGTGTGTTCCATAATCATAAGTAAACTGATAGGAGACTGTTGTGGGATTATGGGATCAGAGGCCATGAACCTGTTTCATTATGTGACAACATGCAGAATGAATGTGACTGTAAAGCTTCATCAAGGAGCTGAACTGAAATTGCTGTGTGAGACAGCTGTTCTAAGTTTTATTTTTGTTAATATTGGTATTAAAACAGTAAATGTGATAAAGAAACTGATCTTTAGTGTATGAATTATTAGTCATCAAAGCGTATTTACAAAAGATTTCAATAGATGGAGCAGGATTTCTGATCCATTCAAATATGAAGCCTTTTACACTTTTGGGACTTCCAGGCAAGTGAAAATTATTGCAGTTTAAACTATAGTTTGAATATACATCACAATAACTGCCCTGCTGTTAATTACATGAACTCAGTGCACATTAAATGTAAGGTAGTCTGCTTCTCTGTAAAAGAACAGATGTATTGTCAGAAATTAAAACCAAATCTATAATCATATTAGTTCATTTCCATGTTTTGTATTTCAAATTGCTTTAGCAGGTTGGTACTGGAATCACCCGGGTTCAGTATAGTAACATACAGTTATATTATGGGGATGTTCACTGACTCAGACACATGCAGTACATACACAAGAATATCAGGAACAAAATTTGCTAGTTCTTAATCTGTTTCAAATGATCACATCTTAATAAACATATTTGCATCCAGTGTGTTTATGGAAAATGAACTATGCCCATGAGAAATCTTGTTTAGAATGATGGTTACAGTATGTTGCAGAAACATTTGGACATTTTGTTGGACTGAGAGAGTAAATCATTCTCACTGAGAACCAGTTGAAAGAAAAAGGTAACTTTTAAAAAATGCTTACCTAAACCTTTTCTGGAGCTGTTTGTCAGCACAAAAATACATTGTACGTATCTTCCTCTCCCAACCTTGAAAGCTCTTCATAGCAGCTGGGAGGCATTTCCAGAGACGTGGTTATCAGACTACTAATATTTGCCAGGGATCAGAGGGAACTAGATTTAAAAAAAAATTAGAGAATTCTGTAAACCTAAATCTGGTTCTACATGTTCAAAAGAAGACTGCTAACTTGGTTAGGCACAGTGAATAATTGCATTTAACTAGAATTTTCTTTTCATTAAGCCAGAAGTTATAATATTGAGGAGTGGTAAAGGAAGGGGGGGCAGTTGAAGTGCATTATTATTTATGCAGTTCCACATCTGTTTCACTACAGCAGTATAGTCACAGACCTCTCAAACGTCAAACTAGAGGTGGACATGCCAGTTTAGGACAAAAAGACCCAAAACAGTTATATGCAGGTCTTTATGCGATGCAAGAGGATCTGGAAAAAGGGAGGTGGAATCAAAGCTACTTTCTTTTACTGTGATCTTGATATGTAGCACTCCAAGCAGGAAAAAATGCCCTTTTTGTATTTCAGTTCACCTAGCAATAACTATATAGCTAATTGGATATGTTCTGTTAGGAACAGTGAATGATGCACTAAAGCATTTTAGCCAATTAAATGTGAAAATTCACTGCACTAGATGTGACACACCAGGAAAATTATACATGTCATCAGCTCAACATGAAACCTGTGAATAAACAGAATTGTTACTTGTTTAGTGAAAATGTACACTGGAATGATCTTAACCACTTAATGAGCCATCAAAAATCTGTTGCCTAATGGCAGTGGCTTTCTCATAATAGGGAAGCAAGCTTCATTGCATGGGATGTGGGATGGGGATTCAAGGTTCTTGGCTTTACTATTGATTTAGGGTGGGTCACTTCCTGTTTCCTCATCTGTTGCCTCTTCTATCCAGTGGGGAATATATTTATACCCTTCGAGTACAGCTCATTTTGATATATGAACGAAAAGTAGAGAGCTAGGTGATATTGATACAGTGTGCCAAATGGAATTTTTTTGTATAGGTTTCACTTTATTTAAAAATATGATTAGGAACTTTTCTTGGTTCAACTGAGACTCTGGGAAATTATTCACTGGTGGCAGTACTAGTTCATATTATACTCATTTGAGCAGTAAGCTGGCACAGTGCCAATAGAATATAGCAGCACTACAGATAGATGCTTGTATAGAGTTAATGTGGACTTCAGTGTGTTTCTCTGTCATGTTATAAGGATGACATTAGGGCTGTGTCCCCTTTCTTGAGCATTTCCTAGTAAGCAATATTGGCGTCAGTAAAGAAGGAGGCAGATTGCTCTGTCTGCAGAAAGAACATCACCTTTTTTTACTAAAACGGAGATAATAGGAATGGAAAACAAAATCTGTGGGAATCCTTGTATGCTGACTGAATGGGTCTATTTAAAAAGCATATCCAAAGCTGCGATAGAACAGAAGACACAGTGGTGAGTAAGGACGTTGCCCAAAAAATTCTGTTCCTGTTTGTACATATAGACTGTCTCAGGAGACTAATAATTTTCTTTCAAAATAAAAAGCAGGAAAAGTTTCTAAATGATGATTTGCATTGGGCTAATCAGAAATTTAAATAGGTGAGAGTCTCTTTTCTACAACTTGTATCCTGTACTATTCAAAGAGATACCTTATACCATAAAATGGGTGCTAAAAGGCTGTACTTTGAGGATGCACAGAGAACTACTAGCCTGTGTTCAGCTGTGCTTTAAATATACTTTCTAAAATTTAATTGCAAGACTGTTCATTCTTTTCACTTACAGAGTTGTAAATGTATAATCTTATTATGAGGCTATAGATTTACAATGAATCAAGACATAGCAATGTCATCATTTCAGTTGATTGTTTCCTTCATGTTGTGTATTAACTAAGTGATGCTTCACTTGGCCATGTGGGACCGATTTTTATTTTCAAGGACACCTGGCATCCTTGAAAATGAGTCATTACCTTTTGTATGGTACAAGAAATGCAGCCTCAGCCAGTATTGAAGCTAGTTAATAACCTGAACCTTGATCATATTACTCCATTCCCTATTCCCCTGTCAGGATCCATGCCTGAAGTGGATCATCTTTCCATTAACAGGGTAGGTATATTAGCTGCCTCTCCAGCTCTGTCACTGTTTCTTATCCCTTAACTTTTAAGTAGACACTTTCCATGCTGTAAAATTTCTGTATCCCTTTTAGGAGATTTGCTAGATATCATGTGTGGCAGGGGTATCCATTGGAATCAGTGTAGAAGCACAGGACTTTTGTGAGATATGGGATTGGCAGTGGATCCTTCAAGATTTTGAGGATCAGTGAATTTTGGGAGTTAATGCTAGAGTAGCAACTTGGCCTTTACCACTTTCACTCAGTGGAACAATCTTGTGAAAACTTCATGAGGTTGCTGTGTCTGGAGGTTTCTCTCTGTTAATCACATCCTGTAGAGAGGACCTCCATGAGAGAGGAAAATTTTCCCTCTGCTTACCGCCATCACGTCCTTCTATCAGTCTGTCGGAAAAGCTTTTTATCTGAGGTACTGACAGCTGGAAAAAAAATTAAGCACAAGTCAACCTCCCAGTGTTGGTAGAAAGTATAATGTGGTCTTGCTGCTATTCCTCTCTCTATGGTAGAGTATTTTACCCCCTTTGACTCCCCTAATACTCCTCATTTCCTATCTACAAAGCAATGTGTGTGGGGGGGTGCAGATTTAGACTACAGTGTGATATCCTGTAATATATAGGAGTTGCAAGAGGTCCTCACAGAAACCCCATTGGGTAGCACTAATCACTGTAGAATTTTACTTCTGATATCATAAAAGAAAGTTGCTCCCTGAGGGATAACCAGTAACAATGAACTTTAAACAGGCAGATTATAAAACTAAAAGGAACATGGTAAAAAGCAGGCTGAAGGGCAAAGAAAAATACTTAAAAACCATAGAAATCTGCCTGGAGGTTATTTAAGAACACTGTATCAGAGGCACAGATGGTTTGTATACCTCTGAGCAAAAACATCACGGAAGTGGGGAGAGCGTACTCGCACACTATGCATGTAGCCATACTTGTTTTGGAGAAGTTAAAATACATCCCTGCTTTAAAAAAAAAGAAAAGCAAAACCTATGGCTTCAAACTGAGTACAATATTTACTCAAATATAAGAGGGCCCCCTCTCAACATGGGGGGGGGAGCCCCTTTTCACATACAAGGAAACCTCGCTAAAGACATTGTCTATCAGTAAGCTGCTGCCAAAAAGAGCATGTACTCAGTAAAAGAAACCAACTATGAAGCTGATTAAATACCCCCAGCACTAAACATGACTATAAAACACATGGTTCAAATGGAGCAAACATACGTGGGGCTGAATCAGCCAAATCAATTCTAAATTGTAATGACTGAGCAGAGCTCAGTCATTCTAGTCTGTGTGGCATTATCACTGGCAAGTGTCCTACCTCCCAGACACTTCAGCCTGGGGCTTCAGATGTTCCCAAATTCATGGCAGGCATCCTGCGTGCAAACCCAAAGCCCAGAGGCCTTAGAGTTCAGATACCCTCCAATCTCACTTGCCCCTAGCCAAAAGGCCAAAAGTGCAAGCTAAAAGGAAAGCCTGAGAGCAATCCCCCATCTGCATAAATTGTGGATGGGAACCTACCTTTTTTTTTTTTTTTTTTTTTTGCAAAATATATATTGCAATATATATACATGCATACCCTTTTAACCATCTGTCTTGTGAGCACTGTAGTTTACTTAACAATCTGCAACACACCTTTATACTTACACTATTCTTATTCCAGTTACAAAATTGCACCATGCACTCGCATGCCCATGTACCCGTTTGCCCATCACTCACAATTACTCAAAAGACCACTTCAGTGCCCTTCCCCTTGTCCCCCAATTCCCCACCTGTTTGCCCAGTCCTTTCACTTGTCATTTTATTCGTCATTGTTGCCATCACCATTGTCATCATAGCTGCTTTCTTTGGGGGACCTGCCTCTGAATAGTCTGTGCCAGCCCTCTCTTCCATATGTCTGCCATCTCCCGCCCATCATGTACCATCTTCCTATTGTACCAGTACATCTCACTCAATTCCATTTTGATGCAGTGCTCAACTGATTTTTGTGTTTTCTGTTTGAGTAGGTTTCTGGTCTTCCACAGCACATTCCTGAAGTGGGAAATGAATTAGTCAAAGTGGGCTGTTAGTGTCTGTTGCTGCTTAATCTAGTGTCTGTACAGAACTGCCTCTCTGGTCAGGGTTATGAACCCTGTCAGTACTAGGAGGAGTACGTGTATTCTTTTCCACAACTCTCTGGTGTAAGGACAGTCCCAGAAGAGGTGATTAATTGTTTCCACCTCCTACCGCCAAGTTTGCCTAGGGCAGTTTGATGGACCTCTCTGCCCCTACCTGTTTCTTCATGCCTGCATTAAGTGCCCAGTGGGCTACCTGCCAGTTCAAATTTCTCTGCTCCTTCTGCATCTACTACAAGGATAGGTTATTGCAGTCCATCTGAATATGCTATATGGTAGTGCCCATTGCACTCAGTCCTTTTTTTCAAGTCATGGTGAGCCACTACAGTGAATACAGTTTGACTTTCTCTTCACTCCCATACTGACACTGCACCCTTTCTTTCCCATATTCAATGAGTCCTGTTTTTTAACCAGCCTTAAATGTCTGGCAAACATCACTGAATGTGGCCCCCTACAAACAAGTTACCCAGAATCCCTCTGTCATCCCCTCTCTCAGCCTGGTGCATATAAATGTGGGTCTGCCCTCCATGAGATGCAGCTGGACCAGGTTGCCGTGTGCTTCACCTACATATAAATTTTTGGAGGATCTGTTGTCTCTACTGAGGCCCAGCCCAAAGATTTGTGGTAAATCATAGAATTATAGAGAAATAGGGCTGGAAGGGATCTTACCCTCTGCCTGAGGCAGGGTCATCCCTAACCAAGCCATCCAATGCAAATCATAAGCCAAGCTCTGCATAAGACTACCATCATCCCTGACACAACACAGGCCTATCATGAACCTTTTGGATTTGCACTAATGTCATGTATAGGTTGTAATGTATACACGTAGGTACAGAAGTGCTGCTTCAAAGTGTTTATGGAGTACATAAGCTAAAACTTGCAGCAGTTTCAAAAGAGGTAATCTGAATCAATTCTGAATGGACTAAGTCTATGGGTACCTGTAGTAATTGTCCTATATGCAAGTTACTGCAGGTATGTTTATATCTAGGTCAGTGTTTTCAACTTTGCTTCTCACTTCCATGAGCTCCAGGAGAGCAGAGAGCAGGAACTGACAATAAGGAAGGAGGTGCAGGGGAAAGAAGATGGGGGAGGGCAGAGGGTAAGGGGGCTACCTGTATCCCCAGATCTTTTTCCCTACTATAGCAGTTGGAAGGGAATACATTCAAAGGAAACCTCCAATAATTAGATGCTGTACCTGGAAAACT
Organism: Crocodylus porosus; assembly: GCF_001723895.1. NCBI lineage: Eukaryota > Metazoa > Chordata > Crocodylia > Crocodylidae > Crocodylus > Crocodylus porosus. The sequence goes on from NW_017728886.1 coordinate 78,679,109, forward strand.
ATAACAAATTTATAAATTTTCTGTATACAAAATCTAATTATTGGGAGGTCATCTTATAATTAGGATTGTCTTATATTCAAGTAACTATGGTTGATTCCTAAGTAGTGGCAGGTAACATACAGAGTAGGTGTCCCAAAAGTTGTTCTTAGCGCACTATAACATCGTATGCAAAAGAGGAGCCTTTCAACAAAATAAGGACACCTGATCTCCTTAGGCCTAAATAGAGATGAAAAAGAAAAGGACCAATTCTTAAGGCAAAATACACTTGATCAATACAGGGCTAATGCCAGTGGACTCTTACACTGTTTTATTCTGTCCAGGAAAACTGAAGCAAAAGATTCACTTAGCTGCCACAGTCTCTCTTCTTCTTCTCTGACAAGCTCACTGTCTACAGGGAAGAGATTAAGCACTGTTCTGATCAGCTCCACAGCAGTAATCCCAGTTTTGTACTTTAGGGACTGCATAAAATTTATGGAGTACTGAACAGAGCCTAAATCAGTTTTATGATTTTAATATATTATTGTAGACAGATTACATTTGTGTGGAAAGCCAATGAACTTTAAGCTGTTTAGCCAATAGGCAATAACATTTAATATGGGAATTTTCAAAGATACCTATGGGAATCTTGTCTGACTTTGGTGGGAATGGGGATCCTAACTCCTTTAGGCTCATTTAAAAATAGTCCAGCCTTAAATGCTTTTTAAAATTATGCCACATTGTTTAAAATAATTAACAATTAGGGAAAGGAGGATCTGTTTTAATTTAATAGGTTTTTTGCACGCTATCTTTCTGTAATCTCCCATGTCTCTCCCCTGCGCGTTGCGTATGGGGTTTCCTCTCTGACCTTGCCATTGCTTTTGGGAAGAAACAGTTTGGTCATTAGGGTGACTTCGGGTCAGTCCTCTAGGGGGTCTTGCCTGCCATGTCTTTGATGAAGAATAGTTTTAATTGGGAGGAAGATGTTCAATCCCATCTCCCCGGTGCCTCCCTTCGGTCATCTCCGCTGCCTCTCCTGTTTGGGGCTGTGCCTCCCTTCCACTCCACCTTCCACTCCACTCCCTTCCACTCCACCTAATGCCATGCCGTCACCTGTATCGTTGGAGTTGGTATCTTGTGTACTTTTGGTGCTCTGGCTCTTGGAATATTATGGCCGTAGGATATGGACAGTATTCTTATCCCAAGTGCTTCCTACTGCTGCTTATACCTTGCCTGTACATCATCCGGCTCCGGTACCATTCTGTCCCTTGGCAAGTTGCCCTTTTCCCAGGCTTGATGCTCACCATCAGGCAGCCTTGTCAGGATCCCTGCACTGTTTAGTCCTGCCAGACTCCAGTCTTCACTGCTGACCTCTGTCATCCACGATGGCCCTATAAAAGAATCCTTGGGCCCTTTCTGGCCCTGAGCTATTTCTGGGACTCCTTCCTGGGGCAACCACTAGGTCCCCTCACTGGGACTGAATGCCCAGTCTAGCCCCTCTGGACCGCTTGGAGATCTCACTTCCAGTTCCCGTTGCTGGTCTTCTGCTGGGTCTTTGATCCTGGCTCTAGGGGTCTGGCTGCCCAGTCGGTCCCAGCACACTGTTATAAAACATGCCCATACCAATGAGGGAGCCAGTCCTGGCTCCTTTTTTTCCTCTTTCGCTGCATCCAGCCTCTGGCACAGCATCCTATCACCTCTGCTCCTTGCCCGGCAGGAGTAAGTTCTTTCCACGTCCTTCCTTCTTATGTTCTTGTGACAAAGCATTTAGTAGAATGCAGAGATTTGTTGGAATCTGACAGGACTGCACCATGACTGCTCCTGCTGTCCTTGAACTTGCAACCTCTGGGCTGTCAACTGTGTACCTTAGCACCCATGTTACTTTAGCTTCCTTCTTTCCAAGTAGGACTTAACTTGTAAATTAGCTCAGGTGGCTCTAAGCCCAGAGCAGTGACTCAGGATAAATAGGGGATTGAGTGGTTTTTAGCAGGTTTCCCCCTTAACCACCATTCCTTATTGTGTTTAGAACCCATTAATATGTAGGCCTGTGTGAGTTGGCAGTGATCCAATCTGGCTTGGATCCAGCCACTTTGGATGGCTGCAATCCAATCCAAAGTTCCAGACCAGGTTTCCGCCTTGATCTGGCCGAAATGGTGCTGAAGCTTTGGAGCCACCTTGGAGATCTGGCCATAGGGTATAATGGAGAATCAATGAAATATCTATAACTTCGTTGTTTTTTGTCTGATTTGGATGAATCTTGCAGGGATGTTGGCCTCTGCTGAGAGCATGAAACCTGCCAAGTTTCAAGAAGATCAGTGAAGGGGTTTGGGGGGAAGTGTACTCCAAATTCTTGAAAGTCAAACTCATGTCACAGCTGTGCGTTATACCACAGCAGGTCAAAACTGCAGGGTTAGTAGCTCTTACTGAGGCCACAAAGCCTGCCAAGTTTCAAGGAGATCAGTGCAGGTGTTTGGGGGGAAATGCCCCTCAAGCTGCGGGCAAGCAAAACTTGTGCCATGGGTGACACTGCGTGTGTTAAGGCACAGCGGGGTGACAGCTGCAGGGATGGTGGCCCCTGCTGAGGCCATGACACCTGCCAGGTGTTGAGGAGATCGGTGCAGGGGGAGTCTGGGGCCCTGCACCCCTAGCTGCTGATAGGCAAAACTCGTGCCAAGACTGTATCTGTCTTGGGGCAGTTTACTGTCTGTATGGATTCTTTCCTCTCCTTAGCCTGGTTTTATAGGTGCTAATTGATTTTTGTTAAGTCATTATGTAGTAGCTAGGTCCTGTGTATTGAGCTGGGCCTCAAGTCCCTGGTCCTGGAGTGAATCATGATTGATTGATTGGTAACTGGGAACACAGCAGCTTTGCAGCCAGGCCTGCAGTAGTGTCTCCCCTCCCCACTCCAAGCCAGACTCAGTCAGTCCCATAAGCACCCATGGCGCGAGTTTTGCTTGTCTGCAGCTTGAGGGGCAGTTCCCCCCAAACCCGTGCATTGATCTTCTTAAAACTTGGCAGGCTTCATCCTCTCTGCAGAGTCTACCACCCCTGAAAATTTCATTCAAATCAGACAAAAAATAAAGTTATAGATATTTTATTGTTTCCCCATTATAGCCTATGGCCGGATCTCCGAGGTGGCTCTGAAGCTCTTCAGAAGCTCTGAACCACTTCAGGAAGCCGAACGAGGCCAGCCCTTCGACCTGGATGTGCTGCTCGGACCCCAAAGCATCCAAAGCTTTTCTGGATTCAAAGCTCTGTCTGAAGCCTCGCACAGCCCTATTAGTATGTGCCTTGCTCTCTGTCCAGGTGATACATAATTTCTGAGATTTATCCAGCTTCCATAGTCTGAGCTCAGTCTATAGTGCAGGACTAGGACTGACACCCTTTAATTCTTAACAAGGTTGCTTTACTTCATCATGGTACAATTCAAAATTAATTGTGACATGATTAATATCCTTCTGCATGTTTTGGATAATATTGAATGAAATTCACTCATATGCAGAAAGCCAATAGAAGACATAGGAAGCCCTGAAATATCTTATTATATCCTCTTTTTTTTGTATGTGGACTTTATGCAAGTCCACTGCACAGAATGATATTCACCCAATGAGACAGGATACTTAGAAGATGTTTCATTGGGTAAAGGCAGAGAGCAGCTTATTAACATCTCCCAGTTACAGGCTGATTTTCTGTTTGGCTAAGTACAGACAGTCAAAAAGCCCAAGGCTGAATTGATTCACTCTTTGCAGGTTAGTCTGAGTTGCATAGATTGAACCAATAAGCAAGTGAACATACATTTGCTTTTGATTCTGTAAACAAAGCCCTGGCCAGATGCTGTGGGGGGCGCTAGAGCATGTCTCCCTGCTCATTTGGTCCAGGCAGCTTGTGTCAAGGCTAACCCACCCACCCTGCAAGGGTGGGGGGGATGAAAAAATTCCTGGGATGCTGGGGGACTGTGAGTTAACTTGAATCTGGAGGGGATCTGGTACAGATGTTCAATAAATTGATTGAACCTAAACCAGTTAAGCCTGATGCTACATCTATCCAGGTTTATCTTAAACTGGTTTCAGCCATTTTGAAAGCGGTTTATATGTGCTGAATTTCTGTTCTGTTACAGATTTGGAACTTCTGTTCTGTTACAGATTTTGATCACTTATACCAGTTTATGTGTCATTTCTGCCCCTAGCCTTTGTGTAGATTTCCTGGTTTTGCATTTTTCACAAGTTTTCTCTATCTGAAAGAAATTGTTGCATCTCAGATTATTGCAGGCTTTGGTGTAAATTGCTGTAACTATTAATGGACTACAACATTTGCTTTACTGAATACATCTACTCCGCTCTACTCTTGGGCTACATTTTCTTCTGATGTAGTTCCATGGTTCTCAAAGAAGTTAAACCAGCAGAGAAATTGGCCACATTATTGTTATCATTGTTATCACACAGCAAATTAAATTCCCAAAGTTGTTTCCTGGTACAGCTTTGATCTTGGATAAAATTGGGGGAGGATTTTTTTTGCATATGGTATTTCTTTGATCTTTCTAGTACCTTACCATTAAATCAAAATATGAAACAATAACAGTACTATAACATCGACAGAAATCCAGCTGAAATTGCCAATATCCAGAAGAATTCAAAGGTTATGGTAAAAAAATTACCGTTAAATAACACCTAATTGTTCTCCTAGTCTGAATCTTAGAGCAGTGGTTCTCAACCTTTTTAGACGCAGGGCATGCCTCATTAGACTCAAGGCACCTCTCTATCACTTGTAAATTGAGGGGTACCCAATTCAAAAATTAATTTATTTATTACAGTGTTTACAGTTGCAGAGGGGCCAGGAAGGGAAAGCCTGAGCCAGCTCTGTCACCCTGGTTGAGAATCACTGACTGAGATGATGCAGCTAATTTGCTTATGGCCAGATCCTGATGTCAGTTACACTGGTGGAGATACAAAGTAACCACACTGAAACAGACAAACATTATTCTATATTTCCACAGGTGGAAAAGAAATCAGAATTTGTCACAGAGTGAAGGGCTGAATTCTGTATTTCCTGGCTTTTATTTCTTCAGATCAGTTCTGTAGTAAGCATCATTTTTTGGCATTTAGCATATTTTGTGTGGGGTCATACTCATTTCCTAAGTCACCACATGTTTGGTCAAATGCCAGACTTCCACTTCCAGGGCTTTCTTTTCCCATCCAAATGATCACTCCAATGCTCTGTTACACTCATGTGGCTGTGTTTAACTCACTAATATTGCATATTATGCAGTCAGTCTATTTTCCTCCATTCCTCAGACACTGTATTCCTCCTGCTGCTTTTCTGCTCGTATGTTCTTTTATTCCCGTTGATAACTTTCATTTTTGTCTTCCTTTTTGCTGCTTTCCCTTCAAGCTGTGCTTACGTTACAAACTGCAGTTCAGCAGTTGAGCAGTTGGACTCTGTCCAAATATTACCAAATGCCACATCTTTTAATATCAGGCAGAGCAGCTTGAGTTCTCTTCATCATAGTGTTGTAAAAGACATGCCAGCATGTTTTCTGTCCAAATGCCAAAAAAAGTTAAATAAAAGAGAGGAGGAAGAGGGAAGCTTGAATGTGTTTTGTGGATATTTTGTACCTCTCCCCCACTTTTAGTTCATGCTGTAGGTGCTTATTTGTGTAAATCAATGGAGTGTTACCAGTTTACACCAGCTGAGAATCTAGCTCTAAGGCTGTCCTGACTGGTAGGGTGCTTTGGTGTTCAGCTATGTTCTTAGCACTTAGCATCATTTTGTCCTTTGCTGCACTGTGCTCCTGGATTGATTACACTATTGCCAATGTTTAAAAAAAGTCATATCAGGCTCTCCAAAATCAAGAGATTGCCTTAAAAGTAAGAATTTTTTTAAAACCATACATTTTGTATTTTGTTTGTTTGGGAGTCATTAAAATCTATTTTTTTGAACTTTTCTCTTTAACCATGAGGACTAGCAGCTTTGTTAAAAATTCAAACAGATTTTCATATTATCACATGACTCCAGGAGGTGGGGCTTTAAGGAAGACACACTGTATCATGAAAGCTGACAACACTGTGATCCATTTTCCTGTCACCAAACTGATTTTCCTTTGATTGCCTGGCATGGGCTGACAGTTACTATTTTTTACCATTTCGTACAAGTGTCGTAACTATAGTTACCTTTTCTTATAATACAATGGTACTGAAATGATCTGCAAGCTTTATTGGCACCCTTTCCCCTGCACTTAACTGGTTGTATTACTGGATGTTCCTGGCCTTGGAACATGCCTGCTATATAAAAAGACCCCCATTGACTTCAGTGGGCTTTGGAACAGGCACAGAGCAGGGGTGTTAAACACATCAGGGCCTGTGGGCTGAAGGAGTAGAATGGAGAGAATTTATGAGCTGGATTGGACCTGCAGGCCAGCCCTATATGCCAGATCCAGTGCTCAGGGTTGGTTGGTGCAGGCACCACATGCACTGCACACCCTGAATCAGCCCCATGCACTTGCATGCAGCATGTGCTAGACTGCCCTTTTATACCATCTTCAGTGTGTACCAGACTAGCCCCATGCAATGCATATCATATTGGCCCTGCGTGCCACGTGCAGTGGACAGGGCTGATTTTGAACATGTCCTATGCAGTGTGTAGGCTCAGTCCAAGACCCCCTGGCAGCATCTAGTCCACAGACCATACCTTTGACATCCTGGCCCAGAGTATACTTCATTATGTCTGTTCTACTTCAGATGTACAGTTTACATGTTCTATAATGCAACTTCTGGGAGAGGAAAAATCATGCAGAGTTTTGCCCAGTTCATAGCTACTTTCCAACATAAACAACGATTCATCATCATCCTCGCTGTGCAGTCTGTGCCTCATGCCCTGCTGTCTGTGCATCAACATGCTCAAGTGGGAACAGTCCTGTCTTCAGAGCACCTAGACAGACATCACTTAAATCCCACCTAAGGCACAGGTTTGCATTAGGATGAACTCCACTAAGGCAATTGTGTCAGTGTTTCTTCTTTAGCATGCCTTATCCTGGTCTTTTCACAGTGACATTCCACTGCACATTAGGTGAGTCAATTTAGCCATGAAGACCAGTTTAATTTTTCTTCCCCTTTGGTTAACATTGATATGGCAAGGACAAATAGCCTTGCTAGTCTGAGACTGTGTTGGGACCCAGGAGATCTGGGCTCAGTTCCCAGTTAATGTCAGACTTCCAGTGTGATCCTGAGCAAACCCTTAAGCATATTATTTCCCTCATGTTACAGTTCAACATCAATGATATGGAGGTAATTATTCTTCTTTCATAAATCTCTTCTTCCTTTCACCATTTGCCAGTCTTGTCTTGTCTATTTGGACTGGCAGTCATTTAAGAAAATCTCTTACTATATGTATGTACTACACCTGCTGCAGTGGAGCCTTGATCTTGGTAGAGCCTTCAAGTGCAGCTTTAATATAAATACTAGTTGTTGTTTGTTTTTTTTTAAATGGATGAGATACTTTTTAATCATTTTATTCACCAAACAATAAGTGTGGAAACAGTTGCCATTACTTCTGAGGACTAAGTGCATAAAATGTTTCAGGACACAGTATTGATTCCTATAAACACTTAATTCTTTTATCGATAATTCTCATAAACAGATTTCTATCTACATTCTTTCTTTCTCCACCTTTGTCCTCATTATATGCTGCATTCAGCTCCCTCCTGGATAGCTGTGGATTTGTTGGTACACAAATTAATTTTGGTATTGACTGGAATGCATGTTCTGAGGATGGGAATGCCGTAGTTATTTGGCCCAAAGCTAATCAATATAACTAAAGCAGTTTTTTTAACTGAGTAAGCATCCTATCTAGGATTATTCATGGATTTTCAGCTGACGTAAATCCATGCAGCTCCCTCACAATCAGTACAATGATGCTGATTTATACCAACTGCAGATCAGACTCACCATTAGGTTTTTAAATTGCAGTTCATTTTCCTGTGAAAACTTAGCTGTGTCATTCAGTAGCTTTCAATGTGATGATACTGACCAGCACTTGCAGTTTTACTGATGATGTGGTCCCTGATGGGTGCTTCTGGTTCCCTTTCCCTGTTGTGGCAGTTGCCTACAGTGGTGGTAGTCTGGTTCCTTCTCCATGCTCCAGTTGGCTCTACATGCACCCAGATTCTTCTTTGCTATCATTTAAGGACATTAATAATATAATCAGCTAGTAAGGGTCTGAAGTCTTAAGAGAAAAGGATAGGTCTCGGGGAGAATTGGCCATCCGAGGGAAGGAATATTGATTTTAAAAACTATGTATAGAAGATGTCCGCACATGAGAGAAGTGGAGGAAGTTGGTAAATGAAAACAGTAGAAAACTGTGGTAGGATTTGGAGAGCTCTGTAACATAGTTTAGAAATATGGACGAGTAAGATAACTTTGGTGGTTGCATTGGAATGGACTTTGTGGGAGAAAGCAGTATGCATTTCAAAGTGACCAGGCAAAAAGAGCTTGGAGCAGCTGTCAACACTGAGGACTGTGAGGGCAAAGGTAAGAGTTTTACCTGGGTAGACAGAGTTCCTTACTTCGATTATGCAAAACCTTAGCTTAAAAAGTCTATTTTTTTCCCCAAAAGATATGCCCAAACTGCAAAGTTTGTGTTCAGACTGGAATCCAAACATTGTTAACATTAACATGTTTCAGGTATTTGGCTGCATTTGATGCATTATAGAGATAGGAGTGGGTTACCATGTTTGAATCTAGTTTATGAAATACCCTAAGATAAATGAGTTTTGTTTCAGGCCCAGCTATAATTGTTCCATAACTAGAAGTGAGGTTGAAGGAGCTCTGTCCCATCCCATCTCAGCTATATAGCTCTTTGCCAAGCCATGAACCCCAAAGAAGTCACTGAAATGTGATAGCCTCTGCTTGTGGTTTGACTGCAGTGACAATGGTCATTTGTTTGTTGCACCAGCACCATCTGAGAAGGAAGAAATCCCTGTTTGGAAGTGAATGATTCTGCAAAGTAGCCCCAGCCACTGATGTGTGGTTACAGAGTGGTAGTTGCATAGCAGTCTGACATGGCTTAGAGAAGGGATATGAAGTAAGTTGATATGAGTGGTAATGTATTGAGATTTACTTCAATCCTGGTAGTGGCTGATGCAAAATTAGAATTAACATACACAGGGGGCGCGTCTACTCAAGATGCTTACTGCACAGTAGCTTAATTACATGGCACAGTAGTGTGGCAGTTAAAAACCATGTTAATAGCCTACTGTGCCGTGTTATTAGGCAAATGCACGTGTCACAAAATAACTATGCATCGGTGCTACTGTGCTACTGCACTCTAGTTACTGCCCATTTAGTACTTTATTAAGCAAGTACTAAACTAAATGTGCAGTATCTAAGGCGCATTAATGAACAATTAGATGCATCCAAGGAAGACAAAAAGCAGCTGTAACAGGAAAGGCAAACTGAGAATCTGAGATAAAGCAATAGGGCTTACCCAGCCTCTGCTTTCCCCCTTCCTGCCATGTTACTGCACAAGCTACAAGACAAATCCAGTCCAGTTATTATGCTTATCAATTGATGCTACATTCATGTCCCTTCAGAATTTTGCTCAGAGACTGCCCAAAGGTTTGCATCCATTTACAACTTAGATCTGCACTGAGCCTAAATTTACACATGAAGTCAATGAGGGGGCAAGGGTGTAAGGACAAGATTTTGCCCTGCTTTAGTTGCCTGTTTCTTACAGACTCATAGGGCTGGAAAAGACCCCAGGGGGGTCAATTAGAGATGCAGGATTTGCAGTTTCTAACTCATCCCAGATGTCTCTCCAGGCTTTTCTTGAAAACCACCACTGAATGAGATTTCATAACTTCCCTAAGTGACTTATTCCCTAGATTATAATAGGATTTGTTAATCAGATCTTCGACTGACAGGGAAGACTTTCAGATCTTGGTCAAGCTGCCTCCCATGCTTCTGGCTTCTTTGTCTTTTGGGGAAGCAGGCCTAAATAATTATGTGAAGCACCATGTTAATATGAACTGTAGGTAGTATAAGACCCTGATGACACTAGCGTTCTAGTGGCTTCTTATACCTGGAGAAATGGGACAAACAACTATTTTACAATACATGAATTGGTCACATTAGGGAGTTTTCCATTTTGATGGAGTCTGCAACATAGCAGGTCTGCACTGCTATGGATCACCATTGCCCAGACTTTGCAGATTAGCGGATGCCCAGCGGTACAACTGGTACACTTCAGCTGCACGGAAGAGGCTACACTTGGGGAGCGCCATGCTGGGGGAACCCACTCCTTGACAGCATGTAGACAAATTCTGTGGGTGCTTCAGATGTAGCCGTATGCAGGGGGTGTTTCAAGCAGAGCCCTGAGAATTGTGGGGCATGGCTAGACAAACCGCTATTGCCTCTCATCTTTATGTACTTGGGGGGCATGTTAAAACTGCAAAGCAGTTTCCACAAAGAAGCTTACCAGCTGCTCCCTGGTACTAGGAATGGATTCCTCCCATTCTTTACCCCTACAGGTCTCCTAAGCACCCTGCTGAGCTCCTTGGTTTAACTGCTGAGGACTGGATTTGTCTTATAGTGAATAGCCCAGCATCTCTGTTATTTGAAAACAAAATTACCTGCATTAAACAACAATCAAGTAATCTTGCACATTTTTTGCATTTTTACTATAGAAAATGGACAAACACCCTGTGATTTTTAAGCAAAACATTTCCATGTCTTAGTAGTTCCAGTCACAGACTGATTAGCTTTATATTCATGCTAGGATTTGAAATAAAGAACCTAAATGTAGTTGAGCCCTTTTCTTTCCAGATAAACCTGACTCTACTATGGAGTAAAGAGAGAATTACATTTTAATCCCACTTTTCTTGTTATCACTCTCTCTCTAAAAAATCTAAGTGACCTTATTTTTTTTTCAGTAAGATCTGACAATTTTAATCTGACTTGAATCCTCCATTTTTTTTACCAAATATTTTGTTTGTTGTTTTCTTTCAGTTGCTGCCTCTGTTCTCACTGCATCTTGCTCAGCAGCACAAATTGATGAGCAGCAGCATCCTTAAAAAGGGAGCAAGTGTGAATTCTTGATTTTTTACAGTAACGTGAGATTGTGAAAATACCTCTCAACCATCCAAGATCTTATTGCTGAATGTAACATGGACCCCCCACCAATAACTGAATTATAAATGCCAGTAGCTTAGGAGGCTGTAGGAGTCTTTCATTTAGCATAAACGGCTCTTTTTCTACGTTTATTCCTTTGTCTCTTTATGTCCAATGTTAGTAATTTTCAACAATGCAACGTGGGGTACAGTGAAAGGCTCCCTAAGAAACAAGGGACATATGAGAGGTCTAATTTAGAGCTAAAAAGAAAGATCCTTGTTTGCATGGTTGGCTGGCCCTATTTTTCTCCCCCAACTGTAGGGATGCCAGGTACCGGCAGGTGGCAGCAGCACATCACCCAGGACATAGCACCCAAATTCTCCAGAAAGACTGCTGCAGAGCTTGAAAAAGTTCTCCTCTGCAGCAGTGGAAATCTATCTAGGCTATATTTGTTTTTAAATGGATTATATCTGGGTTCCCTTTATGAAAGCTTCTAACATCTGGCATTCAAAGAATATAATCACTCTGGCCTATCGGTGCTGGTACCAGCTTGTATTAAATTTGCGTTTGTCTTCCGACCAAAATACCTTTTTCTTTTGCTGGCTTTCTTTCCCTGACCTTTTATCTCAGCAGGGGGTCTGACTAGAAAGAGGGTTCTGGAAAGGCGGTGTGTTTTTCATGAGGTTTTCCAGCATAAGAGTTGTGTGGCTCGGGTTTTCTCTCCCTCCTCCCTTTACATATCTACAGTAACACCTGCTGCTTAGGTTTTATTTAATTTGAGATGAACAAGGAACAAAGTACTGCAAGGAGTGAGATAACAAATGTCAGTGTTCTCTGATTTCTTTTATTAGTATTATTATTTTTGTTCGGATTCAGCAAAATGATATTCCATGTAGCCCTGACAATGCCTGCTGTGTACAATTTTCCTGTAAGATTCTTCTTAAACATCAGCATGTGTTTGGTATAGCAGCAAGGTGCACGCTGTCCAGGGAGGAGAGGTAACGGCTCCTCAGTAGTAATGAGCCACTGAAAGGTTTTAACGTAAACTCAGGGGGATGTGTTGGTAATGTTATAGCAGTGGGGTAGGTACCGCTAAGAGTGGACAATACCAGCTGTGTAGTTTGCGCACAGTGCTCTGTCATTGAACAGTCAGCAACAGGGCATTAGAGCAGCCTAATTGATTCTCACCCTGAGCCAGACGTCTGATGCTTCTGAGTTAATTGAGGGAGGATGGTAGATTAACTGTAGGAAGGTTGGGTGAGTAAGAATAAGAAAAACAGTGCTCAGACAGGCAAGCTTAAAATGCAGCAGAGAGAATGGAGGCTTGGGCACCAGCCCTAAGAAAAAAGGCGTCCTTCTGTCAAATCCTACTGAAGGTTACCAGCTCCTAGCTGTAGGTTGGCTCCTGAAGTTCTTACACACATTGGTAAGAACCGCTTTTGCAGAAAGCCACAGTGGCCTTCAGTGAGATGACCTACATAAGCACTCTTCAATGTGATCGAGGGCTGCATTATATACAGTATTTGCTAGCATTTAAAAAATACCACCACAAATGCCTAAATAAGGCAAATTACATTTTATTGGTTTGGTTGTGTTTGCAATATGTGATCTATTATAATTATTATTATTTATGATTCATAGAGCAGCATACATGCACGATACTTTATTAAGCAAAATAATACTTGGGGCATCAGCTGAAGTGCCGCTTGTAATGCAAAAGGAAAAGCTCTAATAAAATGTGATTTACTGCAGATCGTAAAGAGCAGTAGAGTTCAAGTCAATTAATCAATATTTGTGAAATTACAAAGTTAAATTCCTAACCACTAGACATGTGAAAAAAGGATGTTTGATCATTGCACGGAATGTGACTATAAGAATATAGCACATATGAGAAAGACACATCACGGGGTAAAGTGATTCACATTATACTGGGGATGAATGTTGCCCAGCTCCTTTTCTTCTTTACTCTTTTCCTAACTAAGAGTTTATTAGGCCTACCACTAGGTGAGGATTCTGGATTTCTTGTTTGATTCATGGCTTTCCCACTAGCCTGCTGGATGACCTTGGGCAAGTCACACTGCTACTGTGTGCCTCAGTTTCCTGCAGGATAATGGAAACTGATGCCCTTTGTAAAGCACCTTGAGTGCTACTGGTGAAAAGTGAAGTATGAAAAACAGGTGTTACATCCTATATGTATTTTTCACATTTTCAGAAAAGGGAAGTTTTCCATTCAGAAGGAAACGTAGCTTGAGTATACAGATCTGTTTGTACATGTCGGACAGTTAAGACAGGTTGCAGTCAGCTTCCTTGTGGATTCATGAAAGGATCAAAGAATCTTCCTACCCAGCCTAGGTTGGAAACCAGACGAGGCTGCAGCCGATAAATTCCCCTAATTGTGGAGCAACTGCTTTGGGTTGGGGTGGTGGCAAATCAGGATGGGTTGGGGAGAGGGATTTAAGATTTTTTTTCCTACTTAAATTCATTGCTCAACAAAAAAAAAAAAGAAAAATTGTAGATTATTTTTGTCAAAATTTTGAATTGCAAAATATTTCTGTCCCTAATCATTCGAGCCATTCAAAATGACATGAGAAAGAGACAGGATCATAGCCAAAGATAGCACAAAATCCTTTGTGTATATAGCACTCTATGTAGTTAGACATCTTTGGCTTGATTCCACCTCCCTCCCCCAAAAATAATAGGACTTTTGCTCTTGAATTCAGTAAGATCAGGATTGTGGCCTGTAATTGTTGCAGTGCATGCATGTAAACTCTGCTGCATGTTAAATGGCCAATGCCAAGGCATAGCTGGTTTCTGAAAAGATTGCACTGATGTGTTTCAGTCCTAGCCAACACAGGCCTACACAAGGGCATCGTGCCAGCCTGAACTGCCATCTCCCCTTCCTTTCAGGTGATTGCACTACAGTGGCAATGCCCTTTCAGGATACTAAGAATTTTGTGATGTATTCATTTTCCTTCATCTTTAATTGTATGTTTTTAAATGGAAAGTATTTAAGAAATGGAGGATGGTCTCATAGCAACTTTTAAAGACTCCAGCTCAGCCAAGTGCTTCAGCTTATGTTTAAAGCCAACAGCTGTTATGTGCAATATGCCCCCCCACACACACTTTTTTTTTTTTAACCAGGGCTTCTATAAGCATGGCCTCTATTCAGAGACTAATTCAGGTTAGGGATTATTCATCCGAGTAAAACCAACAGATTAACAAGTGGCAGTTTCTGAAGCAAATGCATAGGCCAACACTTTTAAATTGAAAAGCTTAAAATTAGACATCTAAATTCATTATTGGGATACCACCTATCTATTTTTTTTTTCCACTTAAAATTTCATAGATTGTAGTTTTTACCTGTGGGACACACAGATGCCATTCCTGTCTGTGTTAGTATGCCAACTGGCATAAGGGACTCCTAACTGCTCTTTTACTGTAAATATTTAATGCAACTAACTATTACCAGTAAATACATCACCTCAGTTTCAGGGGAGCAGAGCCCTCTTGGGTACTGTTGACTTCAGACAATTCACTTTATGTGAGTAAGGGTTTTAAGGATCAGATATCTTGTTGTAGGTTATCAGTTCTTAGCCTGGAGAGAGGCTGCTTTAACTGCAGAAACTCTTATCACCAGGACTGCCTTTGCCTGCAAGGGGTCACAAACAGGTGTCAGAGGGGTCTGACCACCCTGCCCTTCTTGTGTTGCCAAATGGTTAGGGAATCCCATCTAGACCTGATTAGCTGAGAAGGGGATTTCAAGGAGTTCCCAGGGTAGAAAAAACAAGTCCCCTTATAGAAAAGGTTGACAACTCCTGCCCTACTCTGATTACAGTATATAAATGGATTGATGCTAGAGGTGGGGCTATCAGAGGGAGTTCATTGCTGTACTTCCAAGTGAAACATTTTAGGAATGCTTATTATGCCCATTTCTAGGGGTCATCAAAATGGAGGCTAAAGAGTTTGCTGTACTTTAAAGAAATAAATGAGGGAAAGAAGGAGAGGATGAATTCAGTCCCCTACACAGCATTCCCCCTACCACTTGTGCATAACTGTTTGTAGAATGAGACCCATCATTAAAACATGCAGTTTAAATTTCAGACCCAAGCATCTCCTACCATATGTACAGGCATCATCACTGGGTTGTCCACTTGTCATCACATCTGCTTGATCAAAGTGTTCGTGTCCAGAGGATTGTGGTTTGCCATTGCTAAGAAGGAAAAAAAATAGTCATATGTCACATGCAAGTCTGGGTGCAGCTATTGCTATACACACAATAGCTGCCACGTCTGCTCATGCTGCCAGCATTTAATCCATTCATTTGTAAAGGTACCTCGTCCATGAAACATGCTACAGAAAAGCAGAATTCACTTGTTCATTCTACCAGAACTGTTTTTTGCTGAAGAAAGTACAGAAAGCATTTGACAGGGATGGCCAAGAGCCAATCTTTCCTCATCAAGGCCATTTGTCAAAATCTGATTATTCAACCTGAATTTTAAATCACTGCATTCTTCCCCACCCTTCTTCTCCTCCCCATGGTAGTTCTGTCTTGACTGTAAACATTTGTATTGGGCAAATATATCAGTGCATTTAAGACAACTAAACAGGTATTTTACATGTAATTAATTTAGGGATCTGCTCAGCTGGTGATTCACGTGCATAACCTCAATTATCATTAATGGGAGTTATGCATGCAAGTCAAGGACAGAACAGACCCCATAATAATCTAACATGGAATGTTATTACATTACTGCTGTAATTACATCCTGCACACACATCACTTCTACTTTGCCTCACTAACTGCCCTTCAGTTGCTAACCATCTATTATACCGGATACACCAACACAGAAATTACAATAAGTGTTATTGTTTGCTTTTTGTTGTCTCTGCTCCCAGCCACTGAAGACACACTTGAGTAAATTAGTAACCAGCGAGTCAGCAATTTGTAAAGCTAGAAGTTTCATTTACTAGGTGATACTGTAAGCCAGAGACAAGTCACCAAAACCAAAACCTCAGCAAAACTGAGTATCAACTCTCCTTCAAGCATGTTGTTATTTTTATTTACTTTCTTTATTAAAAACTGAACAAACAGATTACAAATACCTTTAGGATCCTGGTCAAAAAGGATTTGAATATACATGAATGACAATGTTCCATTAGATTTTTTTGTTTTGAGGTTACTGTAATATTACACCAGAAAAAGAGTCATATCCTATTCTGAAGAAACTGATAAAGATGAACACTATTTAAAATCTACAGTGAACAATTTCCATCCAGTACAGGCTTGGCACAGCTGTTACTAGCTGGATCAGAGACAAGTTCCTATTGGGTTTGCTTAGCAAAGTTGGTAAATTTGGACATCAGTATTCTCACTTCTGTGCTAGTGTAGTGCATGCCCTACACTTACCAATGTTTCAAGCATGCCTACTATTGCCCTCTGCTGGATGATATTGCAGATCTTTTAAACTATGCTTGCCTTCATTGCCCTCTAGTAGCAATTGCTGGACTGCAGTGGTGGCCTAAATATTTGCATCAGAATGACATACCACCGCTTCTGCCTGTGCAGTCTCTGTAGACATATACACAGAGTTAGTGACTTGTGCCATGCAACCTTTACAAAATAATGCTTTATTTTTAAGGAGCATACAGCTATGCCAAGTAACTTTTATTCACTTTGTAACTAAAGATTTTGGGGAAAGAGGAAATGCTGACACACTGTTTTCCAAAAAGAAGAAGGATCTGTAAGAACTTGGTAAGGTAATCAAAACATTAAATGTAACATACCTTAAGATTATCCAGTTTGTCTTCCAGATTCAAAGTATCAATTGATAGCAACATCCATCACTGCTGCAGAGGAATTGTGTTTCAATACTTCTGTATGTGTAGGTCCTACACAAAATGGTTGGTAACACTATGTTCTGTTTCCAGGGTAATATCTACCTAATTTTGCTGCTTAAACTATGCTAATGCAAACAAGGAAGGGAACAACAGATTTGTGTTAATTTCAAGCTCCATTAAAAACACAACGAAAAAAAATCAATATTTGCCAAATAGAAAAGAAACAAATCAATAGTGGGAGAAATTTTATTCTCAGCCTTTTAGACAGGATAATGCAAACAATAGACTTTAAAAGAGTAAAACTACATTAGAGTTCTTGACAGTGTCCTTTAAAGCTGTATTGTAAATCGGTGCCAGATGGGAAATGAAGAAGTAGTTTTGGATACTACAAAAACATTATTTAACAAACAGGGATGCTGAAAGGAGAGGCCCAGAGAAGTGAAGTGATTTGTTCTAGGTATCAAGTACAGCAAGGGCTGAACCAAAGACCCCTGACACTTAGTCCAGTGCCCCTTTTCCCTAAACCAGGAGCAGTGATTGAGGGTATGTCTTCAAGCAGCATGAAGATCTGACTGTGTAGTATGTGCTTGCTTAATCTAGCCAGCATGGAAAATAATAGTAGTAAAGATGCTGTGGCATGGCTTTAGCATCTGCTGACAACTGGAGTACAGACTTGCCAGTTACTCTGGGTATGAAACTAGTGTATGCCAGTCTGGCTAATGGGTCTTCATTGCTATCATTACCTGTGCCTACCAGCAGAAGGAGACTAGCATGTGCTGAAATGACACCCGCATTTTGCTGTGCATAATATGACACTAGAGTGGACTGCTGGAACGGTGGCAGCTGTAACTGTCTGATGGACTGTTCCCTTTAGAAGCATGAAATGGAGGATGGAGGGGTGAAATGGATGGCCTGTAGCATCCTGAACTACATAAACTATTGTTTTGATCTGATATGACAATTCCTGGGTTCCTAATGAGAGAAGGTAGAAAGTAATGTGCTTGTGCTTGGGCACACATAGAGGATATCTTTACAGCATCCCTGTTTTTTCAGGCTCTGGGGCCCAGGAGCATGGCCACCTCCCCTTGTGGGGTCTGCTCCCTACTGGGGTCTCTGGCGCGCCAGCTGGAGGAGCTCCAGGCCACAGTCCAGAGACTGC
>NW_017728886.1:78697191-78704828 GCF_001723895.1 Crocodylus porosus
CCAGCTGACTTCCTGCCCTTTGGGCAGGGGGCTGGACTCGATGATCTCCCGAGGTCCCTTCCAGCCCTAATGTCTACGAAATCTATGAAATATATGATATAAGTCTCTGTGCCTGCAGCCACAGCGTCTTGTTTTGTGGGTATGTGAAAAGAAGGTCCGTAAGGAGGAGAACAAGAAGATGTAAGGCAAACTCATTATATGCAGATGCAATATAAATTGCAGTTTGAGGACAAGTCTACCAGGCATGTACTGATCAGTCCAATCTGAGACTGAAACTGTAAATGAGACAAAATAATCAGCTATGCAGTGCGGAAAGCCACATAATGATAACTAATGACTGGAACTCCTTTACAACACTATAAAAGGTATAGGCAAATAAAAACCAAATGCAACAGTCCTGTAAAAGAAAGGACTGGTGACGACTCAAGTGTTTGGTGACATATGGAAGGCTTTTTCGTCAAGGCAGCTGGTTTCTCCAGTCTTTCCTCATTTAGGAGAAGCATCTGTTAAAACAGCATGTGGCCCCTCCCTCTGCCCACCTCACCATCATTGCATGGTTTGCCCTGTATTCTCAATGGTATTTACTTTAAGCCTTCTTTGATTCAGTTGCTGTATTTTGTATTTTGGCACCCCATCAACCAGCAAATATAAGTAGAAAAGTGAAGGGAACATAGCTAAGTTGTTATCTTAAATGCACACAAATCCTACGTGCTGTGGCAACAACAAAATGAATAACAAATATACTGCATGACAATCTTCTTAAGTTCCTCTTTTCAATTCCAGCCCTCCATACAACAGGGGAAAGTCTTAAAAAATAATCCTCTAATATTGCTGAACTAACAGCATAGGTATGAGATACAGCATGGTCTTCTTGTGCTTCGTTCTGTATCTCCAGACAATCACAGCTGCTGCTAGTAAATTAATGACTGGAAAGGGGGAGGTGGGGGAAGAAAGGAAAGATGTGTAGGTGGCCTTGTCTCCACCAAAACTGAATATTTTCACTGAAGCTATTTTCTGTTAAAAAATTGGCAGCTCTGTACACAGTCACTGCAAAGAGAATTCTTCTTCACGCTGTTTTAACAGTGACAGTTAAAAGGAGACCGCTTCCAGATTCACATTGAAGGCTGCCTCCAGTCATGCCCGATGCAAATAGGTACCTGGTCATTGTGCTGCAGATTCAGAGGTGACTGACCATGATGCTAGCCACACCACCCACAAGTGTGCTGTTTGTTACAGCAATTGGCATATCTGAACCATGCTAGCCCACTGACCTGTTGAGCTCAGGTGGACCTTTGACCCCTTTTTTTATTGGCATATTGGTTAATGTACATCAGGAAATGTCTCTTTAGTGCCCAAATTGGTTTCTCGTATGGCATTTGTCTGCCTGACTCTTAGACCTTGCTTTGGAAACTAACTTCAGGCACTCTCTTATATCAGGTCCAACCCGGAATCTGGCTGGTATAGCAATGTCATCTAGGGGGTGATTTTTTTTTGGGGTACCATTTATTTTCTTGCTTAACCAACCTAAAATATATCCCAGCAAAGGCATTTTTAAAACTATACCCATACCTGAATGATTTGCTAGTACTGTATACTGGTAGAGCTATATCAGGAAAATGCTAGGCCTAAGTGTTTGGCTAGGTCTCTTGTGCTTGCAAAGGGACCATAACATGAATGGAAGGATGGCACACTCTTGGGTAGGAGTGGAGGAATAAAATGAGCCTATGGTCAGGGCAATAAGCTCAGCTTGTATAAACTACAAAGAATGGGTACCCCCAAGTTTACTTACAGCTTAAACGTATGTGTGTGGGGGGGGTTCCTATAAAGGTTGCTCAGAAGGGATGGCAAGAGCACAAGTTTCTTGGACTGTCCAACTGCAGAACCTGCTCTACTGGAACTTAGCAACCTGGAAGCCAGGTCAGGCTTGTGGTTTATTTATTCATTTTCCCCTCTGCCTTCTCCTGTTCATGTTACATGTGGGACTGAAGGCTGGGGGACTGAAGGCATCTCTGTGATGCATGTTTCTTTGCCACTTGGATTCTCCTCTCTGGTCTTTCCACTCCGGTGTTTGCTCTCAGCTCAGACTTCTAACCTAGCTGACCTTGGGGAGCTAGACTAGTTTAAATCAGCATGGTTTCATTGATATTAATGGAGCTACCCTGATTTACACCATTGGAGAATATGTTTGTACTGTACTGTTTTACTGCTTCTTCTAAAGAAATCTTTCTGCACCAGTCCTTTCTGTTCTACTCTCCTAAGGGTTGCAGCTGTATGCTAATTACTTCTCCAGTCCTCTGGCAGAAAATATAAAGAGATATTGCATGCTTCAGTAAACCCAGAATTATATTCTGCCCTCCTTGACACCATAGTCTAAGGGGAGAAACGTGGATGGAGCCTTTTCCCCCTCTTTCTCTGTCTCTCTTTCTCAATCACTTTTATACTCCTTTAATTCTATTGACCTCTATGGAGTCTCTGCTTATTTACACCACTGTGAGTTCAGTGCATGTATATGGCTATAAAGGACTTTAGAGTTTGGTTTTCTACAATGATTTTTAAAAGCATCTCTTGCCTTGAGGTGTTCCATACATTATGCTGTCTCACAGGCCTACACTGCTGTTACATTCATATTTTATTAGCGGGGGAAAAACCACAACACAACCAGCTGCTTTGGAAAATCTGAGCAATTCCCAAACTAGGTTTTTTTCTTTTTTTAATTAATAGTTGAAAGCTGCAGGGTCATGGATGAAGCAACATTTAAACCCTTGACTGCACCCATGCACAGGGAGGAGTTTGGAGTTATTATTGTGCTGATTAATTATACTTCATGGGTGCGCTAGAAGCACTTCACTTTGTCCTGTGCCCCAACATATGTCTGAAGCGTGTCATTAATCAGCCTGACTGGATGTTTTCTTCTTTCTTATTGCTTAATTAAGACTCTTCAGCAATTTACTTGAAATTAATACCTATTTGTATAGAGCTAAAGTTTCATCTCTTTGGGAATGAGTTATTGAACTGCATTCTACGGAGTAAATCAATAAAATATACTGAAAATAGAAATGACACTTTTCCTTGATTTTTAGTTCTTTCATAAAGTGCATGGAGAAAAATCATTTAAGTGAAATATGAACACTGAGTCTCTATTTCCAACTTTGTGCCAACATGTCACCACAAGGATGAAAGGGTTTCTGGTAATCTGGTCAATCAGCCTTCCTCTGTTACTTAGATCACATTATGAAGCTATGACATACTGAAGTTCTGGTAGAAAAGTGAAACAGGCCCCAGACACATGACTCTGGACAATGGCCCCTATCCTGGTCCTGCAGATCTGAACAGTCACTGTCACTAGTGCTTAATGCAAAAACCAGCTAGATGCAAGAGGGGTGCATTGTATCCATGTCTATCTAAATAGTTAATGGATAAAATGCTAGTGAAAGGCATGTGCAATATATAGTGTTGTCCCTGGATCTGGTAAAGGGCAATAAACTTGTTGCTGGGCACTGCAGATGGCTGCTTCTGGGCAACTCTTTACATCAGCACTTGTTCTCAGAATAGTTCCTTTTGCAGTGGCCTGTTCAGATGCTCTCGTGGGGCTGCTCCCTGAAGTCCGGTTTATGTGCTTGGTGGTAATTATGCCAGCATAGGAACTCTCAGTAAAATTCCAGATGGCCTCAAGAAACACAGCCAATGTATTTTCTGGCTTTGTTCAGATTCCTTCTGCTCCTCCTTTAAGATTGACCCCTTGGTATAGGTCAGACGCATGATCTTGATGTAGACAATATCACTTTCCCTTGGTAGGCTGCCACATACTTTCTGAAGCTACCTCTTCCAGCTCTTTCCCAAACGAAGAATTCAGAGTCTTCCTTTGTTGCACTTTTGTGAAAAGTTCAGTTTATGCCTGAAACCATATAATCAGGATCCGACACACAGAAATGCTGGCTAGGAACTGAAATTATTTCCAGGTCCCAGTCATATGACCTGGATCAGAGTTCAAAAGGTGCCTAACTATCTCTGCCACGTGATGGGGTCTGGAATTCACTGACTTCAGTAGTGTCCGTAACAAATAATGAGGGCAAGTGAAGCTAAGCAGGCTCCAGTTGCAGAGTTCAAAGGGGTTTCAGTAAGAGGCAAGGAATAAAGATGGTATTTAGTTTTGGGGCTCTGCAGCTAAACAGATGCTGCCAATCTGAATTTATTTAAATTGATGATTTAAAAAAAAAGTTGAGAGAGTCCTATTTGGGTGACACATTTTGAGTTTTTCTCTTTAAAGTATTTAGGGTTTTTTCCCCCTGCTTTCTTGCTGTTGTTTGGAAGGGTATTCTGGGTTGGCTCAAGGGCAACAACACTGAGCTTCTTCAGTGCTGGCCAACCAGGCTCCCCATCTCTCTTTTCCTCTATGCAAATTGCTACCTGGTGCTGACTGCCTCATCTGAACTGGAGTCCTGGTGGCAAAATGCTGAGTTCTCTGCGGCCACAAAATCCTCCACTCTGCTGATAGAATTACACTGCCTCTCTTGAATGGAGTAAGGCTTTTGCTACTGCCAGGCAGCTGGATGCAGGTGTGTGAAAACACATCTTCTCTACTAGCTAGATCCTGTGGTCCATTCAGAAGCTGGTGACATCCCAGGGTACACTCTATGCTCTGGTAATACAGCTGCTGCATTGGAGCCACACAGAGCTACCAGGAGCATAGGCACATGTGTGTTTAGTGGTGGTTCAGAGGTGATATCTGTCTGCCACCACAACATCCTGCTACCAGGCCAGGTGAGGGTAGATGTCACTTCAGTTTTGCTGCTGTTACTTCCATAAATATGCTCCTGGAAAGTATAGGGAAGGCTTCTGTGCCATCTACAGAACAGGGAAGCTAACTGTGCCCTGGGAGCTGTCTAATGCGCAGACTAAACACATTGAAAAAATGCCTAGCATAATGCCTTTCGGTTATAGTAACAACAGGACATAGAAACAGTTTCAGGTGAAAATCTTGTGTTTTAGGTGAAGGCACTTGTTCCTCCACACTCCTAAAGAACTGGTTGATTTTCTGAGTTGTTTGAAGGCCAGAACTGTCATAGCACTAATGGGCCTTGGGCCAGCTGCATCCAGCAGACCCTCCTGCAGCACCAGCGGGAGATGCTCTAGGGAAGGTATCTAACCAAAAACTACCAACACCTTGAGAAAGCCTTTTTAAGTCACATTAGTTGTAAGTATTTGTCCTATGTCATTCAAATATTGCTCAAGTTGCAGGGGCATGAATGAGTGGTTAAATAACAAGGCCTGTGTCAGGATGAGGGTGAGGTATCTGAACACAGAGGATTTGACCAGTATGTCATGGACAGGCCTCCCCTCCCAGCAGGCAATGAAGTTCTTGCTAAACTTACATATTCTAGTCTATGACACTGACCAATATATTACTATATTATGTCATATAACCAGTGGCAGCAGCAATCCCTTGATTTGAGGATGATCTCAAAGACAGCTCATTGATGGGTCTTGAGATGACTTGGGTCCAATCTTTGAGCCACAGACCCATCTGCAGAAGGTGCAGTTCTTTCCACAGGAGAGGGCAGACGTATGTCAGGATTTCTCTCCTATTCCTTCCTCTGCTCTCTCTTTGCCTTGGAGGCAAGATGCTTCATCCTAAAATGGGCTACCACCTGGAGTCTGTCAACAGTGAGCTCCTTCCATCTCCTGTTGTTGGCACTTATTTTCTTGAGGTATGCCTTTAATGTGTCCTTGTAGCATTTCCTCTGGCCACAGAGAGATGTCAGACTATTGCTAAGCTGGGAGTAGAGCAATTGTTTTGGGAGTCAAGCACTGGGCATACTCACACAATGTCCAGTTCAGTAAAGTTGGTGCTAGAGGGGACAGCATGGGGGAAAGGGGTGGAAGGCTCTGCTGACTGCTACAGTAAATTTAGAGTTAAGGTTTACCCTTCTTCACTTTTTCAAACGAGTTACTGATTTGGGATACAGTCCTTCTCTGGTGTTCAGGGTGCAACTCCCTGGCATGAATTTGTCAGTCTACAAAGGATTCTTTTAGGATCCGAGCTTTAGTCATTACCACTAACATTTCTGAGCTGCCTTGTTTGATTGAAAGACTTCTGACTGAAGAATTATTCCCTGCTGTCATGATTCATGCCTATCATGTGACAGGGGACCTTTTAAAACCCCACCCCAGCCCATGTGACTGGGGTAGGAAATAAGTTTCAGGTGCTTGCTACTATTCCTGCTCTGTGGACAAGTTACATATTATTTGCATGTGTGGGCTGCTACTCAGTGAAATGTGTGCATGTCTTATTATTCCACTATTTCAAGCTCTCATGAGTGCATTCTGTCCTGTTACAGATTTGCTTCACTCTTCTTCTCCCACATCCTTGCCCACATGTTATACCAAAGAGCTCTACTAAGCCATTTCTCACCACCACAGGATGAAATCTTGGGGCAGCAGCTTCTCCCATTAGCCACCGTGAGTACTGAATAAGGAAACTGAAAATCTCAGGCTTCTCTAAAACTAATAAAAGCATTACTTTTTTCCTGCCTAGTTCAGAGAATCCAAAGTATAGCCATTGACTCTGAAAAAATGGGGGCACATCCCAACATGGAGGGGCATGTGCTTGCAATGGCAAAAAAAATTAGGGGCACAAATTTGTGCCACTACTTTTTGCTGCTGTGCACACCCTGCATGTGCACTTTGGTGCAGGTCAAAATGCTCTGCTTAAGGAAGACTGCCATTTCCCTGCTTTTCCCAAGCCAGGGAGGAACTAGAGGAGGGAAGATGCTCTGGCCAGGAGCCAGAGCATCTCCTAGGAGAACCAAGCTTCCATGTCTGCTGGCTGAAGCTCTTGTGATGTGCACTGCACCACTTTTTTTGAGACTTTTTTTTTTTGCTACCAGGATTTTCCAGTAGCAAGTTTTACCCCCGCACTGCAAATTTGCAGTGCAGGGCATGTTTTAATTTGCTGGGTGGGCAGTTTGTGGCACTGCCAAGAGTTTGCAGCACCCCAAGCCACACATGCCCCCACGTCTAGATCTGACCAATGAGTCAAATGTCCAGTTCTACTAGTCTGTAGTAGACTCCCACCGTTAAGTCTCTTTCGCCTTGACTGCCTTGTACTCTAACCCAAAGCACTTCAGAGTGCCCCTCCCCTGACTCCTTGCTAATTGACGAGGATGTGTATTCCTCCTTAATGTAGAGTGCCACGCCCCCACCTCTCTTTCCTATCCTGTCTCTCCTGTATAGCCTATAGCCCTTGACATTCACTGCCCAATCATGCGTTGAGTCCCACCACGTTTCCGTGATCCCCACTATGTCCGGGCTGGTGTCAGCCAGCAGGAGGGTGAGTTCCTCCTGCTTGTTACCCATACTATGAGCTTTTGTGTAGAGGCATTTGAGGCCTCCCATGGATGTGTGTACTGACCCCCTAGTCCCAGCATTACCCTGGCCCCTATCTCTTACCTGTTTATTTGCTTGTTGGTTTGGGCTGGGCTGTAGTTGTGGGTGCTGTTTGGTTTGGCAGTCTGATGTTTCCTCTGCCCTCATCTACCCCTTTCCCCAACTAGCCTAGTTTAAAGCCCGCCGGAGGAGGTCCACCAACCTAGAAGAGAACACACGCTTACCTTTAGGGGAAAGGTGGAGCCCATCCC
>NW_017728886.1:78705438-78742369 GCF_001723895.1 Crocodylus porosus
AGGAGTGACCAGGAATAATGATCACAAGCTGGCAGAGGGTAGGTTTAGGTTAGATATCAGGAGGCACTACTTCACAGTCAGGGTGGCTAGGGTCTGGAACCAACTTCCAAGAGAGGTGGTCCTGGCTCCTACCCTGGGGGGTTTTAAGAGGAGGTTGGATGAACATCGTTTGACCCTAGTATTATTTCCTGCCATGGCAGGGGGTCGGACTAGATGATCTGCTCAGGTCTCTTCCGACCCTAGAAACTATGAAACTATGACCTTCCTTGAGCACATGGGATAAATTTACCTAATTAGGGAAGTAGAAAAAAATCCCAAAGCACAAATGATTCAATTTCTACCAGTTTGAGACATACCTACTTGATCTGGACTGAATTTTTTTCATAGATATCAAAGCTGAAAAAAGCTATGAACCCAACATCATTGCAGATATCTCTGCTGAAAAAAAAATCACTTGAGGAATTTAATCATTTAGCAAATTCAGAGATTTATCATTTTATTACATTTAATTGGCCTAAGTCATAACATCTTGGAAAAAGTGATCATAAGATGATAGAATTCACTATCTGTTGTAGGGCAGGAAAATCAGCCAGTAGAGCAGAGGTGCTTAACTTCAGGAAAGCTGACTTCAATGAGCTTCCTTATGGGAAGAGGGACTGGAGGGGATGGGAGCTCAGGAAGGGTGGTTGTTCCTCAAAGGAACAATCTTCAGAGTGCAGAAAAGGTAAATTCCTGTATGCAGGAAAAGTGACAAAGGGGCCAGGAAGCCCTCTTGGCTTACCAAAGGAGTCAAGGAGTGCTTTAAAAAAAGGAAAGGGAGGCTTATGGACAGTGGAAACAAGGGATAGTCACCAGGGAGAAATACACAAGTATAGCTCACATTTGTAAGGAGAGGATAAGGAAAGCAAGGGCAGCAACCAAGATCAGGTTGCCAACCAAATCAAGGACAATAAGAAGTCCTTCTTTAGGTATATAGGGAGCAGGAGGAAGACCAAGAGAAATGTGGTGCCCTTGCAGAATGGGATAAGACAGCTGATAACAGACAGTCAGGAGAAAGCTGAACTCTTTAATGAATCTTTTGTGTTGTTGTTCCTGCATGCAAATGGTGGTTGCTCACCTGAGAGTGATGAAGGAATTGGCTGGAGTCATTGTAGAACCATTGGCAAAGGTATTTGAAGACTTGTGGTGCTTGGGAAAGATCCCTGAAGACTGGAAAAGGGCCAATGTGGTACCGATCTTTATGAAGGGGGGGAGGGCATATCTGGGAAACTATAGGCCGGTCAGTTTGATCTTAATACCAGCAGAAGGCATGATGCTGAAGGACAGCCAATGGTTTCATTGGGGGCAGGTCATGTCTGACCAATCTTGTCTCCTTCTATGATTAAGTAATGAACTGCTTAGATGTGGGACATGCGGTTGATGTCACATACTTGGATTTCAAAAAGACCTTTGATATAGTCTCCCTTGACACACTTATAAAAAAAAAAGGGACATTATGGGCTGGCAGATATCCACAGTCAGGTGGATTGGGAACTGGCTAAGGAGTTGAACCCAGAGAGTATTAATGGACGGATCTGTATTGTCTTGGTGGGAGGCGGCCAGTGGTGTCCTGCCAGGTTTGCTTCTTGGCCCCATGCCATTCAACATCTTCATCAATGATTTAGATGACGATGTGGAAAGCATGTTGGCCAAGTCTGCAGTTGATACTAAGTTATGAGGAAAAGCGGGCACGCAAGGGGATAGAATACAGATCCAGGCAGACCTGGACACGCTGGAAGGAAAGGTGGGCAGAGCAGAACCAGCTGCAGTTCAATAAGGATAAATGCAGCGCTTCATCTGGGGAGAAATAACCAGCAACATGAATATAGGTTAGGAGGAGATGTCCTAGCCAGCACAATGGCTGAAAGGGATCTCAGGGTTATGGTTGATCACAGAATGAACGTGAGCCACCAGTGCAAAGCTGTAGTCAGCATAGCTAACAGCAAACTGGGATGCATTAGCTGATGTGTCATGAGCAGGGCTAAGGAAGCTTCCTCTCTACGCAGCATTGGCAAGACCCCAACTGGAGTTTTGTGTCCAGTTCTGGGTGCCACAGTTCAGAAAAGACATGGAGAATCCTGAAAGGGTCCAGAGAAGGGCCACAAGTATGATTAAGGGCCTGAAGGACAAACCTTATGAGGAAAGACTAAGGGATCTGGGACTTTTCAGCCTGGATAAGAGAAGACTGAGGGGGGACTTGGTGGCCATCTATAAGTATGTAAGTTCTGAATATTGGGAACTGGGAGAAAAACTGTTCACTAGTTTCAGGTTGGATGTGAGGAAGAACTTCCTTATGGTACGGGTGACCAGAATCTGGAATAGACTTCCCAAAGAGGTGGTGCAGTCCCCAATCTTGGAAGTCTTCAAGAGGAGGGGTCAGCTGATCTGAGCTGACCCCTGAGCTGAGCTGAGCTGAGCAGTATTCCTGCCCAGAGCAGTTGGGGGTTGGACACGATGATCTTTCAAGGTCCCTTCCAGCCCTTAATTTCTATGATGCTGTGATTTAAATCTAAATGTCCAAATGTCCCCGAGGTTCAGGAAGTATTTAGATTAGGAGTTTTGGTCCAGATTAACCTGTGATATTTAACAGGTGGAGAAAGACACCAGCAGGCAGAAGAAGAAGTGATTAGAAATTAGTTGGACACTTTACTATTAACTAAGTTTGATGTTTCTCACTGCCCGTCTTCCAACCAGTTTCTTCTTTACCCCCATGCTTAATTTTACTGAAATTATGAGGGTATTTCAAAAACTAACAGCAATTTCAAAATAAAACAATTTTGTATGCAATGATCATTTACTGGATCACATCACTTCTCTACATTGTATTCAGGTGAGTCACAAGTTTCTTCATACTGTTCTCAAAGAAGTTTTTTGATTGCTGTTACAACTGTTCCTGCACTGTGAGTTACACCTCTGCCTCACTGGTATATCTGCTCCTACAAAGACTAGGGGCAGAAGTTACACATAAATCAGTTTAAGTGATCAGGAACTGGTTTAAAGCTATAACAGAACAGAAGTTCAGTGCACTTAAACTGCCTTCAAAATGGCTGAAACTGGTTTAAGGTAAACCTGGATGGATGTAGTATCAGACTTAACTGATTTAGGTCAAACCAGTTTATGGAACTTCTGTCCCAGACCCCCTCCTGATTCAACTTAACTCATAGTCCTCAAGTATCCCAGAATACTGTGCAGCCCTGGACTGTGCTTTCTACTCCAGTGGATCAGGGCAGGCCCTGCCCCCAGCTTTCAGCAGTAGCTTTTCCATTCCCAACAGCCAGGAGCCAGGCAGATTCCTCAGGCCCTGCCCCCTCCTTGGCCAGGGGAATTGGCCTGGCTCCTAACCAGGGTGGGATAAGTAAAATCCCCACTGCAGACTCCCCAACATGCCCTGTGCCAGGCACAGGCTGGCTGGGAGTATAGAGCCGGGTAGGGGTGGGGCACCATTCTGCCATGGACTTTTTGATTGTCTGTACGTGGCCAAGGAGCCACCTGCAACAGCCCAAACAGGTAATAATTACTTGGTGCAAGATTTGGACTGTATAGCAGGTGTGGTAAGATTTCAAAGCCCAGTCCATTTAAAGGCTCAACAGCTGCCTGTTCACTGTGCAGCCTTACTTTGTCATGCTAGAGAAGAACACTTTGCTTGAGCCATCCATGCCATTTGGTCCAAGTATCTGGATTCAGGTACTTTTGGAGAACATGGCAGTAGATCATGACCCCATACCTCATGAAGTGGGTATAGAGTAGTCCTGTGCAGTCCGAAAACAGGGTGAGCAAGACCTCACCAGAGGCTGGTTGAGTGCAGAATTATTTTGGGCAGAAGTAAGGATGTGTGTTTCCTTTGCATACTCTGCCTTTTACTCCCAGGATCATAATGGTGAACCCAAGTCTCATTCCCATAATGATGTGCGAGAGGACCCCGCCCACACCTTTGCCGTGTATATGTTGCAGAACCAGGGTACACACTTCCACAGTTCTCACAGTTAGGCACATCTCAGTTGTTTTGGCACCCAGTGGACACAAAATTTCTAGTAATTCAGGGGATCATATGAAATACCACCAGCAGTTCTGCCTACTTCTGCCACTGGTTTATGAATGCTTACTCATCTGTTGTCATGTACAGTGGCATCAACCCTGGCAGCCTTGTCCTCCATCATGGCTCTGTTTGGGTGGCCTGCCCAGAATTCATCCCCTGTGGACATGCAGCGATTTTTTAACTTTTCCACCCACTCATAGCTGGGACCTACCTAAATCATGGTGAAACCAAGGGATTTTCACAGGCCACTCGGAGCACGTGGAACCAATTTAAGCTATGAGGTCCCTACTCATAGCTCTTCCACTGAGCCCTACAGTTCTCAAGATAGCATGCCACAATCCTGTGGTGAATTTCACTACGTTTCACATTGTCAGGGCCTCTGATCAATCAGGCCTGGTTGGGCCAAGCACCTGAGCTACCACACCTGCCCTTGATCCATGACTAATGCAACTGCCCCACTTCTCTGCAGCCTGATTGGCTACCAAATTGCCACTCATCCCTTATAAGCACACCTGCAGCCTCAGGCTACAAGCACACCTTCACAGCCTCCATCTGTTTTGGAAGCCACATGTTCACTGCTCTCTGATTTTCCTGGCTCCTGGCTCCTGACTTGGCTTTGGCTTTCTCTGACTCTGATCTTGCATCTCCCCTGAACCTCAGTGCTAGACCTGCTCTGGCTTCCCTGGTATGCTGACTAGGCTTGGCTTCCTTGACCCCGATCTCAGATCTTTCTTGGAACTTGGCACCAGTTCCGACTCCTGGCTTCTGACCTTGGTTTATGTCTCAGACTGCGTCTCTTGGATCTTCCCTCTTGGTTGCCTGCCCTGCTGAACCCCAGGTCATCCCTGGTGGCCTACCGCAGGCCTGGCTGCCTACATCCTGGCTGAAACTCACACATACCTTCAGCCCACAAAACAAGTGACAGAATGTTCTTCTTTTGTGCACACTGACAGGTGCCAGCCATGCTTTTTTACATGCTCAAGTAGCATCACAGGTGTGTTCAGCATGAAACAATGGGTGTGCTCTATAATGTGTTTGCTGCTGCTGTAGAGACTTTGTTACAGGCGCAGCATGGGCAGCCATTTTGCTGTTTCTGAAACACCCTTACATTTTATATGCCTGAGCTATTTCCCTCCAAAAGCAAGTATAACATTTTGAGATATTTTTCACTGAAAAAGTAGTATGTGGTATGTACAGAAAAACAGTCCTGTGATGGTCTGGGTGCAAAAGGATACTTCTACTACTACCACTAGAAACGTGACAGGAGCTGCCCCAGGCAACCCCAGTTACCTCTTCCATAGCATTCCAGCAGTCTTGACAATTCAGGGGAACTTAATTTAGCTTCTTTAGCTGCCTTTTCTGCATCAAAATTGGCACACAAAGCAACAGTCCTGCCAAAACCACACCAAACCATTATTACATTGCAGTTACCAAATGTTTTAGACTCAGCTGGAATCAGCTTTAATGCGCTGCCAACTCCTCAGGCTTTTCATTCCCCTTTCTCACACCCTTCTTTATTAAACAAACAGACTCATAAAGAAAAATATCAGTGCTGTTGCTATGTGCATTCACCTATTTGGTATAAAAGACAGGTTTGAGTATGTGCATAAATTATACAATGATTAAGCTACGCAGAATACCACCCACAGAGATTTTTAGACCTGCGACAAATCCCTAACCTTGGCTCCCCTCCCTCCTTATTATCCACTTACCTACCTCTTCGTAGCTATGGAATTTAGGATTATGGCCAGTTTTACTTGTTTCTATATTGAAAGGAAAAGTAACATAGCTCTATCATGGTTTTGCTCTAAAAAGAAAATTTAATCAATTTAATATTAAAGCTATTTGTTTTCTATTAAAAAATCAGCCAGTCTGTGACCCCAACCCGGTAGCATGGACACTAGGTAAGTAGTTGGAAGCCCAGAGGTTGAGAGTTTGAGGCCACAACAGAAGCATTTATGGCACAGCCTTGTCAGATTCCAATGAATCTGCAAATTCTGCTAAATACCTTGTCACACAAGGATATGGGAAAGGAAAGGAAGTCATTCTGGGCACTATGGAATGCCTAATCCAGGGAGAAAATTCCCTATTGTCCTTCCTACTTCTTATAGCTGGCACTGGCTGCAAGTGTAGTTGTCAATGATCAGATAGATGTTCAGTTGGACCTTAACTGCCTTTCCATATCTTTGGGTAAAAGCGCCAACATAATAACTAGGTAATATTTTGGTCACATAAAGACTAAAGCCATCTGCTGATAAACTTGCAGTGTTCAGCTGGTTGGATTTAAAAGCATTTTCTAAAATCTGGATTGGTTCTATTGTAAGAATTATAGACAAGCATCAATGTTAATGGGAGACTAGTTATCAAGTTTATTTTAATCCATTACTTATTACTGTCTGATTACGTTACTGTATCTGCTATCCCACTCTCTTCAATTAATTTGTTTTTAAATATTGCCAATTTTTGGTGGACTTTAAGGGTTGACTATTTGTGCTGAGATTGTTCTTTGTAGATAGCCTGCAGATTGATCCACCTGTATGGAGAGACTTCTGTATGAGGAGGGACTAAATAGACTAGAACATTGCATCTTAGAGAGAGGATAACTGAGGAGGGAATAACAAGGTTCATCTACATGTGCATTTATGCACAACTAAATTTAATGCACATTAATCTAATGCACATTAAGTGATTTTTGGCATGTGTCGATATGTGCAGCGACTTGGGACTAAAGGGAGCTCTAGCCTCTGGCCACATGACTGTCAGCACTTAGCAGCCATGTTGAAGCCAGAGCCAGCTGCCAGCAGCTGGAAGCCATCTGGGAAACTCTGATCCCTGGCCAGCCCCTTCCCTGCCCAGGAGCCATGTGCCCAGTGCAGGGGCAGCACAAGGCAGTTCCCTCTTTGCCCACCCTGCTTCCCATGCCAGGGCTGCCCCTGCTGCCCACTCAAGCCCATAAAGTGGCAGGCCCCTGCCACACTTCCCCTTCCCCCCTCAGCAAACAGAAACTCCTTCTCCCTCTCCCCTCAACCAGCAGAACCCCTCCACCACTCTTCCTAACCACCAACAATAAAAAACCCCACTTATAAATGGGAAACTATATACAAGGGGAAAACTATTTACAATATTTACAATATTTTCAGTCTCCAAGCCCAGAGTAGGAGGCCGTGTGGAGGGAGGGGGTGGGCACTGGGGGCAGGGCCCAGCATCCCAACTCCTGGATGT
The DNA here is from genome assembly GCF_001723895.1 of Crocodylus porosus. NCBI lineage: Eukaryota > Metazoa > Chordata > Crocodylia > Crocodylidae > Crocodylus > Crocodylus porosus. The sequence goes on from NW_017728886.1 coordinate 78,712,736, forward strand.
TTCTTGCGGCTGGGCTCAAGCCAGCACCCTACTGGCAGGACAGACCCAGCACTAAAATTAGTGCTGGGTCGTATCTACACATGCTTTAATGCTCACTAACTGATCACGCCTAAATTTGATACCTGCATTTGCAGGTATCAAATTTAGGTGCAGTTAGCCTAAGTGAATGTATATTAAGGGCATATGGGCATATATGAGTAGATACACATCCATAATGCTCATTAACTTGGGCTAATGTACATTATTACGTCTCATGTAGACGTGCTCACAGAGTCCTATGAAAGAATGGATGGCATAGAGAAAGTAAATAGGTATTATTTACTATCTCTCAATACTAGTATTAGAGGGCATACAATAAAATTATTAGGAAACAGGTTTAAAACAGTCAAAGTTCTTTTTCACACAGTGTATAATGAATTATCTTGGGGAACTCATTTCCACAAGCTAATATAGAGGCTGATAATATAACAAGGTTTGCATGGCAATTAGACAAATTCATGCAGAATAAGTCTATCAGTTAAGGGTGCAACCTCTAGATTAGGACTTTCTAGGCCTCTGAATGCTAGAAGCTGTAGAGGGAAGAGAGACATAGGGCATGGGGCATGGGACATGGGACAGATCAGTCTGGATAGGTCTCACATAAATCCTTTTACTCACCCACAGCATCTGCTCTTTGTCACTATGAGACACAGGGCTAGACGAGCCTGACGTCTGACCCAGTATGATATTTCTTGTATTCTTAACTGAATCAGGGACTTAGGGCTTGACTGTATGAGAAAGCGTTACCAGATGTACTTATGCAGACATCCTTATTTCAGCAAATGGCTTTTTTCAGTTTAGTTAAATCCTTTCCAAAATGTCATACCTTAAACTGAAGATGTTCTTTTACCAAAATAAAAATATCCAGACAGAAGTGACTATATCAGTCTATATCAGCTTAAATTCACCCTTTTGAAGCCCTCATTTGCCATTTGCCATTTGAGTCCACTCATTTGCACAATGTTGCATGATTGCACAATGTTCTTTGCAGGGTCTTTACTTACTCCTGTTTCAAGCTGCACATCGAGCACATCTACACGTGCATTAATGCACTTTTCCTAATGTGCATTAAATTTAGTACCTTCAATGTGAACTGAAACTAAATTAATTTACATCAGGCTGTCCTAATGTGCAGTAGTATAAGCGCATACTTTTTAGGTGACGCTTAATACTCAGTAGCCTTTTTTATTGTGTATTAGCATAACAGCACAGTTTATGTACTGCTTCAATGCGCAATAAAATAGGCTACTATGCATTAAAGCACACATGTAGACATGTTCATTGTGCTGTACTGTCAATATACTCAGAAGAACATTTTTGCAGGAAAAAGGTAACACTTCCAGTAAATACACTTGGTCTGTTTGTTTACCAGTGGGTACTGCTTTTCTTCTTGAATATGATAATGAAGATTTTGTTTACATTAATACTTATTTAACTCAAAACACTGAGAAAGCTTAGAAGAAAAGATGTATTTAAAGTCTGAACATTGTTCCCACCCCTTCAGCGAAGGACTGAGAAAGCTGACAAATTACACCTCTTGGCCTTTCAAGGAGTCTTCCAGCAAAACCACAGAAGGTAGACTTGACATTCTTGTTATTTTTAAGGTGGGAAAAAAATAGAAAAGAAATGTTTCATGCCTTTTTATTCATCATAAAGAAGCAAGAAAAGACACAGGAGTAATCTCCTCCCCTTTCATAGTCCTCTTTTAAAATAGTTATTTCAAAATTTGTGGTGCTGTTCAGGGACCTATCTGACTGTTGCCAGAAATCTCCATGTTATACTTTGAATATAGCATTTTTGGGTAACGTATTTGTATTTCTCTCTTAAAATATCTTTGCTTAACCTGCTTGCCAGATTGCAACAATGAGCTGTCATTAAGGTCTCCATTTGCATACACAGTTGAAGTTAGGAAGAATGTCTTTTGGGTTACATCAACATTTTTGGGTTATGTCAATACCGTCTGCTACAACATAAGTGGTCTGTCTGGATGAAATGCAAGTTTCAGATTTCACGGGGCGTTCTTGAGCCCGAGATAAAATGGCACAGTTGACGTTTCCTTTCAACACAAGCTGCAGCAAAGGGTGACTAAAGTGCAGCCAACAGGCCACATGCAGCTCTCAAGTGATTCTGAGTCAGCTCAGCACAGCACTCTGTCAAAACCTTCACGTGCAGACTTGCCAAGCTAAAGCATGGCAGCCAAGTGTACAGTCACCTGCTTCCATTTGCTCCTTTCATTCCCAAAGATCAGAGACAAGGGATGAGACTGGTGAAAGCAGCATATTTATCCCAGGCACTGGGGAAATTATGAAAGAAAGTAAGCAAAGTGCTATTATCCTTAGAGTGCAACGAACCTGTGAAGAAAAGGAGCCATCCTTGGATCCTGTAACACTGGCCGCTGTCTGAAATAGCATCACTTGCTAGGTGACTTCTGTTATGACACCACCAGATACAGATATGGGGTCTGGTGTCCTGAGGCCATCAACTTGTTTTGCTGGTGCCAGAGTGGGCGTCAGTTGGCGGATTCAGGTCAGGCTCCTACCTGTTATCTTTCCTGCCACGTCTTTGATGATTTTGAATTAAGTCTGGGAGGATGGTGGTCTTCCCTGACCCAAAGTTGGCTGACACTTGTTCAGGTGGATGGTGCAACCGGGTGAAAAAAATAAAAAAAGGAAAACAAGGAAAATAACGGGAAAAACTTCCAAGTCCTGACAGCTTCTTCTCTGTTTCCTTCTTTGTTCCCTTGCTGAGTCTTTTGATCTCAGGTACAGCAACCAAGCGTTTTCTTCCCACTCCTCTGCTAATTGTTGACACGCTGACTTAATCCCACCCCCACCACAGCCAATTAAGGTGGAGCCCAGGTTTCCATTTTTGCTTTCTCTCTCTCTCTCTCGTTTTTTTTTTTCTCTGAGCTCCTCCGAGATCTGGAGACCCGATGGGTATTTTTCCCCATCCCCAGGGACTTCAGTTTTGGGGCAGGTGGGTGGTTCTTCCTGCTGCTGCCCCGCTCTCTCTCTCTCTCTCTTCTATGTTTCCTTATCCCACTGCTGACCACTGCCGGAAATAACCCTTGGCCTCATAATTGCACCAGTTCAGTGCATCAGGCAAGTCGATAAAGCTCCATGGGAGTGGATCAGGAGATCCCTCTGGAGCACAGCCGGGCTGCAATGGTCGGACGGGTCCCCTCATTTGGGGTTTCCCATGATACAGATGCTCCCAACCTCCACACAGCTTCTCTCTCTGGAAGGATAAAATCTTAGACCAGAGGTGTCAAACATATAGCCTGAAGGCTGGAGGAAGCCCATGGAGCCACATAAATCAGCCTGTGGGTCTCGGATTGATCCCCCATGCTGCACAAGGCAGTGTGACATGTAGGCTGGGCCCATTGCTGCAGTTGCTGCTCATAACACTGGAGGTCAATCTGGGGTGCAAGCTGCATGCAGCAGCTATGCCAAACCAACCTTGTGCACTTGTTCTGCAGCCAGTCCAGATTGGGCTGTGCTGAAGCCAGCACACAAGGAAGTTTGTTGGGGTGTTGCAGGCAGTGTACACCTCATGCCATTACCCTGTGGTGCAAGCAGTGCCTGTGGCATGGGATCCAGCCCATGTGCCACGTGCACCATGTGCTGGCCCTGCTCTGGGGCTTATGCTGCAGGTGGTACATGGGCTGGACTCTGTACCATAGGCACTGCCCAAGGCACAGGGGACTGGCATGGGGTACATATGGCACCCCACTGCATTGGCCCTGTGTGCTGGCTTCAGTGGGCATGAATGGCTTGGGGCCCAATCCTGACTGGCCCTGGCTCAGTGCTCAGAGCCAGTCTGATGAAGCACTGCATGCAGTGTGCAACCTGCACTGGCCTGATGGGTCACAGGCAGTGCTTGTGTCAGTGGGTCTAGTCAGTGTGGCCTGCACCACAAGCCCTGGAGTGGGTCCAGTGCTGCCTGCAGCACAGGGGTCTTTCACAGGGAATCCACTGCACACGGTGCCTCAATGGGCCAGACTTGTCCGCTGGCTCAGGTGCGGGTGGGTCCAGTCTTCAGACTGGCTCAGAGCTTGACACCCCTGCCTTAGACTTATATATATATATAAAAAAAATCAATAATAGGCAGGGTGAGGATTTTCCAAAAACTGCACATCATAAAATGGCCACTCAGTTTGATGTGCTCACCACTGGATGAAGTGGTTTAGGCTGAGATGATGTTAGACTCTGGAGCTCACAAAGGACATGGAATGGCTGAGTTGTGCAGAAAATACTCTCACTATATGGCAGCACTTGACTTGATCAGTACCATGCTACTTGTAGGATTCAGAACCCCAAAGAAGACGAAAGTATATGGTTCAAGACCTTCCCAGGGGAGTCAACACATGCTGCATTCACTAGAAATCTCCGAAGTATCTGGATGTTTTGGTTCCAAGCTAGCTTAAGAAAACTCTTAAGGGACCTTGGGGTGAATTTTGACCAATACTAGACTGAATGTTAAGTGAACCTGGACTTCCTAAGCCAGCTTACACTAGTGAGTAAAAACTATGTGCAACTGTGGGGGTGGGGAGGCTTGTACAATTTCAGTATAAAATAAGGCAAAATTTGACTATTTGTATTGAGGTCTGGGGATTTTCACTGTTGGTAATTCTTGCAGTTTTTTCTTGACTTTTGGAAACAACTGACTACTCACAAAGCCCAGCTTTTCTTTTTTTTTTTTTTTTAAGTAAAAAGTTTTTGCTTTGATGGTTGCAAACAGAAATCCTAGAACTTTCAAATCTCAGAGGCAAATAAAAAAAAGCCTAATTCACTTTTTAATCATGTTTTTAAGACAATCTCCTGAATTGTGGGTGGCTAGCTCATGGGTTTGGAACACTGGGGTTGGCAGAGAAGGGTTTGTTCAGTCCTGGAATTTATAAGCTGTTAACCCATATGAACTGAAAAAGATGAGATTCAGCTGAAATGGAAATGTGTTTTGTACAGATTTAGTTATTAGGTATGGCCTTTCCTATACATAAGCATAAAAATCATTTCAGCACTTTAAAGGACTGATTTTCACTGTTACGCATGCAGCTTCTTGAGTCAAATTTGTGCCTGTTGACCTGAGTGTTTATATGCATAAGCATGTATGCTGGTACACATGCAAATTGAATTATGTATGTGCAGATAGCCCATGAGATGCATAATTGGCCACTTGTGGAGGTACGTATTTGATCCCAAGCTTGAGCCTTGGTTTCTCAGCACACGCTTGGAGAACTTAGCTCCTGCTGGCAGAAAACACCTCACATTGCTCACTGAAAGAGACCCTTGAGACAAGAACCTGGACCAGCAGTGATGGACTCTTTAGGGAGCTGTTGTCCAGCCCTCCCTTTTCACAAGAAAGGCTGTTTGCTGCTATGTTGTGCAGGATTTAAAAGCAGAAGGAACTAACCAAGAGGGAGAAACCAGAACCTTTGGGGGATCTAAGATGGAGGCATAGGAAACCCTCTCTCTTCATCTCTCTAATCGCAACCTATAAATATTAGACTTTTAAAAATGCTTATTTGCCTCCAGCTTTTACAGCTCTATAAATCCCTGTGGTTGTTCCCCCACTTGGGCTGGTCTTATGTCTTTAAACAAATTCACTTACTTGAAATGCCTGACTTCTAACAAACCCAACACTACTGGAGGCAGAATACTGTTACTTTTGCTGTTGCTGCTTCTGTTACCTGATCCTTACCCTCACAGAGTGAAGCACATACAGGGAAGTGGGTATGACCAGTTGCAAATACACTTCCTGTGGGCAGTCCTCTGTTTGCGGTGCCAGATGGTGTCTTCCCTTACCATGTATATTTGAAAAACTAGAGGGGAAGAAAAGGCGAGGCAGAGAAGAAGAGAGCAGTCTAGGAAGGCAGAAGGCTCTAGGGAAAACCACTTAGAACTTTTCACACACTATTTAGTTATTTTTTGATGGGAAATCCCACTGTAGAAAAAGCATATGGCTTAGAGATTTTTACGTAGTAATAGCTGGGCCATCTGGAACAACAAGTCTAAAATCCAAGGAGGGTCATTTCAGCCCTTTAGCCTTCTGATCAAAATAAAGACAGGTCTGGGTGATATATTCTTTGTGTTGGTCTTTTGGACTATGTCAACATTCACCTAGTGTAGCAGCAGGAAGTTCTGGTGTCTTCTACTGCCAAGCTGCCAGGCTGTGTACATGCCCATGTACTCACAGTAGTTCTGCACAGCTACTATACAGCAGCTGTATTACCTGTGGGTGAAGTACACCCTGGGAAGGGGTGAACTGTAAAGAGGACCATGGCAGTTGGCAAAAAGTGCTTTCAACCAGCTGCAGCAAAAGCTTTCCTCCAGTAGACAGAGGCATGGTAAATCTGTTTGGCAGAATAAAGGATTCTTCTATCAGAGTGGCTTGGGCTGGAATTGTACTCAAAGTTCTGCCAGCAGAATTTCTGGTAGTATAGGTGAGGCCTTTAAGGAGAAGTTAAACAGAAAAAACCAAGATAACATTTTGGGCATTGAAAGTCTCATAACAAAGCAAACTGTCTGTGGAAAAAATGTCCTCTTTTATTCATTGTTGTTGCATTGTTTTAGTGTTTACTCAGGCATCACCCTCAGTGATGCTGTAGTTTAGCACCATGCTAAGTCCCTGGCTGGCATAAATTGGCATAGGTCCATTGTCTTTTTAAGAGCTATGCTGATCCATACCAGCTGAATGTCTAATACACCAATTTTGAAGTCCTTTGGGCAAAAGTTGGCATGTAAAAGGTCATTGATATTCTTATACCGCTAAACGTATCATGACTAGTAATACTCTGTTATATTTAATTTCTAGGTGGAAGATCATGGGAAGTTGTTAATACATACTCTTGGTGAAGTGAGGTGATGTTAAATCTCTACTCTTTTTAGCTACGAGTCATTTTTTTCTTCTATTATTTGTTGAATTGTGAACAGAGGGAAGTGAGCAGAGGCAGAGATGTTAGTGAATTTAGTGCTTGATGCATGCCATCATGAATGTTATGAAGCTGTAAATCATAAGGTTCCCTCACTGCCACACACATTGTGTCTGGACTTGTCATCCTTTTTTTGTTACTGTATGTTGCATTAGAAGCATTGTAGTCTAAGGCAGAGGTCTCCAAACTTTTTTGATCATGCACCCCTATCAGTAAAAACATTTTGAGCATGCACCCGCAATATATGTATATTTATATAAATATAAAATAGAAGTTCTAATATTTTCTTCCCGCACCCCAATGGATCATCTTGCGCACCCCCTGGGGTGTACGCACCCCACTTTGGAGACCACTGGTCTAAGGAATCAAACCTAAGTATCCCTTTCCCAAGTTATTTTATTATTTTGGATCTCAAATATTGAGACCCTAAATAAGAAATAAAGATGTTGGCAAAACTGAACACTATACTGAATGTGCCTGGAATCTCAATGCATAATGGAGGTAGCACAGCTAACACAAGCTAAACCTACTTACAGTACCATTAAACTAATCTTTCAAGTTTTAACAGATGCTCCTTGGTCTGCAGTTTGTTCATGCTTCATAAAAAGGCCATTTTAAGTTGCTTAGTAATAGGCTAGTTGTAGTAGGCTTAAACTTCAAGGGTGTCCATGATACCCCCTGGTGACTGTGTGGCTCCTGCTCTGTGGGTACCCTCCCTTTTCTTTGTCCTGCCATGCCTTGATGTACTTGGCTAATTTTCACAAAGGAAGGCTGCTTAAGGGTCCCAGAGCAAGCTCTTGCCTGTCAGCCAGCAGGTCCCTCCTGGACCCTGCTGGTCCCAGTCTTACCCTTCAAGCACTAGGTGAGCCCTCCTGTCCTGTCCATGCCTCCAGGGTACCTGTTGTCTAAAGGAGTATTTGTGGTCTCCTTCCACCCCAAGGCCATGCCTTGTGGATGTTACCAGTTATCACTTCAGGCCTCCTTAGGCCTTCATCCCTTATTGGGGCTTCTGCCTTCCCCTTTCACCTGGCTGGGCCCTTTAAACCTAACTTCAGTGTGCTGGACCTTGCTTCTGGGCCCCAGACTCCAGTTTCACACCTCTTGGGCTGTGGGCCCCTGGTCCTAGTTTCACCCCTCTCAGCCCTGGGCCCTTGACCCTGATCTTGCCTCTCTTGGGCTTTGGGCCCCTGGCCCTGGTTTCACCTCTTTTGGCCCTGGGCCCTTGGCCCTGCAGGCTTTGCCCTCCTCTGCTTCCTGCCTGCCTGATCTTGAGCCCTGGATTCTGCCAGGGCTTAAAATCTCATGGCTCTCAGGTACAAATGTGCATGTGGTGCACCCCTCAGACACTCCACTGTGGGCTACATCTCAGTGCAACTCAGGTTTCCCTCTGTGTCTCCTCAACACCCCTTATAGCCACATCCAGTCTGCTTTCCGAAGCAGAAACAAAAACATAAGCCCACTGGCTGTAACTAAAATGGCCCTAGACTGGGTCCTACTCCCTGCAAGCTATAAGCTTCTTACTTGCAGTCTCCAGGACAGCTCAAATGCTAGGCAGTCACTCTCCTGTGGCCATTCTGCTTAGGAGCTCCTCTCCTTGCCACCTCCAGAGACAAACTTCTTGCTCTGGCTCAGGCCCTGGGTTTATACACCCCCTGAGCCCTGCCTCTTCCAGTCACGTGACTCCCCAGCCACCCTCAGGTGTTTCCAGTTAGGTGCTGACAGCTAGCTTCCAGAGCAGCTTACAACTGCTACTCTTGCTGCCTTAGCGGGGCTCTGCCCTACTGTCCTACTGCTGGGCTGCCAGCCCTGCGATAGGCACTCTTAGTCTATGGCTTCCTGGCTACCTACTCTTCTGCAGCCAACCCCTAACGGGCAGTTTTCTACCTACCTAGAGATTCCCCTGCTGCTACTTGTACCTTTAAGTAACAGGATCCCTGTGGCTCCCTGTTATGCCAGCCTTTCGGTTCACTTATTAAAAAGTAATGAAAACCTATCTACTTCATGGGCATATCTACATAAGATGTTTACTGAGCAGGTGCCTAATGAGCTCCACTGTAAAGTCTCAATGTCTATATGTGTGCCCCTATTAGGCCACTGGAAACTAATTAATTTCAACTCAGGTCAGTACTTGTAAATACAAGTACAATCCTATGGTGGACTTCTTTAGTGCATAGCGGTGCATGTGTGGACTCTGATGAGGCTGGCTGGGGCACGAGGGTGCTTCAGTGCAGGGTCTGCCTGCTGGCCAGCCCCACACTAGAGCACCCTCATGCCCCAGCCAGTCCCTGTGCAGCACATTGAGCCAGGTTGGAGCAGCCCTGTGTTGGCAGGCTGACTCCCTGTGCCCCTGCCAGCTGGAGCTGGTCTGACCTGGCTCAATGTGCTGTGGTCCTGGGCACATGTTCAAATATGTGCAGGGAGCAATAAATTCTGATGCTATATGTGCCTTAGTTTATTGCTTTATGATAATAGCACATGTAGAGGCACCCAACACATTTTTACTGTATTTTTCTTTTATTTTGTTATTCAGGTATAATGCTTTTGGTCATGATCTACTGGGCTGTGTATTTTCTCTTACTCCTAATCTATACCGAAAATCTTTTTTCAGTAAAATATAGGGCTGTTTCACCAAGAAATGTATCTCTCATCAGAGGAAGATAGAGGATTTTTCTGTTTCCTGGTAGGTTGTTGGCATTGGGGAGATAGGGAAAGAGGACATGACAGACTACTGTATTTCAGAACTTACAATGAACTAACATAGATGCAGTTTTCTACTGCATCTGGGCTGGGGACTTGTGGTTTAGTTCAGTTCAAGATGACATCTGAGTGAGGTTGAAAATTACAGTTTAAGGTCTGTGTGTGGTCATCATCACTGCCAAGGTTGAATGCTGAGGCCATGGCAATTGATAGATCTCATCACACTGGTCAAAGGGAGTTCTTATTTGAAGCAATTATTGCCTGGAGGGAAAGAGAAAAAAACTGAAGAAAGGGAATTAGAGTAAGCTCTGATGAGTTGGCAGATGCTGCTGGATGAATGGCCATATCATGGTAGGGAAACCAGTCACAGCACTGTCATCACTATCTGTTAGTGTTGTCTTGGGTAAATGCCAGCAAACTGTGCTAGAGTGGAGAAAGACAGAAAGGGGTGGAAGGGACATGCTGAGACATTTTTAATTACTTTAGGTCATGTTATACAAAAAACTGCACACTGTCAGATTGCTTCAGATCAGAGAAGTGCTCATGCCCAGACTAGCAAGGATGACTTGTGCATACTAGCCTCTTTCATCCAGAAGGCTCTCAAAGTTCTCTACCAACCAGTCTATGGACTAGAGCAGGGGTCGGCAACCTATGGCACGCATGCTGAACGTGGCATGTGGCATGGTTTTTATTGGCATGCAGGCTGCTTCCTACCCCAAGGGGTGGGAAGAGGCGTGCCCAGATTGAGCAGCACATGGTTGCCTGGGAACAGCCTTGTGCTGCTGCCGACCCCTGCCACTAGACAGACTTGCCACCGCTGGACCCCAGCCCCAAAACACCCTGATCACACTGCCAACCGCAGCCAGGTAAGAGCCCCTGGCCCCAACCCTAGCCTGGCACTGGCCCCAGGCCACTGGCTGGCCTCGCCCCAATGGCCCTGGCCCCAACCCCATGCTCCTGGCCACATGCCACCGGCAGGCCCGAGCCGGCACTACTGCCTCCATGGGCCCCATCCCTGGGCCCATCCCTGTGCTGCTGGTGGGTCTGGCCCAGCCAGCACCATTGCCACTGCAGGCCCTGGCCCAGTGCCAGCCTAATATTGAACAGTAGCATATTAGAACTGTTGGTCCTGTGACAAGCTACTGTGTAGTATTATTTGGCTGTTGCACAGTCAGAGTCTCACGTAGATGTGCCCAAGGTCATCTAGTACAGTCCCCTCCTCAAGGCAAGATCATCCCAAGTTATCTTAGCTTGTTCATGAAATTTTCCACAACTTCTCTAGGTAGCCTGTTCCAGTGCTTGCCCACCCTCATAGTCAGCAAGTTCCTTCTAATCTCCAACCTAAATTTCTTCTGCTGTAGCTTAAGTCCACTGCTCCTAGTCCTGTCCAATAAAGCCACAGGGAAAAGGCTATCTCCATCCTCCCTATAATTGCCCTTCAGGTATTTGAAGACTATTATAAAATCTCCCCTCAGTCCTTTCTTCTGCAGACTGAATAACTCTAGTTCTTCCAGCCTTTCCTCACAAGTCTTGCTTGTCAGGACCCTAATTATTTGTGTTGCTCTCTGCTGGAGTCTTTCCAATCTGTTCACATCCATCTTGAAGTGTGGGACCCAAAGCTGGACACAGCACTCCAGGTGATGCCTCATCAATGCTGAATAGAGTGGAAGAATCACTTCCCTTGATTTGCAGGTGACACTCCTGTCAATACAGCAACCATAGGGGGAAGGGGTGGAAGGGGATTAGAGTCCCATATTTCTTCCCATAGTGCTTCTCCTTGCCCCAAGAAACAAACCAAGGATGCCTTGGGATAGCTCCCCACCCCAGCAAGCTTCAGCTCCACTGCCCTCCACACTGGACCCTGCAGCTGCACAGGGAATCTCTGCCAGACCAAGGTGGCCATTTGTGGAGCTATGAGAGAATTTTTCAGGTCCCCCTCTCCGTGGAGAGGGCTAGTGTGGAATATCACTTGCCTAGAAATCCCTCTTTCTGTAGGCAATCAGGAAGGTGCCAAGCAACAAAAAGATCTATTACATAATATAAAGGGTTTACGTGAGCAAAATTGACTAGATTTGGAGACAGAAAATCAAAACGAGAAAAGTTCCTTATACATCCAGTTACACCTTAGCCTTCCTGAGAGTCTTGCCAGCATCACAAGAAATCAGCTTTCCTGATTTCTACCAGACCCTGACACTGGGGTCTGTCTAACCCTCCCTAGCCCACCCAGAGCTAGCTGCCTAACTCCTTCCAATCCTCCCCCCACAGCTTTCTTAACGGTCACCAGGACTCTCTACAAAGTTCTGGTTTGCCTGAGGAACCTTGACATGTCTTTAGCTTGATAGGCCATTCCTAACCATACCCCAAACTGTAAAGACATATATAGGTAGCACAACATAATCTTTACAGAAATAGCAGTAACACAACAAATAGATACAGGATAATATTGGTTTTCCAATAAGACCAAGTATGCCATATCAATACAGCAAAACACAAGAAAATGTTCATGACACATTGTGAACCCACAAAAAATAATGGGGTTTGTACCAATAACCTGGCATGCTGGTGGCTTTTGGGGCAACAAGAGCACGCTGTTGGCTCATATTCAGCTTATGGTCTACTGTAACCCCCAAGGTTCTTCTGTGCAGCCTAGTTAGTCATTCCCTGCCTGTATTTGAGCATGCAATTATTATGTCGCACGTAAAGGTATCAGAATCTGGCTCTATCAGAAGCATTGTCTTGGGGGCATTGGATGTGCTTTTAGTCCTTTCATTTCTGGAGGGTTCTGAATCAAGATGAAAGTAAAACAAATACACACTGCTACAGCTTCAGGTAAGTTTGGAATGAGTTTTAAAAAGATGTGCTGTTGACATCTGCCTGAAAGGAGGCTGTCTGATCTATAGCAAAGCCCTCATGCAAACACCTGGAGATGATTATAAATTGCAAAATTTGGATCTAGGTTCAGTATCATATTTTGAATACTCCAATCAGGGAACACAAATACTACCTTGTGACTTAAGGAAACCACCACATACTAGGGGTGTGCGAAGTGGGCTATATTTGATTCGGATTCGGATTTGGATTTGGCCTGAGTTGGGGGACAGTGATTTGATTCGCTGATTCAGATCACTGTCTTGATTCAATTTGGCCAAATCTGAATATGAAGATTCGATTCTGATTTGGAGAGTCAGCAGTTGGTTCATAGACACAGCTTTATATGTTTTTTCCACATACCTTGAGGTATCAGCCATGGCTTGTGAATGCTGAGATGGTGGGGTGGATGGAGCATCCTACAGGAGTGTGGGGGGTGATGGGGGCTGCATGCTCAGCAGCAGACCTGGAAGTAGACTGGAAGTACTTCTGGTCCACTTCCAGGTCCACTGCCAAGTATGCAGGGCATCCCTCCCTGTGCCCCCCTGGCTTGGCAATCAGCCACGGGGGGGACCCTGGGTGCACCCCCAGACCCAAGAGGCACCAGTTGCTGAGCAGGGGGGTGGAGGGGTGGTCTACCACATGCTTCGCGGCAGACCTGGAAGTGGACCAGAAGTGCTTCTGGTCCACTTCTGGGTCCATCACTGAGCATGCTGTGGACTGCCTGTGGTCCCATGGGACACTTCATCCGCCCCACCATCTCAGCATTCACAAGCCACCTGGTACCTTGAGGTATGTAAAAAAAACATATAAAGCTGAGTCTATGTCCAAATTGTTGAATCTCTGAATCAAATTGATTTGATTCGGAGAGATTAATGAGAGAAATTTCGGAGATTTAGCTGCCGAATCAGACCGAATCTCCACCAAATCAAATCAGCAACTGAAGCTTCACACAGCCCTGCCACATACCAGGAATAATGAATGAAGCAAGGGAAGAAAACACTTTGCAGCTGGCTGCGAATGGTGAATAGATTAGTAAAAATTAACATGTTTTTATAACATGCAAAAGAGGCCTTACGTTCACTCTGCCATGTGACCAGTGTTATGGTTAGTTGAAATATTGAAAGTTTCTCCGGATGACCTTGGGCAAGGGAGGTCATTGGCAGTCTCAAGGGATGAAGGATTTGGATGCATTTGAAGTGGGGATAGAATCCTTTTGGTCCTTCTCATCTCCCATTTTTATTCACTGGAACTGGTACTTCAAGTCTTTAGACCTGAAATGACAACCCACCTTTTTTCAGCAGTGCTAAATTCAAAGCCATTTACAACAAACAAGCCCATGATTTCTGTAGTACCTAGGCCCTGAAGCATCTTTTTAATGACTAATATTTCTTAAGGAAGTAACTCGCACTTGAACATAGTAAATGCCTACAGAAATCACATTATACGAATAGGCCTGAGGCTTTAATTGTCCTTCTGGAGAAACATAGGGAGCTCCCCCATGGGTTGGGGAGGAAAAAGCCCTTCGCTGAAGACTAGCAAGAGGGTGTAGGTGACTTCTTCCATCAGCACCCCAAGTAGGAGCAAGATGATAGAAGGAGCCCCGACATCCACATGCACTAGGAGATGCCTGGATTACCTTAATTTTGCTCTAGTGTTGATACATGCATTGGCCATTGTAATGGTTAGGCAGCCAATGCCCCTGTTCATGCTGCCACAACAATGGTGAAGATTGGCATAATAGAGTCATGGGTTACCTTCTGTCAGAGTTAGTCTAATCCAAATAGCAGCAGCATTGCCTCAAGGCTGTTTGGAGCCTGTTTGTGTGTGGATGCCTGGAATGTTGCAAGCATGTTACAGGGAAACTGTCAGGTAGTTAGTGCACCTGATATTTCTAACTTAGAGAAAATCTATTAACCAAACTAGCCTACCTGCTTCGTTAGCTGGCTCAGGAACAGGAAGCATGTGAATTTGGAGAATAAAAAAAAAGGCAGCCTCTTGTCGATGTATTTATTTTGCAATGCATTATTAATAGCACTGGAACCTTGCCACTATGCAGCAAGCTACACAGATGTGCATTACTGTAATGTCACCATCCTGCAGTAAAGGTGGTTGGAGGATCTCGTTTAGTTTAAGAATGGTCGACCCCTGCGTATTGTAGTTGAACTCTCTCCCTACCAAGCTGTGTAACAGCAGTGTTCCTTCTAACCCCATCAACATGTTCTGAACATTGCTTTTTACAACCCCAACCTCACTTTTTCTTCCCCACTACCTCCAAACTCACTGATGTTAAAACGAAGGGAGTGCTGTCATGAAAAACTATTCCCTCCTTCCAGTTTCCTGCTGCCCTTGCTTTCCTCTTCCCCCACAAAGAAGTCTTAAGGGTTCCACTGCACCACAAAGGAGAGATGTCAAAGGTTCTAGGACAGAAAGGGTTAAACTCAGGCAAGCACTAGCTCCAGCAGTTAATCCATATAAAGCTCATGGATTTCTCTGCAGTGATCTTTGTGGTTGTCATTTGCATTTTTTTCCTTTTGTGAAATCTTTTCTTCTTTCCTTTTACACTCGTCTGCATGGCAAAATTAGCATATTGTAGCGAGAGTGGGAGATGTAAGAAGCCGACCCCCTGCTGTTCAGCGGATTGTGCAATCTGCAGGCGGCATCAATTTTTCAGCAGTTTTCTCATTTCTCATTACAGTCAGGGCACCGCACAGCTCCCGATTCAACACAATCCCTAGTGGTCCTGCAGACAAGCATATGGGCTGTCAAATATCTATACCAATACTTTCAGAGCATTAATATCCTTGTTTATGCTTTCACCGTAATTAATCATGGTATTAATATAGGCCGGGCTTAGCTTTACTAATTATATATAGTATATTGGAATAATTGTATCAGCATATTATGATGCTGATATTTGATAGCAGTTTACCAACCTTGAGAGAGATACTTTAACTCTTTGGCAAATCCTGCTTTGCAAATGAGAAGAAAAAGAAAGGGTGGTGGTGATAAAACTAAGTCTAATAACTATAAATAGTAATTTTTAAATAACTAAACATTATAGTACACTAAAGTTGTCCTCGGGTATCAAACTCTGTGGTTGTCATAGTGATGTGTGCATTATTAAGAGGGTGTTGTTCATTCTGGCAGCTAATCTTATAATGAGGATGGCTCATTATCAGACAAAAAGGGCTCCCCTTCCCCTCAGCCCCTTAGCTTTTCCCTTTCTTTTAATATAGCTGAACTTTTAGTGTGACCCTTCCCTTTTCTTCCCTCACCACACCTCATCCCAAATAAACTCTTAAATTTATAAATACATGAAGATGTATCCCAAATGGGATAACGAATTGCCTGATTTGATTGGAAATAATCCGGTTATCTTCTAATTGTTTTCTTTGCATGTGTGTGTGCCTATGTGTGTGTATGTGTGTGTGTGTGTATGTGTAAGAGAAAGAGAGAGACAGACAAACAGAGGAAGGAATAAAAAGAAACAACCTTTAAAAAAATGTACAGCCAAGTTAGCCTTCCTGCCTATCTGGTGCTCATATTCACTCAAACTGCAGATTGGGGAGCTTTAATGTGATCAATCGTTCGGCTTTTATTTCCGCACCTGTTTCTCCTGACTGACCATTTTCAGCAAATATCCTTCAAGGGGTCAATGGTTCCCTTTTGCATCAAGCACATGGCTTAATGGAACTTCCTTTTCTTATCGTTAGCCACTTTACATTTTTATATAACGCTATTAACTGAGATACAGACTTGTCTTTAATTCTCTTCTTAGATGTGTACACATTAGTTATTTTCCCTCACCTCCCCAAACAATCCAATTATCACAGTTTGTCACACAAGGACTGATGAGCCACTTTACAGACTGACACCACCTGCAACATTGTATGGCCTGATCCCTGACAAGACAGTAGAATTACAGATGAGTAAGTAAAGGTCTGTGTGATCAGAATCTCTAAGTTACTTTCTTGGTGGTTGCCTTTTTGATGACTTTTTTGGTTGGCAAAACAAAAAACCTGAAATCAGCCGTGAAATGATATTGTTTGAAGCACTGAAATGTATAAATAACATAAAGGATTTAATTTTTTTTGCAAAATAATTTATATACAGGCAGACAACTTGCACTGCCCTATGGACATGATGCCCAGTGATTGCAGCCTACTCAGACTTGAATTGGACCAGATCAACCAGGAACTCTAAAAAGTGGCAGCCAAGGGGAGTTCTGCATTCAGGCTAAAATGTAGGGAATCACTTAAGTACATCATAAAACTTAAGCAGTGAGTAAATGTCATTGACTTCAATAGGATTAGCCATGTGATTAAGTGCTTTCCTGAATCTGGTCCTTGAGTTCTGTTCTAAAGCCCACTGAAGTCACTGGAACGGCTTCCTGGGTCTTCAGCTGGGTTTAGAGCTGACCCTTGGGCCATGCCATTAAGTGCTCCAGGCCAGGATTTATAATGTTTTCACCAATTCTGCTTTAACTGCTCTGCTGCTCTGCTCCACTGTGGCTTCTGTTTCACAGTTGATGGCATCGGCTTTCTTACAGAGCAGCTGGTAGCATTCCAGAAGCTTGGCAGGATGCACCACCACATGGGGCAACACGGTTGATAGACTATGCCTTCTCTCTCCCATGTCAGATACTTTAGATAATTCTCTAGTGGTTGCAGAGGATTTCAGTGGACCAAATATTTTGATGAGAATATTTATTAAAAGCAAAAAACTAGCATCCATGGCCATTTTCCTGCTGCATTTACTTAGGGCCAGATTCACTAGAGAACTTAAGTACCTGGAAGCCAGGCATTTCTACACTTGAGTGGACTCTAAGACAATGTCATAGTCACCTTAGCTCTCTAAATAGTGCATGGCATGGGAGAGAGTGGCCAGACGCTAAATTTGGACCCTCCTGAGCAGCCAACAGGAAGCCCTCAGACATATCTTAAAACCCATCCTTCAGCCACTTTACTTGTAGCTTCTGTCTATGTGGGAAACCACAGCCTTCTCCTGAAAGTATGCATTTGTATGCTTTCATTTCTAAGCAGAAAGCACTCCTGTCTTTTAAAATACAGAAGGCAAAGCAGGTAGTGGTGATGCTGTCCCACCTCCACCTCCTTTTAATATAAGTCTACTGATTAAAACATTTTGCCAGGAATTGGGAGACCAAAGGTCCAAGGTGCCCCTTCCTGATAGGTGAGAAATGTACATTTTAATCACCATAGGCAGTCACCCTAACCATCAGCTTATTGGTATTATCTCATGAAGGAGGGCATTTGGTGCCACTGTGCAGAAAATAAGTCAGGATTCATTGGCCAGAGAGGGAGAAAGTACAAGAGGGAGTCTGACTGCATCTCAGTGGTTAGGGCACTCACCTGGGAAGGGAAAGTCCTCAGTTCTGCTTGTAAGTCTTTGGACAAACACTAGACACCAAGATCCAGGTACCCCTCCCAGCCCTAGAGAATGCCTTCAGCAGTAGGTTACAGAGTCAGATTTGAATTTCTTACAGTTACTGAAACCTGTCCCCCCACATCCTAGATGAGTGCTCCAACCACTAGACTATTTTATGAAGGGGATGGGGCACAGCCTGTCTTGGCTAACCATTTTTTAAAGGAGGGGTGTCAAAGTTAAGCCTGAGATTGTAATTAGTAAAATTAAAGAAGCCATTTCTGATTGAAAAAGAAAAAGAAAAAAAGTTTGCAACCAAAATTCAAACATTTTCTCTCATTTTATTGTGGTTTATAAACCTGGAGTTCTGTTCCCCCCATCTGAAACATGCACTTTTCAATTGATGCCTACCCCCCTCCCCCAAATGCCTCTACTGACATTTGTGGTTCTAGCAACAGTACCTAGGGAGCTGAGCCTGCTCGTTGTTCTGCTCCCTGCATATTGCTTTAAATTGCATCCAAAGCGGCAGAAACTTCTCTTACCATATTTTCATATATAATAGGCACTCCAATTTCTAGAAGCTATTTTTTGGGGAAAAAGTATTTGTTGGCATTTTATATGCAAGGGAATACCATCTTAAGTAATGTATCTCTCAAAATAAGACTTGTGAATATGAGATTTCAGTAAGCAGGTTTGAATAGTTCAGAGATTTTAGGAGCAGGTTTGAATAATTCAGATAAATCTCTGGGAAGTTTGGTGCATGTCCAGGCTATCCCAAACTTTGAAACTTGAGTAAGTTTGTAGCTTTCAGTTCCAGACTTCTTCACAGTCCAGGTGGTGTTTGGGTACAAGATTTTTATCTCAACTCTGAATACCTTTAAGGATTAGTAGATATAAAAAAGCATTTTAAATATTTGTGACTGGTAAATTAATTTATAATTTTTCTTGCATTTTCAACATCTTTTTCTAGTATGAAACCTAGTCTTTTCTCATGCTGTTGTTATAATCCACTTATACTTCTGTTCATCACAATGTTAAGTACCCTCAGGATTTTCTTCTACAGTAAGACATCTTCATTATCTACATGCTCTTTATCAACCATCTCAGATAAAATACAGAGCTGAATAATGGAGTATGAGAAAGGGATTCAAGTGATGTGTATATTATGTGGTAACATAGGCTGAATATTACCATATTAACAGTAATTGTAACTTACAGTCCTCAGGAGTATTTTATACACCTTTCAATACAGCTAACAAGACATACCCCCAGGACCTTGCAAGTTAACAATTATACCATGGGAAAGGAGGGCATTGAAGGAAGTCAATAAGACAATGTGTTTATTCAGCAAAAGCTTGCATAAGCTTCATGAAGGAATAATGAATAAAACAAACATTTTAGTTGGCTAATACCCTGTATACAATTTATGTCCTTCATAACCATTTGTCCCATTTGAACCTCATGAAATAGCTGAACCATCACTCACTGTAGCCTACAGCACTCCTAAAGATCCCGTGATGTTGCCAGCTTCCATGACAAAAGCACCTGTTACCTTTCACATTCTTTCTGCTGTTGCGATTGGTGCAAAGTCTTGCACAAACAGTTGAGGCCTGCATGGTAGATCCTCATATGGCAAGATGAAGAAAATCTTATTCTGTTCCCACGGGGGCCAGAACTGCTGGTGTAGAAAGTCACTAAGTGCATGTTCTATTACACTGGAGTCTGGAAAGTGGAATCCTACAAAATTGAAACAGGTATTGTATCCTGTATTTCATAATTGCCCTAGGTTACTATATGAGAGACATAGGGGAATTGAAACATAAATGGAGCATGGGTTTTTTTGTAGTGCATGAGCATTGAAAGTATTACCCTTGTAATATGGGTTATATCACTAAAGCTCTTGATTTTCTGTTGCGCACATCAGCCAACCATGATGCATTTGCCTGGAGATAAATTTAACTGCACAATTTAATTTTCAGGAGCATGTCTACTCCCTAAACTTAGGAAGGGTCATCCTGTAGTGAGGACTCTGGCTCCTTTTATTTCCAGCTTTATACTTCCAATTTAGCAAAACAGGTAAGCAAGTACCTGACTTAATGTATGTGCTTGAAGCTTTGGTCCCTGATTCAATTTGGCAGAGATTCGGCCTGATTCGGCGGCCGAATCTCTGAATCCAAATTGAATCAGAAGATCCTTTAATCTCTGCAAATCGAATTGGAACCCTCCAAATTGATTTGGAGAGATTTGGAAAGATTTGAAGATTTGGACATAGACGAAGCTTTAAATGTTTTTTCTCCATACCTCAAGGTAGCAGGCAGCTTGTGAGTGCTGCGATGCTGGGGGCATGGAGTGTCCCACAGGAGTGCAGGGGGCTCTCCAGTGTGCTTGGCAGCAGACCCGGAAGTAGACCAAAAGCACTTCTGGTCCACTTTTGGGTCCTCCAGGGAGCGTACTGGGGGGCCCTCCATGCCCCCACGGCTTGGCGACCAGTGCCTCCTGGGTCTGGCCACCCAGGGTCCCCCTGCAGCCAATCGCTGATCCAGGGGCGGGACATCGTGGGGCCCCCTGTGTGGTCCCCAGCAGACCTGGAAGTAGACTGGAAGTACTTCCAGTTTGCCACCGAGCACGCAGGGTCCGCCCCGCACTCCTGTAGGATGCTCCATGTGTCCCAGCATCACAGTATCATGAGCCACACCTGGTACCTCAAGGTATGTAGAAAAAACATTTAAAGCTGTGTCTATATCTGAATCACTGATTCTCTGAATCAGCATTGAAACTTCAGATTCAGCTGAATTGAATCAGGGGAAGTGATCTGAATCAATGAATTGAATCACTGTCCCCTATTTGAGGCTGAATCTGAATCAGAATCAAATACGGCCCATATTGCACACCCGTAGCTGACAATGCATTTGAGTATTTGCTAAAATAGCTAGATGTGTCCTAAGATGTTTTGTAGAACTGAGACCTGAGTGTATTTTCCAAATGTAGTTAGAAATTCAAAATCTCCAATCTGTGAAGGATTCCTTGCAGGACATTCAGGATAAAAGGTATGATCCAGAGAGGCTTTGGCTGCCAGAATGACTCAAGCCTAAAAGTCTCTGAAGCCTAGCATGGTCTATACTACAGGCCATATAGAATAGGATTATTGACCTTTTGCTGTTGCTAGCCTGTAGTCCACAGCTCACAAGGGATCATGCCTTGGACTAGCTAGACTGAAAGGCCAGATATGCATTTACAGCTGGGTCAACTGGAAGCAAGTTTAGCATGTCAGGAACAGGGTTCAAACTCATGCTTCTGAAACCTTAGCAGGATGCTGTAACTCAGGGGTAGGCAATTATGTTGGGCAGAGGGCTTTGGCAAGCTGTTTAGAGCCGCATGGGTAGCCCCACCCCTTTACAGGTGCTCCATTCCCTGGTCACCATCTTGGGACCAGAATTCCCACCCCCTAACCCCCAACCTGTGCCACCAGAAGTCCCTCCCCTTGCCCCTGGAAATACTACTTTCAGAAAGGGGTTTTATCATCTCAGAACAAGAAAAATACCAAATTATTTTCTAAAAAGTGATCATCTATAACTGATTGATTTGATTTCAAAAAATATTTTTCCTGATTTACATGTGTTTGTGTAGTGTATATAGAGGTGATTGCACAATAGCTTAAAATGAAGTCCTACTCTTGTATACTATGCAGGGGTGGGAGGCATGGGGGTGGGTATAGGTTTTTGGGGGGCTGTGTGTGTGGGTATGTGGGGTGTGGGGGGTGTGGGCCCTGGGGTATTGGCACGGCCCTGTACTCCCATGGTCCGGTGATACAGCCCAGGGCCACGTGATTCTGGAGCTGGCATGCAGCGAAGCAGTGAAAGCTGGGGCAAACAGAGGCTTCTAGTTGCGGGCCGAGTGCTTCTGAGTCCTGCCAGCTTCCCCTGGGTCCTACTGCCTGTGGCTCTTGTCATCTTTGACAGGCAGCTAGGAGCAGATAAATATTAATTTTTCTAAACTTTTTAGGTGCCCCACAGGCTTCACAGAATGGCCTAGTGGGCCAAATGCAGCTTGTGGACCATATATTCCCCACCCCTGCTCTAACTGCTCTCCTACTGGAGTTGACTAGAGGTCAGTAATTCTGTTGTGGCAATATTTGAGGTTTTCAATTTTGTTTTCATTGTGCGTTTGCAAGAAAATAACTTTCTGCAACAATCTTGCAAAAAATGGAATGACGGTGTGCTGTGGCAGTTAGAGGATTACCGTACTGGCCTAGGATGGGTGATTTAGGTGCAAGTCCTTGCTCTGCCTGAAGTCATGTCTCTCTTATCCCAAGCAGACACTGTAATCACACGTTAATGTCTCAACTTTCTCTCTGTCACAAAACCTTCCAGAGGACAAACTTGTGGATATGCAGATATTGCCACAAAACTTTTTAGCTTAACAGGCTGCATATTTCACCCCCAAAACTCAAAGCTGCTCTACTATCTCCCCCTTTTTCCAGTGATGTCAGGGGGAGTTAGAATGCTTGGCACAAGTTGGGATTACGCTTTGCATAAGAAAGGAAGTGTTGAAATGTGCAGGTCTAATCTTGTATGGTGTCTTCTGGGTAGTTTTTAGCACTCTAATGTCCCTCAGAAGTTAAAGGAGTGGAGACTGTTCATGTAAAGGGATGCAAGTGGCCTGTTAACATTCGATTATATGCTGGACTTTTCCTTTTTCAGCAGTGGAGGCTGAAAACAGATGTTCTAACACAGGCACATTCCACTCAATGTAATCTGAATGTGTGGGGGGTTGGGGTAGGTCACCCAGTTGTGAGTTTCCCAATTCCCCGAATGGCCCCTGGAGAGGAGTGGGTACGCACCAGACCGCTCGTGCCGCCGTTAATCTCGCCTGCCACGACTTGATGGATCAAGGGGTTCACCCAGATGGGGCGCTGACGGTCCAAAAGAAAAGGGTACCCAGACTCCAAAGTCCAGGGGTCCTGAGGGCTCCTCCTCCCCTACACCCTCACCCGAGCCTCCGGGCTACGGGACCCCGTTGGGGCTCCCTTGTTGACGGACAAGTCTGGCGGGGTACCCGCCTACTGCCGGACCCGCCCCGGAGTCCGCCCAGCACCTAGTGTCCCTGGTACCAGTGGCCCCTCCGGTCCGGATTTGTCCTGCCCTCAAGGGCCTGAGTCTCTAGACCCGGGGGGGGCTACAAAGTCCGCCTCCCTGCCCGCGGGTCTTCTTCCGTGGCCAACTGGCCACCAGTCACCGGAGAAGGGCCCCTCCGGCCGAGGCTCCCTTCCCGGGTTCTTCCGTTGGAACCGCCTTTGATCCCTTCGGTACCTGCGTCCCGACGGGATGCCCTGCTGCTCCCGGCTCCGCTGCGGTCAACTCCGCTGTAGCCGGCGTCCGCCGCGTGGCTCCCGGTTCCGCCGTTGTCAGCCCCGCTATCGCCGGCACTGCTGCTCCCGGTTCGGCGCTTACCGGCTCTGCGCCTCCCGGCTTCGCTGCAGCCGGCGTCCGCTGCCTCGATCCCGGTTCCGCTGCTACCGGTACCGCCGCCGCCAGCACCTCTGCCGCCGGCGTCCCTCGCGCCGCACCCGGCTCCGCTGCTTCCGGATCTGCCGCCGCTGATCCCGCTGCCGCCGGCGTTCCTCGCGCCGCACCCGGCTCCGCTGGTCCCGGGGCAGGTTCCCACCGGAGCCTCCGTCCTCCTCTAACCAGGGTAGGGGTGCTCCTTTTATCTGCCCGGGCCGGTCCCACGCCGGCCTGGTTTACGTTCCGGGAAACTTTAAAGTCCCGGCCAGACTTCCGGGTCGAATCCCGGAAGCTGGACGGAACCCCGGGCTTCCTCGCTCGGGCCGGGTCCCCTGGAGTCCTGGCCCCCTCACAGAATGCAACTCCCATTGAAGCCAGCAGGGCAAATTCAACTCTTGTGTAAATGGGTGCAACTCCATCAAAGCCTGTGGCAGTTATAGTGGTATTGAATTGCCCATGGGGAATGCTTAATCAGGCAGAATTTGGAAGAATGCTAGAAAAACTAGCAAACTGCCTATCAAGAATGACTGGGAGGGCTGGGCGGGGACAGAGCACTGCCACCCACCACCCTGCGCTACTGCCACCTCCCAGGAGCAGGTGGGAGGGAAGCTTGCACACAGTGGCCGCTGCCAGCACCAGCCACCCTACACTGTTGCCACCCTGCATATGGCCGCCCCCCACTACGTGTCTGGCCCTGCACCACCCCATCCCGCTCCACTTCCAGCCCTGTGCCACCCCCCCGCCCCACCATCTTCTCCCACTCTGTGTCCACCTGGCCCACTCCTTGACAGGCATTGTTGACATACCGCTGGCTGGAGCCACACCCCACTGAGAGCCATGCCTCCCAAGAACATTACGGACAGACAGACAGACACACAGGCAGATGGACTAAACCTATATATATATGTATATATATATATATGGCTCTTGTCAGGACTGTTAGAGGAGTCTAGTAAGAACCCAGTTTTAAAGTGCTACTGTGTTCTGGTTTTAAAATGTTTTGCTGGTAAGTGTGCAGCTTTGAAGAGCATTTTTTGTTATTCTTCAATTGACCTTTAATTCCACCTCTTCTTTTTATGTGCGTCTCATTGAGCAAGCACACTGTAAATAAACCCACACCTGTGCTTTACCTATTTGGTGGATCAGCAGTCTCAAAGGCTGCCAAACTTTTATGGACCCTAAATTTGCTTTAAAAAATAAAAGAGACTGAAAGAAAAATACCAGAGGAAACACATTTGCAACAGCTTTTCAGCTTTTGCAGTGCAGTATGTGAAAAATTTTACAAAGATAGGCCCCTGGCTTCTAGCTTCACCACGAGCAACCACTAGTACACATGCAGAAATGTCTTTCTCTGCAGTGATAGAACAAAATAGATTTGGGGAAAAACACAATCCTGTGTTCTGGGTGCTATGACTCACACAACAGTGGATCCAGGAATGGGGCAAGGGAGGTACAGTCCTCCCACTTTGGCTGTGGCTGGCATGCACAGTGAGCTCTGAACTCACTGCGTAGTCAATGTGTACTCCTGTCAGGGCAAGGTCTGGCCAGAGGACTTGTTTTCCCATAACTCTGGAGCTGAGGGGGTGAATGCTGCTGCTAGCCCTCCTTTCCCCCCTCTCCCCTTCCCTTTCTGTCCTACAGATCTAAACAGAGCTACATTTTTTTAACAATGAAGATGATTAACCACTGGAGCAAAGTGCTGAGGAGGATAGTGGATTCACCATCTCCTGCAGTCTTTACATAGAGATTGAATGTTATCTGAAAGACATAGCCAAATGCAAGTTGTTATGAATTGTGCAAGGGTAAGTGGGTGAAATTAGCTGGCCTGCATTGTAGGCGAGGCCTGAAGGAAGGACAGGATGAATTAATGATACCTTTGGACTTTAAACTTTATGAAAACAATATTACTACAAATATCTGACATGCTTGCAAGTAAAGACCAATATGTCAGCAAATCATGAGAGGCAAGATTTTTTGGGTAATATTTCTAATTGGACCAGCTGTATTATTGGAAGAAATATCAGACAAACTTTTGGCCACAAAATGGTCTTTATTAGGCCTGGGAAAGAAGCAGATACAGTCTAAGCTAAATACCAATAGAATAATCACTTTTATTTGACCCCATTACGTTAATGATCATTTTCATCAAGATCTTTTTCTTTAATGCAATAGGGTTATGCAAAGCAACTGTTTTAATAGCTACCATTACACTTACCAGTTTGTTTTCTGATCATGATTGAAAACATGTTTGTTTTAAAAAAGAGCCAACATTGATGCAGAAGTAAAAGAAATAAAAATAAAACTTTCTGGAGTGCAGGGGGGACATAATTCTGAAAATATGGCAATTTCAATATTATAATCTATTTTCTCCTTGGAAGAAAAATTCATCATTTAACACGATTATAAAACCTTTTAAGTTAGGATATGGTACTTTTTTAGAAACAAATTGTAAGGTCAGGTTCTGTTCGCTGTGCAGTAGTGCAAAAGTACTGTTTTGAATCATGATAAATAACTTCACTTTTATCAAATCATCTCCTTTGGCAATAGATTCACTCTATGCAGTAATGATAATTTGCGCACTTATCATTCTGTACTTTCCCAAGACAAGCAGTCAGCCATAGGATGTAATTTAACAACTTATCAACCAGAGGTTCATCTAGCCCTTTCCAGCCAAAAGGGCATCTCACATTATTTAGGAGATTTCACCATACATTGCCATCAATTTGAAGCAGTACCAGCCCTTTAGTCATTAAAGTGTTCAGTTCAACATTTAACTTTATAAGCTGAGGGCATTAAAGCTGAGTTGCACTAGTAGTCCCACACAATTATCTATTGCACGCAGGTAATGGAATAATTACCAAAAGGAATCAAATCACTAACAAAATTAAAGGAAGCAATCACAATTAACTATGTTACATATATAATAAGGGTTAGTAATGGTGAAAAATGTCATGGAGGTAGAACCCTGCCCCTGCTCCTTTTGTCTTACTAGACTGAAAGCTCTTTAGGGCAGTCATGTATTTCTACAGCAGGTAGCGCAATGGGGCACTGATCTTCACTGAAGCTTTTGAGCACTACCTCATTGTAATAAAAAGCAGTATGTTCAGAGGGATGTTAGGAATGCCTCTAAGATCATGGGATGCATTTCCCCTGCAAGTGCTTGTTGTAATTCTTGAATAAAGGACATATCAGATCAGTACTAGCCTGTTGCCACACTAGACCACTTCCTAGTAACTAGTTTGTGGATACATTACATTATCAAAATCTTGTATATA
Organism: Crocodylus porosus; assembly: GCF_001723895.1. Classification (NCBI taxonomy): domain Eukaryota; kingdom Metazoa; phylum Chordata; order Crocodylia; family Crocodylidae; genus Crocodylus; species Crocodylus porosus. Next base: position 78,739,435 of record NW_017728886.1, read on the forward strand.
CGATTTGTATATATACAGAAACTGCATAAAGGAATAAATAGCCTTTTGGTCCCAGTGAAGATAACCATTAACATACCGACTTTCCCTTGCCTCAGTAGTTTTACACCTGAGTGGTTCCCAAACTCAAGGCCATGGTAAGTTGTCTATAGTTGGTCCGTGGATTGCACCGAGCCCCTTCTTCCACTAAAGGAATGACAATAAAGGCGTGTTGTGGTGAACGAGAAATCGTAAGAGCTGACAGTTGCTGCAGGCTAAAAAAGTTCTTAAACCTGACAATACCATGAAGGGACAGCTACTGCCCTCACTGATCTCAATAAAGAACCCTAGATTGACCAAACTGTAAACAGCAAACCAGAGTTAACAAATGCATGTGGGGAATGTGAGATGTCTGCCCTTGCTTTAGATTTTACTAACTTTTCCCTGTAAGGAGTTGCTGATGAGAAGGGCTGGGGTTGCTGATTGCCATAGGGGAGTGAAGGCAAGGTTTGGTGATAACATAAAGACGCAGGGATGAGGGTACTAGTGGCAGTGACATACTATGTTGGGATATGAAGCACTGTTGGCATTATTTAAAATAAACTACCTCAGGTAGGGGTGATGCTGGCATTGAGCTACCCTGTGGTGGTATATTTGAGGGGCTGAGGAGGGAAAATGGAGATGGTACCCTTGCGATATCAGGCCATTTGCAAAAAAAAAGGATACTTGGGTAGCAGGGCAGGCTTGTTATATCTCTCTACTGGAGAACTTAAATGGAACTGATTCAAATAAAACTGCTGAGTCCTTTAAAAAAAAGTAGGTACCCTCTTAGAAGCTTGCAAATTAAGTCTCTTGGGTTGATGTGCTTCTGGCAAGATCTTCAGTTCCACTAGTATGAACAACTGGCAGGCTGATGATGTGCTTGTAGCATATTCTTTCATGTTGAAGAATAAACTTTATTGAAGCTGGTGCTTGGGTTCCTTCCTGGGGCTGGCAGGAGTGGCTGGTAGGGTTCTCTCTTCCTGAAAGGACCATGGTGAGTTCCTTTATTTTTGCTAGTCCCAGATTTGGGATGAAAATGGCCTTGCTGGAGGGAAGTAAGACAACAAGTGATCATTGCTGGCATTTGCATGTGGTTTATTGGAAGCAGGAAATACTTCATGGGGTTTGAGATGGACTCCCCTCTTGTTTCTACATTTGGCTTGTTATCACCTCTCTATATTGAAAATACTTACCCAGGCAAAGGGGCAATGGAAAATAACCTCACTTTGCTTGGGTCCAGGGAGCATGCTGGGTTGGGAGATGGGGAAATATCATTCTCTCAGATGCAGCACATCATCTACCTAGGGGGATTGAATTGAGGTGGTATGTACAGGTTCACTGTACCAACATTTTTAGAATGTATATTTTTTATAGGACCCAGATCTTAACTTGGAAAAAAAGCCTTTTAAGCTCTTTAAGCTATTGGGATAACCATCTTTATGCTCACTAATACACTGCTGTCTTATCCCAGGCCTTCAGGCAGAAACAGGTCAGCATCAGGTCGTAGTCATCTCATTAGGCTTAATTCTGAAAACTCGTAGTGATAGCAGTGTAGGCATCATCACAGCTAAGTTTCACTGCTGACTCTTTTCCCAACACTGCCAAATATATATTTATTCTGGGACCATGTGAAGAGCATGACTAGGTGTCTATCACTAATTCTCCCCCTACCCTCATTCTGGTCTACTGCTCAGTTTAGGCAGCCCCCTTAAGTTGCCAACCAAGTACTCATTTACATTCCAGGAAAATTAAATCAGAGTCTTCTATAATACATTTGAAAGTCGACTATTTTGCTGGCAAAATGTTTTCTATGGATAAATAAATTAGGAATTTGAAGACCATAAAATGGGTATGTCCAGTGTGGAGTATAATATACAGGAGTATACCCTTAACTATTGCAGCCAAACATGCCATATAATCTCAACATAAACTGATCCAACTCCATCTAGAAACACTTAGGTTTCTTAAAAGACCATCACTTCCCCTTTATTTCAGGTTTTGAGTACATGATGGCTAATGTGGAAAATAATTATCACAGCCTTGTATTATTAGGCCATCTCTTTATTGTTACTGCAGAAAAAGAAGCAAAGGGGAGATGTGACTAAGAGGGGGAGAAAAGAAAAACAATAGCTCAAGAACTTGAAAACACTTAGGTTTTTAACTGAAGAGAAAAAGAAGGAAATTAAAAACAACTTTTCTGAGAACTTTTGGTTTTAAAAAGGCCCATTTTAGACAAATTTATCATGTGAAAGACATTAACTAGTGTCACGGAGTCACAGAGGTGCCCCGTGATTGTGAGGGTGATTGGCAGTCCTGTCAATCACCCAGGCAGCTCAGGTGCCTGGTTGCCAGGACAACCAGGTGGTCACATGGCCGGAAGAGGGCAGGGCCTGGCCTTTATAACCAGCTCAGGCCAGAGCCTGAGACATAGTTCCCTTCTGGCTGCCGCAGGAGCAGGAGCTCTGCGGCTGAGCTGAGCGGCCTGAGTTAGTGGTTGCAGTCCTTGCCACCCTAACCAGCTGCGATGATGCAGGGGACAAGATCACCCTGACTGCAGGTAGGACTGAAAGCCCTGACAGGGCTTGGAGTTATTGTTATGCATGTGGAGCCTCTGTATTTATGTTATAGCCAGATGGCTTGAGTGTTACGTTACAGTTTACACCGGAGGACTGGGTGAGGCTGTAGGGGAGCACGGAGGCCTCAAGGGGAGCTTCCCCAACAGCTTGGGGGTTCCCAGTGCCCCGTTGAGGCACAGTGCCAGGGGCACTAGTGTCAGTGCTGCTGGGCATTATATTGTGCCAGGGAGGCGCAGTGTGCGGGGTTACGGACCCCGGCCCCTAAGGGCGGTGTTTAGCCCCGGAGCGGGGCAGAGACAGGGCGCAAGAGGCGCGGAGTCAGCCCCGAGAGGGCAAGGCCC
>NW_017728886.1:78743429-78803511 GCF_001723895.1 Crocodylus porosus
AGGACGCATATCGAATCCCCAGTCTGGGAGAGGGACGAACAACTAGACCGTCCATTAGGGAAACTGGCAGCCTCCACATTATATATTTAACCATCAAAGTCGTGGCGGGTGAGATTCTGAGGGTGCTACGTCACCCTAACGTGACGGTAGGCGGCGCTAGGGAGCTCACGGCCGTCCCTAGCCGCCGCTCCCTCACAACTAGCTTAACACCTATTAAACTCTCCCCCGCCCAGCATTTACAAACATTCATTCTTATGCCATCTCTGTGTGATAAGAAGGCATCTTGGTTCTCATCTATGGATCATAAGGTACAGAAAAGTGAACTGAGTTTGCTAAAATCATGCCAACCTGAGCTGGCTAAGGTTGGTGTAAGAGTAATGAAGCGAGAACCAAGATCTTTGTCCTTGCCATGTGCTTTAGTAACAAAACCATCTTTTCTTATGTGCTTTCAGCTGAAATTGATTGCTAGCTTAGCTCTTTCTATCACTTCACTCTCTACAATTAAAGGCAAAGACTTGTGTTAGCACCAATAGTAGAAAACATAAGCATAAGTTACATTTTTTGCATGACTGGGCCCCTGAAAGCTCTCTACAGCCATGAGGTAACACACATGCAAAAAAAATTAACCTTCATCAAATGAGGTAATAGATTAAGGTGCTCTAAACCAGAGTGGTTTAGCGATGGTGTCCCCAAGCATGCTCCACCACCTGACACCAAACCAGAAAATTATGACTGCTGCTGATCCAGGAACATCCCCTTGGGATTGTTCCTGAGACCTGTTTCCAGTAAACGGCAGAAATAGGGCAGTGGGGAGGGAATGCTGCCATAGGTTAATAATGCACTGTAGCAGGTCAGTAGCTGTTTCTTGAGAAGGACCCAGATTTTCAAAAGCAGCTGCCTGAGAGCTCAGTTCCCATCTAGACATTTAAATAAAGATCTGATTTTCACAACCTGCTGAGAACCTAGTGCCTCCCACTCCAATGCTTATGACCATATTTTCAATAAAGGTCAGTGTTCAGTGTGCATCTGTCATGCTCGGCATTTTTGAAAATCTGCCCACAGTTGCAGTTTTTGAGCTCTTCTAAAAATATGACCCAGTTGTTAGGCAGGCAAATGATGATAACTTTAAAAAAGGATGGATCCATAAAGGACAACATGGAGGCTGGGGGAGGAAAGTCAGTTAGCTGTTTATGATGGTTGTTTTTGAGGTGTCTTTGAGTTAAATGTAGTAGCTGAAGGAATATGTGCTGTGTTCCAACCATCTCCAGAGCTACCTTAACCAGTGGAGTCTACTAAATCTTCAGCCCTGCAGCCATCAACATCATTTGCAAGTCTCCTACGCAGGCTTACATTAAGTAAGTAGAATTATAATGAACCACCCAAAGGACTAGGAGAAAAGTTGTTAAAAAAGGGTGTTCACTATCCTTGGGTTAATCAATTTGCTGCATAATAATTATGAAAAAACAGTGCCTGCTGTGAGGAGCATTAAAAGTGGGGGTGAGAGGTGGTATAAGCACAGTTTATTACAAAGAAGTTGTATTGCACGTCACTTTGAGTGCTGATTTGAAAGACCTCTTTTTGAGTGTCAAGTTTAGACAATCTTCTGTATTACAAGCTCTTAGGCTACAAACATAGTTTATTTCTGGGTTATAAGCAGGGATCTGGGGTTTCAGTTTAAAGGACAAAAATGTGGGAAACCATGGGTTTCAGTTTAAAGGATAAAAATGTGGGAAACTGTGGGTTTCCACTTGCAGGCTGGCAGAGTTCCAACCTATGGGGAGAGCATAGGCAATGCTTGGGGAGGGAAGGGTTGAGAGCATAGGCCAGGGGTACGCAAAATATGGCCCATGGGCTGGATCCGGCCCAGGAGACCATTCTATCTGGCCTGTGGGGCCCCTAAAAATTTAGAAAATTAGTATTTATTTGCCCTTGGTTCCTGTCAGAAATGACAGGAACCAAGGGCAGTAGGACCCAGGAGAAGCCCGACGGGCTCACACAACAGCCTGCCCAGCCCTGTTCCCCACCCCCAGCCAGAAGCCCCAGCAGGGGCTTCTGGCCTGGGAGTACATGGCTGCTTCATGCCGGAACCCCAGTTAAGGGGGAAGAGGGGGGGGAAGGGCATGGGAGGACCCCAGGCAGGGAAGGAGCCCAGGGAAAAGCTGATTGCAGGGAGTGGGAAAGCAGCCCCTCATGTGCCCCATGGCCAGCACCCCATGCTGCAGCTGCTTGCAGCCCACCTGAGGCTGCTCGTGCCTGTTCCAGACAGCCCCGCGCAGGCTGTGAGTGGCTGCAGCATGGGGTGCCTGCCACAGGCTGCTTTCCCCACCCCCCTCACTCAATACCATCTTGTAACCTGGCCCCACTGCCAGCCTGGGCCCCATGCCGGCTCCAGGCTCCAGGCTCGCCTGCTGGCTCCGGGCAGCTGCAGCTCCCCCACTTACCACACCAGGCAGTGTTTGCCACCGCTGCCTGTAGGATACCCAGCACCTGAGCTCTGGGTGGGCAGTAGCAGCCAACACTGCCCAGCATGGCAAGGGGGAGGGAGCCGCAGCTGCTGCCACCGATGGGTGAGCCCAGAGCCAGCATGGGGTGCAGGCTGGCAGCATGGCTGGGTTACAAGCTGGTGCTGAACATGGGGGAAAAGTGGCCCCTCACTTGCCCTGTGGCTGGTGCCCTGCACTGCAGCCACTCACAGCCTGCCTGGGGCTGCCTGTGCCTGCTCCAGACAGCCCTGCATGGGCTGTAAGTGCCTGCAGCAGGGAGCGCCAGCTGTGTGGTGGGTGAGGGGCCACTTTTCCCCACAGTCAGCATCAGCTTCTTCCCTGCTGGTGAGCAGGGGATCAGGGCTGTGCACTGCCCCCCACCTGTACTGCGGAGCTGGGGGGCACTGGGAGTGAGCAGGTGCCGGCCAGCAGGGGCTCTGTGGAGCTGGGCCAGCTGCCCCCTCTCCCTGCTGGTGCAGCCCAGCCAGGCTCCACAGACCCCTGGCAGGGGGTCCTTTTCCCCAGTTTATTACTCCTCATGCTGCTGATGGTGTGGCATTACTCCACGGCAGTGTGGCTGGTTGGCATGGTGGTGCCAGCGTTGGTGGCAGCAGTAACAGGAGCAATGGGTCTCACCACCCTGCTCTGCCCTCCCACATTGGGTCCCAATCAACCACTGGGCCACAGAGGCATCCCCTGTTCAGTGTAGGTAGGTCTGGCCAGGTTGCAGCCCTGTGCCCTGTGCCCTGCTGTGGGCACATAAATCTGAAGGAGGCACTTGCTCCCCCATGCCTCCCTGATGCATTGCCAATGGCATCTCCTATGGTTGGGCACCCCCTACACTCCACACACACCTGCTCTGCCCTGCACACCCACTCTCTTCCCCATACGCTGGGGGGCTGGAGCCTGGGGGCAATGGGTCAGGAGTGAGGGATGCCAGCAGGGTTGAGCTGGGGTGGGGAGCTGTGGGTTAGGAGTGAGGGTCGCTGGCAGGGCTGGAGGGGCTGTGGCTTGGGAGTGAGGGGCAATGGCATGGGCAGGATGTGAGAGAGAGAGTCCCAGGACTCAAAAGCACAAGGGCTAAACATAGGGTCAGTGGCCCTAGACCCACAGCCCCAAGGAGCCTGGCAGAAGCCCTCCTTACCCAGGTGTTTCTGGAGGGAAGAGCCTGGAACAGGCAAGAAGGGGGAGCATGGAACTGGAAGGAGGAAGATTGAGCTGGGCCACGCTGCAGGGAACCTTGATAGCAACGTGGAGAGCCGGTAGGGGACTCCTCCAGAGAGTGAGCTCCCCAGAGGGAACCTAGAGAGAGGACTGTTGACCCGGCAGTACTTCAAACTGTAACCAGGTTGGGAGCCAGTGGAGCCCGGCAGAGTAAGGTACTGTAAAGTCTTTAATAGAGGGGCACTCTAGAAATTTGGTACCGTAAAGTCCCTAAAAGGGGCAAAAGCAAAAATGATGTCACAGATGGACCTAACAGGATGAGGGGAATTGTGACAACTTCAATAAGAGGCTTGGGGAGAGCCACCATAGAGACGGTAGTGGAAGAAAAGAGGGACTGACCTCATGAAGGTCAATTTTGTTTGTGCTCTGCTAAAAGGAGCTGGAACAATAATCCAGGCCAGGAGTGCTTGGTTTTGTTTTGTTTTTTCTCCTTGGGATGGAGGTCACATGGAAGGACCAAGCAGCTGATCAGATCCCGGTGGAACAGGTGAGGGTGTAGGGGTGGCAGAGCCCTCAGGAATGTAGGCCCTTCGGGGGACGACTAATTGAACTACATATCCAGGTACTAAACCAATGCCTTTAAACACCAAGTCATGGCAAGCGAAAAGCATGGGTGTGTAGAACTCCAATTAGAATCCGTTCCTCTCAAGTCAGCTGGCAGGCAGTGTCCTATAGGCCTGCAAATGAAGGAGGTACTTGACACAGGAGCAAGGGCAGGGCACCAGCATGTCAGGGTTGCTCAGCACCATAAAGCAGTATGGGGGGACGGGACAGGACGGGGGATGGACAGCTGCAGCTGGACTCATGTTCTGGTGAGCAAAGGGGCAGGGGAAGCCCTGATTTTTCATGATAAAAAAAAAACCAAAATCAAATGCCAAGTATATAGGTATATAGTTATTTAGAATTTATTGTATTATAGTGATTGAGGCACTGATAGGCTTCCAAATGGCTTTAAAATGGTAAATATATTAATAAAACATTGTGTTCAACTGATACCTATACATATAGTGGCATTTCATTTTAATCATGAAAAAATGCAGATTTGGGGGTTTTTAATAAGAGAATTTGGGATTTTTAAACAGAGAAAACCAGGATTCCTGGTTACAATGAACTGAAGAGGGACTCTTTACAGTGGACACAGGTAGATTTCTATTTCTTTGTAGTTTCGAGACTAACTAACCGTGGCCAGTGATGTCACCATACAGGCTCTTTTCACTCTTGGGATGGATTAAATATTCATGGAAGACATTGCTTCTGACTGTGTTAGAATGGTCATGTTTAAAGATTTCAGGAGGAAATTTTTCATGTGTGCTGTAGACAATGTCACATGGGAGTTTAATTATAGCTATCTAAATGTTGGAAAACACTTTAGCCTGTTTGGTCATTCTGCCCCTGAACTCAGTGAACACACTGCACTATATATTATGTTCCTCATTTGATCTGTTTGCTATAGAGAAATTCATAGGCAAGAACTGTCAGGCCCCTGAAGCCCTTGTGCTGCAAAACACTATCAAACAGTGTGCAGCAGACTCATGAGAGGTGGTCTCTGAACTCTGGACAGAGGGCTCTTAAAACATTTCTCTGCTGAGCCTTTCATTGCTCTCTCAAAGCCTCAACACAGCCAGAACTGGAGAAAACTAGAAAACCTACTTTTCTATAATTGTGAAAGATATCAGACTCAAGCAAAGCATGACAGTTTCCAAGGCTCATGGGGGGGGGAGAGAGAACGAGAACTTTTGACTCTTTTTTTTTTTAACCTTTATTATAAAAAGGTAAAAATTGTTAAAGAAATATCAGTTAAAAGCAACCAATTAAAAGCTCAGCACTCCACATGGCACTAGACATGAAAACAAACAACAACCAAAGAAGAACAATTCATTAGTGACCATGAAGAAAAACCCTTGTACATCCTCCATTCCCACACACCCGTGATCACTCTTTAAGGACCAGCTGGCCCTCTTCTGCTGTACATAGGACACCCTTGGGACAGCAAGATAACCTGATGAAATAGTTAAGAGACTCAGGCAGCACCAGGTGATCCAAGATTAGCTGCACTCAGCCAAGACATTGCTTGGCTTATTATTATAAGTCAGGTCTGCAGGGATAGTGACAGTACCTCTTAACTGTCAAGTTGTGTATGTCATTAGCTTTGGGTAGCACCATCTGTCTCAAAGCATGATTAAGGCAAAGCCCTTCAACATCCTCATGCTTTTGGTTCCCTTCCTTCTCTTCCATGGAATTAATTGAGCAGTCTTGATGTGAACATAGATCCCTTGTAAGCAATACTTACGAGTGTCTTATTCCCATTGATCTTCCATCATAGCTGTGTCCCTTAAACAATCCAATAAAGTTAGGGGAAGAGACCATACACCTTGCACCTAGACACATAACCTGGGATCATTCAGCAGCAGTTAAGAAATTGAAAGTAAAACCAGTTTACCTGGTTTTACCTTATTTATCCAAAAATACTCCACTGCATAAGCCATTGTTACTAGCTAATATTCTTGCCCTATGGTATCACTTCACTGCTTTTGAATTGTATGCGGTCTTTTAAATACACTATGTGGATTTTTTTGCAGCCAAGTGGTCTGGAATAGAGCAGATTGTCCTTGGACTGTTCACAGAATCCATAGTTCAGCAGCTGTCACTTGCTTGGCTTTTTTCCCCCTCCAGGAGTAATGATAACCTGTAGGCAAAAGAAGGAAGGTGAACAAACTGAAATAGGAAGGGTTGGCAGGGACTGGGGGGGAGGGGGATTAGGGAGGAGACTGGAGGATTTGATATTGCTATTGGCTGTACCTTCAGATCCAGAAGGTCTCTCTTCTCCCATCTCTGAAATTTATTAAGCTTTTTTGTTATTTTTGGGGACCACAGGCCAATGCACAGAGAGCAATATATATTTTGTACTACAGCAGAACAGAAGTGGTTCCCAGTACAGGGCAGCAAGAAAGTCATGGGGCATTATTACAGTATTTATATTCACTGTGCATTGTAAAATAGGAGAAATCAATACTACAATCAGTTATCCTGAAATGATCCATTTTTAACTTCAAGTATTAAAAAGGAAAGTGAAGGAAGTCAGAGTAAATTTAAACTTGCTACCAGTTTTGTAGATTTAAGATGCTGTCAGCACACACACACACACACACACACACACACACACACACACACACACACACACTCCACCCAAGGGGGATATGATTAAATGTTGAATTCATTTAAGCAGTTCCAGAGGGGTGAAATTTATCCTTGTGCACAAAGACTGCACAAAAGCTAAGCAGCATACAAGTCCTCAAAATACATCCTAAGTGAAATTGAAGTGGTTCACAGGATTCATGCTGACTCTCTGCACAAGTGAATGTATAGGGAGAATAAAACTTAATCTAGTTCTTAATGAAGTTAGTGGGAATTCTGCCTTGCCGTAAGTGAGAACAGGATCTGGTCCAAATGAAGTGCTTAAGTAATCAGTAAATTGATGTTTGACAAAATAACAAGTGCTGTTCCACATCCATATCCATGTGGGTATCACACACAAGGTGTGTCTACATGTGTGCTTTAATGAACAGTAGATTATTTTACTATGCATTAAAGTGTCATGTAAAAAACTATGACATTACAGGAATTCATAGTAAATTAGTCTACTGCACATTAAGCACCACTAAAAAAGCATGCAAATGCAGTCTGCAGTCTGTGCAGCCTAATGCACATTCATTTAGTGACTCACGTTGGAGGTACTAAAGTTAATGTGCATTAGAAAAAGTGCATTCATGCACATGTAGATGTCCCCACAGTGCGTTATGTACCACCTCCACAATTTGTTAAAACTAAGCATGTGCAATGCAATGAAGGGTACCAATAAAACAGGTATCACAAAATATGGAAGATGAGTTACTGAAAATACTCCAGGATTGCAATAGAATAAGGATATTGATACAAACTCTTCACTACTGCTCTAACAACAGAGACCAAAAGATTGTGTCTAAGATTCCTTTGTGGGTAGTTAGCTTTCTATTTCAAGAAGGAACTTGGCAAATAAGCACAAAATATAGAGGAACCGAGTTCCTTTGCCATAGAACCAGAGTGACAGAACGGTGAGTTAATTTCATAACTGGTTTAGGTGTATTCCCGCTTGCGAGCCTGCTGTGCACACAAATGAATTGTTGGCTCCTTTTCACCTGAGTGACTGAGTGTGTGGAAGTCTGTCACTTGGGTATGTCTGCCTGGATGTAGCAAAACCATTGATTGCAGTAATCCAATGAAACCGTTGTGTTCTGGTTGCAAGTTTCCTCTTCCTCCTCCACTCAAGTACATTGTATCCTGCCCCTCTGCCATTTTCAAATTTAAAGATGTAATTTGTGAGACAGTAGGCAGCTCAAGCCTGTCTTTCCTTCTCCTTTCTGATCTTGTGTGATGCCCCCAGTTTCCTTACCAGCCACACTGTACTCACTTGGGGAAGAATTCTTTAGAAGGGATCTCAGCCATTGCTTGAATGACTTCTCTGAGAATTTTCACGATTGGGCAGTGAAGCCATCTGGCCAATGTCCTTAACATCTATTTTGTGATTCACTGCAAAACGCTCCTTTCCCGGGGCTCTAGCAGTCACATGAAGCATGGGAGTAATTCCACATGCCACCTCTACATAGGTCTAGAAGGCAGCCTCTTTTGCATCTCTCTGCATTATGTAGGTGACTTCCTTTGAGAGCCCACATGGCCGAGACCTTTGGAGGCAGATTGGAAGACAGGATCGAGTTACAGCAGAACAGCAGAGTTCTGCCTGAATGATGTCAGGTCCTTCCACTGATGTCATTGACCTGACACATGCCAGGGCTAACTCTGGCCACAGAAAGAGCAGGCAGATGGCAGCAGCAGCAACAGCCAACAAGGGGCACTGGGAGTCCAGCCAAATAAATCAAAGGTTAGAACTTAATCACTGTAGGAATGTGACCTTACCAGCTGAAGCCAAAACACAGAAATCCAGGGTAGGCAGCACAGCCAGTCTGGTAGTCAAACACTCTCTGGTAGTCAGAGTGTGCAATCTGAACTTGCTCCAGTAAATTGTCCAAGCCAAGTCCATTTTGTAAGGAATATATTTCTCTGCTGCAGGAAAGCAGTTTCTTGGAGAAAATGGCAGAGCATAAAGTGATCTGCAGCAGTGCAGACAACTAAATAAACTTGCAAAATGGACCAACTCCATATCTACCTCAAGCCTTCCAGTACTGAAGACTGACGGTTTAGGTTCGTGTTAGCTTGCCCATTGCACAGCACTTCAAAGGGAAGGGACGGGAAGGGAAGGGAAAAGAAATTCACCTGAGTATAAACGGAGTACAACATAGCAAAAAGCTCAGAGAAGTAGGGACAAGAGAAGACTAGAAACCTGTAGTTGTTTGCTTTTCCCAAAAGAAGCAAATTGCACTAATATGTCACGCTGAATCCTGACAGTACTGGGCTATTAATAGATGCAAGTCAGTATAAAAGTGTATAAATGGGAAGTGAAGCGTATTACATATGTTTTTGTACATTAAGGGACAAATAGCTTGGCTCCAAACAGAGCTCTATTTCTGAGCGTGCAAGTTTTGCTCCCCTAGTTATTTATGCTTGGAATTGTTTGTGTTTGCAGTTTAGAGATGTCTCAGGGACTTTGACATCTAAGAGAACTAAATTGCTGGCGTAAATAAGGGAAGCTGCAAAATTGCTTCAGGTGATTTTATGCTACTGATCTACGTCCACACAGGAGGAAGCAACAGACTGAATATCTAGCTATAAGATTCATGATGTATTTAACAAATATGTCCTGAAAACAGCTCTTCCTGCAGCATACACTCCCCTCAGCCTCCCCACACTCCTCACAAACAAGAATACCTCTAAATCAAATACATGTAATATAGATTTTTTAAAGGAAAAGTCAAGTAACATTAAACAAAGGGAGGAATTCCCTGCCTGAATAAGAGTCTGGGGGTCTTATTACATGTTGCACTTCAAGCTGGTCAGGTGTTGATCACTGTTAGTGCAAACTCGAGTTTAGAGCAGTCACACATTCAAACCGACAGGGGCCTGGAGGACTGAAAAGTAAGAATCCCCCTCCTCCTCTCCCCTCCCATTCCAGGCTTACTCCTTACCTCTGAGGCTCCCCCCCCACCCTCCTTCTAGTCCTCATGGTGCATCCATGCCCCCCAGCTTACTTATAGCTCCCTATGCAGCCCAGAGAGTGGCAGCAGTAGCCAGGCAGGCAGGTTTCCTTTCCCTGCCTTCTCCCCTGGGACAGTGCCAAGTAAGCCAGGAAACAGGTTGGGGGTAAGTGAAAATCTGGGGTGTGGGGGGGACAGGAGATGATGGGTCTGATCTGGCAGGGTGGGAAGACAACTGGTCAATCTGGCTTCCCCCCGAACCCCTGGGGTTCCTCCCTTGCTCTGCCCAACCCCACCTTGCTCCACCCCCAGGACTCCCTGCTGCCTCTTTCAGTTGCTGGCATAGTCCCAGGGGTAGACAGGGAAGGGAAACCCATATGCCTGGCCCCTGCTTCTGCTGCTGTCACTGGGCTGCCACTCTCCTCCAGGCTGAGCCCAGCCCAGAGAATAATGGTAGCAACAGCAGTGGTGGAGGCTTGGCAGGTGGGTTCCCCTTCCTTGTCTGCTCCCCTGGGACAGCACCAGCAGCCACAAGTAAACTGCAGATCATTGGAGGGGGGGCGGCGGTAAGCAGCCATCTGGGGTGCTGGAAGAGCAGGAATGGCAGGCTTGCTCTGGGGTGGGGAAGGAGGGCAGCAGGTACATCAGCGCTGCTGAAAGACAGGAGCGGGGACTGGCAACCTGATTGGGGGGAGTGGGCCCAATCCAGGACAACGGGGGGCAATATAATCCCACAGAAGGCAAGTTATAAAGGGCCAGCTTCTCCATGATGTTAAGGGCATGCCTGTTGCCCCTTAACGGCCCACATTAGTGTGCAGTGAAGCCCATGACACCCATTCAATAGTTGCTACTTCATTAAACAGATGTACTGTAGATGCCTTACTGCAGCTGTGGGCAGTTTTGGGCAGTCTGACCTCCCCTGAAGCACAGTCCTTTGACAGCGCAGCCATGCCCTTTATCCCTGTTATAATGCCACAGTGCTGTAAAGAGACTAAGGCCTTGCTGATAGTTAAAAATGAAGCCATTTTTTTAGAGAAAGCTCAGAAAATGAAGCTAATTCTACTGTGGGACTTAAAGGGAGAGGATCATGTGACTCTTTTGGTGTTTCAACTAAAATGAATTGTATTGCAAAATGTTTGTTCTTTTGTTGAACTGCTGGCTGGGTTGCTTAAGAAGTCTGAATAATACATATGCAGCATTGTGCAGTAATTGTTCCCTGTTCTCAAAAATTAATAGATTTTGAATTCATAGATTGTTTATGCAGCTGACAGCAGCTTGAATACCAGTTTAGCCTGTATTTTCAAAAAGCCAGAATGAGGGATGTGTACGTGGCTTCAAGGTGTCAAAATATAAATCCACTTGAACATTACCTTCCCTAAGAAGACTGTGGCGTTGTTTCCAGGAATACACCTTTCCTTTGATTCCTTTTTTATTGCCACACCTGGGTGTGCAAACAGCAACAGAAAAAAATATATATCGCCTGCGTAAAGGCCCTGCACCCTTTCCAACCTTTGATACACAGAAGGCTTTCCATACTGGATGGGGATAAACTGATGTCACCAAATGAAACGGTCATGATGTGTCCTGGTACAGCTGATTTTTCATTGGATTGTCTCACAGGGTTGGTCCCTGATGCTCCTGGGAGCAGCAAGGACCCAATCCTGCAGGACAACACTTGAGGCACCCCTCTGCAAAAGAGGGACTCCGGGGTTTCCCTGCTGGCAGAGGAATATCCAGGGATTCCCTGGCTGTGTGTTTCTGCAAACAGGGAAACCTGGGGTTTCCCCATTTGTAGAGATATGGGGAATCTCAAATGGGGGAAACAGGACAGATACTCCTGGGGCCTCAGGGGCCCAAAGCTGTGTGCTCTGGGAATGGAAATTCCCAGGGCTGGATTGAGCCTCTGAAGGCTTGGGAGTGTCTGCCCACAGTGGCTGGAGACTGTGGGCAGCTCCAGACTGCTGGCTCTCTCCTGTCCTAAAGCAAACAGATGGTCACAAAACAGAAGCACAAAATCATACCACCTCTGTCACAGCCACAAATTTTGAACATTTGTGGCTCAACAAGAGGCATGGACGTCTGTTTGCTTAACCTTTGTGCCACCATAAAAATATTTATGGTGGCACAAAGGCAACACCTGTTCACAAACTACCAGAAAAGACCCCCAGCAGTAGAATGAGGTTTAAAGGAAAGCATCAATTCAGCTAAAAATGACTGAGGGGATACCAGGAAAGGTGAGGTACGAAAGCCATCTTGATAAGCCAGGGGTGTGCAAGTCATTTTGTTTCCTGGGCTGGATCCAGATGTCCCATGAATAGCACCAGTAGCAGTGTCAGTCCTCATGGCTGCAGGAACTGCTATATCAGTGTGGCTATACGGGGTTAACACAGCTGCCACTGACACCCTTTTTTGCCTGCCACTAATGACAACAAAAAAACCCAACCCTTGAATTCAGCATCAGGTAAGGAAGGGGCAGCAGAGGCAGCGTTACCCCGTTAGGTTCTGGAGCTGCACTGACACAATGGTTCTGGCAGATGACAAGCTCCACAGCTCGAATCTCACCCATGAAGTGGGCTTTTCAGTCCATGACATAGAGGGAGAAAATATTATTTGGTGGGGGCTGAGTAAAACTTAAACTTAAAAGATACTTCTACACACACAGACACCGTGTCCCCTGCCTGCCTGGTGACAGGAAGCACATGGAGTCGCACGGCTGGCAAGGAACTGGCAGCAGGGTTCAGAGCCCAGCCAGCAGTGGCAGCCTGCCTCCATGAAGCCCTACACAGATCCTGGGGGCACATGCCCCCTATGTCTCGCCCAGGAATGCGCACAGCCCCCCCAATGTCCCTGGATGAGCTGCCTGGGCTCTGACCCTCCCACGACCCGTCCCAGGACCCCATTCACCCCAGCCTCTGCCCCTGCCCTTGCCCCTGCCCCTGCCTCTGCCTGTGGTGCTCTGCACTGCTATCGCTGCCCTGTGTTTGCAGGGGGGTCTAAGCCCTGTTAACCCTGTCCTTCCACTGCCTATGGTCCATGATAAACTCCACAAGCCAGATGACCCACCTCTGTACCTGGATCCAACCCATGGGGCATATGCTTGACATCCCTATGCTAAGTTAATCAGAAATGCCAAAGTAGGCACTGCTGTCTTGGTACAGCTGCTTATACTTGGAAAAGAAAGAAGCATTGACAGCTGGAGATGGGTAGGAAAGAAATGGTTCAAGGAAAGAAAATGAAAAGGAAATGAAGAGAAGAGGAACAGAGAATAATTAAGGTTACAGGGAAAGAGGAGGTAGAAACTACAGAAAGAAGAAAGGGCTAGAAAGACAGAGACAAAATGAAGAGACTGTAAACGAGATAAAATTGTGAGAAAAGCAATATTAAAAATCATATATATGTGCACATATCCAGCTAGGATGGATTGCTCGTACAGTACCTTTAGTCATCTCTGAGACAGAATGCAGACCACTTAAATTCCTCATCTCAGAGCAAACTTGCTGAACAGTGTTCTGCACACCTACTAAGCCTAGAAAAGCTCATGCAAAGCATATTTATAAAAGTTTCCTTAGTTATGAATAGATCTGCCCCAGCTTCAATATACATCAATGGCATGTAGCCTCAGGCCTCTGCTACCTTAAGTGAATCCCTGGTGGTAAAACAGATTTAACTGTACACAAAAGCTGTGTTTTTGAGGCATTTCCATTATGTTCAATTACAGGAGTTCTACCATATGCTGTACATTGCCCTGACATGTACTGGAACAGAACAAATGCATTCTCTTAACTGATTCATTCATCCCTATGTATCACTGTTCAGTGTACAGGTTTCAAGAATGAAAACATTTATATTAGGCTGCTATTTATTTAAAAGAATGTCACTTTCCAGTAGGATTTCATTGCCTTGGGGCACAAGAAAAAGATCCTTTTAGTTGTTTTGGGTAGAATAGTTGTCTCTTTGTTTGTTGGGTAGGCTTCCGTTCACGTTGCCAGCTGTGGAGACCCGATTCTCTTTTCACTTACACAGGTGCACCTCAATAGAGTATTTGCTGATGTAGAATAGTGTAAGTGGGAGGACATTTGAGCCCAATTTCTTCTGAGGGAAGATTACACCATTAAAATTATCCCTACTTGTCCCTCCGTGGCCGATTGTATCAACAGGGGTGGTGGGGGGAAGGTTCCCTTGAAGCCAATAATGCCAACCTGGAAGTGCCAGTTGCACTTCTGGGTCAGCGTGGTCAGATGCAGGGGACACTCCCCCCCCTCTCCCCCCGCCCCGCAATCGCTAACTGGCTGCTGGAGGGGCTAGTGCCTCCCTGACTCAGGAAGTACCAGTCACCCATGCAATGTTTTATTGATATATTTACAATTTTAAAGCATTTTGGAAGTCTATCAGTGCCTTAATAACTATAGTAAAATAAATTATAAGTACCTATAAATTTTGGTATTTGATTTTGGGTTTTCTTATCATGGAAAATCAGAGCTCCCTCTGCCCCCTTAGCTCACCAGGATGCAGGTCCAGGCTCCTCATTCCTCATCCACAGCCCCATGGGCCCTGCCAGTGTCCCTCACTACCCAACCACAGCCCCACAAGCCTGCTAGTGCCCTTCACTCCCCACCCACATCCCCCCCCGGCCCTGCTAGTGCCGCTTACTCCCTACCCATAGCTCTTTTGCCCCAGCTGGTGCCCCTCATTCCCCAACCACAGTCTGCTTTTGCCCCTCACCCCACAGCCAGAGCCCCCTGCCCCCCCCAGCTCTGCTGGAGGGGGCCCTCAGATGCCAGGGCTGTGGGGCCAGGGACCCGGGTCCACAGCCCCTTGCCCCCCACAGCAGCGCCCAAGCCCTGGCTGCCACCCAGGTGGCACAGCCAAAACAGAGCCTGGGGAGGGGGTAGGTGCGGGCTGCCTGCTATGGGCTTAGGCGGGGGAGGGTTATCTCCCTGCCACTGCATGCATTCCTGGGGGCAGGGTGGGACAAGTGTCCCTCAAATCTGTGCATGGGGTGGGGCAGGGGTGGGGGCAGGCTGCCTGCTACAGGCTTGGGCTCTGCACCCTGCTGCCCTCCCCCTAGGCAGGACCAGGCACTGCTATGAGCCCCGCACTGCCCTGGTGACTTGTCCCCTGTCTGTCCTGCAGCAGCAGGGGTGGCAGTGCGGGGTTGTACCCATCACTGTTCCAGGGTGGGAAAGGGGCACATTGCGAGGGCAGCATGGGTCTCACAGTGGTGGTAAGGAGCTTCCCCTCCTGGCCTCGCTCTGCCCTGCTATGCCACGTCCTGTCTGCTGGGCCGTGGAAGTCCCATGGAGGAAGGCAGCAGGGCAGGGAGCCCAAGCCCGCAGCAACCAGCTTGCTGCTGCCCCCACCCCACACACACATCTCAGGGCACATGCCCACCCTGCTCCCCCAGGAGTGCGTGCAGCAGTGGGGAGCCAGCTCCACTCTTCAGATAAGCTGCCTGAGGCCTCGGCCCACTCCCTGATAGGGCCCTGTGGCTGTGCATTGCATCCCCAGGCCCCAAGCCGCATATATTGCCTGGCTGGGCCCCAGCTCCGCCCTGCCTAACTCCTTCCCTATGGGGGCCTCAATCCCCACCACCCCACACACTTACCTGCAGGAGCTGTTCTCTAGGCTGCCTGGCAGCCATGTGCACATACATGCACATAGTACCCCCTGTCTGACTGCCCTCCTTCTGTTCCCCACAGCCCCTTGCAGGCTGGAACCCTTCCAGCCTGCAGAGAGCTCTTTGCAAAAGAGCAAAATCTGTGTGTTACTCTGTTAGTATGAAAAAGCTGTGTTTTTCTTGGGTATAAGGAAAAAACCCAGATCCCTGTACATTGCCAAGACCAAGGGTGTTTATACACATGCTCTAGAAATGGGGGAGGCGCTTTAATTAGAACGGGTCCAAGAGCCTCAATATCCCGTCTTTGAAGCTGTACTAATTAAATGGCCTAAAGTGTCCTGTGTATTAGCATCCCCATACTAAAAAATGGTGACAGGGGTGCTTTAACTAAAGTGTGTCAAATGAGTTTTAGTTAAAGTGCCCCTGCCACCATTTTTCAGCATGGGGATGCTAATACCTGTGATGCAGGAGTCTGCTGGAGCACAGTAATTACCATACTCCAGCAGACTCCAATGAATCTTGAGTCTGGTCTGACACACTGTAATTACTCGCAGCACATATATAGGTGCCCCAAGAGTCTTCCTAAGGTTTAACTAGCCCACTTCAAAAAAAAATTTGCATCATTTTCCCATGTAGACAAATCTTAAGAGAGGATTTAGAATACCGTCTTAACAAGCAGTAGTAGAAAATGACTCTGTCATTTACTGTGAATTTCAATAACTTATTTTGATAATATAGTAATTTATTTTTATTATTATAGTGATTTTAATTTTAACATATAAAAGCTCTTTTAATTAATGAATTAATCAGTCAAGCCTCCCAACATCCCAGTAAGAGAAGTAAAGGCTTTAGAGCAATCATTTCAGCCTCCACTGAATTGCAGCTACTTTTATTGTGGAATGTATTACACTAATGCAATAGGAAAAGAAGAGAGAAAGATAAATGTCAAAACCAATTGAATGTGCTATAGGACATTAGGAAAAATGCATTAAACCAATTTATAATTCAATCAGGCCACCATGATGAGCTCCATTTTTCTTGGAAAAAATGCCATGGGATTTCTTTAATGACTAGAAGTGATCAGGACTTCTCTGTAAAAAAATACAGTGCATAAAACAGTACCAGAAATGCTGGCCTTTGCTGAGGAATTGGCTTAATAGCAAGGGATATAAAAAAACCCCAGTCATTTTAGAAGAATATGATTTTTTTTTCATTTAAATCAATTTGATTTTCTTTGGGTACATCCACATGTTCATTGATGCACCATAGTTATTGCACAATAAGTTTAGTACTTGAATAATCAATACTAAATCAATGTGTAGTAACTGGTGCTACTGTGCACAGCCAGTGCACTTGTTTTTACAGATGCTAGTGTATTAACACGGGTTTTGCCCAGTATGCTACTGTGCAGCGTTATTAGACTACTGTGTAGTTAGTGTCTTGTGTAGACTCACCCTTTATTAAGAAATCCTATTAAGAGCTAAGTTTCAAATAAATGACAGCCTATATCAAGGTCAACATTGTCATAATCAATTAAAATAAATTTAAATTAGTTCTATAAAGTGGTGAGTATTTTTAGCTGATATTTTAAGTAAGTTCACACTACTGAACTAATGGTAGTAACTGGTTAAGCATCTAGACCCTGAATATGTTGATATACTAATTTAGCTTTTGACAGAAATGGCCTTTTGACAGAAGTGGCCTTTTCTCCATTTCATTTTACCCGAGTTTGAGTAAAAACTAGGTGATAGAATCTACTTTTTCTGTAATCTTCAAGGACATCATGACTAAAGCCACTCAGTTTAATTTATTAAATACAGATATACTTCCTTTGTTTTGAATGCAAAACATGTTTTGATTCACTTGTTTCTCTTACATATCCAGCAAAGTAAAGAAGTTTTAACTAATGAAAACTCAATTTTCAAATGCTCCTTTAATACATTTAATTCCATTGCAAGTTTTATCAGCTTGACAGAAATCTCTGGTAAAAAATTAATCAATTAAAAAAGATGTACATTTTTCATGAATTTCTAATGTAATGAAATGGAAATATTCATAATGTTAATACATTTTAAGCTATATAAGTGCTTAATATTTGGCCATTTCCCATGTTACCAAAGTGTAGTACCAAATTTAGAATGATAGAATAATAGACCTGAAAGAGGCTTCAGTAGGTCATCTAGTACAACTCACTGCTCCAGGTGGGATCATCCCTGTCTCAAACATCCCAGACAAATATTTAAGTTGCATTTAAAATTTCCCAGTGACAGAGATTCCACAACCTCTCTAGGTAATCTGTTCTAGTACTTAATCACCTTCATAGCTAGAAAGATCTTCCTAATATTGAACTTAACTCTCTCTTGCTGCAATTTAAGCCTGTTACTTCTTGTCTGGTCTTTCATGGACACAAAGAGCAAAGTATTGCTATCTTTGTTGTAACAATGCTTTTTGTATTTGAAGATTTATTAAATCTCCCCTCAACCTTTTTATCTCGAGATTAAATCACCCCAGTTCTTCAAACACTTCCTCATATGTTACATTTTATTCTCTCCAGTTTGACAACAATCAGTCTTTCGAATGTAGTGACTAACTGGTATACCAGGGGAGGCTTCACTGATGCTGAACAGAGAAGAAGATTCTCATCTATTGACATGTATGCAACATCTCAGTGTGCTATTAAATTGTTTTCTTCAATATTGAACAGTTGACTGTAACCCTGAAGTCTTTTTCTGCAGAATTGCAATCTAGCCAATCCTCTCTCATTCCGTATTTGGGAATGAGTACACGGGGCACTTTCCGTATTTGGGAATGAGTACAATGGGTACACGGGGGCACTTCCAGACAACACACACGTGGTACGAGGCACCGAAGGACCTGTCTGTGGCATCGCACACCACATGCGCTGTACATGCAGGCATATCCTCCACTGCTAATTTGCAACATGAGGGCATTTTTTGACACTGGAAGATCCTGGTGTCAAAAAACCCTATGCCTAAAAAAAGCAGCATGTGGCAGCAGCATGCATTGCCTGAAACCAGAGCCATGGCTGCAGCCCCCAGAGGCCCCCAGGTCCCCAGATAAGGCTCCTGGGGTCCTCTGGGGCAATGTGCTGTGCACCAGAACATGCATGCACAGGGGTTCCCTGAGGACAAAATTGTCCATGGGGAAATGCACATTCCCGCCTAAGGGGATGTGCCCAGGGATTGCTCATTCCTAAATGTGTATTTTGCAACTGTTCTTATTGAAGTTCATCTGATTCGTTTCATATAATTTTTCCAATGTATCAAAGTAGTTCCCCAAAGTAGTTCGGTAGCTCCCACGCACTGACTTGTCCCCTTTCTTCAAGATGGTCACAATGTTGGCATTCTTTCAGTCAGGTGGTGCTTTCTTGTCAACCCATATTTTGATGAGAAGTTGGTACAGTTTTTGTGCAGGTTGCCCGGACAGCAGGCTAATGAGGGAATTAGCTGGCACCTGCACCCAGTCAGCTGACCAGAAGAAGACAGGGCCCTGGGCACATATAAGCCCCAGGGCTAGGGCTGACAGGGGGTTAGTTCTCTGGAAGCTGACAGGGGAAGAAGCTCTTGCAGGAAAGAACTACTTAGAGACGTTTGATGGACTGGGGCTAAGAGGCACACAGAGAGAAGTTTACATCCCTAAGGTGCAGTGTGTGGCCTCCATTATTATTGTTATGTTGTAGTAGTCCAGGGGCTTGTTTTTCTCTTGTCTTTTATACTGGTGGACCAGAAAGAAGCTAATGGGGAGGAATGCACCATAGGGGTGCATTTGCAGAGGCCAGGGGCCCAGTGACAAGTTAGGACAAGACCTTATCAGTGAGACAATATTTATATACCACCTGTGAGGCACAGGGCATGGGAAAGGGCAGGTTTTGGAGCCATACATCTAGCCCATAAGGCTTGGGATGTTCCATGAAGCATCAACTTGACGGGACCCAGCAAGGGGTCCAAGAACCCACAGGGTTTGGTGGGGTACAACAGGACAGTAACTGCAGAAACTCATGGGCAGCCTCCCTCTTAGTTGTTTATATTAACAAGATGTGGCAGGTGAGAAAAGAAGGTGCCTGCAGGCCAGAAAGTGGCTTGATCATGGAGCCTTAGGGGCATCACAGCCATCCGTGGGGATCTCGTGCCAGGACAGATACAACCGTGAAAAGGGTAAAGCCAAACGGTTTGGGCCATTGGAACATGGCCTGTGGATGGCTTTTATTGCTTGGAAGAAGCTTCTTGTGTCATGTTGATCAGCAAACAGGATGATCTTGTGGGGAACCTGCGAGTACACAGTAACCTGGGAGATAGTGACCATCACTTGGTAGAGTTCACTATTCAGCATAGGGTGGGAAAAATATCCAGTGAGTCTAAAGTGTTAGACTTCAGAAGGGCCAACTTTAGTAAACTTAGAAGGCTAGTTAGTGAGGTGGCGGAGCTCAAGAGCATCAAGCAAATGGGGGTCCAGGAGGGTTGGAGATTTCTCAAAGCAGTAATCCTTGGGGCACAAAAGGAGTCTATCACCTTATGCAGGAAAGGGGGGAAGGGATAAAAAAGCCCCCTTGGCTGAACAGGGAACTCCAGAAAAGACTAGGGGCAAAGAAAGAGATGTATAGGCAGTGGAAGTAGGGGGCAGCCACCAAGGAGGAATATACCTCCCTGGCATGCTATTGCAGGGAATCAGTTAGGCAGGACTGGAGCTTATGCTGGCTCAAACAATTAAGGACAATAAAAAGCCCTTCTACAGATACAAAGTGAGCAAAAGGAAAGTGCAGAGCAACATAGGGCCCCTGCAGGACAAATCAGGACAGTTGGTGGTTGATGCAAGGAAAAAGGCAGAGCTCTTCAATGAGCTCTTTGCTTCAGTATTCCTAAGTAATGACCAAGACAATTCCCCCACCTTGAGCATAGACAGATGTCCAAAAGGCATCAAAGGTTAGCACTGACTTAGTTAAGGAGCTCTTGGAAGGGCTGGATGGGTACAAGTCAGCTGGCCCGGATGACCTCCATCCACAGGTGCTGAAGGAACTGGCCAGTGTTATAGCTGAGCATCTGGCATGGCTGTTTGAACACTCCACTCATGGTGCTCTGGCCAGGTCCTTGAGGACTGGAAAAGGCCAGTGTGGTGCCCACTTTTAAGAAGGGGAGAAGAGATGAGCTGGGTAACTTTAGGCTAGTCAGTCTTACCTCTATCTCTGGGAAAATACTGGAAAAAATCACATTTGTGAAGGCCCAGCAGGGGAAATGATGCTGAAAGGAAACCAATACGGGTTTGGCTTAGGGACTGCACCCAGAGAGTGGTCATTTTTGGCCTGGAAGGAGGGAGGCAGTGGGGTCCCTCAGGGTTTGGTCCTTGAACCGGTGTTATTTAATGTCTTCATCAGCGATTTGGACAAGGGTGTGGAGAGCACCCTCTTCAAGTTTGCAGATGATACCAAGTTGTGGGGCAAAGTCAACACAGTGGAGGGCAGGGAGAAGATACAGGCCAACTTGGACAGGTTGGATCAATGGGTGGAATGAAACAGGATGCAATTCAACAAAGATAAATGTAAGGTACTCCACCTAGGAAGGAGGAATCCCCAGCAGCCAGGTTGGGGGATGTCCTCCTCAGCAGCTCAGCAGCTGAGAGGGATCTTCGAGTCATAGTTGACTCCAAGATGAACATGAGCTGGCAGTGTAACGAGGCCATCAGCAAGGCCAATTGCACCTTGTCATGTATTAGCGGATGCATGACCAACAGATCAAGGGAGGTGATGCTCCCCCTCTACACGGCATTGGTCAGGCTGTAGTTGGAGTACTGTGTCCAGTTTTGGGTGCTGCACTTCAAGTAGGACACAGAGAATCTGGAGAGGGTTCAGAAGAGGGCCACTTGCATGATTAGTGGCCTCCATGAAAGACCTGCGAGGGGAGGCTGAGAGATATGGATTTCTTCAGCCTTCACAAGTGACATCTGAGGGGAGAACTTGTAGCTGCCTATAAGTTTATCAAGGGAGGACAACAGAGAATTGGAGATGCACTATTTACCAGAGCACCCTTGGGAGTAACTAGGAATAATGGGTGCAAACTAGTGGAGAGTAGATTTAGGTTAGACATTAGGAAGAATTTTTTTACAGTAAGGGTGGCCAGAATCTGGAATAGGATTCCAAGAGAGGTAGTACTATCACCTAACTTGGAGGTCTTCAAGAGGAGGCTGGATAGTTACCTGACTGGAGTCATCTGACCTCGGTCCTCTTTCCTGCCAGGGGCAGGGGGCCAGACATGATGATCCATTGTTGTCCCTTCTGACTCTACAATCTATGAATCTATGAAAACTTTGGATCTCCATAGCCTTCGCTTGCCACCACTGATTTTTGATAACCTGTAGTCTCCTCTGAACTACAGCTTTAAGCCAGTGGTAAGACTCTCACTTTTGCTGGTTGGAGGGTTCATTTTGCCAGCTGCAGAACGCAGTTCTCTTCTGATGGATGAGCGCTAGGATTTCGTCATTGTTCTCATCAAACCAATCTTGGTGATGGTAGGTAGAGTATCCAATTGATTCAGTGCATGCCTTGTGAATAACATTCTTAAGTTCCTCTCAGTGTGCCTGTATGTCCTTGATGTTCTCAGGTAGGTCAGAGAGCCTCTCATTAAGGTGTTGCTGAAGAGCTTCATATCTAGCTTGATCTTGGAGTGCCTTGATGCTAAATATTTTCCACATTCCTTTCAGTTTTTTATGGTGTTGCAGTGCAAGCTGCATGTCCATGATTAATCTGACTAAACATGGTCCATACAACAGTCATCTGCACCTCTCAGGACCTGGGTGATATGGACATCAGTATAATCACAGGCTCTGACAATAATATAGTCTAGAAGGTGCCAGTAATTGGAGCGGGGGTATTTCCAAGTGGTCTTATATTTGTCACTCTGTCTGAAAATAGTATTCATGATAAGCAAGTCATGTTCTGCACATTTGCTGAGGAGGAGGATACCATTAGAATTGACTTTCCCTACCCCGTCTTTCCTAGTAGTGCCACTCCAGGGTTCAGAGTGTCACCCAAATTTTGTGTTGAAATCACCCATGAGGATGAGCTTGTCTTCACTGGCAGTGGCAGTCAGAACTGTGTCAAGAGTGCAGTAGTTCCTTGTTGACTTCTTCAGAACCAAGAGTGGGGGCATACGCACTGATGACCGTAGCATATTGGTTGTTACTGAGCTTGAGGCGGAGCATCATAAGGCATTTGTTAATGCCCAGAGAGAGTTGCTGGCTGACAATCTTGTTCTTGATGGCAAAGCCAACCTCATGAATGTTCCTCTCTTCAGGTGACTTTTCTTTCCAAAAAAAAGTGTAGACACCTTCTTCTTCTTTCAGCTGGCCTTCTTCAGCCCAGTGGGTCTTGCTTAGGGCAGCAATATCTATGTCATATCTTGCAAGTTTTCTAGCTACTATGTTGGGTCTTCTTTCAGGACACTCAATGTTTGGGGAGTCCATGAGAGTGTGGACATTCCATATGGTGAATTTCAGTACATTATTTTGTTGATTTTGGCTGCAGGTAGAGTGATCCTACTGGATGCCGTAATCCAGTGAGGGGGGGTTGAGACAGTTTAATTTTAGGGCACCTTTTCTAGCCCCTTTCCCATTCAGGCTGAGCAGAGGGGATCCTAAAAAGGAGTGCTTAGTCACAGCCGCAGCTGCTGAATTGTACTTCTACCTCAGCAAGTGCAAAATGACCATCACACAATGGCCGCCTACATTCAGATTTGTGACTAGGGACTCCCAGAGATCACTGTTCCTGTTTCCACCACCACTCATCCATCACCACAGGATTTGGTTTGTGGGAGATGCAATGTTGCCAACTCTCATGATTTTTGGCGTTGTTCTTGAAATCTATGCTTCAGGAATGTGAAAAACGTAGCTTTTTATTTTTTATATGTATAAATATAAAAGAAAGAGCTAAGTTTTTCACATTCCTGAAGTGTAGACTTTAAGAACAATGCCAAAAATCATGAGACTTGGCAGTACTGGAAATGTCAACATCCCTGGCAGAGGCCTGTGACATCTTTTAATGTGGGCAAGCCGGTGTGCAAGCAACAGCCCCATGAACTTGACATGAAGGAGCTCTGAACCCAGTGGCAAGAATGTCTAAGATAACTGGAGACCTCCATCCCACTGCAGCCCTCATGCACCTTGTCAAGTGGCCAACTGGGTAGTTCGCCCTCCCTTGCGACCCTTTCCTTTGTTTTCTCCTCCCGAGAACTATATACACATATAGACAGCTGATCTAGATGCGTGCTTTCATAGGACCTCAGCCTGTTGGCTGAAATAAGGGACAAGTCTTAGACAGAGATCCACACACCCACGCTCTCTCCTGCCATGTCTTCGGTGTTTATAGGAAGATTTTCAGTACCTGGATGGGTAGTTCCGTCTAGTTGTCATCCGCCATCCTATGATGCTGAGGGCCCCACCACCCCTACACCCTTGCCTGGTCCCCTGGTTGTCTAGGCATCCTTGGGTTTGTATTCAGTCACTGGGTTCCTCCCCGGGGCCTTTACCTTAACAAAAAAATGAAAGGAACCCATGCCTCCTGTCCTGGAGGATTGTCGCCCAGCTTTTGGCAATAAACAAAGAAACAAAATGTCAGTGCGACTACTCTCTCCTTCCCCTGTGCATGTTCATAGGATCGCTCCTCTTGCACCTTCTATTGGTGTCATCACAGTACCCTCATCTCACTGAGGTCATCATTTATAATTTTTCCTTGTACCCCTTTTAGGGTCACTCTGGTACCAGGCTTTAATAGTGCCCCTCTATTAGAATCTTTACGGTACCTTTTTTCTCTGTTGGGCTTTGCCGGCTGCCGAGGAGATCACAGGCAGTTCCTGACCCTCCCA
The DNA here is from genome assembly GCF_001723895.1 of Crocodylus porosus. Classification (NCBI taxonomy): domain Eukaryota; kingdom Metazoa; phylum Chordata; order Crocodylia; family Crocodylidae; genus Crocodylus; species Crocodylus porosus. The sequence goes on from NW_017728886.1 coordinate 78,767,749, forward strand.
GTCCACCGTGCCTTCCTCTAGAGCTTGTCCGGGGAGTTCCCTCTCTGCAGGAGCCTTCTGCCAGCCCTCCACATGGCTCTCACAGATTCCTCCAGTGTTGTTTGGCCCAGCTCCTTTGCTTCTGGTCCTGCACTCTCCCCTCCTGCTTGCTCCAGGCTCCTCTTTATGCTGCAGTTTGAGTTCCCAGCTCCTCCTCTCCAGAAACATCTGGGTATGAAGGTGTGCCGGGACCCGAAGAAGCTGGGAAGACTTACCTGAAAGGCGGGATGAGAGGAATGCCGCAGCGGAGGGAGAACCCGCGCGGCTCATCAGCCACGTCTATGTACAGCTGTGGCCGGCAGCTGATGATGATGTCAGATGCCAGCTGGGAGATTTAAAAATGGTGGCCGCCGCTTCGGAGGCAGCGGATGGCTCAGGGATCATGTGGTGGGCTGGGAAAGCACTGGCAAAGGATCCCGGGGACAGGACCCGCCGAATGGGAGTACAGGAGACAGAAGCAACCCTGACCGGGAGCCTGATGACGGGGACGACATCCGATCATGCGAGGAGTGATAGATCGGGTGAGCGATGAAGGATCAGGACGATCCAGGAAGAGTTCGGGGACTCAGAAGTAAGCTCCGCAACGGTGGGTGCAGGGCTCACCGAAGAGGGGCGGAAGACCGAGAATCCCCAGGCTGAAGGGAGATCGGGGCGGGATCTCCGCCAAAACCCATGGACGTCAGGTCAAGAACAGGAGTGAGACAACCAGAGGGCCACTAAGGGGGAATCCCTTCCCCTCCCATTCCAGGCTAATTAGGATCTGGTGGAGGGATAGCGATATAGTTAGTGACTACACAGGGAGAGAGCAGCACCGGGTGCAGGGCTTGTGGCGAGGGGTCAATAGAGGGTGCAGATTAGGCTCCAGTGGAGGCTACTGGGAGGAGGTTGACCGTAAGGTAGCAGTATAGTGGTATCCTACAGTCTGTGGGATTGAGTAAGAAAGCTGGGGTAGAAGCCGGCGGAAGCAGCGGAGCCGGCTTGGGGAAGTGGAGCCCAGAGGTGGCGTGAGGCCGGGGTGTAGGGGTGGCGGAGCCCCGTGTGTAACCGTCAGGCCAAGCCTGGGCCACTGAGGGTCCTGTGAACTAGCCCCGCCCTACTAAGGAAACACCAAGTTGTGGCAGGCGAGAGCGGGGTTTGGCGATGCGGGAGAAGAACAGCCACGGAGACAGACCGGTCCGAAAGGAGAATATTTACCAACCGGGAAAACAGAGCTCCCCGGAGGGGTACAAGAAGGCCCGCCGGTGGCAGAAGGGTTTCAGCCAGGTCCTTTGGGGCTGTGGGTCTAGGGTAGCTTCTTCTGGCTTTGGCACGGGCTCTCTCACTCTCTCACACACCTTCACAGTCCAGAGAACCAGCAGGTCCTCAAGTGTACCTGTTCTGCCATTGGGGTCTTCAGGAGTTTGGACCATGCTTAGTGTGGGACCTCACCTCAGACCTGTTCACCATGGGAGACACTACCAGGAGTACAAGACTCCAGACAACATAGCTTTGAGGGTCATTGGAACACACAAGCATCTTCACTACAACAAGGTTGTGGTCCAAGGAGATAAGCTAGCTTATGGAATACTTTGCACTCTGCCCATTGCAGTGGTACCACTGTGCAGGAAAATTCAAGGTATATTCAGTTAGAGTGAGAGAGAGTGTACAAGAGGGTGGGTTAGTGGTTCTTAAGCTTGTTAAACTCAAGGTTGACGGTACCCCTTGGAAAATGCCAGCTCTTAGCTTTCACTCACTTTTTGACCATGGAAAAATAATAGAGTAATTCTTCTGTTGCAAAGAACTCAGGTCAGTATTTTTTCCTGTCTGAAATTTCTGTTTTAGCTTGTGTTTACATATCTAACAGTGCTAATATTGTACAGCATCCCACAGTACCTTTGAAAGGATTTCACAGCACCCCAGGGTGCCATAGCACCCTGGCTGAAAATTACTGGCCTAGGTATACAACCAACATACTGAATTTAGGAACAATTGGCTCCAAGTTTGAAATGTGTGGTATGATTCTGACTGTTGACAATTGTTGGGTCTTTCTTAATGCTTTTATCCTCATGAAGATGCTCAATATTCCTTCTTTAAAGGCCAAATACCGTAACAGATTAATTTGGTAGCACGTGCTATTCAATATACCATTCTATTGCAGCCTCCATCAAAATCCCCTCATAAGTGTAATTTTTTTCAGTCCCCACCTGACAACTTCTTCATATCAGTTAGCTTGTAGGTTCCATGCTTGCTTTATTTTTTAAATTGAGACATACACAAATAGTTTTCTGCTGTCCGTTTTCAGCATTGCCCGTGAGTTTTTGCTGATCTTTTCTGCATGTATTTTAAAGGTCAGGAAAACAAATCAATGAAGAGAAAGACCTCCTGCCCCTTTAAACTCAACATGTAGGATACAGGAAAGTGAAATAACCAATAAAATGAAAGGAAATGTTAAAATCCAGTAGAAAAGGCACACTGGGGAGTGGAAGAGGGATCATGAATCAAAATAAAAAACTGTTTCTGAAGCTCAGGAGTTACTCTCTGCACTTACAGAACAGGATGCACAGGCTTTTTTTCAGGAGACTAATATTTGGGCGCATCCCACTGAAGCAAATGCAATAAAGAGGGGAGGGCATTTTCAAGGAATTTGGGGAGATTTGATTTGACTGAAGCAGGTCTGTATCAGGGTGTGACAAAGGAACCTACTTGTGGGCGGTCACCATACCAGCCTGCCCCTCTGTCTAGGGCAGCTGCCCTGTCTTTCCTGCCATGTCTTGTTGTACAATATAGGAAGCTGCCCATTTAAGGCCCCAATGCATAGGACGTTACACGTGTTTCCAACCTACCCTGTACCATGTGCTGTGCCTTGCAGATGGCATCCATATTGCAGAGTGCCTCACACCATGACCCATGGTCCAGGGGTCTCTCACGGGATTTTCACTCCCTGCCTGCAGCTTGCCATCACTAAGCTAGCCACTATAACCCCCCCTCCGGCCCTTTACTGGCCACCCTTAACCTTTGCCTCTGCTTGCCTCAGGTATCCTTAGATGTGTACTGCACACCCTCTCACTGAAGCCCAACTCTGCTTCTGGCCACCTTCTCCTCTGCCCCATTGCTGAGCAGCAGCCCTAGCCAGATGGCATTCTTCCGGCTGACAGCAGCAGACTGCTGCTTCAGACCTGAGGGCCTGGATCTAAAATGGAGGCTGCTCAGCCTCCTCCTCCAATCCCAGGGCCTTCCTGCAGACATGTGACTGCCTCATTACCCTGGTACACACCTGCCAACTGCCCTGATGCCTGCTCTGGCCCTTGAAGTGGCAGGTACCAAAGGTGCTCTGCCACACAGGGTAACTCTTCTTATACAAGTCCAGTAATATAGAACTGCTACCACTGCAACATCAATTCCATTGACCATGCTGGTCCTTGCAAAGGAGACGATGGGTGAAGTTACACATTACACTTATACCATACTAAATACTTGGAACGTTAAGCTGTGTTAAAGCTAGAATATGCTGTATGCAGTGGCACGTTAAGTGTTAATACAGTTTCTTGCCTGTACAGTTCTGACAAGAGGGCTGGCAAGTGGGGTATGGTTAGGAGCTGAACACCTGGGCTCTATCCCTGTTCTGGGGGGATGGTGGGCTGGGAGTGATGCTTCCTGGGAAGCTGGAGGACTGCAAATTGCCCATTTTATCTCTGTGGAGATTTCCAAAGTTACCTTAACACAAGCTAGGTAGCATGGCCCAGCACTTACCTCAAACATCATACCTTTGAAATACTCAAAGGGCACTTAGGACAAGCTAATGAGCTTTAATATGTAAACGCTTGCATTTTAAGTGACCTTAGTCTGATCTAAGTTTAACAGATAACTTCATGAGATGATTCACTACAAAAGGGACTGAGACTTTACAGTTTATTTGATGAATTAGTGTTTGTGTTGGTAGTTATTTGACTCTGGGCGTGTCTACATGTGCCATATGGACGATGTATAAACATGCCCTCTGTTATCTAGAGTTTGAAATCTCTCTTTCTCATTGCCACTTTCTTTAACTGTTTGGTCCCTTCCCCTTAGCTAGTGGGATTATTTTAGGCCAAAATGCAGGGTATGAAGGTAACAGCAAGAGATTCCCTATTTGCACAACCCATGGAAATCAGACACTTGCTAAGCTGGCAGTGGGTAACAAGGCCACTCAATGAACCTTTCATTTAATCACCATCTTGAATGGTAGAACTATTTTTTCTAATTTAAACCTTAAATTATCTCAGCAGATGCACATCTTGTGTGCTTAGCAAGTATTGCATCAGTTAATCTAATTGGTGCAAGTCTTGAAATTCACCAGACTTCCCAGTAGGTCTTCAGCTTCTTCCTTGCTTTGAAATTCCTTCTTTTTTCACCCCCATCCATCCTTAACTTCTCTTCTCCTATTTAACATCAAAATCAACCTCTGTCTTTAACTACAGATTTTCATTAACTGAATTGTTTACTTGTTACCACTTCATCGTGTACTGTCACATTAATCTTTTCTTATTAGATATGGCCCTGAAGGGGTATCACTGTGATATGTCAGTACTGCTAAGCTATGTTTCAGGATACAGCCCTCCCCCTAGCAATGAGATTGCCAAGCAGAAAACTACATAAAAAAAAAATGAATCCCCATTTTAAAACCCTGGAACAACAGCCATCCAAACCATGTGAATAGCAAGTCTCTTTCTACAGATACCATACTATAGATCCCAGACTCACAGTGAGCTGTCCATTGAAATCTTGGTCTGCTCTTTAAATTTTCCCAAATCAGCTGTAGAGATCAAAACCCCTTTGCTTAAATTCTATAAATATAGCCAGCTTGTAGTGGAAAACAAAAGTGCCTGTATTCCTCCACAGAAAATTCAGTATTAGCCCTGCTGTGTAAATGACATTATCTAGCCACTCATCTGCTGGTAGAGTATGTCAGCCACAAAAGCAAAAAGGGACTAAACAAAAAACTGAATGCTATTTCTCCCCAAGGTAGTCCTTTGTGCTGCTAAAATTGGTTCATTAAAAGCCTTTTAGGAATAAAGTTGCTATGTTATTTGCAGCAAGAGCTTTCTTCACAAAGCAGTCATTAGGAAAACTATGTTTTTTTGCAGTAGCTAAAAGCAAAAGTCCAGTGGAAGAATATTTAAACCTTCCCTTTCACAGGTCTGAGTATAAGAATATTTAAACCTTCACTTTCAGTATTCTCTGTTCTGGTCTCTGAAACATTACAATGCTTTGTCTGGTATTGCACGTCTGCTGATTGATAGGGCAGCACCTGACTTACCAGCATGGTTGTCAGAGCCTGTCTTGGATTGGTGTGTATTCTCCATTTTGAAAGGCCTGCCTGAAAGATCTGTTAGGGTAAGCTGCTAACCTCTACAATAGTGCCTGTGTGCATCTTGTTTTCATAAAAGGCATAACTTGTGGGGTTGCAGCATCAACCAGGGGCTCTGAGCAGAAAGTTTTTCTTTTTAGGTCAGCCAGTGACAATTTTTAAATGAAAATATCTTGGATTGCCATAAATGTGAGCCTAACATTTCTGCTGCTGTAACTGAGAGAAGAATTTGGCCTGTTAAATTAAACAGGGAGGGATAAATTGTCCTTCAGACTCATGCCCCTTTATCCTGACAGAGAGTAAAAAAAGGGATGTCAAGTAAATGAGAATCTGGCCGTATTGAACAGAGAGAAATTAAAGATTTTAGGATAAGTTCCAGGTTTCTTAGTTCTTAATGTAAATGGGAGCCAGGACCTTTGGCAAGATCTAGGGCAACTTTGTTGGGATCAGTAAAGTGACTCCTGCTTACACAAGGTCTGAATTTAGCCTTCTGAATCTAAAGGTATGTTTGCATTACCTACTGAGAGCCTGAGCATGCTGCTAAGAAATGAGCCCTGATCATGTGCCCTGGCACCATCCTCAGGCTTATTTCCTGGTGGTTTGTCTAAGGTCTCAGAAGGCAACATAAACATACCCTAAGTCAGGGCTGGCAATGTTTTCCAGCAGAGAGCTGGACTGACCCAGTTCAGGTCTGAGGCAGGCAAGCGCTGGGATCTGGCCGCCTCTGCTGGAGCCCCAAGGACCCAACTGGAGCACAGTGCAGGGGGACCCCCACTGCCACCAACCTTGCCGGCCGGATCTGGCCCTCAGGCTGTAAGGCTGCTGATCCTTGCCCTAAGCAGCTAACATAAACTCTTCTTGCTCATGCAATTGTCAGTATATAAAGACACCGGGAGAGGGAGATGTGTCACAAAAACATGCTTTTTAAAAGCAAAATGGAAATCTTCGTAAAAACTGTGCTTTAGCTCAGTGGTGCTCAACCTTTTTGTCCAGCAGGTTGAACTGGTAGTGCCTGGGCCCTCCATGGGCCGGATCTGGCTGGGGGACCCAATGCAGTGCTAGGGCAGGCTCATCAGGGACCCATCCAGCTGCAAGGAGGGGGCAGCCCAGCCCTGATCCAGCCACGTGAGGGAAGGGGGCTTAGTCCGACCTTGTGCAGGGGGGCATGACCCAGCTCTGATCCAACTCTGCAGGGGAGGGGATATGGCCCAGCTGTGCACAGGTAGGAGGGAGAAGGGGGCATGGCTTGCCCTGAATCAGCTGGGGAGGGGGAGAGGGAGGGGGGTGTGGCCAGGCCCCAACCTGGCTAGGGGGAAGGAGGGAAGAGGGTGTGGCTGAAATTGTTTCTTATGCTGGAGCTAAATCTCTCCTTTAATGCCCATACTTGGCCAGGGTCCTCAGGGTAGCTTGAAAAGTCCTCTTCAGAAGATCAATCAATGTTTGTCTTGTTACAGGAAGTTCTCTTTTGCCTATTTTTCTGATCAGTACTTTGCAAAAAATCATGCTAGACAAGTGCTGTGTTACGCTAATGTGATGTGATGGTCACATTCCTACGGACTGGCCTGGAGCACTTTGGAGACCCTCTGAGATGTAGTTTGCCAAACATCTTGCAGCGATGCTTCACACACAACTCTGCATCTTCTCTCTCATTACAGATATTGTCATGTTGGTCTGCTTGGTGCATAAAAGTATATTATTCAATTAGATTAGAGTAATAGAAATAGCATTCACAGCAATTTTACAGGTTGGCTGGAGTGAGTTTGAATGTCTAATGAAAAACTAGATCATTAAAATTTTAAAGTTTCATATGGATGGGGAAAGTTCTCTCATCGAGAGACAAGCCCAGCTGTTTGCTAATAAGTGGGATGGCAGAAAATAACAAATGCTGTCTCCGTAGGAATTGCTGACAGTTTGCTACTCACCACAGTTATGTATTCACTCAGCTGATCAGATTACTCAACAAGCTACATATTCCTAACTTGCTGCTTGGAACAGAGGGTGCCCTGCACAGGGAACCAATTGTGTGTCAGGCAGGACTGGCTCACACCAGCAAGGTATGCTCAACCTGGGATAAAAGATCCCTTCGTCTCCTTCCCTAGCCCCCTTGACTTCAACTCTGTGAAGGAAGTCACTGGGGTGTTTGGATGTCCTCACCATTCCCTAGGCTCTGCTTTCAACCTCCTTTCTTTTTCTCCATTGTTTCTCTGTGTTAACAGATCACGCTGGTTCCTACTTTACAATAGCTATGCAATTTGTCTTTTCTTCATCCTCAGCACAAGAGTTCTAGAGCACATCTAGTTCACTTGCTACCTTGGTTATTGTCACTTCCTCACAGAGGGAGAATTATGTTAAAAGCAGCCCACAAGAAAACGCATTGTAAAATGAGGCATACAAAATACATTTGGAGAATTGAACTGAATCTGGAGCTTCACTATTGCCAGTGTTTGGACTGAAGTGTTGGTTTGGGTCCATCCTGAAAAGAAAAGAAAAATACAGTGTAAGCAGCTGCTGTTTCTGAATATTGGTTCAGGAAAATGCGGTGTGTCTACATCAGGTGAAATCCTCAAAGATCTAAAATCCCCAGAGACATCACTGAAAAACTTATTCCAACTTGTCTCCTTCAGTGAATGATTTTGACTTTTAAAAAATGAATATATAGAGAAGTTCTACTTGCAGCTACTCGTTTTGTCCCGTCATAAATAGTTAGATGGGCTTATTCTGAAATTCTCTTGACGGTAGTTTCTAGGCTGCAGTTTAGAACAAATGTATAGATTGATCCTAGAAGCTCATGGACACTCCCAGACCAATCTAATTCCACCCATGAGCCACCTCAGTGTCTAAGTGCAATTCTCTTCTATCCTGTTGACGTTCCTGAACAACTGTTCCTGCCAAATGATCCTCCTTCTCCTCAATGCTGTTTTTTTGTAATTCAGTCTGCAAGCTAAATGGAGGTTTGTTAACTGTTTCTTTGAGACTTGATCAGGGTGAACTAGGATCACACTTAGGCATCTAAGAGGCCTGTAGGCATTTAAACGTCTAAGAGGTGGAATAGGTTCTAACCCTACATGGCCATACATTTTCCCATGTGATATATAGGTGACTCAGGACAGAAACCATTTTTCTGAATAATGTTAAACATGGGGGCTGAGAGGGTGGTTCCAAGCCACCCACGATCTGGGCTTTGGTTCTGCAAAACAAAAATTGAATCTACTGAGTTTTGCAAAAGTTTCTCCCAATGTTGCCTATCCCATGCAAAATTTTCCTGTGAGTTAGAGCAATGAAACTCCCTCGAGTGCCATGTGGAATGCCCTGGCATTCTGCAAGAGCAACACGCAGAGAATTTGGTTTCCTTACAATATGAATAATGCAAGGCCTCCCTTTGCATTTTCATTCTGTCCACAAAATAAAAATAAGAAGCAGTGTAGGAACGGACTGAATGTTTTTCATCGTGCTTTCCTAACAGGAGAAACCACCATTCTTTTCTCAGGCCTGATCTTTTCTTTCCTAGGCTACCAAGTCCTATTTGGAAGTGCTTCAGAGGAAGGGCGTGGATAGATAGATAGTCCAGAGATAAAACTGGTCACTTGAGTGCCCTGGGTGGCAACCATGCATCAGTGGTTGAACCATTGCTGGCAGTGGTGCTGCTGGTATTTTATGTGCCCTGCTCCCAGGGTTGACACCTGGGACCTGCCCTGGTCATCCCTTCATTATGCTACTGATATAGCCTGTGCTTACACAGGGTCTGAATGTAGCCCTCTGAATATAAAGAATGGCTGCTGAGAGGGCCTGAGCATATTACTAAGAAATAAATGCTGTCCACTTGCACTCACTGCATGAGCATACACCTCTGCCTACACATTTTTCACTCCCCTGAGAGAGAGGATTTCCTAAAACTGCTCTGAAACAACAACTTTGACTAATCTAAGAATGGGTAGGTAGGCCGCAAGGACAGTGGCTGGGAGCCATTTTGCTTTACTAGCCTGACATAAGCCCTGGAGGCTTTATTTTCTGACAAAGCATGGGATGCTCTGACTCAAGGCTCTTCTATGAGAGCCTCATGAATTTTGTTAAGCCATTGCTCCTCCACCAGCCTGTTGCCTCCAGCAAGGGCAGAAAGCCAGCCTGTTTCTTAGAACATTAAAAGAACTCAGAGCTATGCCATCTGGGTTGGTTTGGAGGCATTCTTGAAGGAGTTGTTTGATTTTTTTTTTAGTTTGGTTTTGGCATCCTTCTACAATCCCGTCCATGTGGCAGAGTTGACATGATCACTCCCAGAAGAGTCATGGAAGAGGTCCATGTAACTCCTGAAACAAAAGCAGATGGAGAGAAATAGAAGCTGCCAGATCCAAAAGAAGCCCAGCAATGCCTAGAGGAAGTACAGCTGGTAGCGCAAGAGAGGAACTGCCCATGTTGAGAAGCACAGCTGGTGGCCCAACAGCACTGACAGAGGATACACGCAGCCACACAGCAAGAGCAGCTGGAGGCACCATGTGCTGAGCAGAAACAGAACTGCCCATTTTAGGCAGATACAGGCGGACTGCAGGGGAAAACACCAGGATGGGACTGGGGAAGTAGTGGGGAGGCCAGCCATTATGTGCACATAGATCTTACCCTCATCAAGCTGAGGGCAGTGATATCCCAGAATCCTATCGATAGCAAACTGCTAAGGTCAGCTCCAGTGGTTTCATTTAGGTTCCTTTGTTCCAGGGGTTTCATGCAGGTTCCTTTGTTCTCTGTAGGTGGAGAAGCTCATCTTAGTCAAGAGCGTGTGAATCCGTCACTGACTTTGATCATTGCTCTTTCAACGAATATAAAATCTGACCTGGAATCTTGCATATTTAAGTAACCTCCCAACTTTTTGCTCACCCCAAACATAAATGAGCTGCTCATACCTCAATCCCCACAACTCCTGACTGTTGCTATTTGGGGAAATAAAGGTAAAAAGTATAACTCCTCACCAAAGCACCAATGTCTAGGTTCTGTTCTTGCACCACCTGCAATGGATTCATTTTGCTGGTGTGGGCATTGAGTTAGCCATAATTTGGCGAAAGGAAGGGAGAATGAAACTGGGAGTAAAGCAGGCCTAACAATATTCTGATTGGCTTGTGCTACTTGATGGGACTCACTGTGCTGAGATTCAAAATTTACAGCAAAGTCTTTTCTAAACCTGTAGCAGAATGTAAGCAGATGCGTTGTTTGGCCCTTATCTGTGCTAGGTAAAGGAGAAACAATCACAATGAACACTCTCCCAGGTATACCGTTGTGTGTACCATTACCAATTTCCCAGGAAACTGATATAATTAATTGATAAATACAAAGCAAGGTTCATATGGAATGGGAACCGAACCAAGAATAACATATAAATCATTCCAGCCCTCGGATGTACTAAGGCTCCTCGGCTGGTATGTCTGGAACTCTTGAGTTGTGGCATTTCTGCTATCGTGTAATGTTCATCACACTGACTTGGTGCGACAGGTCTCTTATCAGACAAAAGTTATTTATGTCGTCTGCATAAACACTCTTATCAAGTGTCTCAGACTATAGGCTCTGGCTCCATAGTACCATTAGAGTGAAACAGTATTAACCTCACAAAAGACCTTGCACAACCCTTATGAATCAATCAAAACTGGTTTTGTGTTGAGTAGCTGCTATTTGTTTTGATGGGCTGTTGTTTTCTTTTTTTTTTTAAATCATACTGCTCTTCCAATGTGGCTTACTGAAGTTGCCTAGAAACTGTCTAGCATCAGCTCACTCACCCAGGACACACAACTCCCCACGTGCAAGCAGAGTGATAAGCCCAATTTCTAATTTTTTTTAAAGAAATGCAATTAACCCCTGTTCCCAGGCCTCTCCCTCTATGCGTGTGATGTCTGAGAACCCAGCTAAAGGGAAAATAAGAAACCCACTGAATCGACATGAATATGATGTGAAAAGTCAACATGAATATGATGTGTGAGCGTGTTGATGGACACGAATAAAAGCTATTCCTCAAGATGGTGGGTGAATCAGTAAGGCAAAATGTTACATCCTCCTCCTCTGTGAAGCTCTTTCTGTTCCTTCTAAACACACATTCCCTTTCTCAAAGAAATAAAACGGAAACAGTTGTTGTTGCTGGCTGTGATAAACATGGAGCGTGCACTTGGATGCAAAAGGGGAGATTCACTGGTACACTTCGGCCACTCTGGTGACAGGAGGCAAACATAATTGTGGCTAGTTTGGGCTTTCAGCTATCTCCTGCCCACCTTGTGAAAATATTAGCTGATCCCTCTTTCCCCCTTCCCCTAATCCAAAATCTTATGTCATCTCTTGAGGGGATGAGGAATCTGTCTCCCACAGCAGCTGTGACTGGCTGTTCTTCCATAGGAAGCAGAAGAGTGGGGAAGGCAGCTACTTTAGAGTAGATTTTGTTGTTGTTCCTGTGTGAGTTGAGCAACTGCATGAAGTTGGAATGTCATATATCATTACATGACTGGTTCTAGCAGGGGCTAAAACTGCATTATTTTTTATAAATCCACAAAAGCTGTGGATGCTGAAACATGTAAGTACTTCAGTTTATGGAAACAAAGTTAAGCAAGTGTGTAAGCAGAGCCGGGAGAAAAAATGATATTTCTGTTTGGGGGCTTAAGCAAAAAAAATTGAAAAAATGGTTTGGGTTGAACTAAAACAGATTTCTTTTTTTCCAGGCTTTTTGGTGAAACTAAAAAACTGAAAGATTTTGCTATGGGTCAACTTGAAATGCTTCATTTCTTTCTTTGGATGTTTAACTCTTTTAAAACTTTTTGTTTGTTAGATTCGGGACAATCTTTATGTGAAAACAATGCAATTTCAAAGTTTAAATTTGAAAACGCAGAAGCATTTTGGCACTCCTGAATGAAGAAATGTTGAAACAAAATGAAAACAATTTTCATACTATTTTCCATCACTTTTTTCATTGTGAGTTAGGTGCCTAAATCCTGTAGTAGATCTGGATCGTAGGTGCCTTGTGGCCAAGCTTTTCATCTTCCAGTTGGGAATAACAGCACTTCCCTACCTTACAGGGCTTCTGAAAAGATAAACCCATAAAGCCTTAAATTAAGAATCTGAGGTACCTGTAGGCTCTTGTAAATAGGAGACCATGTAAGTCCCTGAGAAAAAATCCACTGAACTCATAAGAACATGCCATTCTGTGGACCACTGGGAGTTTTTACCTACTGTTTCTTGCAACAGACAGGGAACATTTTTAGCTGGAGAACAGTTCCCCACAAAAAAAGAGAAAACATTAGTGGCATTCAATTTGATGTCTTTACAACAAAGGACCATGGAGAGTTGCTGTGATGGCGTGAACGTTCTCCATGCCGATTAGGCAAAGGAAGGGTTTGCTCCTTGCAGAGAGCAGCCAGGGAGAGGCTTCCCCCTTTACAGAACGTTTCATGATTTGGGCCATGTTGTGTCTTATTGTGTTTTCCTTGCACTGTCCCTTTAAGGCCAAAGCCCGCATGTTCAGCACCGCAGGCTCAGTTGATTTGTGGCAGTTTTGCAGCCCTGGGGATGCCAGGCTTTGCCATGAGGAGCCAGAGGCTTTCTTGCCTCCACAGGACTGAACAGGGTCAAGTTAGAGGTGGAGCAGGTATAAGATCTGTATACATGTACTGATGCAACTGTTAAGATCTACCTGGATACAATTCCAGAGAGTTGTAATGATAAATGGACTGTTAGTTCAACACAGCAGTGGCCAGAGGCTTGTTGCTGAACTCACAACATATTGGGCCAGTTGAGGAAAGTGTTTCCACCCATGTCCATGAAAGCCCTGAGAGTAAACATTTGGGTCTTGCTCAGGAAGTGGCTTGTTCATTTGCTCACCAGCCTGGATAGACGCTGGACTTGAGTAATACCTGGGGCAAGGGCAGGATTGCGTGGACTTCTGGTAGAGAACTGTGTTCCAGATTTGGTGCTCTCAGCTAGGGCTGTTGCTTTGCTTTTCATTTCTTTAGATGAAAACCCCCTACGACAGGACTGAAGTGAAGCCTTAAGGGGTAAGCAAGCTAGCTAGCATTGGAGCTGACATCTGCACAACTGATGCTGGAGGCTGGAGTGTACAGCTGGTTCAGTAGCTAAGGCCTCAAGGCAGTGCCTATCCTAAAGAAGAAAGTCCTGGGTTTTTTAGTGCCTCAGCTGTAGACCTCCTTGGTGAAAGAGTATTTGTGAAGTGCTTATCCTGAGAAAATATTTGATGTGCAGCGTCTCTTTGTTTGGACTTTAGAACAATCCACTCCTACAATGATCTGGGTGGAAAGTTCAGTTTAGTTATTCTCCCAGAAGAAAGAAAGAGGCTAAACAGAGGGAAGCAGAGCCAGGGGCACATCTGATGTCAGAAAGGCAAACTGTGTTCTCACAGGCTCCAGCTGAAATTGGGACCTTGCATGTTAGGCACTGGGTGAATGGTCCCTGACTGGAACAATTTGCCAGCTAAATAGAATAATAGTTTAGGGCGCTGTGTGCAACTTTGGCTTTCACATGGGGAAACTGCACAAAGATAAAATTACTAGTTGTGTCCAGCCTGCTGCCAGTGAGGGGCACTTTGGCTTGACACAAAATGGCAACACATGTTGTTGATCACCAGCTCTGAACACTGCTGTCATTACACTGAGCCCCCTGTAGTACCCAGGAGAGGGATTTTGCCAATGACTGCAACTGCAAATCCCTGTGCCATATCATTTTCCCCAAGCACTGCTGAGGATAGAGCCCATGGGACCACAGCTCTGTAGTATGCAAGGGGTATGGACCTCATTGCATTAATTAGTTTCCTTTTTCCCTCCTCCTGTATGTTAGAAGTCCTTTATGTACACAGCTTACTAGCCTTACATGTGCTTTCAGGAAGCATTTGCACAGACTTGGTGTTGCTACTCTGTGTGAGATGGAGGTTTGGATTATACATATTGTGCTTCACTGACTCTCTCTCTCTTCAGATCTCATCTTAAATTACATCTCATCTCTCTTGCCTCTCTCTCTTAACTCCTCTCCTGCTGTTATTGGCCTTATGACTGAATGCTTTAATTTGCTCCCCATTCAATGGCCTTTACACCGTTTTTCTCTGGGATTTATATTGTACATTGTTTGCTATCCCATACTATTCTACTCTGGAGGCCATGTTAGGATGTGGTTTGCATGAAGGATGTTATATAAAAAATATAACTGCATTGTTCTGTATTGTGTATAGGAAAGAGGTGGGCAGAAATGGAGGGATGATGAGTTATTCACATTTGGAATCGCTGTCTCGAGGAGGTATAGAAGAGTTCCCTTGTTATGAGCTTTGGAATTGGAGTCAGGCAGGGTCAGGGAGAGCACATACACTCCAGTGCCTGCAGCCCCATCTGCCACCGAAATAGAAAGTAAAAAAAAAGGAAAGAAAGAAAGAAAGAAAAAGAGACCTTTTGGGCAATAATGAAAAGCTGCTGAGCACAGATCATGGAACTGCACCAGGCAGCACAGGAAAGTTGATCACAGAAAGGTGTCAGCTTTAATCACTGTGCTTTTCTGAGACCAAGGAACTTTCCTTGTATAACCGCAGCTGTCATAAGGGCTTCTGGTTGTTACAGGGAATAAACCACAACCCTCTCCCTGGTAAACAGTTCATATCTAATTATCCTCTAATCGTCTCTCTCTGCTGTGCCAGATCTCATATTCAATAGGGTGATGGAACCTCCTAGTTTGTGCTCTATTTGTATTCTTTTAATAGATAGATCCTCTCCTTGCTCCAAATCAGCTCTGGCACATCCAAAGCAGAGATGGCCCTTGCAAATCATGATGGATTCTTCACATTACTGAAAGCATGCTGAAGGCAGGACTTGGGGAATGGTAAATCCCAAGTAGATTCATAGATGAAGGGACCATAGCAGATCATTGAGTCCGACTCCCTGCCCTGGGCAGGAAAGAGTGCTGGGGTCAGACAGCCACAGCCAGGTGCATGTCTAGCCTCCTCTTAAAGACCCCCAAGGCAGGGAGAGCACCACCTCCCTTGGAAGCCCAGATTCTGACAACCTTTACTGTAAAGAAGTTGTTCCTGATGTCTAGCCTAAATCTGCTCTCCATCAGTTTGTAGCCACTGTTCCTAGTTACTCCAAGGGGTGCCCTGGTAAACAGAGCATCTCCTATTTCCTGCTGCTCCTCGTCGCATCTCCTGTTCCTTGCTGCTCCTCTCCCCCACTCCCTGATGAATTTGTAGGCAGCCACAAGATCACCTCTCAGCCTTCTGTTGCAGAGGCTGAAGAGACTCAGGGCCTTCAATCTCTCCTTGTAGGGCTTTGCCTGCAGGTCCCTAACCATGTGAGTGGCCCTCCTCTGAACCCTCTCATGGTTGCCCACATCCCTCTTGAAGTATAGCGCCCAGAACTGGATGCAGCTCTCCAACTGTGGCCTGACCAGTGCCGCATAGAGGAGGAGTATCACTTCCCTGAACCTGTTTGTCATGCTCCTGCCAATGCATGATAAAGTGCAGTTAGCTTTACTGATCGCTTAATCATATCAACGACTCATGTTCATCTTGGTGTCAACAATGACTGCAAGATCCCTTTCCACTGCTGTGCTGCTGAAAAGGTCCTCCTCCAGCCTGTAAGTGTGCTGGTGATTCCTTCTCCCTTGATGCAGTACTTTGTACTTGTCCTTATTGAACTGCATCCTATTCTGTTCTGCCCACTTTTCCAACCTATCCAGATCCACCTGGATTAGTTCCCTACCCTCTAGTGTGTTAACTTTACCCCATAATTTGGTATCATCTGTGAATTTGGACAGAGTGCTTTTCACGCCTTCATCCAAGTCACTGATGAAGACAATGAATAACACAGGTCCAGGGACTGAGCCTTGTGGGACTCCACTGTCCACATCTTTCCAGGTCAATAGCGATCCATTCACCACTACTCTCTGGGTGCGACCCCTAAGTCAATTTGCCACCCACCTGACCGTGTAATCGTCTACATCACATCTGCTCAGTTTATCTGTGAGAATAGGATGAGATACCATATTGAAGGCCTTCTTAAAATCCAGAGTTCATTTAAAAAGCTTTTATAAACCTGAGGTAGTGTGCTCACAGGGATATCATCAAAATAGCCAATGCTTCAGACACAGTGAGACTTTATCAGAAAATACATTTGAGAGTTTATGTCCAATACCTTTGTGACAAACTAAATATTTATGTAACTAATTCTTTTGCTCATACTTAGTGGCTGATTTTGAGTTTGAAGGCATGACAGATTCCTCCCCTGTATATTTGTGATGGAGGGTGTGGAGGTGTGGGGACCCCCTCACACTTCCTCCATGATGTGCAGTCATAGTAGGGAGTGGTGGCAGCAGAAGCAGGCGGGGGCACTCCAGGCGCTTGTGCTTGGTTATGGTGCCAGGTAGTGTGCGGCTTTGGCTAGCACTGCACATCGTGGTGAGGAGTGCCACCCCCTGCCGGGCTGCCTCTATAGCCCGACCTCCCTTCCCTCGTGGAAGGGGAGCAAAGCCTCAGGCACTAGAGCCAGCTGCCTTCCCTGCCCCAGCCAGCTCCAGCACATGGAGCTTCCCTCCCTGCTGTGTGATAGTGGCAGCCTAGCGGGGGGCTGTGCTGCTCACCCTGCCAGGCACCAGCACCCCAAGCACCCTTGCCTGCTGCTGTGCCATGGGGGGGAGTGTGGGGGGTCCACCCTCCCTCACACCCCAGAAACACCACACACCCACACCCTGTCCCCCACAACCCCACGCATATACACAACCTACCCAACGTACTCTATGCTCCCCACACATAGCCACATCCCCTCACAACCCCCCCACCATACCTCACTGTACATGCACACCCCCCACGCCCCACCACATCCCCCCACCATACACAACCCCCCATGCACCGAACCATACATGCACACAACCACATCCCCCCACACAATATAAAAGACTAAGAATTTATTTTTGAGTTATTGTGCAATCACGTCTATATACAGTACACGGACAAATCACGCAAAAATATTTTTAAAAATAAAATTAAAATGTTACAGTAGGTGTTTGTCTTTTAGCGTCTGACTTGGTTTTTTTCTTGTTCTAAGATGGCAACCCCTCATCCCAGAAGGAGTATTTTTGGGTGGGTAAGGGAAAAGACTTCTGATGGCAAAGGTCGGGGGTTAAGGGTGGAACTTCCGATCCCCAAATGGCAACCAGGGGGTGGAGCAACTGCCAAGGGGTGGGGCTACCCAAGTGGCCCTCAAAACATAACCAAATTTCATTAAGCAGCCCTCCAGCTGAAATAATTGGCCACCCCTGCTCTAATTTGCCTGCAGATTTAGAATAGCATATTAGTAATGTCCAGTAAGCCTTGAGTGTTGACCTGAGGAACATTTCTAATAAAGATAACCTATTTCCTATAAATTACAGTGTACTGCAAATTTTTAATTGAAGTCATGAAGAGTATCGTTAATCTGTGTTTCTAGCACTGGATTCAAGAAGGCTTAATACTAGGCCTGTGCGAAGTGGCTACTATTTGCTTTGGATTCAGTTTCGGCCTATTCGGGGGACAGCAATTCCATTTGGTGATTCAGATCACTGTCCCAGTTTGATTCAGCCGAATCTGATTTGGAGATTCAGAGGCTGCCAAGTCTCCAAATCAGTCAGGCCCATCCCCTCCAGCCTGGCAATGGCTGCCCTGCCCACCCCAGCTCCCACACTCGTTAAAAAAAAAAAGCCCCGACTCACTGGGTGCTGCCAGGAAGGGGGGCCATCCCCACTGCCCCCCACTGCCCCACGCTGTGTGTGGGGCTCTGCATGAGCCCCCCGACCCTCCCACTGCTCCCTCAGCTTCCCCCCCATGGCTGCCTTGCCCATTGTGGCTCCGGCCCTTTAAGAACCCCCCCCAAGAAAACCCCCACACTCACCGCTCCTGCCAGCAGGGGGCGATCCCCACTGCCCCCCCACTGCCCCGTGCCATGTGGGGGGTTCTGCCACAAGTCCCGTAACGCCCAGAGGCTGCTGCAGGAGCAGTGAGTCCCAGGGCTTTTCTCTGTTTTTTTTTCCTTAAAGGGCTGGAGCTGGCACCCATGGAGGGGCTGGGGGGGCATCAGGGGGCTTGTGCAGAGAACCCCACACAGTGTGGCACATGGGGGGGGGCAGCAGGCATCACCCCCCATCTGACAGCACCCGGTGAGCACCGGGGCTTTTCTTTAAAGGGCCGATAGCTTGTGTGGGCAGGGCAGCCATAGGGGGGCTGGGGAAGTGGGTGGGAGGCTGGCAGGGGTCCCCCCATGGTCCCCTCTCCCCTCTTCCAGCCTCCCATTCCCTGCTCCCTACTTATCAGCTTGGAGTTCAGCTCCAGCTCCCTGCTGCAGCCACTGAGGACTGCCCAAATCACTGAAGCTCTCCAAATCTTTACCGAACGCTCGGAGAGCTTTGGATCAATTCAGACTTTTTAACTGATCCCCTGATTCAATTCGGATTCAGAGATTCAGCCAGTGAATCGGGCTGAATCTCCTCCGAATTGAATCACCACCAGAAGCTTCGCACAGCCCTACTTAATGCTGTGGAGGAAATGGGACATTGGCATTGAATAAATGAAAGTTCCTCAGACCTTAAAGAACTCTAAGACAAACCATGTTAAGACGGGGTGTTCATATCAGTAATTCAGGAATAAGGTGCGTCACAAGGAGAACTGAAACAAATCCATGCATGGTAAGATAGGAAATGTGTTGTTAATGCCCCAAAGCAGCCTTAACTCTGCCTGGTAGTTGCACCACGTGTCTTTAAAGAAGAAATGAATGGGAGACCACAAATGCTGAAGTGTTGTAATTATAATAGTATGGTTACTTCTTGGCAGAAAACCTATAAGGCAGAATTAAGGCTTTTTGGGAGCTTTAACTATTGCATGGTTCTTTCAGATATAACCTTGGGCTTTAAACAAACTTGAATACAGAGAAATGAGGTATTTCTGATGATCTGAAGCATGTATTTTAAACTGCTTCTTGTGGTATTTAAGGACAGATTCACTGTTATGCAAGAGCAGCACCAAGCAGTCAGACTGCACTGGCCAGTTACACAGTTGTTTTGCATCACCTGAGCAGTACAAGCCAGCCAGAGGGCACTGGTGATTGCAGCCTTGAATTTGCAATTTATGTGCAGAGCAGTTGGGAAGACTGGCACTATATGCAGAGGGTATAGCAAGAGACTCTCTGACTGCCAGGGTCTTGGCAATAACATGCTTCCACACTGTTACCTCAGTTCCTTGGGTAGTGCTGTGTCACTGTGATAGGAGTAGTTTCAAGCAGTGAAGCAGAAACTGTTAAGCAGCAAGGGACCCTCCTGAATTGTAGACTTTGCCTGGTTGGTAACAAGGATCAGAATAGTTTAATACAATCATTACTAACATAAGTTACATCCTACTTTATTCAAAGAGTGTGTGCACAGAATATATTAAAGGACAAGTGTTTAAGTTGCTTATTAACACATTGATAAACCTGGCAAAAAGTTATTTTTGTGCTGGGTGCCATACGTTCTGGATATATTTTTTAATTTTAAAATGGAAGTGGGGATTCTACCCTAATCAAGATACAACTGGTGCTTCCATCACCCACGCAATAACCTGATGGCTGACTTTTTTTATACTTTCCTTTTCTGGGGCCACATTCTTGCTTTTACTGTGCAGATTCAATAGAAGCCAACTGAGTTGCTCCAGGGGTATAGCATGGCCTCGTGACTTTCAATGAAAGGTTTACTTGAAGACAAGTAATTAAAAAATTACTCTTAGGTTAATTAAAAAATACCCTGTTGGTATAGAGAATTAGTGCAAGAGACAAATAGTTTTTAACAGGTGAGACTGTGGTATTGTAAAATGTACGCTGGTCATGTGATATGATATATTTATTTATTTTATTTTTATTGTCGTGCATCCACAGGTGCATCTCAAGTAGGGCCAAGGAGGTGATCCTTCCCCTCTACGCAACACTGGTCAGGCCACAGCTGGAGTACTGTCCAGTTCTGTGCGGCCCATTTCAGGAGGGACGTGGACAACATTGAGAAGGTCTGGAGGAGGGTCACTTGCATGATCCGGGGACAACAGGGCAGACCCTACAATGAAAGACTGCGGGACCTGAACCTGTTCAGCCTCCACAAGAGAAGGCTGGGGGGGAACCTGGTGACCCCCCTAGGGGAGAGGGGGGACCAGAAGGGTTTGGGAGAGACCTTGTTTCCCCTAGCGCCCCCGGTATAACAAGGAATAACGGCCACAAGTTGTTGGAGAGTAGGTTTAGATTAGACATCCGCAAGAACTACTTCACAGTCAGGGCGGCTAGGAGCTGGAACCAACTTCCAAGGGAAGTGGTGCTGGCTTCTACCCTGGGGGTCTTTAAGAAGAGGCGTGATGCCTACCTCGCTGGAGTCATTTGAGCCCAGTTTTTCTCCTGCCCAGGCAGGGGGTCAGACTTGAAGATCCCTTCCGACCCTACTTCTATGATTCTGTGATTTAAGTTTTAAGTTTTATGCTCATTGTGCTTAGTATACTACTAATTGTGCTGTAGTAGCTTCTATACAAAAATGAGACCTCTGCTACCAAATCTCTGTATGATTAAACTATTGGGCCTCACTACAGTCCCTAAATAATCAATTAACAATGCTTTCCTGTGCACCTTCACATTTCTACTGTATCTTGCAGCTGCTCTGACAGTTATAATCAGAAGGTTGGTTTGCTCGCCACAACTCAGTGACTGTCAGTGCAGTGAGAGCACCATACAAGCCTGCAGGATTTGGCCTGTTATTAAATTTGAACTCTTGATGCAAAATGTACATTGAAGTCAATGGAAATTCAACCTGTTTGTGTGTGTGTGCTGCACATATCCATCTTGATGGTGACATGACCAAAAAATCAATTCTGCAAGAGTCAGCTTTTGAATTTAATAAACAACCCAAAATATGTTTCCCAAGGCACTGACCAAATATCTTCCCATTTTATACTGCTTTGTTAGCTGTCCCTGTCTTCTCCTCTACTCCACACACACGCGCACACCTGTTGAGAATTAGGTACCCAATCTGCTTGGACTCTGCAGTCTATCAGTAAATCTCTGGTTGTCATTCCAGTGGTGAGAGATGTCATGGGGATGCTGGAGGAAAAATTAACCTTGGCTCCACTGCCTTGTCTTTTTGTCTAGACATACTCTCCCTACCTGGCATAAGGAGGTACACTCAGGCATACACAGATACTGCATCTGGGAGTTGTGATAAATATAAAATGTCTGATAGCTGAAATTCAGCTTATAGCCCTTAAGTGCACTAGAGCAACATAGCAGCTAAAGCCCTGGAAGCTGGACCCAAAGATAAGTGAATTTTTACATATGTTATTTAAGGTCATTACCAGCCTCCTCATTACTGAAGCTAACTTAGGCAGTAAAATAAGATTCCAGCAACTAGACTGTAATAAAGAGCAGGGCAGATACTTTGCTGGTGCAAGTTGATGTAGAGCCGTTAAAATTAATGGAGCCATGCCAGCTGCAGATTTGGCCTGATGCAGCTGGGAGCAAAGAAGGAGACGGCAAATGTACAGGGAGGCTGAGCACTGAGCTCCATGCTGAGTGGTGTATGCACTTAGACGAAATGCATTCTCTAGCAATATCAGGTTTGCTACTGTAGACTCTAATGGGATTTTAGGATGAGCCTGATCTTTAATGGTATTGAATTAACAACACTATTCTGTCTTATTACATGTCCTGCAGTAGCTGTCATATCTCTCAACCATCTACAGCAAATAATGACCCCAGCAATTGTAATGTTTTTGTGCTCATACAAATAAGAAGTACTGTGTCACATGGAGAGGCGCTTGAGCCAAATTCTCCTCGCAGCTACGGCCATGCAACCACATGTAGTAACGTGGTCTTACGTGGGTCTCTTTCTTTGCATGCAGTAGTTCACAAGGGAGAAAAAGCTTTTGTAGAGGAAAGAAAACATAGAGGACTTTGTTTCAAGTTCAGTTTTAAGGGAGAAGCTGATATAAAAAAGGCAAATCTGCTGCTCTACAGGTCTGATATAAAACACACTGAAGTCAATGGAAAGACTGTGTTCCCTCCTTGCCTCCCACGGTCTGTGTCCCCTCTTAGAGCATGTACAACAGAGGCAACTACATGGTGAAGGGAGAATGTGCTGCATGTGGTCTGCTTGGGGAAGCAGCAGCAGCCTGTCCAAATAGTGGGGTGGACCTGGAGTTGATAGATCTGTGCTACCTTAACTGGGCTGTGGAAATGGAGGGTCGCCACTGTGGGTGGAGAAGAAGATTTCTGAGGTATGTGGCATCTATGCTTAATGTTTATTTTGTGTACATCATGTTCAATGGAAGCAGTGGCCATGATCACAGTAATTTAACTACTAGTTAGGAGAGGATAATTTGATGAAACATTTAATAAAATCTGGGTCCAAAGTCACATCACATTTCTGATAGTCTGTTCACTTATGAATATAATGCTCATCAAGACTCCTGTGTATTTTTACATGCAGCTGCAAAAGGGGTTTGGACATAAGCATTACAATAGCAAGAGTTGTCTCCTCCCTCCCCTTTCCCCCAGCCCTCCAAGTTACACGTCCATACTTATGTTCCTCCTTGATATAGGATGTGGGAAGGGGTAGTTTCTTGCAGCTCTGTAGCCCTATTCCTTCCCCATCTCCTATACAGATGCTATCTGTGTGCTGGCTAGTACTTTGAGTGGGCACACCAAAGGCTCTACTCAGATTTCTGCTTTGCTAGGCTGGCCTGAAGTGCAAATCACAGTTTTTTCTCAGAAGTGAGAACCATTACATTTACATTTCTGTGTTTCACTGTCCTGAAAAAATAACCCCTTAAACATGGGAAAACAGAACAAATGGTGACAGGTGTAGCCTGAAACAGAACAGATGAAGACATGCTTTAGATTTGACATATATGGCTTTTACATGGAAGCAGTGAGAGTTAGAAACATGTGAAATAATAGTAGTACTTTTCCCCTTTAAAGTGCTTTCCTGTACTAATTTATAAATGTAACATTGATTTTTTTGGCTAGGCTGTATTATGGGAATATATTCAATGGCAAAGACCTTTTAAGTCGCGAGTACCCCCTAACTTCTGAAAATTTTAATAAGTACCCCAACACTCAATTTTCCAGGGGATTTTATATTTAAAGACTAATGTGTACCATATATTGGAAGAAGGGCTGTGTATATAATGCCATGATATGACAGATGTCTGATCTGGTGTGGGTAAGGTTACCACCTTTTACACTAGGGATGCTCAAGTATGTACCTGGGCTAGAGTTGATGTTGGCCAAAGCTAGGAGGACTAAACCCAGTGTTGCACAAAGCATAGTACACCAAATTATTGCTGGGGAATTTTTTGCCAATTTTTTTGCCATAGTTTTGAGAGAAGGTAAGAGGGACAGGGAAAGAGGACGAGAGAGGGTGGTAGTAGTGAAAAGAGGGCGAGAGAGAGGAAAAGACAGCGAGATAGAGATAACCAAGGATATAGAGTAGGAGAGAGAGTGAGACAGGCAAGAGGGGAGGGTGAAGATAGAGAGGGAAGGGGGCGGAGAGAGAGGGGACAGGTAGCAACTGTAATTGTGGGGATGACCCTTAGGAGGAGGGATGATTGTGGCTGCTTTTTTTCTAAAAAGGATATGTCTGCAGGAGTACTGTGGTGGCAGTGGGTGAAGGGGGTGTTTCGATCCGTAGTTCAGAGATAAAAAGACACAAGGACACAGTCAGACACATGTAGCGACATGCTGAGACGCACATGAAGGCAGACGTGGAGGCACACACGCACATAAATAGGCATAGAATAATTCAGAATTTAAGTTTTATTCTTTTTTATTGAAGTTTACAACAGCTTTTGAAACAAAAGAACACATGAATCATAAATTATAGAACAGTAAAAACAATATGTAACTCAAACATTTATATTAATACAACTCTAAACATAGGCTTCTTTGTGACTGAAACTGATACTGTCCCCCTCTAGAACTGTTCTACAAATCAGGGATTGAAATGGACTTTTTGCTAGTTTTATCAAAATAGCATAAAAATGAGTTCTTGTAAGAGCTGGATTTAATGAGAAACTTGGGCCTGTTTGGATGACATAACCATTCCAAATCTTGGTTTTAAACTACTTATTGCTACTATCAGATCATTTTCCGGGCACAAACGATTTTTTATTTTACTTTTTAGCCCAGTCAAGTGTGAGAAACTGGTCTCTCACAAATATGTTGAGGCAAATGGGAGCAGCTCTGTGACAGCCATGTTCCTCAGCTGTGTGTATTCCCATTTCATTTTCTGCCAAAATGCAGGGTTGTCACCCAATCCCATGCTTTGCATCCTCTGCAACGTACTGTCTGTGGAAAGCTCAGTAAGTTCTTCTTTCATGCTTTCTGGAATCCTTGCTTGTTCAATAGTGCCATCAGTAAACGGATCCAAAATCCACAGTTTCTGTGGATCTTCATGCTCTTCAACATTAGGGAAATAATGTTCAAAGTTTGACTTCAAATTTACTAAGTGTTCTTTAATATTTTCTTTCACACTTTCATTCAGAGGGATTTTGTTTTCTTCACAGAACTCTGAGAGCTGTGGAAATGAACCAAAATTTCCACATAATGCTCAATTTTTCCAAACCTCAACTTTTTTCTAAAAGCTCTTACTTTGCCTTGCAAAGTAAATATATTTGTGTTGTAGCCCTGAAGCTGAAGGTTCAAGTCATTGATTTTATCAAAAATGTCACAAAGATAGGCTAATTTGCAAATCCATACTTCATCTTCAAAATGCTGTAAGAATTCAGATTTCATCCCTCTGAGAGAGACAGTAACTTCATATCCCAACTCAAACAGGTGGTTCAACATCCTTCCACATGATAACCACAGAACTTCAGTGTGAAGAAGTATGGTAGTATGTTCAGATCCCATGTCACAGCACAGTGATTGGAAAAGACACGAATTCAGAGCCTGTGCTTTTAGGAAGTTTACTTTTTTCATGGCTGTGCTTAGCACACTGTTTAAATCTTCATTCAGTTGCTTTGCAGCCAATGCCTGTCTATACACAATGGTTCCACTTGATTGAAGGATTTATAGCTTTTAAACGAGCAACAAGACCACTTTGTTGACTTACCATTGCTGCTGCTCCATCTGTGCACACAGACACACACCACTCCTATGGCAATCCATTTTTTACAATGTGCTCATTTAAGATCTTAAAAATGTTCTCTCCTGTTCTTTTTGTGTCCAGTTCTTTGCAGCCATATATTTGTTCCTGTATTCCTTGCTCATCTTCATCATCAATGTATCTGACAAACACCAATGCGACCGCTGTGCTTCGACTAGCTGCTCTCGGATGACTTTTGATCTACTGGCGGATATCACCTCCTTCCGGGCCTGTTTTTCGTCAAGGTAGTTCTCTCCTCCTTGTGCCGCCAACCCTGTTTTCACCTGCCACGACTTGGTGTTCTTCAGTAGGCGGGGTCAGTTGACGGGTCCTTCGGTGGCCCGGGCTGTCTCCGATAGCTGCTCACGGGGCTCCACCACCCCTACACCCCGGACTCATGCCACCTTCAGTGAACCGCCTAGCTGTTATCCACGGTCTCCCCTATGGGTCATGTTCACCACTCCATGTCCCAGAGCCAATGGCTAGAGACTCTGCTTGCCCTCGCGGGCCAGCCCCTACAGCCCTTCGCACCTCGGTCCCTTCCTTCAGGGTATCTCCCCCACTATGGCACCCTACCGAGGCTTCCCTGCGGCCCTGCCACAGGGACACTTATCCCTATCTCCCACGCCCCTTTGCTCAGGGTGACAAAACAAAACGACTACAAAAAAGAACTGACCCGTAACCTATTCCCCTTCCCTGAACCCTAAATGGGAAGGATAGTTCTCCTCTTTGTTCGTCACTCCCCAGACTAGCTCCTGTCCAGCACTTAACAGACTGGGCCCCGGTGGCAATACCTGCCCCGATTACAACCCCCTTCAGGGCTGTCCCCTGGTCTTCGCCCCTTGGCATGTTGTGCTCCATGCCCCATTGTCCCGGCACTCCCACCTGGGTCCTGCTGTGCTTCCAGGTGCCACTTCAGCTCTCCCTCCACTTGGCCAGTCGGTTGCTCCTCCGTTGTTCGACAGGGATCTTTGACAGGGTGCTCCTCTCTCCCCAGCCAGCGTCACCTCCTGCTCATCAGGCTCCCCAGGATCCGCTCGTGGAGTCTGCTTTGCCGCCGGTGTTGGCTGAAGCTCTGTCTCCCGGCTATCCAGCCCCTCTGCAGCTGTGGCCACCATTTTTCTTTTCGTTGGCCGGCATCTGATGCTGACGTCACCAGCCGGCTGTAATTGTACAAAGAGGTGGCTAACAAGCCATGTGGGTTCCTCTTTCCACCCCACGTGTGTCTCGTCCCGAGCTGCCAGTGAGTGCCCTGCGTTACTTCACCTCGCGGGACAATCATCAATTGTGAATAGTTGGATACATCTGTAGATTCATCAATCTCTAAAGCAGACTGTTGTTTCTGGATAACTTTTTCTGAAATTTGTTTAATTATGTCTTCTGCCATGTCATCAATTCTTGTTGTCATGGTGTCATTTGAATGTGGGATGGTTTTAATTTTATCTACTTCTGTTTTGCAAAACATGATTTCAGCAATTCTGATAGCAGTAGGAATGACAAGGTTCTCAGCAATGGTATGTGGTTTCTTCATTTTTGCCACCAAAGGGTTGGTGGTTTCTTTGTTTTTGCTTCAAATAAAGCTTATAGAGCTTGTTTAGGGAGCGAAGAGTACGGTTTCATAGCAGCACTTGATTTTTCCAAACCTGCACAATTTCTGGTGAAAAAATCTATTGATTTGTCCTTCAGATCAGGGTGTTTAGTATGAAGATGCCTTTTCAGAAGGGAAGACTTCATACAATGATTAGACAATGTCTAATTGCAAATCACACATAGTGGTAATGAAGGTATACCTCCGTTTGTTGTAAACCTGAAAGCCAGACAACTGGGATCATAGCTATGTGCTTTATGAACCTGTGAAGATTGTGTACTTTCACTACTGAGGTTTGTCTTTTCAGAAACATGTTCCTCTGGCTCCAACACCTGTTGCACATTTGTCTGGGAACTACCTTCTAAATCTGAAGGCTTCCTTTTTACAAGAAAATGATCCATTTTAACACCCTCATAAACAATAAAATTAAAACAGTGCCACAAGCCCACTTAAATTTAAACACTTAAAGTGGAAAGTACAGCAGGCAGGCACGTGGTTAAACTCTGAGAAACACAGTCTTTCTCCCCTCTACTGATGGATGACTATTTTTCGTAAAGCAGGAGAGTTCTGATGCAGAAAAGCTGGCAGGCAAGTGTAGGGTTGATGATTGATGGAAGTATCTTATTTTAGGAAAATATACAGGTTTCCCTCGCTTGATTTATGCGGGTTCGGTATATGCGAATTCACTCTTATGTGATGACTGTTTTTACCCCCCAAATTCATTATATGTGCGGTAAATTCATTGTTATGTGATCAGCTCTGGGGCTCTGCTTGTCACCCCACCCAACCCCTGGGCTGCACCTGCTGTGGTATAGGCAGGTGGTGTTGGCTGCTTCCGGGGCTGCTGTAGCAGGGGTTGGGTTGGGGTGATGGGGAGAAGCAGAGGCCCATGGTGCAGCAAGGTAAGTCTGTAGGGCAGGGGTCGGCCACCCCAGGGGCACATGTGCTGAGCATGGCACATGAGGTCATTTTGCTTGGCACACCACTGCCAGCCTGGGCAGATGCTGCCAGCCATGGAGCCCGGGCTGTTTCCAGCAGGCGGCTGGGAGGCTGCAAGCCCTGCTGCAAGCAGCCTGGGTTCTGTGGCTACGCAGCATCTACCCAGAGCCTGGGCTGGCTGCAGCCAGGAGGCTGCAAAGGAGCTGCTCCAGGCTCCAGCATCCTGTGGCTGCAAGCAGATGTGGGGGGCCTGAGGTAGCACAGACCATAAAAGCCCTGTTCTGCCACCAGCCCCTGCCTGGATCCAGCCTGGGCTCTGGGCAGTTGCAGCAGGCAGGCTGCAAACAGCTGCACTGGGTTCTGCAGCCCCAGCATCCATTTCATGCTGGCTACTGCATGTGTGCCTCGAAGCAAAGAACAGGTCTATCCCTGCTCTCTGCTCTGAGGCGTGCGCACAGTTGCCACCAGCATGCAGCTGATGCCAGGGCTGCAGAGCCTGGTGCAGCTGTTTGCAGCCTGTCTGCTGCAACTGCCCCAAAGCTGAGACTGGCTACAAACAGCTGCGATCAGCTCCAGAGCCCCACCATCAGCTCCATGCCGGCAGCGACAGCATGTGTACCTCAGAGCAGAGAGTGAAAATAGGCACCCTCCCCCATTCTCTGCTCTGAGGCGCACATGTTGCTGCTGCTGGCACGGAGCTGATGATGGGGCTCTGGAGCCCAGTGCAGCTGTTTGCAGCCTGCCTGCTGCAGCTGCCCCAGAGCCCAGGCTGGCTACAAGTGGGGGCCGGTGGTGGCACAGGCCTTCTCCTGGCATTTGGTGGCAACGGCACTGGGGGGCAGGCAGCTTGCCCTGAGCACTGGAAACAGCCGGGTGCTGCTGCCAGCCTTCCTGCCCGCAGTGAACTGGGCCCCAGGGGGGCCAGGTCATGGGGCCAATCCCCACAGTGCAGGAGGGAGCGGGGCAACACCATGCCCCTCCCACACTCCCTCCTGCACTGTGGGGGGTCTCAGTCTGCCCCTCCCCCAGTGCCCAGGCAGGATAAAAAAGAAAGAAAACTTACCTGCCTGTCAGCAGGGAGTGTGTGGGTATCTCTGTGCCTGCCCTCCACCTCCTGCAGCAGCCTGTGGCTGGCTTGGGGGTGTGGGCAAGTGGCCAGATGTAAACCTGGCAGCAGGGGAGCGGCAGCACCCCCTTGCTACAGGGGTTTTTAGCGTCTGCATACCCCCTCCTGTGTCTTGCATACCCCCAGGGGTACGCATACCACAGGTTGAGGAACTGTGCTTTAGATTACCTTTATTTCTAATGCTTTAGAAATATCATTTCCAATGTGAGGATCTCAAAACTGGTAGCAAATACCAGATACATGGTAAGGACCTGTTCTTGATTGCATGCCTATGACACCTTTAGGAATCTATGGGAATTTTACCCATGTAAATTAGCAACAATGGCTGCAACCCTCCCCCCAAGTGCTTCACTTTCAGCTCAGCACACCCATGCACTGAGATCAGCGCATGCCCAGAAGAGGCACTGTGTCCTGGCTAACTCAATGTCTGTATAGATTGCAAGCTTCAGCAGGGCTTTTTGGCTCTTTTATCCAATAGCTGATTGAATCACTTTTGCTAGGACTAAAAACAAGACCTATTAAAGGGCAGATGGGCTCCTTGTGAGCCAACCACCATCCATAGGTAGAGAGAAGATGGGTGCCCCCAGGTCACTTTGCCCAAAGAATCACCAGTGATGCACAGCATCTAAGGTGCCTTAATGGTTGCAGCAGCCTAGATTGACTTGACTTGACTCCCATTACAGCTTAGCCTATTAGAGAAGTATAGGCATGGGCTCCAGAAATGTTTTTTGCATGAAGAAAATACAAGTCCTGAAACATTCTCTTCAGTAAGACATGGGGAAGATGCATAAGTTTGTGTCTGTGGTTGAAGAAGAGTAAGTAAATCAAATAAAAATATCAGTACAATCATAAAGTCTGGTGCATGTTTCCAAATCGTTTAATTTTAAATGACTATATTTGTAATACAGCCAAGCCACTTATTGCTGAGATCCGATCAACCTTTGTAGGAAGTGAAGGAAGCTTCCAATTTCTTTGTTCAATCATTTCATTAAATTCCAATCCCTTTTAAAATCTTGGCTGTTCCTATTCTATACCACTGGCTGCATGCAAGTCTTCTTTTCCAGTTCCCAGACCTCTCATTCCTTCCATTCTTGCACTTCATTATTCACCCCAGCTCCCTGCTACTGCCTCAGGTCAGTGCATCTTAGCTTTTTGCTATAACCTTACTACTTTTCCTGTACAGCAATTAAAACTGGACTGGGAATTAAAACTGGGGTACGTATACAGAAAATATATGCAATTTCCTCACTTGAGGAACCTTACAACATCTTACACTTGAGGAGCCTCCTGGAAAGTACACTAGATAGACTCAGATGCTTTTGGAAGACCAAAATTATCCTGTCCAGTGTACACCACTACAAAGCTTCTGTTGTACAAACAAATGCCCTTGAAGAGAGGTACTGGACATTCCTGACAGAAGAGGTAAATGGTGGAAAAAGCTCTGTTCTCAAGAGAATTGTTACTGCCTGATACAAGGAGTATTTAACCAAGAAATGGGCAATAGCACCTCAGCATAGTTATTACCTGGCAACCCCTCACCCTTTATCATTTCCAGCTTACATAATTGCAGAGCATGGAAAATATAAGTGCTAGGGTTCATTGGGCCCTGCAAGCTGCTTACCTGTGTGATGCACCCTGATATAGGTTAGGGTAGGTCAGCACACCTAGATGCTGCTTGCTTTTTCCTGTGGGAAGGGAGAAGAAGGGTATGATTTGAATAGCAACATACCCTGCCCCAGGCTTCGGGGAAGGAGAAAGACTTGCTTGACAAGGTGTATTGGTGTAGCAGGACTCAGCTGAGGCACATACTCACTGGGTGATGACAGTTGGTGTGCTCCCCAGTCGGCAGATGCCAGCCAAGCCCAAGGAAAAGTGGCGAACCTGTGAGCTGACAGCATGTTCTGCTGCACCACTCCCCCTGGACAGGCATCTAGCAGGCAGTGGGCTCTCCCCAACCTCAACTCCCAGGCCAGGGTGAGAGCCAGAACCCTGGCTCCAAGGGGAGATGGGCCCCAGCCCAAGAAGAAGGCAGGTGGCCAGCACAGGAAGCACCGCCTAGAGCCTGGAAGCTGCAGGTGCAGGAGCTGATGAGCCCCTCTAGGGGTCTCAGCACCTGGTGGCAGCTGTAGGACACATGAGAGTCAGCAGGGGTCTGGCCTAGGTTGGCTCAGACAAACCCAGAACTCTCTACATAAAGCAGCAGCAACCCCGGAAATAGAGGAACACCAGCATAGGCACTGGCCCATGCTATGTCCCTCCATCCCAAAATACCTGGGATTGAGGACCAGGATGATTCTGGCTCTCCCAGTGGAACCCAGACTGTGACTCTGCCACCAGGAGCCAGGTACCTTTAGGGGCTCCATGAGGGGTTTTACTTCCCATGGCCTAAGGTTACCTGAAGGGTTTGGCCCAGGGCAGACCAACCCACTTGAGTTAGGTTCATATCAAGGGGAAACCCTGAAAAGACCCGAGTCTGGAGAAAGATGGTTGACACACCCTGAAAAGACCCGACTACCTGAAAAAGGGTGGTTGACATACCCTGCCAGGCTGAGGCAAAGCCTGAAGCAGGCAAAGACATTGTTATTTGAATTATATTAGTTTATTCATTTTCTTATATGGACAACACCATTGACCACAGGATTTTATTGGAGTGGAGGGCTCAGCCAATGTGCATTGATTCTGGGCTATGGGGTTTCCCTCCATCACAGACCCTTTCACCTAAATAATGATTCCAGATGCCTATTACAACCAGGCATCTACTCCAAGCACCAACAAGAGCACCCAAATGGAAAGCGGTGAGGTGTAGGGGAGGAGGAGCCCCACTGAAGACTCTCAGATGGTGTGACCCACACCAGTTTTGGGAAACTCTATACAATCAGGTACCACCTCCTGATACCTTGTTTCAGTTACACCAAGTCATGGTAGGTGAGGTATGAAAATAGGGGAGTGAAACACCCACTGAGTGTGTGGCACTCAGGTCTCACTCTGGTATGGCTGCTTGGCCTGGGTCCCTCTACAACTGGCTTTTAGTTGGCTTATACACAATGGGCTAACTAGCTTCCCTTTCACCCTCTTTCAGAGAAAAGTGTACACAAGGGGCTTCTAGACAGGCACTGAAGATGATGCCTGTTGAAAAGGCAGGGCTTCCTAACCAGGGGCCGAATGCTGAGGGATCTTTCACTTCCATCTGTGGAAGTTCTTGGTCTCAATGGATTTTCCCTGCAAAACAGGCATTGCTGCCTGCAAAATAGGCATTGTTCACCAGAGCCATGTGTTTGTTTCTGTTTGGCTATTCCTTCAGTTCATAAACTGCTATGATCCTACTTTTTTTTTAATTTGTATGCCCAGGCTGTCATTAAAATACTCTATTTGGATGGATATCTCAAGTATTTCTCCACTATATATAATTATATATAGTGCTGTTCCAGTTTAGACTAAATCCATCTCTGCTGGTCAACATTTCTTGCCTGGAAAAAAATGTTAGTTACAGCTTTACAATTGAACCATAAGAGATGGTACAAAGTGCTTCTAGTTAGAAGGCTGTGGAGTCTTGGGTGTATTGTTGAAGATGATATATTGATGTAAAAGACATACAGTGTTTGCCTGAAGCACCTGACTCTTTCAGCTGGGGAAGGGTTAAGGACAGTCTGCTGACTTCCTGAGACAGGCAGATATGTTTTTCCTACCTGGTTATGAAATCAGTTAAAGTCTAGGACAAGGGTCAGCAACATATGGCCACAGAGCCACTGGATCCAGCCCACAGCCCAAGAGCTTTGCCTGTGCCTGCACTGGTAGAAAGGAGCAAGGAGCCATACCAAAGCCGGGCACCTTTCCAGCTGCCCCTTTGACACTGCTGCTTCTCCTCCTTGACCCCTTGTCTCCTCCAGCTGTGGCACAGATGTAGTATACAGATGGTGCCAGGAGCTAGAAGGTCTGTCCATGAAGCTGTCTCTCTCCCTGCTCCTTCCTTCTCCTTGTCCCCTGCCCCTGTGGCACAGAAGCAGCAGTAGTGTGGACACAGTTTCTAGCTGCCAGGCCCAACATAGCTTCCCATCAGCTGGCAGCTGTGCCCATGCTTCAGCAGAGATGCAAGGGACTGGGAGAAGTGGTAAGTGGCATGGACACAGCTGTCTGACTCTGGCATGGGAGCAGGGCAAATTCACAATGTGGAAGCCACCCAGGACCTATTGGAGTGGAGCTGGTTGTTCTACCCCACAGCTTGAAAAGGTTGCTGGTTGCTGGTCTAGGACATAGGTTGGGTAGTTCTCAGAGATGCACTCTGTAGTACTCAAGCATGGAGGCAAAGCAGGGGAATGGATTTTATTTAATTTTGTGCTTC
The DNA here is from genome assembly GCF_001723895.1 of Crocodylus porosus. Taxonomy (NCBI): domain Eukaryota; kingdom Metazoa; phylum Chordata; order Crocodylia; family Crocodylidae; genus Crocodylus; species Crocodylus porosus. Next base: position 78,801,233 of record NW_017728886.1, read on the forward strand.
TATGAATAAAAACTCCAAAGCCTAGCAGAGAGGGGATTGAGGCCAGGTGAAAACTGCATGGACTATCTGGAGCAGGGTGGGAAGCCTCCTGCTTGCAAGGGAAGGTACACCACCTTTTGTTCTGGCACATAAGCTAATCCTTGTTCAGTTGTCTGTCTGTACAGTTTCTAAGCAAATGCCAGTAGGAAAGATTATGCAGCTGTTGGCATTTTAAAGCTTTGACAAGTTGCATTCAATACATGGTAAAAACTGCACTCCTGCAGTACAAGACAGATGTGTTTCAGCTTGCTGGGAAGCATGAAACTGGAAAGGCTGACATTTATCTTTCTTTCTGTTCACTAAAATCTTGTTGCTGAAGTACATTTGTTACCATTCCCTACCCATATGAACCATTTTTTCTAGAAATCAGCATTGACAATACAAATGAAAACTAGATATTGCTGCTTATCACATTTGCTTTTGCATTTGTCCTTTAAAATAAAAGGCTTGAAAAGCAATAGTACAGTAAAACTGGTAGAAGAGGTTTTAAGTTAGCTTAAAAAATCAGTCAAGTGTTTCACAGGGAAGAAAAGGTTGGGAATGTTACCAAATCCCAAGGACATCTGTCTTGCTGAGAGAGACAGAAAGAGAAAGCAGCTATGCGATCTATTGATTTTTGCAGTGGTATCGCTTGCATTCATGGTGCTCCAGCTTTGCATACCTGCTTCAATGTCTCCAAGAAAGGCTTATGACAGCCCCACTCAAATATTGATTGGAAACATCTTGGGATGAAAGATTTCATACCTAAGAACTACCATCACAGCACTTCACCTCCCATACTCACCTTCACACAGATCAGGTAATTTCTGTCACCTGAAAAATATTCCTCCTTAATATATTATCTTGTCTAAAACTGACTCTGACCCCCTTAGCTTGGGACAAAGCTGCTTTAGTGACGTAGCTTGGATAATTCTTCTTCCTCCCCACTCTGTCTCCTTTACGTAATAAGCTTATCTCCAGCCAACTATCTTCTTCCCATTCTAGTCCATAGGCACATGTGCCTAGATCGGCCAGTTTTCTGCTCTCCAACTGCAGGACTGTCTTTCTGTGCTCTTACGGATTTTGGTGTTTCCATGTGATCACATGGAAGAGCCAGAGATGATCTGGAACACATCCTTTACTTTAAAAAAACAACCTGTCCAGCTTCAGTGATTTAGATAAGGATGTGGAAAGTGTGCTAGCCAAGTTTGCAGATGATACTAAGTTATGGAGAAAAGCAGTCACACTAGGGGATAGGATGCAGATCCAAGTGGACTTGGACAAGCTGGAAAGGTGGGCGCAAAAGTACTGGATGCCGTTCAATAAGGATAAGTGCAGAATGCTTCATCTAGGGAGAAGTAACCAGCAACATGAATATAAGTTAGGAGGAGATGTCCTGGCAAGCATGGTGGCTGAAAGGGACCGCGGGGTTATGGTTGATCACCGGATGAACATGAGCCACCTGTGCAACGCTGTAGTCAACAGAGCTAATAACATACTGGGATGCATTAGCCGATGTGTCATAAGCAGTGCTAGGGAAGTGATACTTCCTCTCTACATGGTGTTGGCAAGACCCCAGCTTGAGTACTGTGTCCAGTTTTGGGTGCCACACTTCAAAAAAGATGAGGAGAGTCTTGAAAGTGTCCAGAGAAGGGCCACAAGAATGATTAAGGGCCTGGAGGACAAACCTTATGAGGAAAGGCTAAGGGATCTGGGACTGTTCAGCCTGGGGAAAAGAAGACTAAGGAGGGTACTCAGTGTCCATCTATAAGTATGTAAGTGGTGAATATCAGGAGCTGAAAGAAAAATTAACTAGGGTGCCCCAGGGGAGGACAAGGAGCAATGGCCATAAACTGTTAGAGGATGGTTTCAGGTTGGATGTAAGGAAGAATTTCTTTACAGTAAGGAGTAAGCAGAATCTGGAATGGACTTCCCAAGGAGGTGGTGCAGCCCCCAACCTTGGAAGTCTTCAACAAGAGACTGGATAGTAGGGCTGTGCGAAGCGCTTTGGATTTGAACGATTCAGGGTACAGTGATTTGATTTGGTGATTTGAATCACTGTCCCAAATCCATTCAGCCAACTTTGATTTGGAGATCACTCAGGCCCATCCCCCCTGCTCAAATCACTCAGGCCCATCTCCGCCCTGTTCTCCCAGCCTGGCAATGTCTGCCCAGCTCCTGGCACTTTGAAAATAAAAGCCCTGACTCAGCAGGTGCTGCCGGATGGGGGGTGATCCCCACTGCCCCACACTGCATGGGGG
>NW_017728886.1:78803988-78815505 GCF_001723895.1 Crocodylus porosus
GCAGCTCCCTGCTGCATCCACCGGGGACTGCCCAAATCACTGAAGCTCTTCAAATCTTTTCTGAAGATTTGGAGAGCTTCAAATCAATTTGGACCTTTTTATTGGTCCCCTGATTCGATTTGGATTTGTAGATTCGGCCACTGAATCGGGCCAAATCTCCTCTGAATTGAATCACAACCCGAAGCTTTGCATAGCCCCACTGGAGAGACACCTTGCTGGGATCATTTGATCTCAGCAGCAGTATTCCTGCCCAGAGCAGGGGTGTTGGGCTCAATGGTCTTTTGAGGTCCCTTCCAGCATTTAATTTCTATGATTCATTATAGTTCCCCTCCACCTTTCAGTGGACAAAATAAAACCAACAACAGGGTGGGGTTCACATCAACCAGAAATCAAAAGAAGAGGAAAGAAAAAAGAAAAAGAAATCTTGATCTAAGTAAATACATAAATAACTTTATTACAAGTGCTCCAGGCACTTGTAAAAAAACACAGGGAAATGAAGCTCACAAAACTGGTGTTGATTGGCATCCTTTTGCTAAATTTCACAGTGGTTGAAGTACTTCCCTTGGATGGAAAAGATTCATGTTTTTCTTTGCTTGAAGAGATTTGTACCTACACCATCTACCTCTCTGGCAAGTGCCCCAATACCATACTAGAGGTTTTCAGTCTCTGACCTGCATGTTGTTCCACTTTCCTTGAATGCTTCAGTATTTGCTGAGCCAGACACAGAGTGACTCTGTAGCTTTCCTGAGAGATGGGCCATCTCAGCTTAGAATTATTCTTTCCCTGAATTAGAGCAGAGATTTGGAACAAGGGCTGGCACCTCTCAGGGAATATCCTAATCACCTCTTCCACTGTCCCAGTCAATATGCAAGTTTCCATGCAAAATGGAATTGCCTGAGTTAATGAATAATTTTGGCTGCCCTGAAATCTAACTTGAAATCTAACTTTTTTTTCAGTGAATAAATAAGTAACTGAAAACATTTTGCTTTATTCTAATTATAATAATACCAATTGTTCATGTAAGTCATGAGGTATACAAAATACCTGTTAAGTGGTATGGCTAAGTCAGAGGAGGTACTATCCATGTTGTTATCTTCCATCCTGACTTTTTAGTCACCACCCATTATCAAAACAGAGTTTTATCATCCTAGGCTGTAGAAGAGCCTTGCTTTTTGATATAGGATCTTGGAAACTTCCACCCTGGCTTACAGTGCTAATACATGCAGTGCTGCTTATCACATTTGCTCTTGCATTTGTCCTTTAAAATAAAAGGCTTGAAAAGCAATAGTATAGTAAAACTGGTAGAAGATGTTTTAAGTTAGCTTAAAAAATTGGTCAAGTGTTTCACAGGGAAGAAAAGGTTGGGAATGTTACACACACACACAACAGGCTAAAATATCTGTGCAAAGTGTTTGTCAAACAGTGATGACTAAAGCAGAGGTTTGTGAACAGCAAAAGCTAAAATCTATTAAAATTACTTGCAACAAATTTTGGTGCACAGAGCTGGCTGGACTACTTTATGCTTCCACAGATGGGAATTATTCAGTTCCAGACTAAACACAGAAGTCCAAGGTACTGTTTAGGCTTCTTGGCAGTGTATTCAGCTACTAAAAACTGAACAAATAGAATGTGCTCTTCTGTATTTTCTCAAATTTAAAAATGGGTTTACTTTATTTGGGTTTACTTTATTTGTGTTTGTGCCTCACTCTGGATCTGGCTGCGAACCTTCAGGTTTTTTTGTGTGAAGGGTTACAGAAAGCCAACTTGAATCCCTCTCTATTATTTGCAATGAAGGTGGTGTCTTTCATATGGACAATATTTCCCCCAAAGCTCTTGTGCTCCAGAATGAGCTATAAAGTGAGCCAAGTGTGGGTGCATCTCTCCCCCACCCAAAATTAGACAGCCTGTGCACACAGCTGCTTCTAATGAGTACAGTTGGATGGAATTAGCTGTAAGATCTGTATCTTGCCAACAAATCTTTCTTCTTGTCAAGTAAAGTATTTGTGACTAGTACCATGGTCTCTGGAGTAATACAGCTCACAAGTGAATTCTGCCTCATGTGCCCCTCTGGAGAGGGTGCACTGCTCTCTCTAACTTCTTGTTGAGGGAAGAGAGTATCTCTGCTGGCTATGGGGGAAATGTGGCTAAGTCTTTGAAAAGGCTCCTGGTGGGGGTAGGTCTGTGGAAGCCCTCTCCTATACCCAGCCCCTGCATCAGGAAGTTGGGAGTGATTGGTGTGGCTATGCTTTGTGTGTGGTACTTATTCATGCCTTGTATGATAGACAGAATAAATGTTCCCCAAAGCTTCCACTTCATGAAACCACACCAGAGATAGCCTAAGCAAAATAAAAGCCTGAATGCCTAAATGCCTAAAATCTCTTACTAAACACCATGAACTTATTGCTGCTTTCCTTGGGAAATGGATTCTTTCTCTCCAGCCTGTTTTGTGGGCCAAATCCTTAGCTGCTGTAAACCTGCATGGCTCTGCTGACTTCAGTGGAGCCGCATACATTTGCAGCACAGTACCTGGAAATCTAGGGGGTGGGCAACCATTTCAAAACCCTGCTGATTTTCAAAATTATTTAGTTTGCCAAGTTAAGCACTCAAAAGTTAGTGAATTTTTGTAGTTGTATGTGAAACCTGAATTCTGTCCTCTGTGTATAAAACAAGGCAAGAGTTCTGTGAGGGGAGAAATAGTACGCGATCATTAAACTACGGGGGCAAAATTGAGGTTGTACATTCAATTGTAAATCAGGCTGTTCTTAAATCACAGGCATGTGACCTTGCAAGTCTATTTGTATGTGTGGCAGGCTCGCTGGTGGCAGCCCGGCTTGATGGCTTGAGCCACTTGGCTCAGGCCAATTGATGGGGGCATTCCCCTTCCCCATCAATTAGAAGAAGGTAGGAGGGAAGCTGAGGGATGAGGTGAAGAAGAGGACCTGAGGGGAAACTAACCTCTCAGGCTTCCTCATTGGTCTGTTCCCAATCTGGGGGCAGAGCCTTGAAAAGGAATAAAAGCCCATGTGCCCGGCACATGCGTGGCTTCGACAAAAGATGAAGAAGACGGGGCTGCAGAAGAGCTGATAGGGCTGACCAGCTGCCCCAGAAGCACCCTGAAGATGCTTCTGCCAAGCGGGAAGCAGTGGGCAGCTGTGTCCCAGCCCCGCCATAGAGAGAGCTGCGGTGTCAGTGCACAGGTTGGTGAATGGGGCTGAGAGCTGAATGGAGCTGATGGGACACCGCAGCTGCACGAGGCAGGCACCCTTTGGTGTACAGGGCGGTGCATGAGATTGAGAGAGGGCTGAGAGGCCCAGTGGCTGCACAAGGCAGCTCAGGTCTTCCTGCTGCAAGTTGCAACCAGGCGGGTTGACCACCCTAGCGAGGAAGGACGCCCCACAGCAAACCCACAGATAGAGATGAGCCTAGCCCACCAAAGTTGCTGGGTGTTGCGAGTCACCCAGGAAGGGGACTGTCTTTCCCTGAATGGGAAGAGAAGGGGACTTCAACAAAGGAGGAGGGGCTCTCCCTATTCAGGTGACCAGAGGAAGCCTCTGACAGGGAGAGGGACAACCCACCCTTGAGTGTAGAGATGAACCAAGAGGCCCTGTTTGTTAAGGGAGATTTCACAGTTACAGGGCCCCTCCTAGTTGTGTGACCTAGGAGAGGGTGACGGTGTTCTGTTAAGGTAATGGGTCCCTTCCCCTGGTACTATTTCTTCTTCGAGCACAGCGGCTGTGCTGTTGTTATGTTCTGACTCCTTGTGTTGTTGGGGATTTTTGTTGTAAGCTTGCATCCTTATTGTTGTATTAGGAAAGGGTTGTAAGCTGCTTTATTTAGCCTGCTAGTAGGCTCTGCTAGCACAACCCCGCCTCAATATCTGAATTCACTGCATTGGTTATCTTTATGCAGTTGTATCCTGTTTGATGTAATCTCACTTGTGTATGTTCAGTTATTGTCCCATCACTGCCTGATTCTCATTTGTCGATTTGCTGTCTAACCTGTGTTTTATCATTGAGTGTTCCCTTGCCTGCCACCTGGAGGGCCCTGTTGAGGGCCCTGTTTCTGCACACTAACCAGAAGGCCAAAGAGGATCAAGGCCTGTGCTAACATAATGTTTTTGTCTGCCACACCCAGCTGAATTTGCCCGAGTTCGGGGTTAATACAGTTATTGTCTTTAAAATATTATAGATATATACTATACTATAATATGATTATAGATATATCATTATAGATATATGTAGCAGGGCACTAAGGTGTCTGCTACTTGTGGAGCAGTAATGAAAGAGCCCAGGTGCAGGTTGCTAGGGCAGTCGGATGGAGCCAGAGACCCACACCTGTTAGCAGTCAGCTGACCAGAAGGGGCAGGGCCTGGCTCCTATATAACTCCCAGGCTGAGGCCAGGCAGGCAGTTCCCTGCTGGCAGCCAAAGGGGAAGGAACTCTGCTGGAGCAAGTGAAGAGAAGAGGCTAAAATGCATGAGCACTTGGTACAGGTGAGGGATGGAGCACCCTTGGGGGTGCCTCAAGTGATGTTGTAGCCGATTGGCAGAAATTTATGTTATAGTGTAGGGGCTTGAGTTTTGTGTTTGCTGTTTACAACCGGAGGTTTGGGGGAGGCTATTAAGGGTGGGGGAGGCCTCATAAGGGGACCCACGGCAGCATGGGAACCCCAGCCCCAGACAAGGGGGCAGCAGTTCTGAGCGCCCAGAGAGGAGACAAGGGTTGCGGAGAGCCCGAGCGCCCAGAGAGGCGCGGTATGAGACAAGGGCTGTGGAGAGCCCAAGTGACAGAGGTAAGACTGAAGAACATCTGGTACATCTGTAAGGCTTGGGGCATGGTACAGGGGTGGTTGGAGCCACGCATAGCCCATAAAGGCGGGGTGCACGGAACACCCAGAAAACAGGACTAGTGATAGTAGGAGAACCGTGGCCAAGAGGAGGAAAGGCAGCCTCCCTACAATATATATAAGACCAAAGATGTGGCGGGCAAGATTCGAGGGTGCTTTTAGGCAGCTTGGCATGGTACAAAGGGCCACTAGGGGAGAGCACGGCAAACCTAGGAATCCCCTCCTGCTACAATATACATAACACTATGTATTAGGGGTGTTCGAAACAGGCCATATTCGATTCAGATTCAGCCCACTTTAGGGGACAGTGATTTGATTTGTTGATTCAGATCACTGTCCCAATTCAATTCGGCCGGATCTGAAGATTCAGTGCTGATTCAGAGAATCGCAGATTTGGCCATAGACACAGCTTTAAATGTTTTTTCTACATACCTGAAGGTACCAGGCATGGCTCATGAATGCTGAAATGGTGGGGTGGATGGAGCATCCCACAGGAGCATGGCCCCCCTCTCCCCCCTGCATGGTCAGCGGCAGACCTGGAAGTGGACTGGATGTCATTCCGGTCTGCTTCCAGGTCTGCTGCTGAGCATGTGGGGGACCCCCCAGCTTGGCGATCGGCCGTGGGGGGCCCAGATGACCCCCCCCAACCCAGGAGGCACCAGTTGCCAAGCCAGAGGACAGGGGGGGGGGTCTCCCGTGCGCTCCATGGCAGACCCAGATGTGTCCTGGAAGTGCTTCTGAGTGTCTCATGGAAGCACGGGGGTGGTCCCCAGTGCACTTGGTGACAGACCTGGAAGGGGACCAGAACCACTTTTGGTCCACTTCTGGGTCCGCCGGGGAGTATGGGTGAATCCTCCATGCCCCCCTGGCTCAGCAATCAGCCACAAGGGGACCCGAGGTGCCCCCTCAGACCCAGGAGGCACCAGTCACCAAGCCAGAGAGGTGTGGGGGGCCCCCCAGCATGCTCTCCAGCAGAAGCACTTCCGGTCCACTTTCAGGTATGTTGCCAAGCGCACTGGTGACCCCCCCCATACTTCCATGGGATGCTCTATCTGCCCCGTTATCTCAGCATTCACGAGCCGCCTGGTACCTTGAGGTATGTAGAAAAAACATTTAAAGCTGTGTCTATGTCTGAATCATCAAATCTCTCCGAATCTCTCCAATTCGATTCCAAGAGATTAAAGAGTCTGCTGATTCAGTTCAGATTCAGAGATTCAGCTGCTGAATTGGGCCAAATCTCTGCTGGATCGAATCGGGGACCGAAGCTTCACACAGCCCTTATATGTATGTATATAAGTATATGTTTAAAAGCTTGGTATAATATTATACAATTAAACCTGTAAATAGTTAAGTATCACTGGGTGTCCCTGGTCTCTGCTCTGCTCTGTAGGGAAAGGAGGTGAGCTGGCATGCAGCTAGGCAGTCATGCTCCCACAGCATACATGTACCTTCAATTGAAGAGTGGGTACCAGCTGCGTAACACCTGGGTTCCATATCTAAATTCCACAGAAATGGCCCACATGTTGGGGCAGACAGTGCTTGTAGGAAGACCTGCCCTGTTTACACACTCTCTCCCTCTCTCAGGCCAGGTACAGCCATTATGCTTTTACTGGTGTAAGTGATGAGAAACTGGTCTATAACAGAGCAGAAGTTTGGCACACATAGACTGGTTTAAGATGGTGAAACATGGTCTAAGATTTGCTCTCTCCCTTCTCCCCCAGCCCCAGGTGAATGTGCATTCTGTTCGCTACTAATCTAAACTATGCCGCTTACATAAAACTGCATAACTTAGACTGATTCCACTATGGGCTTTTTGAATGTCTGTTCCTAGCCTCAGTTTCTGCTTCCCTTCCCCCTTCCTCTCTCCAGCAGCTGCCAGCCATTCCCACTGCAGCCTGTGGTGGTGCTCCTGCTGCTCTTGCAATAACACAAGCACAAGACTTTACAATTTGGGGGGGCAGTTTAGTTATTTTGCTTGAGGCCAAATGTTGCTAAAAACTGTTAGAGGCAATGCAAATAGAGGTATAGATATGTGGGTTTGCTCTTTGCATGTTAATAGCTCAATAAAACCAGAAAGGGACTTCATGGGACCGAGAAAAGGCACATCTCTAGCTGGAAGATTTTTCCCTGCTGAATTGCAACATGCAGTGATGGTAGCTACAGAACATTTCAAAAAAGCTGGCAAGGATCTTTCATTATTAGGAAAGTATTAGGCAGTCTAAATTTAAGGATAACTGGCAGCATCCTTTGTGATCATTTGCTGTGTCTCATACACATCCATATCTTAACTGCTTAATATTGAAAGGAATTCTTCAATTCAGAGCAATGTTTTCATGTCACAAGCAAAAACTTTTCACCCCATCAGGATAACAATACTTGATGGCTAATCAGATATTGAGGATTGTATTTGTCATTTACCATACCATAAAAATATCCAACTTGTTGGCCCTGGTGTAATGTATTTGTGCAATGTATTCTTTGGCAAGATAAAAAGGCTCGGGGCAGGGAGGTTTCCTTGGAACTCAAAATTTGCTTGGCATCACTGAGCATAAGGGTAGTCATGGAAACCTGTCTCTCAAAGCCCTCTCACAGTCTGATAAAAGCCTCAAGTGCTACTGTTTGTGTCCAGCAGGGAAAAGGTGAGTGGAAAAGGTCAGTGCTGATGACAATCTGTGAACTGCCTTGAGGTGATGGAAAGAGGCATGAAGTAGGTTGGTTGGCTGGGGGATAAGTCACTGCAGGAACTGGGGATACAGGCACTCCACATTATTTGCACTAGCCAAAGTGTTCACAAAGGAGGCTGGCCAAAATGTGACAAAGGATAAATTGATCCCACAGCCAGCCCAGCATGCATTTGAGCCATAGTCAAAAGCAGGATTTGGTGTCCTTCTGTTGTTTGCTCCCTAATTTGTGCCTCTATTTGCCTATAGTGCCCTCAATTCAGTTCCAAAATAACTCACTGCTGGCAGTTGTGCTAAAAAGAGTCTGGGGTACATCTTACTTGTAGGGATGCAAGCTGCACATGACTCCAGAAACTCCACAACTAGAGAGATCAGGGCACTGACTCAGTATAGGGATACAGAAATTGTCATATTAGATTATGCCTGTGGTCCACAGAGTTCTGTATCATGTCTGAGACCAGATGTTTCAGAGGAAGGTGCAAGAAACCCTTCAGGAAACAAATGTGGGTTAAACTCCCCTGAGGTGAGTCTCCTCCTAACCCCACGTAGTTGGAGTAATTTATGCCAAAAACTGTATTAATATAAATCTTTAGCTATTCTCATTATCCACACAAAGGGTAGATCCTTTGAATCTTGCCAAGGTCTTGGCTTCAGTGAGAACTAGCAGCAATACTTTCCAAAATTCAATCGTATCCAGTGCACCAGTTCCTTTATATAAAGTTTTAAGTATAAGTTTCTTCAAATGTCCCTATTTCTAGTATGAGACCAAGACAATTTTCTATCCTCCTAAATTTCTCTAGCTGGTCACATCTCTAAAGTAAGCCTAGTTTATTCTCAATTGTTTCTGAGAGCTTCTTTTCTGTTTTAGCCACACACTTCATCCTACCATATTCTTTCTAAGAGTCTGGGCTGACCAGTATTGTGTATAATATTCCAGATGACCCCAGACCACTAACATTTTCAAGTCCATTCCTTCTGCATCCTTACAGTTTGCCATTTTTGTTCCCTGCCATTTCATTTGTCCATCCACTGTGATGCCCAAGTCTATTTCCTGAGTTGATATATATCTATCCTTTTAGGTTCTATATTGTCTTGTGTTTGGGGGAGTTCTCATTTTCCCCCAAATATAAATTAGCTTCTATTTATAAGCAATGAATTTCACATGCTCTCCTGTTGCCATTCATCTTATGCAGGCCTTTGAAGTATTCTCTCTTCATACATATGTTCATCATCTGCAAAGTTGACACCCTACTCCAGATAAAATATAGTAAATAGCATTTCAAGTAATCCCATCAGTCCCAATACCCTCCCAATATTCCTCAGCCTTGGGGAGGTCAGTGTAGAGTAAGTTAGGATATGCATCTACGCAGCCTGTGTTACTTGACAGTAACTGTCCATGTGCCTGCTTAAAGTGATCACATGGGGAGTTACTGAAGAGTAGAAGTGCACTGTACATTTGCACTCTCACTTATTGTATCCTAACTTCCTGTGAAGACATAAGTCAGTAGGGATTTTTTGGAACCAATGAAGCCTTGCACCCTTCTTGAGTGCTACTCCAATCCCCTTTCCTTGTTCAATATGCTGCCCTGCTCTCTGCTCCCTACTACTGTGCTGTGTGAACCCTCCCTGATCTGTCGCATGCCACACACAAGCTGCCTGTGCCACTTGTGGCACTTGTGCTGCAGCTGGGATGCCCTTTTCATAAATAATGTCTTGGAACTTAAGCTATGCCCAATCCTGTTCTTGCTTGTTTTGTGATAGCAACTGATGGCTTAGATGTATTTGAAGAGCCATAATACACTCTTCAGGCCTCTGGTCTTTCCCCCTCCATTCATCAGCACAAAGTCCCCATTTCATATCTTCTTTTACACACATCTAGAAACTGAATGTCAAATTAATATACTTTGGAAAAATGTCCCTGGCAACTGGACTGGTCTTCTTCAGGCAGGTGTAGCTCGTGTCTGAACAACAGTGTTTCCCTCTACAGCACTTTTAGACACAAGGAACTGATGGCATTGTGAAGTTGAGTGTTATATGAGGAGCCTGGGGCCAAGGAAGCATCATGTACAATACCAAGTAGACAGCTGAATTTTATGCATCTAGTTTTAATTCGACTTGACTTGTTTTATAAAACTTTTTGAGAGAGAGAACACTTTTCCTCTAGTTGATTATTATTCACGGTATGACTTAAAACCACCGTATACACAATCATGTGATGACTTGAGCTTTTATCATTTTAAGATGTGGAGATGGTTTTCCTTTCTTCTTCTCCTGGCGCCTGTGGCAGGCATTCTGAAATAACTCACCTGGTCATCTGTGCTGATTAGATTGATACTAATAAGCATGAATCTGCCACTCCAGAGTCTCTCTCCCTCATTATGTTCTGCAACCTATGGCACATGTAATACCCTTAATATTACTGAACTGGCTGTTTCAACTCTTGGTTTCCTTTTTGCAGTTTGGTTTTGAGACTGGCTCATAGCAAGCAGAAAGAACACGAAAAATGCAGTTTTGCTCCTGCAAGAACCGTTCCTTTTCAAATAGTTCTTTACCCAAGGTACCCATTGTGCACTGTATTGTGTTGTGAAATGAGCAGCACTAAAGTAGGGTGTTTTCTTTTAGTGAAATAAAAATGAACACATGCAGCTTCTCCTTCAGCAGGAATTGCATTTCTATTCAGCGACAACTTGGAAAGAACTAACAGACCAAAATTTCTTTCCTTGTGTGATTATTTCTGAAGAAGTTGTAGAGGAAGGTCTGTTCTGTTGAAAGTACACACACTTTTTGTGTTCTATAAAATTTAATGTCTAATCTTTATTTTTCAAGCAGTGTGCCTTTCGGGATACAGGCTTTGTAGATTCTTATGTAGAGACAGTTTTTCTATCTAGACTGTTTTTACATAGGCGTAAAAATAACCAAGAGAACAGCTAAAACTTAATCTGAAATTTGACAAAGGCTAAAACACTTGATCTTTACATTGGTATGTCAAACCAACTTCACATGGGTTGGGAGACTACCACCTCACAGCTAATCAGTGGTTTATGTAGGAATATGTGGCACTTTCTATTTATTTCTGAGCAAACACTGCTGCAGATACCGGCTGAAGTAGATGTAGGTTGTCCCTCCCAACATCTCCCTAATATCTTAGTGTTATTAGTGATACAGTGGGCACATCTACACATGCCCTTATGGTGCTGTTGTTACTATGGAGTATGGTGCAGTGACAGCCTGTATTCTGCTGTGCTGGCAGTGCACAGTTATTTTTAGCCACTGCATTGCTGTAGCAACGTGCTATAGCAACGTGGTATGTGTTGCTACGGCAATGTAGCTGCGGCATCACGGTGTGTGCCTGCCAATGCTATGTCGCCATAGTGTGTTGCTACAGTGACATAGCATCTTGTGTAGATGCACCCTGTCATCCTCAACCCAGTACAGTGAAGGGCTCAAATGAAGAGTTGCTGAAAGTCAGGTTTGGGAACAGATAGTTTCATAGTTTTGTAGTTTCTAGTTGGAAGGGACCCGAACAGATCATCAAGTCTGACCCCTTGCCCCAGGCAGGAACGAGTGCTGGGATCATAATACCCCAGCCAGATAACAGCCAAATTATGTGGCCAAATAACTGCCAATATTCAGATAGCATTGTGTTGTTAATCTCTGCAGACTGACCAAAAACTGCATATGCAAAAGGAAGACTGAACTACTCTGATTACAGAGTTAGTCTTTTGAGGTCACAGTTAAATGCCACTGAGTAGAGGAATAAAGGGAAAGTTTTCAAAATTCCTGTTGTTTTGGGACTTGTTCTGTGTCAAGTCAAGAGATAAATGTTCTCCTTCCAGTTCTGAATCCAATCTGGCATGCTTCTCATGTGTTAATTTTCATAGATTTTATAGACATTAGTTCTAGAAGGGACCTTGGAAGATCATCGAGTCCAGCCCCCCACCCAAAGGGCAGGAAGTCAGCTGGGGTCATAGGATCCCAGCAAGATAAGCAT
>NW_017728886.1:78815516-78822099 GCF_001723895.1 Crocodylus porosus
TTAGCTTGTGCATTGAGGATCGCTCCCTTGAGGAGCAGCCACTCTTCTTGAACTCCCCTCCCCCTGGGGTCATGGTCCCTTAGGGCCTCACTGACAAGCCTCCTGATCTTGCCAAAGTTGGCTTTCCTGAAGTCAAGGACTTCCGTGTTCCTGACTGACTTGCCAGCTTTATGGCAGATGGTGAAGGTGATCAGCTCGTGGTTGACTTCTTGAGTCAGGTAGAGATCATCCATGCATGATAGGAAGCTTTGCAACCGCTCGGATTTTGCTGAGTGATCTTCCCACGAGATGTCCAGGTAATTGAAGTCACCCATGACAACCACGGTCCTGGAGCATGCGGCTTCAGCCAATTCCCAGGTGAACTCCTGGTCAATCTCAGGACTTTGGGTGGGAGGTCTGTAGTAGATTCCCACCATTGTGTCCCCTGTGCCATGTTCACCATGGATTTTAACCCAGAGGGCCTCCAGTCGCCTACCCTGGTTGCCAGTATCGGCTTGCAGGGACGTGTGGCTCTCCTTGACATAGAGATCTACACCCCCGCCCCTTCTGTCCACTCGATCTCTCCTGTACAGGGTATAGCCATCTATACCCATGGTCCAGTCATGGGTGGAGTCCCACCAGGTCTATGTTATCCCTATGACATCATAATTATTTGCATTAAGCAGGAAGACGAGCTCCTCCTGCTTATTTCCCCAAGCTCCTGGCCTTTGTGTACAGGCAGGCAAGTGTCCCCTTGGGGGCTCTTACCTTGCCCACAGATTGTACCAGGGCTGGGGCAGAGGTGGGCTCCCTTAAGTGCCTTGACCTGCTGGCTTTGCAAGGGTTGCTCAGTGGGCCAGCAGTGGCAGTAGTCCCCCAGTGGGCTTAGTTTAAAGCCCGGTGGAGCAGGTCACCAGTCTGGCTGAAAAGAGCTTCCTTCCCAGAAGAGAGAGGTGCTCTTCCCAGCAGCTCGCTGCCTCTCTCTCCAAAGAGTGGGCTGTGGTCAAGGAAGCCAAAGCCTTCCCTATGACACCAGCGCCGCAGTCTTTGGTTCACTATGTGGATCCTCCTCTCCCTCCTCAGCCCATACCCCGGGACTGGGAGGATCGAAGAGAACACAACCTGTGCCCCAGACCCTTTTAGCCCCGCTCCCAAATCCCTGTAGTGCCTAATGACCCGGATGGGAGCACTCCAAGCTGTGTCATTGGTGCCCCCATGAATAAGGAGCATGGGATAGTGGTCTGTGGGCTGGAGGAGCTTAGGGATCTTCTCCGCAATGTCCCGGATGTGAGCCCCCAGGAAGCAGCAGACTTCCCTGGCTAAAGGGTCGGGGAGGCAGATTACTCCCTCAGTCCCCCTCAGGATGGAGTCTCCCATAAAAAACACCTTACGTTTTGTCATGGGGAGAGCGGGGGCGGTAGCTGCAGTTGAGCCTGTGTTGCTTGCGGGAGCTGGCAACTTAGCAGGCTCTGCTGGAGCAGCAAGAGGTGTGTACGTGTTAATTCACATTTCCAAAGCAGTATGCCTAGATGCATGGCTGTTAACAATATATACAAAACCTCATGCAACAAGAACATAATGCTAGACCTTATCTAGCAAAGGGAGACAGGAGATTCATCTGAATAGGGAAATCAGTCAGAATACTTATTTCACAACAGCTCCCTTTGTTGACACTCATGCTCTGGAATAACACCATACACATGTGCTAAATTCACACCATAGTTTATTCTGGAATAAACTCCCCATGCAGACAAGCTTTAACACTTCTACACTGAAAAGGAAAGCTCTTCTATCTTGGAGTCTGCCTGTGCATATCTAGTCATATATTCCAGCTCTTGCCAGCATCATGTTCATGAAAATGTGGTCACTAACATTTTCTTCCTTGCCACCTGGATGTCACTGCACCCTTTCCTGAGTGGGGTCACAGCAGAGTGTGGGTGTTCCAGGGATGTCATACATTGGTGTTTTAAGTTTCTCACTAGAGTGGTTGGCCAAGACCTGGTACCTCCCAGCATACTCAGTGCCTTGACCAAGAGAGAGACTCGTGCACCACATGCTCCTAAGGGTTCATCTACATTACATCTCTGGTACTATCTGGGTTGCACAGGCAATGCATATAGGAAGGTCCAGGGGGTGGCCGGTGACATCTGTGGGCAGTCTCCACTTGCCACCACCGACACTGCCAACAGCAACTGCGGGCGGTCCTTGCTGCCGCCACTGATGCCAGCGGCTGCTGCGGTCCCTGCTCGCTGCCACCAACGCCAGCAACTGTGGGTGGTCCCCCTCCCCGCCAATCTTGGGAAGCACCAGTCAATCATGCTGGGTTGCCCACTCTTAAGTACTCTCTGAGAAGCCTGGAAATGCGGCAATGAAAGCTTTCTTGGGGTCATCTCGCTATGGTGTCTGTCTCAAGATCTGTCTCCAGAATGCTGGGGTCTGGCTACGAGGGGACAACCTCAGAGCAGCTTCACTGGTGTTTCTGGGTTTGGCATATGTAGTGGGGCTGTGTTTGAGAGCAGGCACTGCTGGTGGTGGACAAAGTGTAGACCTAGCTTAAGTATGCTCTCTGAAAGCATAGTGCTTATGAGCAGTTTCCTGCAGTACACAAGCAATGTGCAGGGTAGTGGCAAAGTTTTTAGAAAAGCAGTGTTTTATTTGTTAATTTACTTACAACATACCAGGTAACTGCAGTATCTCTTCTGTATTGTCATACTGTATTTAGGGCTGGAACATTTATTTTTGAAAAAAAGGGACTAATCTACTATGCTAGACATTATTTTAACAATTTATATTGAAGTCAGTGTTGCAAACAAGTATCTCACGGGATAACTGCATAGAAAAATTGAGTTTATTCAGTGATGTTGTTTCCTGAGTAGGGAAACAACGTATCCTAATCATAGAATTTTAGCAGTATATTGAGGACTAA
Source organism: Crocodylus porosus (assembly GCF_001723895.1). Lineage (NCBI taxonomy): Eukaryota > Metazoa > Chordata > Crocodylia > Crocodylidae > Crocodylus > Crocodylus porosus. Next base: position 78,818,422 of record NW_017728886.1, read on the forward strand.
TCTGTTTATCTAAAAACTGTCTTATGGCAAAAGTTTCCATTCAGATACAAATAGACTGATACTGTATGAGTCTGAAATAGATGTCTTGCTCCACCTACATGGACGTGATCATCTCTAGCATCAGTGTAAGCTCTGATCATATTGGTAAGGATGAATGTAAATATCTAGAGCCATGCTGCAAATCAGCAAGTAGAAATTTGCTTTTAATGTCTTTATTCGTGGTGTTTCTGGGAGCAAGTACAGGCCAGTTTAAGAGGGTAAATATAATTTAACTGTAAGTTTGAGTTTGGATTCAGGAGTTTTAATACCTAGAATAGCTACCTTCTATAACATTGTTGCTGCCTGACACAATTCTCATAGCTCCCATGATGAGACTCTCCGCATCCTTCAGCAAGCAAGGCAGGACATCTACTTCCATAGACCTGAGAGCTGTCTGATTAACAGTAACCCATTAATGGAAACCTATGGGTCTAAAACAATTAATAGATCAAGCTGTCCTGTGAATGTATTTCTTCTGTCTTAGAGGTGCTCACACACTGCTCTGACTTAAAATAGAATGAGCAGTGGAATTTTATTGCCTGTTTGTGAAAAGTAATTTTCGGAGGCTGAAGAATTTACAAGCAGAACTTTCTGAAATCTAATGTCCTAACGCAGTATGTTCTCATTGTTTTGTAGTCTAGCCATGATTAAATCTAGGAAGGAACAGCCTCCTGTTTGGCAGTGCAGGGATTGTAAAACCAGAAAGTAACTGAGGCAGCTCATCAGCGTGAGGCTGCCCATAGTAGAAGGGGCTATGGGCAGGTGGTTGGTACCAGAAGGCAAAGCCTTTAATATTAACCTACAGATTCAGTCCAAACCTGGTATTAACAGTCCTGTTCCATGACAGAATCCGATCCAAACTTCTTAATGAAAGTACATATTTCTCAAGAGCATAAAAAGAATATATATATATATAATATAAAATTTGGCTTCCTTCTTAGCATTTTTCTTTCATAAAAGATAAGGGACCAAATTTATCCTAGTATGTCTTCTTGGACTTCCATAGGTTTACATCTGAAATGAATTTCACCCAGTAGGTCTAGTCCTTTTATAATGCAATGGTAAGTATGCAAAATTAAGGTCATTAAAGTTCTTTCTTCCCAAATAACTGCTTGTGCTGCCTAGCTTTACTGGCTAATGTTCTGATATTGGGCTTCATTTTGACACTGGTGAAGTCAATGGTGAAACTACTGAATTCAGCTGGATCCAGGCTAAGGCCCACTTTTTCCCACTGTCTTTTATTTTTTTTAACTTGAAAATTCATTGATTGGCTAAGGCTATTCTCCCTTTTGCCAGCACCATATTAATCCAAATGCAGTAGTAATGAATTTGTTGGCCAAATTACCTATACATTAATGAGAAGAAAAGTTCCTTTAAACTACAATACATGTAGTTAACAGCACAATGTATAATACACATGTATTGCATGTTTAATCTTTAGCTACAAAGCAACTACAAAGTGTTTTATTGAGTTACTGATTAAGTACTCTTAATCTGCACTGGGTTCAGGAAATGGCAATAATAGCCTAATATACAGTGCAATCATAAGGTACTCATGGAACTGCCAGTTCTGAGCTAGTACAGAGTACTTAAGTAATGCATCACTAGCTGTGGCTTCCCAAGCAACAAGCACTCAGACGCTTTGCAAATATTCTGTTTTCAAATTGGGTGGCTTAGTCCATTGCTGTTAATGCTAAATATATATGGGGACAACAAATGGGCTGTCCAAAGTGGCCAGTATCCACCTCCCAGACAGGCTTTGATTTTTCTGTTTCTTCCATTCTTTTGTGGTCGTAAGCATACAACTTTTAACACTTTAAGACTATAACTGTTGGCATTTAATACCTGACCATAATAAGCATACATACTCTGGAGAAGCAAACAGAAAATCCATGTCATTTGCTTTCCTGTTTGTGTTTTTTTGCCAGGAAAAGCAGTGACAAAACAATATGGAAAAAGTTAATGTGGGAAGTCACAGGTATACATCTGGAGCCATGTCTCCATTCCACTAGGCCCTGTTCATATCATGTCACTTGAACAGAAAGAAGAAGCTACTAGGGCTGAAATGGGTCATAAGGACTATCCCCTGGTAAGGATGCTAAAAATAGGACTTGAGTAGAATAGGCCTTGTGCTGGCCCTGCTATAAGGTGAATTTCAGTCACACTGGGTGCATCTACACATGCTATTAATGTTAAAATACTGTACAGTAAGCCTTCCCTGATTGTCTACATGTGCTCTCTGTAGGAAGCAAATATGCTCCCAATTGGAGCAGCCTGGTACAGGGCTGCTCCTACCCTGCCCTGCACCCCTGTAGCAGCCACAGGGAGCCTCAGGCTCCCCAGGGGTGTTAGCCTGGGGGATGCTAGGGAGCACAGGGACTGGTCCCAACATGCACAGGGCCAGGAGAGCTCTGCTCGCTGCAGCAGCAGCTGTCTCCTAGCCCTGTGCACACTGGAAGAGGTCCTGATGTGCAGGGGGCTGGGAGATAGCAGCACCAGCAGCAGCAGCAGCAGAGCTGTCCCAGCCCATGCCCATCAGGACAAGCCTGTCCCAGCCTGTGCCCATGGAGCTTCCCTGCCTGGCTGGGGGCTGACTGGGAAGCTGTCCACTTCTGAAGCAGCTCTCAGCCAGTCCCAAGCTGGGCAGAAGAATCCTTGAGCAGCCCAGGGCTGGCTGGGAGATGCCCCGCTTCTGGGTCAGCTCCTCTCCTGCCCCATTTCCACAGCAGGACAGGCCTGGCTCCTGGCAACACCTGCTATCATGGCTCCAGACCCTACTACTTCCGTTTATCCTTCTGCAGGCCAGCTGCTCTCCTGTGCTGCTGCCCAGCCCACAGCACCCAGGCGTGGGGGGTGCAGAGCTCCTGGACTGGGATGTGAAACTGGCTACTCCTCATCCTTCCTTCAGGGGGCCTCTCCGGGGAGCTGCCCCAGGGCCAGCCTCCCCCTGTGCCAGTGCTACGCCTTGAATGTGTCCCTGTTGCATGTGTCATGGGTGGTGTGCAAGTTGTTTCCATAAACTGAGGAGTGCCTGACCCACTGCAATCTGCTGCTGATGATCTCCATGGTGCACTGGGCACACCTACACATCTGGCACAGGACCCTGAGTTTCAATGGTGTGGGGGGCAAACCTGGCCTGCACCACAATGTCTGCCTCCACCTGGAGGGCTACCTGTGGCTGCACTACACATCCCTGCCCCCCGCAGCCGAAGAGATCATTGCTACCAGCATCTGTGTGTTCCTTGACATGTGAGAGGTCCATGTCCCTGCAGCTAGGTGGGCATGGGCTGCTCAGTAAAGTTTGTCAGTGTTTCCCACTTCTCTGTGTACTGTGAGGGGAGAATGCGGTGGCCAGGGGAGTGCAGGCAGGGCAGGCTGGGCGGGGAGGATGGGCAGGAGCAGAGGCTGGGGCGGGGTGGGGAGGGCTCTCCCCCCAGTGTGAGGCTTATCACGTGGATGGGGCTGGTTTGGCCAGTGGCTCTGCTTGGTCCCAGCTGGTGGCAATGGTGTGTGGCTCCAAGCAGTGTCATAGTTTCATAGTTTCAGAGTCGGAAGGGACCTAGGTAGATCATCTAGTCTGACCCCCTGCCTTGGCAGGAAAGAGCACCGGGGTCAGATGACCCCGGCAAGGTGCTCATC
>NW_017728886.1:78822110-78858052 GCF_001723895.1 Crocodylus porosus
CAGTTGGTCTCCGCTATGCACATCTCGTGGCGTCTGCCTCGACCGCTCACTGGCAGGATGGAAGAGAAGACCGTCCTCAGATAGTGGGGCACAACATGTGGGTGCCCAGGCAGGGCCCCTCCCCTCCCCTCCCCCGGGAGGAGCTGGCACTACTGGCAGTCCGCAGTGACATATCCAGCCATGCCTTGTGGCTGTGGCTGTGGCTGAGGCTGTAGAGCTGTCAGGGCAGGTTCTGGCCCAGGCTCCCCAAGCTGCTGGTAGAGGCTGCAGGTGGGGAACATAGCAGGATGGGCTGCTGGAGGCCCAAGAGGCCCTCCCCTAGCAACAAGTCACTGTGAGTGCCAGGCTGCAGCGCGGGCTCAGGCAGGCTACCCTATACAGCATGGCTATGGCCTGGGTCCTGGGGTGTGAGGATGTCAATTGCCGCATAAAGGGCATGGACATATGGGCACTCTCCAACCAATGGTTGTGGTTGTTGATGGTGACCCACTGTGCCCACAAGGCCTTAACCTTTATGTGGCATTGCCATGCCAACCGGTTGTGCCTGCACTCCCACATCCAGCCTGAGAGCCCCTCATAGACATGAGTTTTAGAGTGCCCATCCTGCGTAAACTGCTGCTGCATCTCTGCCTTGCCCCATAGTGCCATGAGACTGCTAGTGTCTTCCACAGACCAGTTGGGGCCCCAGGTGGTGTGCACAGGCATCGGTGAGGATGAGGCCATCAGGCTTCTGTGCTGGCTCTCTGGGCCTCTGTGTGGCTGTCCCTGCACTGCTGGACTTGGGCAGGTGCCTGCAGTGTCCAGCGCAGGGACACAGGATGGGACTGGCCCAGGCACAGCTGCATGGCAAGGTGATGTCCTGCAGCACCTGCAGGTTCTGGGCAGGCTACTGGGGGTGGCCTGTGGGCAGTTGAAGCCGGTCTTGGCAGCCAGGAGCTGCCTGAAGCTGGGCTTGGGTGCTGGCAGGCCTGGCAGGAGCCTGGAGCAGCCTGCAGGCCTGGATGGTGCTGGCCTGGTAGGCAAGTGGCACTGCAGTGTCAGGCAGCAATGCCGGGTGCAGGCAGGCTGGTACTGCTAGCCTGAGGCCTGCCCAGGGGGATACAGAGGCCTGGAGTGACTTTAGGCTCCCTGCATGTGTGTTCCAGGACTCAAAATGCCTGTAGGCTTTTAAGGGCCTGAGGCTGGGGCTGCCATAGGGGCAGCCCAGCCCTGGGGGAGGAGAGGCTCCCAACCCCCAAGCCCTGAGGCTGAACTCAGGCTAGTCCTCTAGTGACAAGACTGATTGGGAATAAATCTGCTCCTGGTTGGCATCTACACATGTATTACTGCACAGTGTCTACTTGCAGGTAAATTTCCTACTTGCATTTGCAGGTACCAGATTTACTTGTGAGCAGTGTCATTTACTGTGCAGTACGCCTGTCCATGTGTAGACATGTGCACTTACTGCGCAGTAAACTGTGCACAGTTAAGCTTCTCACGCACCTTCACTGAGGTGTTAGGCAGTCAGCAGCTGTTCTTATCTGCTGCTCTCTGGCAGAAGTTCAGTGTCCTGACAGTTGTAGCATCTGGTCTCAGTCTGACCTTTGGAGGCTGTCTCAATGGTATAAAGGGGGAGATGGTAGGTCTTGGGCAGCCTCCACTCCATACTCTTGCCTAGGCATATACGTCGAAGGTCTTGGTGTGATGGGTGCATGACTGAATAAGTAGATTCATTAGGTACCTGACTAGATCTCTTATGCATACACCATGATTGAGAGGATAAATAGTTGCCTACTTTGCATAAAGTAAACATTCACAATTCAAGATTGGCTCAGAAAATATAATTAACAGTGACTAAATAATTTAAACCAGTATAAAGGCAGAATAGAGAATCAGAAGAAACAGGAAAACTTCTCAGAGGAAACTTACTCTAGACCAAGGGAAATGGGGTACAATTTATGAACAGACAGGACAAGAATTAATGGTCTAAAATTGCAACAGGGGGAATTTAGGCTTGATATTAGGAAGAACTTTCTAACTATGAGGGTAATTAAGCACTGGGATAGAGGTTATGGAATCTCCATCCTTGGTAGTTTTTATGAGCAGGTTTGACAGACACTTGACTGAGATGATTTAGATCCTTGAGGAGGGGGTCTGGACTCAATGACCTCTTGAAGCCCTTTTTTTAGCCCTACGGCTCTATTCAAATATAGATCTGAGAGCACAGTAGTATAAATGTATAGCCTCGATTTAGATAACATAATGTACCTTCATGACTGGGAGACTGGTGCTGTGCAGCCTCCCAGGAGGGAGGCTGAAAACCAGGAATTCTATTTCAAACAAGTAAGAGATTTGAAATGTGTTCATTCTGCACTGGAACAAAAAGGCGACCTTTGAAAACTTTCTGAAATAGAGCTTCTAGATTATCCAATAGCCAGAACACTCACCCAGGATGTGTGAGTGTTCTCTGATTCAGGCAGAGCATGACCTAACCACTCAGGCTCCTTGGGACAGAACCAGAAGAAAGGGAAGGAAGGAGATACCTTAGGTCCATAATAAACTTTCCTGTTGGAACTAATACACTTCCCATGAAAAATTTTAGTTTTGTTGAATCAGTCTTTTCTGAAGACAAAACATTGCTTTGAGAAAAAAATTCTGCTTGGCTTTACTGTTCATTCTTTTATTTGTCAAATATTAACTAATTTAAGACTCTTGCAGCTACAGCTGTCTACTGTCTGAGGGTATCTCTGGCCTCATATATAATGCTTCTAAATATATTTGACAACAGCTCCTGCAGCTTATATCTTCTGGAAAAGTTGAAAGGAACATTTTCCCCTTCCAATCTATTCCCAGCTAAACCCGTCTGAGATCCCAGCTCTAAGAACCACACCAATACTCCCCTTTGCTCATGTGGACCTTTGCCTGGCTGCGGTAGTTGCAGAATTTAAGTTTTTAATACTATACTTAGAGAGGTAGAGGAAGGACCCTGACCACTTTCCGGCTCCCTTTACTGCATTTAGCCAGACTCTTCCACGCCCCAGCAGCAGGGACGTCAGGAGCCACCTAATAGCTTCTCCTCCATAGTTGGGGAAAGGGGTTGCATTCATCCTGTTCCTTTATTAGCAGACTTATATCCTGTTAAGACTTGCTCTTATTACTCACTTCTCTGAAATGCCATTTTGGGATCCCTGAAAATGCAACACTGGAGACTCCCAAGAATACATGTGGGACATTGTCCATGGTGGTTGTCCTTTATTTAAAAAAAGTAAATTTGGGAGACCTAAATAAGTTGACTATGTCCCTTTTAAAAGATTTTTTGCACCAAGAGTTTGGAAATATTTTTCACACAGACCTTTCTAATTATTTCCATTGGCTAATTAGAATGTAGCAGGAGAATAGTATACTAGGTTTATAAATGAGTAAGTTACTGGTTAACTAACCTGAAATAGAGGCTAACACTTGCGTGTATGAGTGTGGTATATCTTGGCTTTTGTGCTAACAGACTCAGAAGATGGCAGGGTCTAACTTGCTGTTTTTTATGAAAATGAGGAGGGAAGTAGATGAGGAAGCAGGCTGGCCCTTCACACAGAGGAAGCAAACCAGAATGCTGGCATTGCTATTCAATGCTCTGTTCATGGGTGCGCTCCAGCTGATCTTGCATTCCAGGAGTAGAATAAAACGCTGATGTATGTTCTTGAGGCTGGGCCTCTAAATACAGGGCACTGAGTGTTTCTTTTGAGAAAATAGATGGCATGGTTATGGCACCATATCCATCCCAAATGCTGCAATATCAGGACTGTTAGATGTGGCTGTAGAATACAGTAGTGTTTTACTGAGGGAGTTGGGGTTGGAAAGAGTGGTGAACACACCAAAAAAGTATGACCAGATGGGATTAAGGGTGTGGTCTGGGCTCTTTGTCTCTCCCTAATTGCTAGGCCCCGGAGAACAGCAATGGGAGTATGTGTTGTTGAATCTAGGCTTCCCAGGCCTCTGAAAGTATTCTGCCTTGGCGCAGCAGCTAAGGGACTATCGCCCAGTTGCTGGTACAGCATTTCAGCTCCATTTCTACATACTAAAGCTCCCAGCATGTTTCTATCTTTTAAAAGTCTGTGGGCCAGAGCAGTCTTTAGGGCTAGGGGCAGAAGTTACACATAAATTGGTATAAGTGATGAGACACTGATTCGAATCTCTAACACAACAGAAGTTCAGTGCACATAAACTGCTTTCAAAATGGCTAAAACTGGTTTAAGATAAACCTGAATGGATGTAGTATCAGGCTTAACTGATTTAGGTTTCACAGTTTGTTAGGGGCTGGAAGGGACCTTACAGATCATCCGGTCCAGCCCCCCTGCACATGAGCAGGAAAGACTGCTGGGGTCAAATGATGGAAGCAAGATGCTTTTTGAAGACTGCCAGGGTGGATGACTATACCACTTCAGGGGGAGCCTGTTCCAAACCCTTGGCACTCAGCTTGTAAAGTTTTTCCCTTATAGCTGGCCTGAAGCTATCTTTAATTTTATCCTCCCCTGGGATGCCTTGGTGAATAGATGCTCCCCTGAACCCTGATGTACACCCCTGATATAGGCTACTACCAAGTCCCCCGGAGTCTTCTTTTCTGCAGCCTGAACAATCTCAAGTCCCTCAGCCTCTCATACATCTTGATTTCTAGGTCTCTAATCATGTGTCTGGCCCTTCTTTGGCCTCTCTTGAACTTTTCCACATCCTTCTTGAAGTGCAGCACCCAGAACTGGATGCAATACTCCAGTTGCGGTCTCACCAAGGCTGAGTAAAGCGGGAGGATGACATCCTTTACCTTGCTCGAGATGCCTGGGTGAATGCATGCCAGTGTTTGGTTAGTTCTAGCAGCTATGGCATTGCACAGGTGGCTTATGTTCATTTTGTTGTCAGTCATGACACCCAAATCTCTTTCAGTTGTGGTGCTAAGCAAACAGAGCACTGCTGAGCCTGTAAGTGTGTTATTTCTCCCCAGATGTAGCACTTTACATTTCTCTGTATTAAATGATATCGTGTTGAGGGCTGCCCACTTCACAAGCCTGTCCAGGTTGGCCTGTGTTGCCAGCTTGCCTTCAAGCATACCAGTGCGCCCCCAACTTAAATTACCTGATGATAAGCAGACTTGAACTGACAACCTTGTGATAACTAGCACACAACTCAGGCCCTTTAGCCACAAAACAGGCCAATCAAACAAAAACAAAAAAAAAGGCTCCGGATTCACACCCACACTTGAACTCATGGACCTTGTGTTCTTAACTACACACCAGAGCAAAATGTGGAACGCTTTACAAATTTTCATGTCATCCTTGAGCAGGGGCCATGCTAATCTTCTCTGCATCACTTCAGTTTTAGTATATGTGCTGCCAAAGCAAGCACAAGAAGGTCTGCTGACAGCAATGAGATTTGATTCCACACAATCAAAGCAACCAGACCTTAAAGCCAGCACCTTAGACCACTCAGCCACACTACCATCTCATTACTGAATCTCTTTCTTCAAACACCCTAGATTTAAGTTAACTCACAGTCCCCCAGCATCCTAGGATACTTTGCACTTCCCCTGCAAGCCACCTCCTCACAGGGTGGGTGGGCTAACCTTGGCCCAAGCTGTCTGCTCCAGCCAGGCAGGGAGGTGTGCTCTAGCCACCTCCCCCCCCCTCCCAAGCTTCTGGTCTGGGCCACTGCAGGCTTATGGCTGCATTTCTGGAATCAAAAGTGAATGTCTGTTCATTTGCTTATTGATTCAATCTACACAGCTTAGACTAACCTGTGCAGATTGAATTGATTCAGCCTCAGACTTTTTGACTATTTGTGCTTTGCCAAAGTGGTATGTTTCCACTGGCTCTTGAGTCTCAGCAGTGTAGTCGGAGGAAGTCACTTGGGTACTGTGAAGAGCTGTGCAGAAGTGCATCTGGCTTAGGCCTTCCACCAGCTTTACACAATTGCTATGAACACTACTGCACTGGCCACAGACTGTAACAGTGCAATGGCAAATCGGGCACTTTGTATGGCAAAATTGCTGTGCCTAAATATTGCCTGGCCTGACTTTAGCAGTCATCTGGAGCTTCCACTGATCCATCTGGAAGCTGGAGGTGCTCAGCACCTCTGAAAAGCGAGATAGCAATGTCTCTAGAATATCTGTGTATAGCACAAGAGAACTAGAAATGAACTCTTAAAAAAATACAGCCAGGTCTGTGTTTCACATTTCTTTCTGCCCTTTCAGCAACCCTTCCCCTCCCTTCTCTGCAAAGTTTATGTCTACAGTGCAAGAAGCAGTTGAATTCTCATGCAGCCAAGCCATTTCCACGCTGTTTTTGATAGTTGAACTGCCCTTTGCATAGCCTCAGTAGCTCTGGGGCCTCTCACGGACAGAGCAGGGTTTGTCTGAGAGGCATGTTGAACTTGGCAGGTACCGTATATCTAATTCCAATTTAAACTACCACCTTTCCGAAGGAAAGAGTCTGGAATATACAGCAGTAGCCGCAAGGAAAATAAGCTCATCCTGCTGCAAAACTCAACCAGCTGTTACAAAGGACCCAGTGCAAGCAGAAGGCCAAAATGTACACCCAACTCTGTAACCTTACAACATTGATCTAGCTGTAGGGTTTTTCTTTAATTGAAAAAGTGTAACATTAGACAGCCCGATGGCCTGAATAGGCTAATGTGGGCTAAAGCAGACATAAATGTAACTTTGGAAAAAAAAATCTGGCCCCTGAAAAACAGCCATCTGTTGTACATGTGGATTTACTGTAGAGTTTGTGTGCTCTTTCATAGCCTGATGGCTTCCTGTGGGTTCATCACTTCCCATTAAGTTCAGCAAAGTCAATATTTACCAGTGCATTTCTTTGGAGTCTGGCTGGGTATTTTTTCCCCTCTGGCTAGTAGAAAGCAAAAGCTGATCTCAAATGAAAAGGGAGTTAACAATGGCTCTCTGTAGGTAACTGGGCCTGTGTAAATGGGGTGTTGGCAAGTTGGCTTTGGTTTGCTGGTGGGAAAAGGGCAGACATGTGACCCCACAAAGATCTTGGGAGAGGAAGAGAGACCTTTCTGAGGAGAGGTGACTTGAGCCAGGAGCAGCTATGATCGGAAATCTGTGTTGACTTAATGGACGTACACCGTGTGCATGGTTAATTGGAGGGAATGGCTGGGGTCTTTCTGACTAGAGGTGAGTGTGTGTGTATGGGGGGGGAGATAAAGCAGGTACATTCAGCACTTCTATGTGCTGTGTGTGCTTCTGTGACATTCGCTTGTTTCCAGTCACTATTTCCTCAACCAAGCTAACCTCAGCAGCAATAAAACAGTGTTTCTTGTGAAACCGTGAGGGAGGGAAGGCCACACCAGAGCTGAATCATTCAGATTCATATCTTCTGAGGAATAAAGAGTTATTTGGGTCATTCTCAGTCTTCTACACATGCAGTGAATCTGTAAAGAATGAGTAAATTCCAATAATAATATATGTGCCTGTGGTCTACAGATACCCAGCAAAGCAAACCTGAGCAGTCAATGCTTGGGAAAAACTTTGACTTGAAATTGGACAGATGCAATCAATGAGGAAGTCTTTTGTCAATTGCTGAATCACTTGTTTCCTTGGTCTCTTGTTAGACAACAGTTCCTTCTTTTCAGCTACCTTTTCCAGATTGGCATAGCAGTGGGCTGCATGACTGCAGCATAAGAGGGATAGAAGATCCTTGCCTGAGGAGATGCATTTGGGGGCATTTTCAGGCCCTGAAGATAAATCTTGATTTTTGTCCTACAGGATTTCAAACCATTCTGAAGAGTCCTCTAAAGAACTCAAATCAAGCAGAATCAGGGAGGTGTAGGTGCCTATGCACATGCCCTGAGGCTGCTCCAGTGCACTGTAATTACAGTGCATCAGAGCAGACTTGATTTATTGAGTCTGCTGGAGTGTGGCAATTACTAGGCCTCTGCGGAGCGGCTAGTATTTGCTTCAGATTCGGCAAATTTCAGGGGACAGCAATTAGATTCAGTGATTTGAATCACTGTGCCGAATCTGATTCTGAGATTTGGCTGCTGCCAAATCGGCTGAATCTCCAAATTGCACAGGCCCCCATCCCCCACCCACTCTCCCAGCCCTGTCAATGGCTGCCCTGCCCAGCCCTAGCTCCCCACTCTTTAAAAAACAAAACAAAACAAAACAAAAAGCCCTGACTCATCCACTGCTGCCAGGCAGGGGGCGATCCCCAGTGTCCCCTACTGCCCCATGCTGTGTGGGAGGCTCTGCCACGAGCCCCCCTCCCCCTGTCCACTCTCTCCACCCCCTCCCCTGGCTGCCCTGCCCGGCCCCAGCATCAGCTCTTTAAAAAAAAAAAAAAAAAAGCCCTAGATTCCCTGGAGACCTTTGACTCGATTCGGACCTTTTTATTGGTCTCCTGATTTGATCTGAATTCGGAGATTCAGCCACCGAATTGGGCCATATCTCCTCTTAATTGAATCAGCACCCAAAGCTTCACACAGCCCTAGTAATTACCGTGTTCCAGCAGACTCCAGAGTCATATGTATGGGGAGTCAGGGGGACTCCAGAGTCAGCATCCCCATACTGAAAAATGGCAGTGGCGGCACTCTAACTAAAGCTGGTGTGATAAACTTTAAAGTGTCCCCGCCACCATTTTCAGTGTGTCCCTCCTGGAACACATGCATAAACGCTCTGTGATTTGGGGAGATGTGGCTCATACTACTTCTTTCATTGTTTTTTCTAGATACCTTTGCTTGCTTATTAAGTTGAGAAGCAAAGGGTTAAACAGTTCCAAGGGGCAAAGTTCAGTCTTCCACCTGACCTTGTTCAAGGATCCGAATTCTGATGCTGATATAAAGCATAAACTAACTAAATGTGTTTGCTTGGGGAAGCAATTTGAAAAAGAGAACTGGGTAGAGTATCTTACTATTAGAGTGAACTGCACTGCTACTACATTCCTGTATGTACTAAGACAAAGGAAGTAAATACTGTATGTGTACCTGTGATTCCTGAGAATCCACTACACCTTGTAGTGTTTTAAAAATATTTTTGATGCTGGTGTTTTTCGGGGGATATGTTTGTGAATACGTCTCTCTCTAGGAAAAAGAGGGTGAATGAAGAAAGTTGAAATAATAGAGAAAGATAAGTGAACTAATTTGGCATTTTTAGTCCTGTGTCTTTTGCTGTTCATGCAGTAGGAGAATCTCTATGGGGCTCAATAGAATTGTTCATGAGTGACATGTGTCCCTGGAGGCTGGGGGGGGAAAGGGGTGGTGAGTGCCGACCAGCAGTTGGCGACCACCTGCAGATACCACTAGTAGTGTCAACTGTGGCCAGCGGTGATCGGGGACTGCCTGCAGACACTGCCGGCAGTGTTGGCAGTTGCGGGGGGGTAGGAGGGTTGTGAGTGGCGACCGCCCCCGCAGATGCCACTGGTGCTTCTGTCGGGGGTGCACCGCTAATCTCAGGGGGTCCACGTGCACCCGTGTGCACCCCCTATGTGTTGCCATGGCATTGTCTGCTGAGGAAAGTATCTTGTACTAACTCTTGCTTTGACTTTGTTAAAGCATAAATCACTAGAAAAATTGCTTTGTAATCTTTAGGTCAACTACATCTGCAAAGGATCCCAGAACACAAAATAATATTTGATGTTGCAAAGGAACAAAGTATTACCAGGGCTGCCACATATTATTTTGCAACACTGACTTGCCTAGTTGTATCTCACACAAAATGTCACACATCTGGCTTGACTACAGTTTTTTGTGCAGCTACTAGAAATTGATGAAGAGCTGATTCCAGGTAGCCAACCTGCTGGTCTGCCTGCTGAGCCCTAGCCAGAGTCACATCGGCAGGTAAAATGAGACTGCTCAATATTCAGCCTAGGCTCCCCCAGACAGGTCCCTTGTCCATTGCTCAGGAAATTGTCTTCCCAGCCAGGCTCAGGATTCTGTAGCTCCCAGAGAGAGCCATGCCAGACCTGTTCCCTTAGGGTGCAGACAGAAGTGCAGCTTCCTGCTGAAACTGAGAGCACTTTACAGGAAGCGCTCTGAGTTATAACCATCTCCCAGACCAAACAGAAGTTCACTGTTGATTCTTGGTGGGAGGAGAATCTAGCAGCTGGCTGGGAGCCTGCAGCTGGTTTCCCCTAGTAGTGGCTCCTCCTCCCTCCCAGCCTGTCCCTGTTTTCAAAAAGGGAGAGGGGAAAGGAAGGAGAGGGAGCTCATTCTAGAGGTTCCCCAGCCGGTACTGGAGAGTGGGGTGGGTGAATTGGAGCCCCCCCAACCTTGAAGGGGCTGCAATACAACCACCTCACTCTCCAGTGTGGTCTGAAAAAACCCCAGACCAAACTCCCTATGCTCCCTTTCCTCCCTCCCACTCTGAAAGCAGCTTGAGGCTAGGAGGCAACATATAAAGATGTTACAGAACATGCTCTATTTTGAAACCTCTTTATCTGAACCCTCATACAAGTCTGCAGCCATGCACTTGTGTTTTGTCATGGCTATAGACCACTTTCTACACCTCTGAGATGTTTCAGTTTAAAAGCTCTCTGCCGCCATTTTCTCAGTTCATGTCACCGCTTATATAACTGCATGCATTGCAGTGCTGGGCACTTTTGAAAGCACCCGGCACTGCGATGCATGAATGTGTAAAAATGCCATATGTTCCCAAAGCAGATTCAGGAACACTCTTGTGTAGGGTGACAAAGGGATGAGGAAGTGCCTTGCATCCTTCCCGTTCTGCAGACTTTTTTTAAAGATTTTATCAGAATAGTCACATATGCCAGTCATTTCCCCATGGGGTTGCTGGGGTCCCTGTCTAAGGTCTCTCTTATTACTCCAGTTTCTCTCTGAACTCATAACAGTCCTGGAACTCTTACACAAGCTGTTGAGTAAAATAAGAGTCCTTTAAGAGCTGAGAAGCCATCTAACAATAGAAACATAATATTCTAGTTTATACCCAGGCTGGGGGGCAGTACTTTCTAAAATGCTTATCTCCAGGCCATCAAGCCACCTAACCCTAAATCCAGGTTTTCCAGAAGGAAAGAGCTTGGTTTTTGGCACTTACAGATTTTCCAGATGCAGGTATTTTTAAGTAACTGAAAATTTTTGGAACAAGACAGCAACTGTAATGAAGCAATAAACACAAGTTTTAAAGAGATGAGAATCATTGAATGAGGTTTCCTGGTGCCTTTGTGCTGATGGTCTTTTTCATAGATACTTAAATGTTTGCCTTATTTGTGTATTGTTTTTCCATCCCAGATCATGCCTTCTTATTTCCTCTATATTTTGTGCACTTTTCCATTTCATTTTTGCCCCTCCTTTTTTTCCTCTGAGCTTTTTATTACTGTTTTGAACATGTGCTTTACCTTTGCTTTCTATGTCCATGTTCTTTCCGGTTAATCTAATTCCAGCATCCATTTTTCTCAGTCTCTGTATCAGTGGTTCTCAACCTTTATAGACTCAAATCACCCCTTGTTAAGCTCAAGGCACCCTTTGTTAGACTTGAGGTACCCCTCAGAAAATGCCTTTCACTTGTTTTTTTGCACTGCAGAAAACAAACAGAACAATTCTTCCGTTGCAAAGAAATCAGAAAAACCACAAAAGGTCAGAATGTTTTTGATACACTGTATTTATCTTGTGAATCATGTGTAGCATTTGCATATCCAACAGTGCCAATATTTTGTGGCACCCTTTAAAGGATCTCATGGCACCTCAAGGTTCCATGATGCTCTGGTTGAGAATTACTGATTTATATGCTCCCCACTCTTGTCCTCTCTCTTCCAGTGGATGTTATAGTGATAGAAGTTATAATTCAGAGATGCTTCCTAACAGGAGACTGAGGGAATTGGTAATTGGGAGATGTCCCTTCAGTTAGGGAGCTACTTAATTAAAAACTAAGGGCACCTATACGTGTGTGAGGCTGTTCAGAGGCACTGTAATTTTAGCTCATCAGATTAATAAGCAGATTAATTGAGTCTGCTGGAGCACGCTACCATGCTCCAGCAGACTCTAACATCACATGCATCAGCATCCCCACACTGTAAAATGACAGTGGGGGTGTTTTAACTAAAGCTCATTAGACCAGCTTTAGTTAAAGTGCCCCCCCCCACCATTTTTCAGTGTGAGGATGCTGATGCACTTGATGCTTCAGCTCCTTTAAATACAGCGGCTCTCAGAGCTGCTCTATTTAAAGTGCTTCCCACCCCCTGCCTCCCAGAGCATGTGTATAAATGCCCTAAGGTATAAATGCCTACTGTTCCCCAATAAAGTTCACTATTTAGTTCTCTTAACTTATGCCTGTATTTATTGATCACTACGGATGTGTGTATGCACTGTAATACAAAGGTTTGCTGTCATACCTAAGGCAGGTTTACGTGAATTCACTGAGGTACTTTTAACAGTATAGCCATGAAAGCATGGAGTGCAAAACCTACCAAGGATCCTGGGGAAATACTCAGACTCTTGATGTGAGCTGAACTCTGTGCTGACACAACTACAACGCAGTCAGTCCCTGAAGCTAGCTTGCTCTTACTTGGGCATGTCTACATGAGCTGTAGCCACACCTTTTGCATTGCAGTGTACCCAAGTGTCTGGGTTTTGGCCCTCTATTTTTTGTATTGTTCTCTCACCTCTGATTTTCATCACCCAGTCCTAGCAAGTTGTGCCCTGGTACTGATTTCTTCCCCCACACCTCCCTCCAAATATAGTAAAGTCATCAGTCTGTCCTACTGCAGCAGTATCACAGTAGTGAAGAACAGCTACTTAGTACATCATAGCTTGCAGATGTTAAAAATAAAACCCCTAAAATTCACTTTACTGGAAGAAGTAGTGTGTTACTTCAACCTGGCTCTGCAGTGTCTGTAAAGATCAGGCACTTCAGTGGGGCTTTTTGGTGCTTTTAGCTAAAGCTGGTTCAATCACCTATTAGACAAAAGCACTAAAAAAAGCCTTACTAAGCACCAATTGTTATAGATGTCAGAAAGCCAGGTTGAAGTAATGCTCTGTCTCTTCTGGGCATGCATGGGACTTGGCATGGGAACACACTGAGTTTAAAGTGCCATTTTTGTTTTTTAATGTTTGAAAGCACCCTAGTAGAGTTCAAGTCTCAACAGCTCATATGCTGTAGATGGAATACTGTTTGGATATGGTAGCAAACAAGCTTTGCTAGAAGCACTTGTGTACCTTACCTTTTGTTTCTAGGCAATGGGGAGCAGTATCAAGTCTGTTATCAAGGTCCCCTGTCTTGTGACAAACTGAACCTAAATTTTGTGGTGCTCCAGTGGAACAGACTGAAACTGCCTGCGGCATCTTTGTTTCAGTTATCAAAAAATGGGGAGTAACTGAGTATGCAAACAAGTAATACAATCAGTATGGCAATTCCTTTCTCACTGTAGTAACTTCATTTTCAGTTGGATATGTCCTAGATCTTGTATTGGCAAGGTCTAACCATATTGTAGGAGCTGTGATTGGGAAGGCGAGTAGGAGAGTTGGGGGCTTTCATGCTGAGAGCATTTATTGGAGACAGTTTAACAATGTTTCTGCTAAAATCTAATTAACAGGATTGATAGTTACCTTGTTCACTTCAGGTTTCAAGCGGAACACACAGGGTTTTGCTAATCACAGATCTTCAAAACTCATTAAATTAAAAAACAAAAGACCTGATCTTTTAGGATGTGCACTTTCAAGCTTTTTCTTACAAACTGAGGTCTAAAACCTCCTCAAAAACAATAACTGAGATTGTCCCATCATCACATGACTCTGTTAGCTGGGACTTGAAAATCATCAAATGTGGCAAAACTGGTGATAAAAACAGGAGACCTAGCAACATTGCACTCATAGGGATTAATAGGAGGTATTGTTGCAAGCTGTCTGCACACTCAGGGGCTAAGTAGACAGCCAAAAGCCCAAGTCTGACTTGATTCAGTCTTTGTAGGTTAGTTTAAGCTGCAAAGATTGAACCAATAAGCAAATGAACAGACATTCACTTTTGATTCAGGAAATACAGACACATGCCTACAGTGGTTCAAGCCAGAAGCTTGGGGAGGAGCTAGAGCACAGCTCTCTGGCAGATAGCCACCATTGTTTGCATCTTCTTCCTGCTGCCCCTGAGGACTTTGGGATTTGTAGTCCACAATCGCAGCAGCAGGAAGACTCTGCAGGGTTGCTCATCACTTCCTGTTTCTGCTTCCAGGTGCCTCTGGTATTTGTAGTCTACAGTTGCAGCCAGCACTAAGTAAGCCAGCAAGGCAGGGCAGCTCTGTACTTGGGGGAAGGTGAGTTTAACCTGGCCCCAAACCCCAGCCAAGGTTTGTTGGGGAAGGGGGAGCAGGGAACGAGCACAGTAGGCAGTAAGTCAGGCCTCACTGCTCTAGCCATGGAGTAGAGGGGTAGGCCAGCCCTGCTGTCTGGAGCAGACAGCCCATCCCAGGCCAGGGCTGCAAAGCATGCTGGGGGACTTAACTTGGACCAGAAAGGGGTCTGTAACAGAAGTTTTATAAATCGGTTTGACCTAAATCAGTTAAGTCTGATACTATACTCAAGCCAGGCTTATCTTACCAGGCATTTTGAAACAGTTTAAGTACATTGAACTTCTATTCTTTTACAGGTTTAAACTAGTTTCTGATCACTTAACCTGGTTTATGTGTAACTTCTGTCCCTATCCAGGAAGAGAGCTCTGTATAGAAATAGTGAGCTATGTTGGCTTGAAGTCAGGCAGAAGGCAGGGCAGAGTTGTATGGCATCACTGAATTAGACTTGCATAGGGTTAACTTTAAATGGAAGCAGCATTTCTTCTCAACCATAAAGCCTATAAATATTTTGTTTAAACAAATAAATAGACCAAAAGTACCTCAATTCTATAGCACAGTTTTAGAACAACAGCTGGATTCCCTGGCAAGGTCTACCAGTTACAAAATGCACATGACCCTGCTTTTAATCAATGGATATCCCCATCTTTCCACATCCAGAGAGTCAATATTGCCTTATTGTGCTGCATCCTGAGAAGTCAAGGAGGTCAGTGCTAATGCAAACGCACTGAGAAGCTACAGGCTTCCTGTTCACTCAGCTCAGCAGACAAAGGGTATTCCCACTTTGAAAAAGCTGGCTTAGTCATTATTTGCAGAGCCAGTCTTATCAGTACTGTACTTGATGAAAACAGTTTCTCCTAAGTGTTAAAAATACCATCATGAAAACATGTAGTCACAGTGCCATACAAGTAGAAACTGCTTGATTGGAACACCCACACAGAGTTTTGCAATTAAAGATGATGTCTTGGAAAATTTAAAAAAATAGAACGGACTCAGACTGGAAGTCTGCAAATGAAAGAAAACTGTGCTGAGTAAAACCATGGCACCAAAGCATGAGGGCCTACACTTATAATGGTATAAACCAATATAAATGAGGTGTGGACCATAACACACAGCTCTACATCAGTGGTTCTCAACCTCTATAGACTCAAGGCATGCCTCAGAAAATGCCTGCTCTCTGGCCCTGTGCCCTCTGGGATCATGGAAAACCCTAACTCCTGTAACCACCATATTTCTCACACAGAAGTCTGCACTCTGAAGCAGAGGGGGCAAAATATAGAGAGCAATTGGGGGGCGGGGTGCAGAACCAGTGGATCCACAATTACATGGTAACCACTGCCACAGTGGCCTTAGGTTACAAAGTAAGCTAAATTCATTTGGTTTTGACTACTAAAAATAATAGAGCAGATCTTTTACAAAGAATCCAGAAAGACTACTACAAGTCAGAATATTTTTGACACTCTGGGATTCTATCTGAAATCTCTGGGTTTATTTTATGAATAATGCATAGATGCTTGCATACCTAACAACACTTATATGGAGTGGCACCTTTAAAAGGATCTCACAATACCCCAGGGTGCTCTGTCACTCCCATTCAAAATTATTGTTTTATACCAATTCAATTACTAGGTGCTGGTGTAGAGCACCACTTACGTTTTTGGCTAGGGACAGACATTCAAAAAAGCCTGAGCCTGAATTGATTCAATCTTTGCAGGTTAGTTTAACCTGGCTATGCTAAACCGGTTTTGTAACCAGACAGACATCCCAGAAATGTAGGCACATGCCTGCAGTGGCTTAGGCTAGAAGCTGGGGGGCACTAACACAGCCCTCCTTTTCTGATCACTTAAACCAGTTTATGCGTAATGTCTGTCCCTAGCCTTCCAGGTTAAAAATTACACCCCTTTAAGTTACATCAGTGTAGGTTTTGCATGTCCTTTTTTACCTGGGATAGCTGTTGGATCATTTAAACATGATGATTATTGACTCTCTGCCACTTAGTTGCAAGGTACTATATAACACTACCCACAGCAACAGCTACCCACTAAGAGCCATTCATCAGTCTCTGAATACTGGTGTAACTTAGATTAGTATACAAAAACAAAGGGAGTTATATTGGAATTAAAATGTGTGCTGAACCTGTAGTAACATTTCATCTCTGTACTTTGTTCTTTGTGACCTTTAGCACAATCTTTTTTGCTCAAGAGGCACTCTTCTGTGTCTCTTTTTCCCCTCCCCCACTACTTTTTCTGCCTTTGTGCAGCATCTAGCATGGTGAAACTTGGTTGAGATCTCTAGGATACTCCTGTAATTGTTAGCTGTGTTAGCCTGAAGTCAGGCAGAAGGTAGCATCTGACGAAACATCAGATGTGTTTCACAGCATCTGATGAATTAGATTGTTGCTTACTAAAGTTCATACCTCTCTGCAGGGCCATCCCTGGGGGGTGGGAATCGGGGTGACTGCCCCAGGCCCCACGCTTTGGGGGACCTCATGGATCCAGGGAGAGCAGCATGGTGCCTCTGCGCTGTCGCTGGCTGCTCAGCACCCCCTGCCATTGAATTCGCATGTCCAGGGGCGAGACCCCACACAAGCTGATTTGCCCTGGGCCCTGCACCCTGCTCAGGTCGTCTCTGCCTATCTGAACCACTTAGTCTGTCTATGCCACCCTGACTTTCTGTCTGTAATGTTAGTGATGGGTCTAAACTTAAACACACACATCTCTTCCTGCCCTGGGTGCACAATGCAAGGAATTAAACTGTGTACTATAAGCTTTGTAGCATCTTTTTTTCCCAGGGCCATTCTGCAGCTTACTCTGTATCCTAAGGCCATTCTGGCAGTGGTTACCATGTAATTGTGGATCCACTGATTCTGCCCCCCTCTGCTCTTTATATTTTGTCCCCTCTGCTTCAGAGTGCAGACTTCTGTGGGAGAAATATGGTGGTTACAGGAATTAGGGCTTTCCATGACCCCAGAGGCACAAAGCCCAATTTAGCTTTTAACCTTCCCTTACAAACATTTTAAATAACACTTGACTACTTAGTAGTAGCCAAAATACATCCATTATTATATGAAACACGAGTATCACCACAATTTGAAGGATCAGTCATTATAGCTACAATCATTAAGTGAGAAAGGGCATCCTAACAAAAGAGTTATCACAATTTGTGCTGAGCAATGTGTTCAGGACTATCAAGCTTACATATTGTGAAGACTATTCAGTGCGCTGCACGACTGCATAGCAGTGGACTGCACAACTGCAGCATGAGAGGGGAAAGAGGATCTTTGTCTGAGGGAGAGGATTTGGGGGTATTTTCTAGCGCTAAAGGCAAATCTTGACTTTTGTCTTAATTATTTTAAAGATCTCACAGTGTTCAAAGTGTTCAAATGCAGAGTCCCAGAGAGAACAAGAACCAAGAGTGCAAATGCAGAGGCCTGGAGAGGTTAAGAAAGGTAGAACAAAACAAGGATATCAATGAGACAAGAAAGACATAACTGAATGCAATACCAAAAGTGAAGAAGAGGTTGTATGTATGTCATCATGACAGAAGCCAAGCATTCAAAGACAAAGATGAAGTGGAGTGATGAGATACAGGTAATGCCAGGGAAAAGGAAGAAAAGATGCAAGTTATTGCAGAAGACTAAAGTGCAACAGGATTATTAGAAATATGAAACAGCCAAGAAGGAGACCAAGGAAGTGGTGGTAGAGGCAAAAAACAAAGCACCCTAGAAAAGTTGTAAAATAGACTGCAAACAAAGAAAGGTGAAAAAGACATATGCTGACTGGCAGGGGCTTAAGAGTCTAACCAAAGATATTGGGGACATATAGGGAAGTAGGATATTGACAAAGCCAGGAAAGATCAAGGGCAAATGGAAGAATTATTCTGAGAGACTCTTCATGAAGAGAACCCAAGCAGGGTGTAGAAAAGTTCTTGTAAATCAAGTCTGGGTTGAATCAATAATGGAGAGAGAAGTAGGAGATGCCTTTGACGAGATAAAACATCGTGAAGCTGTAGGACTGGAGAGAATATAGACATGGAAAGCATCAGGGTGCAAAGCTGTAAGTAATCTCAAAAAGTTCTTTAATAAGACCATGTTATGCAAGACAATACCAGTGGCACGGAGAAGGAACTTTATGGTGTTCGTGACAAAATCCTAGGGTGTCAGGATGCTCCCAGACTTACACCATAGTATAATAGGGAGCGAGGTCTCCTGTTACTTTAAGAGAAAAGGTGACCCTTAGCAGAGAAGCAAGTACCACAGAGTGTAAAGGGCAATAAGGGTCATCCCGTTGTAGGCAACAGGGCCTGAGGCTGTGGATTTATGGTAAGTAGCAGCACCTGGGCTGGTTACCAGGGAGTCAGATTGGGTGACCAGAAGTAGTAGGACAGGGGTGGACAAAATATGGCCCGCAGGCCTCATCTGGCCCTCCAGCTGATTGGATCCAGCCCACAGGCAGGCACTCACCAATTAATTGTATCCAGGCCGGTCCACAGCTGCACTCTGCCTGGAGCTGAGTCCTGCCTGAGGTAGAGCATGCTGTGCTCCCAGCCTCCCCTGTTGGCAGGCACAGCTCTGAGCAGGGCTTCTGCTGCTGCCACTGCCCAGGGAACTGCTGGGCTCCCCCAGCCTCCAGCAATTAAGGAAAGGGCAGGAAAGCAATTGCCACTGCCGGCAGCAACAGAAGCCCCTGTGAGAAGACAGGAGAGGGGCAGAGGGACAGCTGGCATCACCATCTCTCTTAGTCTCTGTCTCACACTTGCCCAGTAGACTGCAGCCAAGCCTGCACTGGCTCCTGCTGCTGTTGCTTCTCTCTCACCTGCCTGCCTGGTGGGGCCACATCAAGTGCACGTGGGCTCCTTCTGTCCATCCCTGCCTGCCCATCAGGGCTTTGTGAGCAGCCAAGCTCCTTCACGCCTCACTATCTTCCTTCATCCACATGTGCTCCTTGCATGAGCAGGACCAGAATGAGGTGCTGTCAGAGCCCATCCTGCTTTCCTGAATGCTGCAACTTCCCTTCCCTACCTGCTGCCTGGAGCAGAAGAGGACAGGGACACTGGGTCTTAATTCTGTGTATCCTAGCCCCACTTTAGATTAGTTACAACAGAAAAATCTGTGCTACTACAGCAAGAGTTCGCAGTCACCCCCCATGAGCTCATTGAGCTTTCTGACTGGATGAGGGTCCTTCTGGGTTTTCCTATGAGACGAACAGATGCAGGCCACTGAGCAAAACTGATGTAGTCTTGCACTGTGAAAGCAATATGGATAGGAAATTGCTCCCTTTTAAGTTGGACTGTGCATCCATTTCTTTTTCAGTTGCATTGATGCTGTTGCTATGGCTGTTACCATTCAGGAAGGTGAAGTGGCAGGTTTCATTAAGAGTCTTAGAAACTGGCTTGATTTCCCAACCTCCCTTCACCCCCACAATTTCCATCTCCATTGCAATGCACAGCACTTAATGCATCTCTAGTGTGCTGACGTATGCAGAGTAAGCCAATTAAGCTTAAGGAAAGATGCATTTAGTTTACATCAAAACGGCCACACCATTCAGCTGTGAGTAACATTCCTCCATTATCGAGCACAAAAAAAGGATCCCTACCACAACACCTGTCCCTGTTGCCCTAGCAACAGCTGCAGACATAATTACAGCTGAATGAGTAAGAGTTTCACAAGCAATTGGAGTACTTTCCATAGGCCTTGCAGATCTCATCATACCAGGAAGGACTGAGTGCGCAGGACTGGGTATGATCAAAGGCCGGTAGTGAGTCATCTCAAATCCAATAAATGATCATTAGTTGGAAGGGGGAAAGAGGTAATTAGACGGGCCTGACTATCTAGCAGTTATGTTGGCAAGACTAATGGGGTGGTACTACTGCCACTGAAGACTTCATTTGCTTAGAGTGACTCATTGAGTGTGCATGACAAATTATACACTGGAAAACCTGTTTGTCCTTTTTGATGGCATTTGATATTCAAAGTCTAGTATTGTGTGTCCATGCAATAGAAAGCAGCCATGTGACTAATGATACAATCACCCAGGTGAGTGCTCCCTTTACTTTCAATCTTATGCAGAAGGAGCCTGCTCATAGACTGAAACTGGCAGTGGTGGTGCTGCTACTGCTAATAGCAATGCAAACTTCTTACATGGCCTGCATCAGAAATTGGGGAAGCTATAACTCTGGGGACAAGGAAGTCAGCAGTGAGGGTCAGAAGGCAGGCCCTAAATTACCAGATCCCTGTAGCACTAGGGAGGAAATTCACACTGTCAGCCTGATTCCTAGCTTTGTGACTGTCCTTAGCTTTATTATAAGGTAGAGTGAAATCTTAGATCCCAGTGGCTCTAAAACTTGGTGTTCAAGCTCTCTATCTAAATCTGAATCTTGAAGCTGAACTAGGTCTATCTTTTACTTAAGGACTGCCTGATAAGTGAACCCCTGAAGTTCTCATTTAAACAACTGATTTATTTGTACTGAGGTATTCATTTGGAAATCACAAGAGAAATGATATTCTTACATGGCTTCTAGATCTTCTGTCTACAGGTAGGCTAGGATTTAGAAATGGGGGGCAATGAAAAAATAAACGGCAGCAAAAAATAGTTGCATGGTTTTTTTTAAATCTTTTTTTGTTTAAACAAAAAAATCTTGTTTCAGTTTTAGGGGCAGTTTCAAGCTTGTTCCTATTTTACCCAAACTGGATTTCTTATCTCTGATTAAACAAACTTGGCTGTTTGCCCTTGAAAGCCTTGGTCTAAAAAGCATCCACTAAAGAACCACTTAGTGCGGGGAATATAAACAATGGTGAGGCTTGTTGGTTATTTCCTTTTATGTGTGCTTTTAAGAGAGAACTTGATTACAGCACTTGAAAATTTTTCTTTTATTGTAGCTCCCCATAAGAAAACAATTATGGAGACAGTTGCCCTGATTTTCCCACTGATTCCAATGGTGTAACACTAATTTACACCCTCCTACGAATCTGGCCCAGTAGTAATGAATATTTTAAGGAGCCTTGGTTTGTGTATGTTTTAATGTGGCAAGGTTATATCTCTTGTAATATTTAGCTCAGGTTCCACTTTCCATCTTCAAAGCAGCACATATAGGCTTGGATTATTTCCACTCCTTGCATGAGGGGAAACGTGCAAGGAGCCCCTGTACATGTGTTCAGAGGAGTGCATGTACTGTTCCCAGTAGGATTCATCTCACCTGCAAAAGGACAGATATGAAACCATAGACCTGGCCTTTGGCTCTGGAGAGCACAGGCTACAACAAAGTAGTCAAGTTCCACATGCCAGATGAGGCTAGGAGACAGAAGTCAATTTTTCGGTGGAAAAGTTCTATCCTGGCTCTGCTTGGGTGAGTGGTAAAATACATCTGTCCCTTACTAATCACTCCCTGTTTCCCTGCCTACCTTAAAGTAGGGAAGATCCCAAGAAATGCTATGAACTAAAACTTCCTGTTGACACTATAGGGAGGATACAGAGTACATTCTCTGCATCAAACCCCATGTGCTCTACCAGAAGTCACCACCTAGCAGACCCAAAATCACCATGTGGGAGCTCTCAGGTTGCACGTCCGCGCATTTTCCGTCTGATCCCCTCCCTCCCTCAAAGAATGGTATTTGAGAGAGATGAAAGAATGTACCATTTACAATCAGACTAACTGGAATAAACAAAATAAGCAGTAACAGCATGTTATGAAATGGAATTGGGATCTGAAGAGCAACAAGTACCGTAAGTCCTTGCTTTCCTGCACACAGATAGATTAGAGAGTCACAGCACGTCCAGATGTACTTAAATGGTTTGAATCTAGTTGGCTTAGGTCTTGATGGCAGTAAAGCTCTGGGGGCACGGGCTTCAGTGTTGACTTCAAAACTCCACCACTGCATAAGTACTCTGCAGCTGGAGTTTACTTGCCCTTGAAGTAAATATGAATATTTGTCATATTCAACATTTAATATGGAAACAATCTTTTGTAGATAAAAGATCTTGTCTGTCCGCAACTGTTCTAAAGACAGGTTTTCTTAACAGGCAAACACAGAAAGACTTCCTTCTTCCCCTTTCTTTCCTCCATTTTCCCTACTCAGTAAATCCCCATTCTCTCTGTCCCATTTCTGTACATCCAAAACTGAATCTGTGGCAAGACTTGTTTCATGGGAGGTTCAGAATTGGATTTGACACTATATGATGGGCATTCTTTGTCAAAGACCATGTGGTTTTCGCCTACTCCTGTTTTTAAAGTGGACTGTTACATATACACCTAACCCAAGTAAATTAACTTTTTTTCCACTTAGTGAGGTTTTTTGGGGTCACGGTTTTAGCTAAAACCCATGTCTGATGAAGCAAGAAACTGAAGAACATGCCCTCTGATGAGGATGGTTAAGCACTGAAACAAGTTGCCTAGAGAAATTCTGGAATATCCATCCTTGGAAATTTTGAAGAGCACGTTAGACTTGAATGGAATGGTTTAGTTCGGGATGATCCTTCCCTAAGCAGGGGGCTGGATTAGATGGTCTAAGATGGTCCTTTCACTCCTTTCCTATGATTCTATACACATGTGGTGAGGCTTTAAGGAGATTACTTTCCATCAGCCTTTTGTAGCTTACAAGCTTTCCCCAGCATTAGGCAAAAGAAATGAAGGGAATGGAGAATTTTGTGCTATGCATTCATAAAGTGTGTGAATATTTAAACAATGGTATACTGATTTTTGTTGAGGCCCTTAGGCACTTCTGAGATTTGAAGGATGTGTCCTGTTTCCATCCATGGAGGACAATATCCTTTAAGTCTAGATGGCTCATTTTATATGAAGTATAACAACTGAGAAATACCCCTATACTAGCTGAGGATGTGGCCTTTCTAGTGGCAAGTGAAGAGTTGCTATAGCGTGAGTAGGTCTACTCATGATGGCTTTAAGCTAGCTAGGGTGGATAGTAGTAATATGGTGGCCAGGGTTTCAGTACTGCCAGGATAAATCTGTCTGGGATGCTAGTTGCATACTCGGATCATTAGCCTGCACTAAGGTTTGTGCTACTGTGTCTTGGTATTGTTTCTCATGCTGCTATGCTACATGTGCTGCAACTGCACCTTCACTTTGCCGTGTGGATGTAGGTTATGCTTACATGGCACAATCTGGGGCCATGCAGAGAGACTCAAGATAGCTTAGGTATCAGATGCTGTATTGCTGCATTCTCAGCAGGATTAATTACTCCAGGCAGAGTAGCACACTAACATGGCTGTCCTGCTTCCAGTACTTGAGTTCTGACTTTGCTTGGTTAACTCTGCAGGGTACTGGATCAGGCTGTGAAGACATACGCATAGCTGTACTGAAGTCAGTGGAGCAAGACTAATTTCTACATGCTGAATGTCTAGTCCAGATCTCATCTCTCAATCTATAAGATTCTGAATCTCCTTCCCAGCAAACCAAAAGGTGCAAAAATTCTTTCTCTGCCAGCATTGTACAGACTGCTACCCTACCAGGATGATTTTAGCTATATATTTAACTAACCCGACCTTGCGTAGCTCGTTTTCAGGGTTAAGTGAACTGCCTCATTATCTTCCAGCTCTTGGTTATGTCCTGATCTCTGCTTTGGGTGCCTGAGGAATTAGGGTAAGTGGTCATGCCTACTTATTTTCAAGCTGAGCTCTTCCAGTGAAAATGCTACTGGGCGACATTATTTATGCTGTAGGTAGAATACACAGCTGCTTATTCACTTCTCCATCCCTTCATTTTCTCCTTTTATCCCTTTCACCTTCCTGATGCACAAACATATTGGTTTAAGTGCACATATGTTACCCTCTGCTCTGGTTGTTAATTCACTTTATTGATTTTGGGTGATCTAGACCAGTGATTTTTTTTGATTTTTTTTATTTTTTTTTCAACCAGTGTGCTGTGGCACCCTGGGGTACCTTGAGATTTTTTTCAAGGGTGCCACAGTGTTAACACTGGTAAGTGTACAAACATGATTCACAAGGTAAACTCTGAGTTTTCATATAGGAACTTGTATTGTTAAAAACATTCTGACCTGTTGTGGCCTAAGTTCTTTGCCACAGAAGAATTGTTCTATTATATTCTGTGGTCAAAAAACAAGCGAGAACTAAGACCTGGCATTCCTAAGTGGTGCCTCAAGTCTAACAAGGTATGCCTTGAGTTTACAAAGGTTGAGAACTAGTGATCTAGATATGGAAAGGCAGGGTATATCTTGTCCATCTATGAATGTATTTGAATTCATAGACATGAGTTTCTGTATCTATAAATGTGCCCATTCATACACTTCCATCAACAATTGCTCTTTGTTGCTTTTCTATCCTTGGGTAGCAGAACTGATGACAGACGTTATCATCTTAAATGGTGCCATCATGGTGTATAAAACAAGTAAGAACCATCTTCTGGGAGGAGGACACTGACATCAGATGCGATGAATGCTGATTGATTTCTCTGTCAATGCAATCAGTACAACATGGATATCCTATACATTAGCAAAAGGCAATTAGCAAATTTGAAGGCCAATCTAGATCCTGTGATAGACAGGGATTCCACAAATTATCTCAGCTGAGTTGCTGGCCCATATCATCAGTTTGGCTGCGGTTTAAGCAATAATGAACAATGAGTATCAGTACAGGGAGGGTAAAATTAAGCTAAAAGAGAGCTGCTGTTGGTTTCATTGCAGGTAGTACTTTATTTACAGTAGTTATTTGAAAGGCAAAGATTATAATGAAAAATAAATAAAACTCTAGAAAACCAGGTCTCACAGTTTGAAAATGGTAACTTTTAAAGATTTCTTGTTAAGTGATGCTCTTCCATACCATGAATTTGCTCCTGGGCGCTACCAGTGTTACAGTAAGTTTGTCCCAGGCACTGGCCTCACCTGACATACATAGTTTTGCTGTATCAGATGCTCTTATTGAGAGCAGCCTGATGAAATGTCATACCAAATTACTTTGTACAAGAGGTTTGGCTGAAGCAAAAATCAGCACAAGTGACTGATTGGATTCTGTTGTTTCTGGGGTCTCTTGCAGTTTCAGAAACTCTTGGCCAGATTCCATCTCCTTTTGGTTATGGGCATGGGACTGAGCAACAAATAAGGCCAGACTTTGGAGGATCTACCATTTGTAGGATAGGCTTCAAGGAGGAGAGAAGGGCCTTGTGATAGAGTTCAGTTTGGAAGGAAATGTTGAAAGGTTATTTTTGTGCCTAATTCTCTGTATCTTGTGTAGCTCTTCACGTTGTGTAAAAAGCTCCCAAGTCTGAATGCCAATTTTTGTACTGACCTAAGCAGCTATCACTTTAGACTGTGTAAAGAGTCAAAACTGTTATTTTTAACAAGTTGTTTAGTTTTTCAGTTATTTTTGGTTGGCACCTGTTTGCATCCTTATAACTTTTTTAATAATTTGAAAGTGTGCTTAGACATTCATCTGAAAACAGTGAATTAATACAACAAACTTTCTATCACTGGAAATTCACTAAAAATTAAAATGAGAGAGCCTAATAATGAACTGACTGACATCCAAGGATACTGATTATCCACTATTCTTGTTACAGTCAGTGATAGCTTTGGTTGTACTTGGGTGCATCTACACGTTCATTAATGTGCCATAGTTACAGCTCTTTAAGTTTAGTTCTTGGTTAACCAAGTGCTTAGTCATTGCACAGTAACTCATGCTACTGCACAGTAGTGTTAGTGCATGGGTTCTTAGTGATGCTTACCATGCAGTCGCCTAATACTACTGCACAGTAGCATATTGGCATGGTTTCTGCCCAGCACACTACTGTGCAGTTAGCGTCTTGTATATATGCTCCCCTTGTCTCCAAAAAGCAGATTGTAAAACGCTCATGTAATAATGCTAAGGATTCATAGAGAGACACATTTCCCTCTTTTGTTAGTACAAGGAAGATGAGAATTTGGCTTTTAACACAGTGCAGAACATGAATTAACAACAATCCACTTCCAGTGCTGTAATGTTATAGTTCTAGTATTCTTCCTTAGCTGGTTCCATGGGCAGATGTAGGATTTTGAAAAGGGAGGTGTAGTGCATCGTCACATATAGCACAACACACATTTTTCTCCAGTTAAAAAGGAAAAACTAGAAGCCTCACTAACAAGTAAGAGTCCAGAGCTATAATATTAAATTTAAGATTGAAGTGCAAACCCCACCCCACAAAACCTTTATTGGAATGTGCATTCATTTGCTCTATCATATATTATGTATAAAAACATAACAGCCTAGGCAAAAATAATCCAAATGCATTGTTTCATTCATCCTGGCATTGTTATAGTTAAATGTGTGTTGCTTTTCAGAATCATAAAACAAATTTGAGTCGTCTTGAGCATCTGGATAATGCCCCAATGCTTCATTGAAAGTGATTTCCACACCTGAACTAATGTTCACCTGAGTTAATATTTCCACATCTAAATAAATATTTTTTAGTAGTAAGACTAGCTGCAGTGCTGGAACCATTAAAGACCATTTAAAAGGAAAGAGGGACATTAACACCTGTGGAATAGTTTAGAAGGAATCAAGCAAATTATAAAGAGCCATGAAGTCAATCAACTCCCTCACTGCTGCCTCAATAGAAACGCTGCTGCCTGCTGCTAGATAGTTGGCTTTAAACTTTGGATGGACCAGTGTAACCCTTCTGCCAAGCACTAGATGGCAGCAGTAAGGCCTGAGTTCACCTTGGGGTTTTACACAAATTGATCACCTTGGCTTGAGCCTGCACCCAGAAACCTGGGAAAATAATTTCTGCCTGGGTGCTCCAATGTGAATGAACTTCTGTACTTGCAAGCAATATCAAACTATAACAGGGTTTATTAATAAGGGAAAGAGAAATGGGACGACAAACATTTAAGAACCCCTTAATAATCAGTAGCCCACCTCAACCCACTGTGAACAGTTCAGCACAATCAATAGGTTCAGAATTCTTGCTTAGCCCTACACAGGGTAAACAGTGTAGACCAGCTTGTCCAACATACAGCCCGCGGGCTGCCATACAGCCTGCCAAGGCATTTTCTGAGGCCCGCGGTGCTGCGATGGGAAACAAAAGTAAACATTTGTCCCTCCCCCAGGCCCTCAGCAGCTTCCCAATGGCTGCTGAAGGGCTGGGGAAGGAACAAGATTCCCACACACGCTGTGTCAGCTTGACATTGCCAATGCAGTGTGTGTTGGAAGAGGAGTAGCCATGTGCCTCTTAGGACAGGATGAGCCCAGCTGGAGCAGCAGGGGCTCGGCTGCACTTTCTCCTTACCTGTCCTGGTCAGTTGTGAGCGGCACACAACTCCACTGTTGCCTCTGCTGGCTGGTGCCAACCCGGGTGGGTCTGTCCTATCCAGAGCAGCATGCAGCTGAAGCCGGATTCCCATGTACTGCTGGGGATAGGAGGAGGCCGGCCAGGTCGGCACTAGCTAGCAGAAATGGCGGTGGAGCCATGTGCCGCTCAGGACTGACTGGTGCAGGCAGGGGGAAAATGCAGCTGAGTCCCTGCCACTCTGGCAGGGCTCGTCCCATCATGAGTGGCACATGACTCTGCCACCACTTCTGCTGGCCGGTGCAGACCTGACTGGCCTCCTCCCATCCCCAGCAGCATGTGGGAAGCCAGCACAGTGGGCCTTGGCAGGCGAGGTCCTGGCGTGACGTCTGTGGGACAAGGCGGCGGGAGCCGGTGTCTGCCGGACCCAGAGCTCCGGGCTCGCAGCACTGAGGCCACCGGGGCGGCATGCGTGGGTGGCCAGGCACCATGGTGAGTGGGGCTACACAGGCAGGATCTCTCTGGCCCAGGACAGAGGGTGGCTCGCCGGCCTACTGGGTAGTAAAGAGTTCATGATCTGGCCCCACATTCAAAAAGGTTGGACACCCCTGGTGTAGACAGGGCTAGTGTAGCTCTTAACCCAAGGCTTCCTTTGCCTCACCAGCTAGGGATAGTCGTTACACACAAACTGGTTTAAGTGATCAGAAACTGGTTTAAACCTGTAACAGAACAGATGTTCAGTGCACATAAACCAGTTTGAAAATAGCTGAAACTGGTTTGAGATAAATGTGGTTGAATGTAGTATCAGACTTAATTGATTTGGGTCAAATGCATTTATGCAATGTCTGTCTCAGACCACTGGTTTAAGTGAAACCAAACTCTCCTAGCATCCCAGCATACTTTCTGGGCTGGGTGGGGCACTCGATTCCACAGCAGAGCTGGCTCCTCCTCTCTGCTCCCTGGCTGGAGGTTGTCAGAGACTGGAGACCTCTGCCTGGCATCCCCCTGACCCCTCCTCTTCCCTCACAACTCCCTGCTAAACAGGGATTCCCTAGTCCCTTCTGCCTTACACAGACACCTCAGCATTAGCTAGCAGACTACATGCTGGTTTCAGTCCATGCTGTGGCAGATGGGTCAAAGGCAGAATCAACAGGTACCTGGTAATGTTCCTCTGTTGTTTTCCTAATGGAGTGATAAACGCTGTGTTATCAATTCCCTACTGGGCTGGTCAAAGGGGGGACCCCTGCCTAATCAGAGCATCCTGCCAGGGCTTGGTCAGGCCCCCCCTCAACTCAGCACTATGGAAGGGAAGGGAGGGCTGCTTTAGTGCCCTCTGGCTTCTAGCCTGAGGTGCTGCGGCCATGTGCCTGCATTTCTGGGATATCTGTACAGTTACAAACTGATGCAGCCTAGCCAGGTTAGACTAACTTTCAAAGATTGAATCAGTTCAGACTCAGGCTTTTTGAACGTTTGTCCCTAGCCACCACCACTGCAGTGCTGCTCTACCACTGCTGTTGCCAGTCCCCACCATGGCTGGGAGGACACAGCTCCTTGTTGCGCCTCACTGTTGCTGTGGGGTGCTGCTCGTTGCTTCTCACCACCTCCATTGCAGTTCCTCACTGCAAGCGGTGAGTTGCTCCTCTTCTGGTTGCAGAGGCAACCCAGATTTTTTAGATGCAGTCTCAGCTCTTTCAGGATCTAGCAGGTACAGGCTTCTGCCTGCTAGTATTCTAAGGATTTCAGTTCTTTAGAACCAGGTGGGTAACAAGCTCATACTGAACCCACTAAAAGGATTTGTACATCACCACCCCTTATGTCTTTATGGTTAAATGGTGAGATACAATACTATCCCCCTAAAAGAACTCCAGTCTGGAGCCTCTCCTTTTTCTTCTTGTGATTCCTAAACAGGGGGTCTCTTCACCTTAGATTTCCACACAAGTCATGGTAAGCACTGACCCCTTACATCCATTTACTCAACTTTCACTTACAATATCAGTCCTCTTATCTGTCAACTTTACAATTTTAGAAGGCAGGGCCAGTCAACACAAACCTGACTTCCCTGGCCCTTTAGGCTGCTTGCAGATCATGGGCAACTGGTGCCTCTCAGGTCTGGTGGGGGGGGCACCAGATTGCTGATTGCGGGGGTGGTCCCCCAGTAGCTGGTTGCCGAGCCAGTGGCAAAACCAGAAGTGCACTAAGTGCACAAAGCAGCGAAACCCCTAAGTGCACTTCCAGTTTCACGGCTGATCTCAGGGGATGCATGTGCACCTATGCGCACCCCTACACATCGCCAATGTTGCAAAACAAAACAAAACAAAAAACCCCCTCACACTTTATTGAAATAACCAGTACATTACTTTGACCCAGCTCTGCAGCGTCTGTATAGATCAGGCACTTCAGTGGGCCTTTTTGGCCCTTTTATCTAATAGCTGATTGAATCAATCTGATTCAATCAGCTATTAGATAAAAGGGCCAAAAAGCCCCAGTATAGCACCTGATCTATACAGATGTCAGGCGAGCTGGGTTCAACTCAGGTGCTGCCTCTTGTGGGAATGTGCTGGACTCAGTGCAGGAGTGTACCCAGTTTAGAGTAAAGCACTGCTTTTTAAATTTTTTTTATTTAATTTCTGCAAGCAGCTCTACAGTCAAAATGTTAAAAGCTGTTACTGCAGTTGAAACAAGCACAAAAGAGTTGTTTA
Organism: Crocodylus porosus; assembly: GCF_001723895.1. Classification (NCBI taxonomy): domain Eukaryota; kingdom Metazoa; phylum Chordata; order Crocodylia; family Crocodylidae; genus Crocodylus; species Crocodylus porosus. The sequence goes on from NW_017728886.1 coordinate 78,852,310, forward strand.
TTTCCTCACCCTCGTATACCAATGACAGCATGCAAATAAGCACCACAGAGCAGTGGCGTACTGATGGAAGGGGCGGGGGGGGGCCATGCCCCCAGGTGCTGGTTGGGGTGGGGGCACCAGCCAGGCCCTCCAGGGGTACTTGGTCCCCTGGTGGCACTTCTGGTTTTGCCGCTGGCGTTTCCAGGCTTGGCGATTTGGCCGTCAGGGGACCCCCTCCATCCCCTCTCAGTGAATGGCCATACATGGGGAGTGCAAATGGATGCAGTGGTCCCTGTGCACTGGAGACTCCCAATATGCCACTGCCACAGAGAAGTTGTCATACTGGTACAGTAACAACAGGGTCACATCAGGAATCAAAGTGGGGTGCACCCCTCCCCTGGATCTGCCCCGGCTGGTTCTGTCATGACTGGAACTCCTCAAATTGTCCTCTCGCAGGTGCTTTATTGATGAAATTTGCAAGGTCCTTGAAAACAAACCACTTCAGCTTTTGGCTAGCTATAAGAACAGCAAAAAAAATTTGACTTTTCTTAAAAGGTGAAAAAAGGCCTGAATATGCTGGGAATGGAAGAGTTGTCTTTTTTAAAAACAAAGGAAGACTACCCAGAATGTGCAGCTACTTCTAATTTTATCTTCATATTACTTGCTTCCATTCTTTTGTTTAGCATCTTGCTGATTTGGATCTAGGTTTGTACCCACCACTTCTCTAAGTAATGTTGTAATCTTTGGCATAGAGGCATACTGTTTGCTTCCATATTTTGGTGCTTGTTGTTTCTTGGCCTCAATGCCATGTTCTTTAGAAGAGAAAAGATGTGGCAAAGGACATTATTGCAATTCCTTCATCTGTTTTTGTAACTAAATATATACTTTCCCCTCAGATTCAGCCTTTTTTAAAGTTTCCTGTTTTCAGTCTCCTCTTTAGAATCTATGTTGTATATCTTTGTACCAATTTCCTCCTTCATCCTCATACTTTGTGTTGCATTTGTATTTGGACTGCTATCCAGTGTCCTGGTCCGCTGCTATGTCCGGGTTCTGTGTTGTTGTTGTTATGGTAGTCCCTTGAGACCTCAGCTGAGACTGGTGCCACATCACGGTAGGTGCTATAAGATTGCTGCTGCTCCCACTTACAATCTAAATAGACAAGCCAGACCAAAAAAGAAGGGGCAAAGGATGAGGTGGTTTAGAATACAGGTTTCTCTTGTTTTATGCTGTACATCCGTTCCTGGAAAACGGTGCATAACTTGAATTTGCATAAAGGGAACCCATTTTACAATGTAACAAATAGGGATACATTCCAAGACCTTGACTGTACTGACCCCCAGACCCATTTCTACTACTCTTACAAGACAATTTTGGTACTTGCCAACAGCAGACAGTACACACAAGCACTGGTGGTGGTGAATGTTACCATAATGAGGATGGCAACTACAGAAACACATGTCGCAGACAAGTGAGGAGCACAGGGGAGACTATATTTTGGAATGTATCACTCCCACAATTCGCAGCATAAAGCAGCTGACTGTGGACTTCCACCACACTGATTGCATATGAGTAAATTTACTTCACCTATAACAATTTTTTAGTATAAAAGGGGTCATCATGTGAGCAAATTTGCGGAACCTGCATAAAGCGAGGGAAACCTGTAGTTCCACAGAAGGCAATGAAAAAGGCTAGAAGACAACCCAATTATTTTGGGTCCTTGTCCAGTGCCTTTGTCACCTCTCCTGGTGTGGCAGGACCATGCAGAAACGTTCTTATTAAAGGAACATTTTTGCTTTCTTCTTCCCATTTCCGTCCCATTCAAGAAAGGAAGCAAGTCTGGCTGTATAGCAGCACTGTTTCTTTTCCATAGCCTGAGATTCCCTTGTCTCCTGGAGTTTTCAACTGCTCAGCATGCTGGATGTTATAGCAGGGTACTTGTCCCGACATGAATGGAATACAAAATACTTTCAAACCCACTTGAAAAGTAAAGTCTTCTTTTTTTCTTTTTCTTTCTTTAAATTTTGATGACTGTAGATGAAGCTTTGCACAGACAAGAGTTTTGAGAGTGGCAATCTGTATAGTGTACTCTAAATCACATTCTTTTTTTTAATGGACATTCAAAACTTAAGACGCCTTTGTGCTAAAATGATTTATGGGCACAATCACAGTAGCATATTTTCTCTACTCCAATTGGGATTCACATTCTCTGACTATCAGAGGTGCCTCTGAAGGAATTACAGTGTAATAGAGCTTCACGTAGGTGCTTTTTCTGCTTCTGTTAAATTTCAGTTTGTTAAAATTAGAAGTGGACCAAGAGCAAATCCTTCAAACTGAATTTGTTGGATTTTGCAGAGTTTCTGGGTCTGAACTGGATACAGGGGCAAATAGCCTGGTTGGTTAGCAGGAATAGCAAGATATATTTCAGTGGCCAAGAAAATGATAAGGTGGAATTCTAATATTATAAAAGCCTAAGTCTGTCTGTCTCTCTGTAACACTTTATTTGCACTCTGGCTGACAAACAGCCAATCAGAGCACAAAGAAGCATTCTGACAGAAAGCAGTCCCCCACCATGATGGTGGAGAGACAGGATGGAGCAGAGGGAGGTGGCGGCAGCAAAGCGGACAGAAGGGAGGGGCGAGGCCAACAGGGCTGACCTTGCCCTCCCCACCTGCCCTGCTCCCTGAAGGTAATGGCGGGGGGCAGGGGAGTGGGCCTGGAACCAACATGGGGTGGGGGAGGAGCAGGCCTGAGCAGGGGAAAAGCCAGCCCATTGTGTTGGAGGATGCAGCCATGGCAGCAGCTGGGGGAGGGAAGGAAGAGGCCTCTTCCCCTACTCGGGCCCAGGCCCACTCCTCTCTCCCCCTAGTCTGTCCCAAGCCTGCTCCTTCTGTCCCCGCATGGGCCTGATGCAGGGAGGGAGGGGGGTAACAAGCCTGAGTCAGGGAAAAGCTGGCCTGCCACAGTAGTGGGGGGGGGTGGGGGGGTGGACAGTAGACCCAGCCCAACACAGCAGCTGTGGGGGGGAAGGAAAGAGTGAGCCTCCTCCCTGCATTTGGCCTGGGCCCACCCCACCCCCAGTTCCTTCCATCCCTTTGCCACTGCTGGGTTGGCCCGGGTCCGCTGCTTCCCCCCGCTGCGGTGGCCTGGCTTCTCCCCACCCTCCGGCTCAGGCCTCCCCTGCATCAGGCCCAGGCCCATCCCTCCCTTCCTCCACCACTGTGGTGGGAAGCGGGGGAGTGGGCCTGGACTCCAAGCAGCAGGAGGGAAGGGGCAGTGGGCCCGGATAAGGGAAGGAGGGAGCAGGCCTGGATGGGGGGGGGGCACAGGGCTCCATCCATGCCCACTCCCTCCCCGACCATTCTTGACAGGTAATTGGCTAATAGTTTAATAACTGCCTATACTTGGCACACATGTTTATTGTTAATCTTAATAGCATAAAGTTATTAATAAATGTATTAAGTTCTCAACCCAGATTGTATTATATTCATGGAAAATGACAGGTGCTTCTAAAGCATTCTCAAGCCATAAGAAAGTAACATATCATGATTCTGTAACCTTCAGTTTATTTGCTGACTTCCCATGTTTCAGAACAGACTTTTTAGCTTCTATAGAAGTAGTTCCTGCTGAGATTTTTATGAGGATTTGAGAGACTCTCAAGGAGATTCAAAACATGTAGTAGAAAATTTGTTGGGTCTACAGGAATGTCCCTGGTTAAGACCTTATTTATTTTTCTGGTACTCTCTTCCAACAGCCTTTGAATGTGGGGAACAATATGAGAAGTGCTAAGCATTTCCTCTGACAGACAAGTTTCTTTTGGTAAATGTGATTTCTTTTATTAGACAAGCTTTCGGGTACAAGTGTTCTTTTCAGACACGGAGAGCATTCCTGAAACGGAGCATTCCTGTGCCTGAAGAAGGGTGTTTGTACTTGAAAGCTTGCAAAGAACAAGTTTCCAACTCTTCATTTGGTCTTATAAAAGATATCACTTTTACCCAAAGAACCTTGTCTGCCTACATCCTTAGACCAACACTGTTACAACAAACAGGCCTAAAGCATTTCCTTTTGCATTTCTCCAATGTGTATGTTACACATTTTTTTAATACTACCCATTCTGCTACAGAATCTGGTATCTCTGAGAAACGTTTGAGGTTATGACAACAAAATGTTTCAGATTGGGACTCCCTTGTGCACTAGGAAATATATTAATTTCTTAAAGAAGTTAGTAGCACTCATGGTTATAACTGCTAGTTGAGTTAATACATATCTGTGTTCAGCAGTAGTGCTGGATATTGATTACTGAACCAGTGCTGGGCTGCTGAACCCAGTGTGGCAATTCCTGTGTTACTGACTGGGATTAGTAAAATGAATCTGGCTTGAGGTATGGTGCTCCATGTGCCGAAGTAAGAGGGAAAATACAAATGTGTCTTTGCTATAAATACATATTTATGCTTCTTTCCAGTCAGTGATAACTTCCTTCTCTGTACATGGAAGAACTCTAGCCCTTCAGTATTATGAGTATCATTACAGGAAGGTCATGAATGATGCATGTGTATATAGTAACCTGTTTCAGGTATAACATAGATGGCCTTAGAATAAGTATACAGCTTGAATCCACTAGAGAGCCTCTAATGGTTTCATAAACTGCAAAAGCATAACTTTGAGTGGCTTATAAGTGACAGCCAAGGCTCCAGAGTGATTTTGGTCATGTATTCATTCCTGTGCAATGTGTTCAATAGCTGATTTTTCTTGTTTATGTAATGCACCTTTTCTCCACTTTCACCTTTTTTTAAACTTCCTCTTGGAGCAAAATTCACGAGAAGGTAATACTGTCACCATACCTATGAAGTCTGAAAAAAGTGGTAATGTCCCCCACTTGTCTAATATCTGTGCCCTGAAAAACCTCTAGCACCTTCAACACAAAGATCTCAGAGTGCTATATAAACATAATACAATTTAACCTGAGAACATGTGAAGCAGGTGAGGTTTTCTTACTACTATTTACCCCTGAGGCACAGAGCAAAACTCCCATTGGTTTCAACAGAAGTGGGATCAAGCTCAAAGTTAGGGTGTAGAGAGACTAGAACCCAAGTTTCCTGACTCAAGTCCTGTGTGTTTAATCATTAAACCAGGGGTGTCAAATTCACCTTTCACCTGAGGCTGGATCTAGACCCCAGAGCTCCTTGTGGACTGGAGCCAACCCAAGGCACGAGGAAGTCTTGTACCGGTAGCTCCAGCACTGACCCAGAGCAAGTGGAGGTAGTGGCAGCAGTTTTGGCTCTGACTTAGGGCATACAGCAATAGCTGCAGCCTTTGCTGTGTGTCCTGTGCCAGAGCTGGAGCAGCTGCCACTTGTGATCCATACCATGGTGGCAAAGCTGGCTTTGGCTTTGACTCCAGCATTAGGTAGGCAGTAGCCATGTGTGAAGCGGCTAGTATTCACTTTGTTTTTGGATTTGGATGATTTGGGGGACAGTGATTCAGTTCGGTGATTTGAATCACTGTCCCGAATTGATTCAGCTAAATCTGATTTGGAGATTCAGCTGCTGCCAAATCAGCTAAATCTCTGAATCACACAGGCCCCATTCCCCACCCACTCTCCCAGCCCCATCAATGACTGCCTTGCCTGCCCCAGCTCCTGGCACTTTAGAAGAAAAAAAAAAAAGCCCCCACTCCCAGCTGCTGCTCACCTCCCCATACCACGTGGGGGGGCTCTGCCATGAGTCTCCTGACCCCCCCACCAATGGTCCCAGCCCTCCCCCCCACA
>NW_017728886.1:78858929-78861843 GCF_001723895.1 Crocodylus porosus
TCTCAGGAGGGCAGGCAGGGGATGAGGCCTGGCAGGGATCCTCACATCATCCCCTCCCCCTTCCTTCAGCCTCCCCTCCCATGCCCCTTACTTACTAGCTCTGAGTCTGGGTCCAGATCCCTGCTACAGCGGTCAGGGACTGCCCAAATCACCAAAGCTCTCTGAATCTTTTCTGAATCAATTCAGAGAGCTTCGAATTGATTCAGACCGTTTAACTGGTTCCCTGATTTGATTCGGATTTGGACATTCGGCCACCAAACTGGGTCGAATCTCCTCCGAATCAAATCAGCACCCGAAGCTTTGCATAGCCCTACTAGGCAGCAGGGGCTGGCATGAGCAATGGCAATGGTGGATGACGCCAGAGGGTGACCAAGGCTGTCAGCCTCCACTTGCCCTCCTGCCACCAATCAGCATGTCCAACAGGGCCCGAGGACTCTGGATTCTGTAACAAGCCAGTCCTCCAGTCATGCCCCTTAACTTCTAGTGGTCTGCCAGTAGCCTGGTGGGCCACATAGAACAGCTCCATGGGCTGACTATGTTTGACACCTCTGCACTAACCAATCCTTCCTCTCTGGTAGGTGAGATCTTATTGCTTATACCATATGATTTAAATGAAAAGATACTGTGTGTCAGCAGTTCCCAAACTGACAGATTGCACACCACCAATTTAAAATGATACAACCTTAAGTACCACTAAGTGGGGGGTGGAACGTGTGTATGATAGGGTGTGTGTGTGGGGGAGGGTTGTGAGGGGGTGTGTGTGTGGAGGAGTATGTAGGGTAATGTAGCACAGGCTCAGCAAATGGGCAGACAAGAACCTGATGGTGTTTAACACCAAAAAAATGCAAGGTTCTCCACCTTGAGAGGAAAAACCTGCAGCTTCCTTATAGGCTTGGCAGTGCTACCCTGGCTAACACTATGGAAGAAAGAGACTTGGGGGTCATAGTTTCATAGTTAGTAGGGTTGGAAGGGAGCAAATCATCAAGTCTCACCTCCTGCCATGGCAGGAAAGAGTACTGGGGTCAAACGACCCCAGCAAGGTGATTGTCAAGCCTTGTCTGTCTTAAAGACCCCCAGGGTAGGAGCCAGCACCACTTCTCTTGGAAGTTGGTTCCAGATCCTAACCGCCTTGACGGTGAAGTAACGCCTCCTGATGTCTAATCTGAATTACCCTCTGCCAGCTTGTGACCGTTATTTCTAGTCACTCCTGGTAGTGCTTGGGGGAACAGGGACTCCCCCAATGCCTGCTGGTCCCCCCTGACTAGTTTTTAAGAGGCCACTAGATCCCGCCTCAGCCTTCTCTTATGGAGCTGTGTTGGTTGCCCCTAAACATAATCTCCCCTGCTGATGCCTCATGGACACGTGCCAAAATATTTTTCTCAAAAAGCTTCCCCAGATTGAGGTAAGACTAACTGGCCTATAGTTCCCTGGGTCCTCCTTCCTCCCTTTTTTGAAGATGGGAACCACATTGGCCCTCTTCCAGTCCTCTGGCACCGCACCAGAGCACCACAAGTGCTCGTAAAGCCGTGCCAGGGGTCCCGCAATGACCTCAGCTAATTTTCCTCAGCACTCTGGGGTGGAGATCATCTGGACCAGCTGATTTAAATACATCCAGTCCCTCCAGAAGTTCCCTGACTAGATCCTCATGACCCTTGGCCTAGGTGCGCCTCCCCTGGGGCCTGAGGGGACCAGATCAGCCTCCCCACTGGGCCCCCTGCTCAGGAAAATGGAGGCAAAGAAGTTTTTAAATAGGTTAGCTTTGTCGTCTGGTGTGACGACCAAATTTCCTAGCGTGTCTTGCAGGGGCCCCACGTTACCCGGTACTTTCTTTTTGCCCCCTATGTATTTAAAAAAAGGACTCCTTGTTGTCCTTGATCAGGGAAGCTAGTTGCAGTTCCATCTCCACCTTGGCCTTCCTGACTGCCCCCCTGCAGCCCTGAGCAACCGCACTACAGTCCTCCTTGGTGATGGCCCCTCCCTTCCATTGGGTGTATGCCTCCCTTTTAGCTAAAAGGCATTCCTGGATGTTTTTGGTGAGCCATGGGGGCTTTTGCACCCTCCTGCCCCCTTTGATCCGTGTTGAGATTACCTCCCTTTGGGCTTGGAGGATCGTCTCCTTAAGGAGCAACCACTCTTATTGAACACCTGGCTCCCTTCCCCTCCGGGACCTCAGTGCCTCCCTGACTATTCTCCTTAGCTCATTGAAGTCTGCCCTCCTGAAATGTAGGTCTGCTGCCTTGCTGCAGGCCTTTGCCACCTTGCTCTGGATGGTGAATTCCAGCAGGCGATGATCGCTGTCGCCCAGGTGGTCGAGCTCCCGCAGTCCCCTCACCAGGTCATCGCCTGTGGCCAGGACCAGGTCCAACAAGACATTTCCCCTGGTGGGGCTGTGCACCTCCTGGGTTAGATGGCGGTCCTGCATTTTGGCTAGGAGCCTATGTGAGTGATCAGACCTGGCTGACCGCTCTTCCCAGCAGATGTCTGGAAAGTTCAGGTCACCCATGATGACCATATCTTTTGACCTAACTATCTCCGTGAGCTGACTTAAGAATTCCTGGTCTAAGAAATGGTCATCATTGACCACAAGATGAACATGAGCCTGCAATGTGATGCTGCGGCTAGTAAAGTGACCAACGCTGGCTTGCATCCATAGACACTTCTCAAGCAAATCCTGGGATGTCATTCTGCCTTTGTACTTGGCCTTGGTGAGGCTGCAGCTGGAGTACTGTGTCCAGTTTTGGGCTCCACAGTTCAAAAAGAATGTGGAGAAGCTTGAGAGAGTCCAGAGAAGAGCCACGTGCATGATCAGAGGTCAGGAAAACAGACCCTACAATGACAGGCTGAGAGCCATGGGGCTCTTTAGCCTGGAAAAGCGCAGGCTGAGGGGTGATCTGATGGCCACCAGTATCTGGGG
>NW_017728886.1:78862128-78864824 GCF_001723895.1 Crocodylus porosus
CCCCCCCCCACTCCTCTCACGGTACAGCAGCAGGCAGGAGTGCTCAGGGTCCAAAGTGTGTAGGTGCCTAGCGGAGTACAGCTTCAACCAGTGCTGCACATCGCAGCAAGGGGCACAGCCTCTGTACTGTCTGTATTGCCGGTGCTCCCCACACTACTAGGTACAGGAGGGAAGCCCTGTGTGCTGGAGCCAGCTGCCTTCTCCGTCCCCCAGGGGAAGGTGGCTGGGGCTTTCCTCCCGGACTGTGCAGCCCTGGCGGGGAAGGCAGCCAGCTCCAGCATGCAGCGCTTCCTTCCCATGCCCAGAGAGTGTGAGAACTGCATGTGCATGTGGGGAGCTCTAGTGCTACAGACGGCCTGGCAGAGGCTGTGCCCCTCACTGAGATGTGCAGTGCTGGCCGGAGCCACACTCTGCCAGGCACCTGCACCAAGCAAGAGTGCACTGAGTGCCCCCTCCTGCCACTGCCACTGCCTGCTGGGGCTGCACACCACGGGGGGGAGGGGGGAGTGTGTTAGTGAGTACCACTGACGGGTTATCTGCATATCACTGGTGGCACATGTACCACAGATTGGGAACCACTGCTATATGTTGTCAAGAAGGTGATGCTCTTATGCTTTCCAATATGCTATAAATATGTACATTTAAAATATATTTTAAACAGAAAAAGAAACCTGTCACCGTTTTTTGAGATAATCAATATATTCATTTTTTTTTCCAGCTCTTGCTGTTTTAGTTATCAACAGCCAAGCTGTTGTTTAGGCTTCCTGGGTAGATTATTTTTAGCTAGGGTGGCATTTTTCCCTTTGGAAGTTTTCCCTGCTGCACATCATGCAATAAAAGCTGTTTGCTGGCATTACACTTTCACTGCTATTTTTCCTCTGCTGACTTTTTAGCTTTCAAAACATCAGTTTTCTTATTAGATTATCAGGTTGCCTGCAGTAAGAAAGGAAAATAACTTGGTAAAGCTTGCCTCCTAGCACCATGTAACATCCCTCATACTATGATCATACTCAAGATATGCCCTGTTTTCATTCTGTCGGTCTGTACCGGAGACCTGAATGGGTACCATTCACTGGTACTTCTTGCCTTCACTGAACCCATTCTAGGCTTATACAATACTTACCAGTACTGAGCCAAGCAGGCACTTACATTTACTTGCTCCAGAGAGAAACAAAGGTGCATTTAAAAAATGACTTCAAATGAAGTATTTTTTCTATAGATTTGCAGGACATAACAAATTTTGTGGCTCTTCTCTTTGAGATTTTGATATTGAGGCTTCACCAGAGGTAGAATATGCCTGAGTTATAAAGAGGTTTGGAGGCAAAGGAGACACCCAAAGCAACCAAGGGTAAAATACTGTCTCCACTCAAGTCAGTGGCAAACCTGCCATGGTCTTATAATAGAGATCAGATTTTAGCCCACAGTTTTAGTGGGAGTTGAACCAAGTGCTTAGTATGCAAACATTTTGAGGGGACTGGTGCATCTGCATAAGAATAATGGCAGCCTGTGTCACTGACTTTTTTGTGTTTCAGTGTGTGTGTTGAGACTATATGTTTTCTTCCTCAGGGTCATTGCTAGGATTCCTTCCATTCCCCAGCTACTGAGTTTGCCACTAGCTCTTCCTCTTGCCACAGAAATGTGGTTCAGAATATAAACTTGTATTTAAAAAATGACAATTCTAGCTATTAAAGTTATGAAGAAAATATGAGCAAGTATCCAGGAATAAACCATTAAAGCAATGTGTAAGCCTTCAGATAACTGCAAACATAGCTTGAACAAATAGGTGAAATGCCACCCATCCTTCTCAATAGGCTTAACTATGAAGCCTAAGCAAGGCAGTTTAAATGTTCCTGTTACCAATTATTTAATTTCTAATCTGTTTTAGTGTAGTTTTTTTCTTCCTCAACTCAAACCCTTTTCTGAGGCCTTAACAGTTGCTAAAGACTCAAATATACTTTATGTAGCTGTGAAAATCTACATCTTGTGCCTTGATGGCCTTTATGTTATGCATAGTGAATACCAACACCTGTTACTTATTGAAAACAGTAGGGCAGAATAGAATTATTTCAATTTTAATACTTTTTCTGGAGTCAGAGCATGTTTCTTTAGAGAAGTAGTTCTCAGTCTTTTTTTGTACCAGGACCCATTTGTAAACATCAGTGGCCAGTCCTGACCCAGTGCCCCTCACTCCTAACCTGCCATTTTAAGGCCCTACTCTGCCCCTGGTCCCAGCCCCATAGTGTGTGGAGCAGACGGGGCCTCAAGCAACCCCATGCAGGCTAAAGTTCTGCCAGCCTGCAAGGGAAAAGCCCCAGTTTCTCATATTTTTCTCCTTTAAAGGAGAATCCATTTTTAAAGTTTGTTTGTGACTTTTTTTACATATTCTTGTGCTCCACTTTTTGGTTTGTGACCCACAGGTTGAAAAAAGTTGCTTTAGAGCAATTGCAGAATCTGAGTAGATTGATGGTACTGTTCATTTCACAGAATCATAGAAGTAGGGTCAGAAGGGAACTTATAGATCTTCAAGTCCGACCACCTGCCAGGGCAGGAGAAAAAACTGGGCTCAAATGATCACAGCTAGGTAGGCGTCAAGCCTCCTCTTAAAGACCTCCAGGGTAGGAGCCAGCACCACTTCCCTTGGAAGTTGGTTCCAGATCCTAGCCGCCCTGACTGTGAAGTAATTCTTACGGATGTCT
>NW_017728886.1:78864835-78878046 GCF_001723895.1 Crocodylus porosus
CCCTTGGTGAGCCAGGGGGGCTTTTGGGCACTCCTGCCCCCCTTGCTTTTTTGTTGGGATGGTCACCCCTTGGGCCCTGAGTATTGTCTCCTTGAGGAACAACCACCCATCTTAGGCACTGAGTTCCCCTGCCCTTGAGAACCCCAGTGCCTCTCCCACTAATCTCAACTCGTTGAAGTTGGCATTCTTAAAGTCTAGGGCTACCGCCTTGCTGCTGGCCCTTGACACCCTGTGCTGGATGGTGCATTCCAGCAAGTGATGATCACTATCACCCAGGTGGTCAAGGACCTGGAGGCCCCTTACCAGGTCATCAGCTGTGGGCTTTAACTCGCACCCCCTTACTGGGACATCCACTCCAACTACTCCAGTCAACTTGTGTGCAGTCCTTCAGGCAGTCTTGAGCCCCTACTCTACATTGCTGCAGCTAGTTCAGTCAGGCCAAGTATAGTTCTTCAGACAGTCTTAAGACCCTACAGCTTTAAGGCTCTCTACACAGCTGCCACTATTCTGGTCAGCTTATGTGCAGCCCTTTGGACTGTCTTAAGGCCCTACTCTACATGGCTGCTGGGTCACTGCTAGTCTGCCCCTCCCTTGCCCTCCCACTGGGGCATCTGGGCCTCAGGCATCTGACTACTTATCTGGACCCTTCAGGGCATTATGCCGCTTTCAGCCTCAGGCATCTGTTGACTTACATGGACCCTGCCTTCAGGCCCCACTCAATGGGCTTGTGCCCCTGTGCTTTTCTGGTGGGGTGTGCTTTCCTAGCCTTTCCGCTCCATGAGGTAACCCACAAGACAACAGTGCCTGAGGCTTTCTGGCACCTCATTCTTGCCCTTCACTGGGGAGGCACAGGTGGAGAGCACTTCCTGGAAGCTGCCCCGCCAGAAGCAGCCCCACCACACCATCCTCCTCAGCAGGGTGTATTTTTATGTCATTCTCCAGGACCAGAAACTTCCTGCCATCTCCATAGTCACCCTGTCCTCCAGGTGTTCCTGAGCAGCAGCTGCAGCCTGGCAATGTTCTGCTTCTGGCTGCTTGCAGCAACTTTTGCTGGCTTTCCAGCTCAGGACTGCTCATATTGCTAGCAGCTGAACCCACTTTTCCAATCAGCCAGTCTCCTGCTGGTCTTATGACTCCTGATTGGGGAGTGCATCCACCTGCAGGCTACCTCTGCTGCCTACTCAGACCCTTTGAGTGGCAGACACCCAAAGGTGCCCTGCCACACTTCCTTTGTGAGGTACTAGAAAAAGGTGCATTAGCCTATTTTAATGCTTACTAGCAAAAGCACAGGGTTTTTTTTAATACTTTTAAGAAGCATTAAAATAAGCTAATGCTCATTAAAGCACATGTGTAGCACCCACTGTGACTTATCCTAGGAGACACTCAAAATGTTCCTTCCTTTATGCTATCACCAGGTTCTACAATTTAAATGTGTGAGGCAGCCTTCAGTAGAAGAGAGTGGTGAGAGCTAGAACTTTCATAATCCTTAGATAAGTAGTATATAATATTGGTGAAGATTTGAACTTAGTTCATTTTTAACCTCCCTGTCTAGATATTTAAAACTCTAGTGTTAAAGAATTGGTGAGGTCACCATATGCAAGAAAAGGACATTGTTTCTATGCTTACCTGGCAGTTTCCTTTCTTCCAGCAGGAAGGTCTCTAGCTTGGGAATTTTGGCTGGGACTGCAAGTGTTTAGGACTGTGTTTTTAAAAAAACTCCATATAATTGCATCCAGATAGGAGTGGTGGGTAGTAGTGTTTCCTGCTTCTAATAAAGTCTACATACACAAACAGGACATTGTCAAAATTTGATCCCTTCCTGAGGTTTTTCCTTTATTATTCACTTGTAAGACATTGTTCATGTATAAAACAAAGAATTATCAGCCTGAGCTTCCTCTTACGATCGGTTGTTTCTACGTTATTATCCTAAAGAATCCTTAGTAGCAACTTCTCTCTGTGATTTTTGTCTGTTTTCTGAGAGATTTGCACTAATACATTACTTATAAGGAGCAATAAGAACTGTCTCACGTGGCTGCTAGAGTGAATCTGCAGCAACTTTTAGGGACTTTTTCCTGACACCCAGGAAAAAGAAAGAGTTGGCAAATCTCATGCCTGAAGCATGAAAGTCGCCTACTATATATTCTAGTATGTATCACAACAAATGTGCTTGGTCATCAACCCTTACAGCCAAAAGCACTTGACTTGGTGGTGGAAATTCCCTGAGAATTTCCTTTTGCCACGTCTCAGGGCACCAGATATTAATTTCACAGCTGTAGTAGTCTCATGTCACTAATGCCACATAGGGCAGCAGTTGTATCCTGCCACAAGTTAACAAAAGACAGAGGAACTGCAGGAAGGAGAGTGTCCTATCTGCATGATGGAAGAACCAATAAAGGGAGTAAGGAATGGAAGCAGCTTTGCTGATTTTTTCCCAGGACCAGCAGGGAGAATGGGCAGATGGGAAGCTGCCCTGATGGGCTCTGATGGCCAACCTGGGAGTTAAAGCTCTGGAGTTGGACAACTTATCTTTCACTGGAGAAGGGAAACTAGCAGGAGTGGGAGGTCATGCAGCTGCACAGAGGTGCAGCGATTACCCAACCCAGACAAAAGTCAGCGGATTGTGTGGAGGAGCTAAGAAGGTGAGACTTACCTGAGACAAGATCCAGAGCAGAGGCATCGCATGGAAGACCGGTGGTGAGAGCCCAGTGAGTGCAGTGTTCTGTGTTCAGGGTCTACAAAAGGGAAGAAGCCAGGGGGCGACTAAGGGGGATTTGCCCTGAGAAGATGGGGTTCTCCCTTCTAGAAAGGGAGCTCAAGTATTGGGACTGAGTCAGGGGATTGCGCTAAACTGGTTATGAATCTGGATGGTTCTCTATCAGTTAAAGTGGAGTGGCACGGGGACTCGGAAGCTTTATTGGATACTGATTATATGCAATAAATGAGAGCGTGTCCAGAGAGAGGATTTACCCCTTTACACAAAAGGGGGTAGTAGAATTGAGAGCAGACCAGAACTGGGGACTTGAGAGGGTGTACACTGAAGCTGGAGAATGTCATGGCCACAGGCATGTGATAACTAACAAGAGCATGCAAGACTGTCATTGTAGTAGGCATGGACTCTAGTTAAGGAAATGCACCACAGAACATCTGGAGTGGTAAGAGCAGGGTATGCGGGGTGGAAGAGCCCTGCGAAGAGGCTGTCTGGATATCTAGGTTGCAGTAGGAATCAACAATTTACCTCCCAATATTTACTTTCTCCTTCAAAGGCATAGCAAACAAGTTCCAAAAGGAATCAGCAAGTCAGGGGTGGATTGGCTGCAACGAATATTCCCAGTGACAGAGTCGGTCTTCTACAATGAGCCTCAGACTTTACACCACAGTTTTCTGAGAAGACCTTGCCAGTGTGTGTGCACTTGGTCTGCTTATTCAGACCCACACCAATTAGCAAGCTCCTGGGCAGCCCAAACATTCAGTCTGCTGCTGTTCATATACTGCTCAAGTAGAAAAAAAATCCATGTCATACATCATCCTCCCCAAAATAAAAAGATTAAATGGCATTAATTAATTTAACTGCACAGCCCATTAGAAGTAAATGCATATTCTTAGAAGGTTCCTTGATTGAGTGTAAATGCCTCATTAATATTGGATATATCAACCTGGGTGCACTAGCAAAGTCAAATAGAATAATGACCAGCATTACAATGAGTCCAACAGACCCCACACAGGGATGCCTTTTCTAGTTCATCAGTCTGCATTCAGATACAGACCTTTCTCTAAAGACACCATCTGTGCAGGTTTCTAATGCCTGAGTCTTAGCTCTTTGGCATGGCACTGGCAGAATTCCCCAGGCTCTGAAAAAATATTTTGTCCATAGAAAGCAATTGCACTGGGGGTGAGCACAGGCCAGGACCCCTGCTGGCCTTAGAGCTGCCTCCTAGAGGGCAGGAATGCTGCATCCAAAAGTTCTAAGTTGGCTTCCTTCATAAACGAGCTCCCCACAGAAGCCTGCCCTTCTCTGGTCTCCAGCTGTTTTCCTTTACAGCAGTAATGGCTAGGTACACTCTAATACCCCAAGTCTACCAGGGCACTGGGGTTGTGCTTCTTGAGTCTTTTGCCTTGGGTACTTCAGTGCACTTCTGTGGTACATTGGCTGTGGTTGTGCTGGAGCTTCAGCACATGCTTCTCTAATTGTCATCTTATTAGAGGAGACTGGACGGTCACCTTGTTGGGGTCTTTGCCAAGGCAGGTTGGCAGGTGTAGCAGTAGGAGAAGCTGGATGAGAGTCAGGAGGTGGGGGTGGGACTAATGAGAACACCAAAAATTACAAGCCAGCAGAAGTAGCATGAGGACATTTCATGGAAGATGAGAGACCACCTCCATTAAGATGAGAATGCCTACTCCTTCCCACTTCTCCTGTAACATCCTGCAGGTCCCCACTCCAAGAGCATCTTTGTAGTCCTAAATACAGCACCTCTGGAGCAATATCCTCAGTAAAACTGAGATCATTTAGAAAACCTTTAAGAAATGGCAGAGAGTGCAGTGCTCCTGGATTCGCTACCGAAGATTGCTCTTACGGGGCAATGTGTGAGCGTAGTGCTGTGGACTAAGGATTTGGAGAATTTGTCAGTGGCCAGCTAAAGAGCATGGGCTCCTGTTCTTCCACTGCTCTGCTCATGCAGGCTGACCTACCAGCTCTTTCTTAAGGGCACCCTTGCTTACACCTGCTTTTTAAAATGAACGTAATGTTCATGGTGCAATTCTGAGCTCTTCCCAGCTACAATATCTGTATGCTTTATTTCTCCCACCTCTGTCCTGCACATTTGTAGCATGAAGGCCAGCACCCCTTTCTTGGTAATGAGCTGAATGTAGAAGAGAGATGTCAGTCATCTCAGACATGTCTCTATCCTGCCTTCCCAGTTGCATCTTCTGGGGTCTCTGGCTTCTGAGCAGAGATTTGCCCACTGGGTAGTCTTTATATCCAAGATGGTTCTTGAGGAATTCAGTTTCTGGCAGAAGAGAAGAATATGGACACAATAGCAACAAGCAAGTGGACATGCTAGCTGCATTTCCCAGCTTTTTTATCTCTAGCACCATCTTCCCAAAATCACCCAGACTAGCTGGACACATTCTACCCAGACTTAGTTTTTAGGTTTTCTTGACAGGGCATCTAGTTCTTCACAAAAAACGATGAGGTTTCATTATGGAAAGGGTCTCCTTTTTTGTGGTGTGGAACATGATTTAGGGAGGAAGCCAGGCCACATAAATATTTGGTGGTTCCTGGGGAGCTGTATCCTATGGTTTATCTGCATCTTAACGGGTAACTAGATCTGTCAGAGAGAGCATGTAGGCCTCCTCCACCTTTGAGCTGGGTCACACTGCCACCTGACCTCACTTTCATTTGTTAAAGGTACTCCTGGAACCATTGGGGTTATACTGCTGCCACTGTCTCTTCCACCCAGAAATGCCAAATACAAGAAGCTTCCCTCAGAGTACACACCTCTCCATTGTGTTGTCCCTGGGTAGGTGAAAAAGGGGGTCTAGAGGTTGTCCTTGACTCTAAAACCTTGATGTGCTGCTTGGGCATGCTTTCTCTCTCTGTCAGTATCAGAATCTCTATACTTCTCAACCATAAGTGTGTGTGTGCGCGCATATGTATGCATGCATGCATTCTTAGATGTGTTATCAGAGCGAAAGGGAATGGTGGCTAGTTAAAACCCAATTAGAATTTGGTTTCCTAGGGTTGCTGTGTGAAGAGTGGCAAAAGAGTAGCTGCTGTCTCTAGTTTAATGTGAAGCAATCTCAAGGGAATAAATTCCTTTTAAATTCTGCAGAGTACTTTCTGTAGGAGCCAGTTGTCAGTGTTGATACTGGATTTTAGGAACCCAGCCCTTACCTTTGTTCCAGGCGAGCACAACCCTCAGACTGACCACAACACCTGGCAGTTGATAATAGGTGAATTTATTGATACAGAATAATAACAAACAAGCAACAATACAAACAATCAAGCAATTCTATATCTCCCAATCCTAGGGCTGTCATCAAAGTACATCCGGTCAGGAGGCAGGCTCCACTTTGAGGCTCTCTCTTAAGTGTCAGCAGTCTGGAGGTGGGATGCCGAGGACCACAGCCCCCCTCCTGTGGGATGCATGAGATGGACTTCTGGTATGCTCTCTGTCTATGGTGGCTTCAGGTACCCTTCCTGAAGGGGGATGGAGATGGGAACCCCTTTCAAGGAAGAGAAGGAGGGACAGGGAGGGATGGACAAAGGGACAGGGAGGGACCCTTTGTTAATCTCAAGTCTCTGCTTTTGTATTCTCCTTCCCCCTTGATGACGCCTGATGACTCTTCTCCATGGCTAGCTCTGGTTTGTTGTCTCTCTGTGGTCACACATCTACATAGCCTTCTGGGTCTTTTCCTAATTTGGTCGGTTCCCCCAAAACCGGAACTTAGCTGCCCCTGCTGCTCTGGGGCCTTGTAGCTGGTGTCACTTATCTTGTGTTATGGGACAGTATGGTACATACTTCTTTGATTTCCAGGCTGTGTGTCCTTGTTGTGTTAACCTGTCTGCTTTGAAGACTATGAGCTCGTGTTATGGCATGCACCTCTCAGTTCTCAGGCTGTGTCTGCCCATTGGCCCTGTTGTGCTAGACAGCCCATTTGCTTTTCAGGGCCATGAGAAGCTGTGTGCATGTCTCCCAAGCTTTTCAGAAATCCATTTAACCCCTGCTGCCCATCTTGACCCCTTATAATGTATATATCTATACCTATAAGCTAATTCCCCCCAAAAACAGGCCTTTAAATACTGTTTCTAAGCCAACAGTCAGGCTGTCTCCATATGGTTCAGAGATTTTTCTCCCCAGCCTCTGAAGTTGGTCCATTTCATTCATTGCCACAGTGAGCGTGTCTATCCTGAGCACTGCCACTACATTCCATGGGTTATTCTATGTTATGTAAAATGCTTATAAAAATGCCTCTAAGAGGAAACCTATTATTCACCACAAGAAATCTATCCTCGTATGAATATGCAAAAGGTGACATTTCTTCTTTGAATCTAGGCCAACATCTTGGCTAAACCTGAGCTAAACTCCTATTGTACATAATGTAAAAGTTTCAATAGAAAATAGAATTACTCAGGAATAGCATTTTTCTCTGTTCAATAGAAAATATTTTCTCTTTTTTGCAATGCATATGTACTTACTAACACACACTACCATTCTGAGTGATCAATCATTAATAGGTATATAGAGTCATCAGAAGCCTAGCCCCTCCATCCATAGAGACTTTATATAGTAGGGAAGGCAAACACTATAAAAGAGAGTGCATGGAAGACCATACTACACTGTGAATGGGTTTCCATCTATGAATGAACTACAACATACTGTTTTATCCTGCAGAGAGGAGTATAGCTTCAAGTGATTCCTGAGTTTACTTTTTAAACCAAGATACACATTACCAAGTCAGTAGTGATGAACGTGGATACAAGACTTTTGACTGAGATGTTTACAAATGTCTCCTGCTATTTTCTCTGTGGGATAGTGTAATGCCCATTAGTTTCCACATTCTTTATAGTGCCAGAAAATTATATAAATCAGCCATCCAGCAGCTAGAGCACAGCCTACTTCTTCCTCAGTTTAACTGACCGCAATCTGACTGTCTAGCGGTCTCACTTTTATTAATCTGCCTCAATGCTTTTTTTCCTCCTATGTGTGAGGTGCTAAGTCTAGAGAAAGTAAAAGTGTTGCTTTAAATGTTACTGTATATAACCCATATCTCTTTTTAATAAAACTGCGTGATGAATGAGAAGGTGGTTATTGCAGTCAGAGATGTGTGCAATGTTTGCAGCACTAAATGGAACCACGCCAAATAAAGGCCTATTTGAGGGTTTCATGTCAAGTTACAACTCAAAGAAAATGCCCAGTAAAACTACTTAGTGTCTGAGCATCCTATGGAGATAATTTAATTCAGCCCCATGAGGAGGTAGGAAAATACTGTTGCCCAAATTTTTAAGATAGGGACTGAAGCCTTGAAAGACTAAGGGCCATACTTTCAAAGGTATTTAGATAGCTAAAGGTGTAATGAGGGACTCGGGTGCTTTTGATAATCCCAGTAGAAGCCTACCACCCACTGAGTTCTGTGCCAGCAGTGAAGATGGAAACTGAGTCTGCCTTGGATTTAAACCTAGCTATCTAATCCTAGCCTTTTAGGGCTCACTTATGATTTTGTTTAGTGTTCATGCCCTGTAGACCATGAGGCATAATTTCTATTTGACTTGAACTGAAATTCTGGGCTGCAAATCCACACAGACTGAAAACAGAGACCATTTGTCTAAATGCAGGGTAATGAATGGAAAGCCATAACTTTCCTTAACCTGCAGGGACCCTTTACCCAGTCTTGCTGCCCTTGGTGCCTGAAATGAAAGATTTTTTTTTGCAATTCTTCCTACAAGAGAACAAAATGTAGATGCATCATTTTTCCTACCCCACTGCCCAAAACTTGTCTTCCAGTCAGTCAGCTGCCTTTTAAATTCTACCTGCAAGGGGTGGCTTCCTAGAGCAGAGACGCAGAGGGCTGATTACCAGAGCTGGTCAGGGTGTTTTCAATGCAAGATTTTTTTTTTTTTTACTGTTTTGTCAAGAGCTTAAATGTTTCCCAAAGCGATATAGCTTTTGACAAGGGTTTCTTAGGACTGACATAGACCCTCAGGTCAAATCCCAGAGAGAAAGAATAACCTAAATCATAAATCTGACCTCTTTTACCTGAAAATGGATGCCTTAGACACAATTCCTTGGAATGCAAAATTCTGAAAGATTTTATCATTCCAGGAAATTTTGAAAGTTGTCATAGACTAGATTTGTCATTATCTGGTCAGCTTTGACTACCCTTTCTGCAACCTATGTTCTTTGGGAATGTTTCTAAAGAAGTGGGGTTCCTGTGGACAGCTCACAGTACAATTCCGGAAAAACACAGTGATTGTGGTTGTGTCCTATTCAGTTTATGCCCAGTGATATGAATAAGTTAATGGGCTCTTGAGACCCACTGAATTTCTGCCAGAAAAATAAAAGCTGGAGTAAATATCCTGTCTTTTGATAGCGTATTTCTGCTTGAATCTGAATTAAACATACTGTGGAACAGCATAAGATTTTTGCTTTTGGAATGGACTAGAGTGCCCCAAATCAGCAGTTACTTAAAAGGAGGTGACACAACTTGTTATGGTTACAGGAGTTTTTCATGAGTATAATGCTGTTCACTTCAGTAGAATTCCACTCGTGTAAAAATATTGTAACAGGGTCTAGTATCAGGCCCTAGACAACTGAAATGTACCATATTGCAATGCATATGAAAAATACTCTGAGATCAATTCTATCTGTTTCCCTTATTAGAGTCTATGGCAGGGGTGGGCAGAATATGACTTGCAGGCCATATCCAGCCTGCCAATTAATTCTACCCAGCCCACAGGCAGGCCATGTGAGTGGCAGCTCTGGCTTTGATCTCTGCTGGTGCCACAGGGGATGCTGGGTGGAAGCCCGGGGCTGGCAGGAGCTGCTCTGGGTGCTAGGACTGTGCAGCAGGTGCTCTGCATCTGTGCCTGGAGGTGGTGGTGGAGGTTCCCTGGTGCCTCCCAGCAGGTGAAGCCCCAGTCCCTGTCCTGGCCCCACCACCCACCTTGCTCCTTCGGTTGCAGCCAGCACACCTCCTGTTCCAACTACCCGGCTGAAGCTGCCCCCAGCACCCTGGAATTGGGTCTCCTTTTGGAGAAAGGGGACTCCTGGGTTGTGGGTGGGCCCAGCCTGCATGGCCCTGGTAGGAAGCTGGGGAAGGCTGGAGAGGGCTGTTGGGCTTCCCCTGGCTTTGTGAGGGCAAGCGTGGATGGGAAGGGCAGGCAGGGTTGGGGTGCAAATGGCTCTTGTGGGGTGTGTCAGGATGCAGGCTGAGGCAGGAGCTCCCTTGTGATTTGTGGGGTGGCTGGGTGGTGGCAGGACTGTGCTGAAAGTGGGGGCATCCTCCATTGGCTGAGCACCCTGCTGGCTGGTTTTGGTTCCCTTGGGAAACACTTTATTTGGAGCTATTATGCAATCGCCTCTACATACACTACTCAGATAAACAGAAATCAGGGCAAAAACTATTTTTTGAAATAATATTAAAATATGTTATAGTAGATGTTTGATTTTTAGCATGAGGTTTTTCTTAATCTATAATTTGTTAAAATGATATCTTCACTAATCTTATGTGTGCAGCTCTCAACAGCTCCCCAAATCTCGTTAAGTGGCCCTCCAGCCAAAATAAATTGCCCACCTCTAATCTGTGGTATACAGCCTAGAAATAACTTTTGTTAAAATGTGATTTAAGACAAAGTGATAGAGTTTTGAAGGTGTGATCAGTGTGGGAAAAACAGACCTGTGTTGTGCTTATGTACCAAATTGTGCTTGCTGCACCAAAGTGATTTGATGTGAAACCTTGATTTGCAGAACCAGCCCTCCTGTATGATTGTTTTTTAGCACATAGTGGAATATGGGGAGATTTACATAGAGAAATATGGGGAGATTATATAATTACTATCTGAAACCCCCTTTTTTCACTGAGGCTTTAGTACAAGGCACTTGCCAACCAATCAAATTTGTCAGTTCCTTCAAAATTTCCAATGTCATAAATAAAAAATGAGAGAATACTGAGTTTTCATGGGATGGAGGAAAATTCAGGTCCAAAATGTGAGATGTTTGGAAGTCTAGCAGTCTTCTTCAGTTCATAAAGTCCCTAGACAGAGTAAGTATGTTAGCAGGTAGATATAACTCCAGCCGCCCCTGGAAAAAGCCAAGTTGCTGGCAAGTAAAGGTCAAGTGTTTTGTTATTTTCCAAAGAAGGAAACAAATTAACAACCTAAGTCTTGCTCTAAAGCACTCTGAAGTCAGTGGGAGTCTTTCAGCTGACCTGAACAAGCTTTGGATCAGGTCCCTAATGAATAGTCCAAGGATGATTTGGCCTCAGTTACTGCTCTGATTTTTCTTTTCCCTTCTGGGACGTGTTGAAGACTTTCTGATGATAATCAGATCACAGTTTTCATGTCTCACACTGCATGTGAACAGCAGCAAGTGACTTGTGAGGTTTTACAGTCATTCTCACACTTGGAAACTGTGCTGCAAACCCCAATGGGAACTGTTGGAAGAGTCTCCCCACCCCCTCTCTCCTCCACCCCTGCAGCAACACACATTTTAAAAATCCCACCCTCGGTGATTTCAATCAACAGACAGCCCTGTTACTGCTCAGACTGGGAGCTTTGTAACATTTCCTGCAGACAGCTATTTTGGGAATATTATGCCTGCATGTTTTGGTGGAAAGCAAATTCAAAGGGGCACAAGAGCAAAGAATGAGTGAATGAACTCAAACAACTTAGCAACACTAAAATTTTGTAACTTCTTTAGACACAGAATGAGCTTTGATACCACACATGGCAACAGAGACCTTTGTCATGTAGGCTTCTTAGATATTAATAAGAAAATGTTTCCATCATACTAGCATCTAGTTTTAGGAAGCAAGGCTCATAGTAGACAGATAAAAATATTTTTAAGGCTCATCACTTTTTGACATCACCAGTCCAATAACACTTTCCTCCCTATGGTCTTGTACACAGACAGATCATTGTAACTACCATGTCTGGTCTCTTGCCTTACCTAATGCATATACCTGAGCTGATGCATTGTGTTCTGATAAAAGAAGCATATTAGGAGGAAAAAGACTTCAGTGATAGCTTGAAATCAGTAGGGACTACCCCCGCCCCCTCTGTGAGTAAGATATTTTCTTTCACTGTGAAGTACTAAGGAATTGAGTTTCTATTTAAAATTACATTTTTCTATAGCAGGCATGTTAGTCAGATAGCCCACAGGCCAGATCTGGCCCATGGGACTTCTTGTGGGCTGGACCACCCACCTCTGTGGGCTGGATTCAGCTCATGGTGCTCATCACCATGGCTGCCAGACCACAGTGGTGCTGGTGGAGCTTCTGTTTCAGTGAAGCTCCCGAACTTAGAGAGTTAATGCAAACTTGCTGCCTCCACCCTCCTGTGCTGTTGAAATTAGGATTTTTAGTCGCAGTAGTAGATGGGGAAAGGGTGGGAGCAAGAAGCAGTGGCATTAACAGTTGTTCCAAAGCCACGCTGAAACAGTGGCTTTGGCAGCTGTGGGGATTAACACTGACACGTCTCACATGTTGTTCCCTGTTCCACAGCATTAGTTAAAATACACACACGCACACACACACACACGCACACACGCACACACACACACACACACACACACGACATAACACTGTAGTGTTTTGAGCCATGACTGTAGAGTAGTCTTTTTATAAAGGAGCAGCCAACCATCTCTTTAGATCACTTTATTAAATGGAAATTCCTGCCCCTTTGATTTTAAGCAGATGAAACTGCATTAACTGGACAGCAGACAGACAGCAACAGTTTTCAAAGTTTAAGCTTCTATACCACCTTCCACCCCAAACTCTCAAAACACTTTACTCGCACTTTAAAAAATGCGAACCTACCAACACTCCTAGTTGACTTCCTGATGTGTGGTTGGGGAGTCTGATAGTTGTTTGTTTGTGGCAAAAAATACTCACAAGATTTATTAGCAGTCAGGGTCAAACTATTCTAAGTCTGTTTTAAAATGCAAGGATGTGGACTCAGACATCCTGTGTTTACATTAGGTATTTTTCCCCTAAAAAATTCCCTCCATGGCTAATGTTTGCTGGTGTAGCTGCAAGGGTAAAATTACTAGTATAAACTAGTTGTTTTAACTAACATAGCTTACAAGTTAAGAGAAGATTTAGCTGTTATGATCAGTGAGAGTATCTGTCCACACTACATAGGGCAGGCTACTTAAGGATGGGACTTAAGAAGGAAAATTTAAATGTAGAAAAGACCTCAGTATTCACATTATAAACTAACATGGCTCAGTGGATGAAACCCAACCCATATAAAATTTGCTTATTTTATTTCCTTGCACTGTGTTTAGACTTTGTAACTTAATGGGAGAGACAAGGGGCTACTTAGTAAATATTTCTAGTTAAACAATGGGACCTAGCAGACCTCCTGAGGCTAAAAAGAAAGGCCTACAAAGAATGGAGGACAGGATTCACCTCCAAGGAGGATTACTCCACGCTAGTCTGGTCCTGCAGGGAGCAAACCAGGAAAGCCAAGGCTGCAACTGAACTCCAACTAGCTT